>NC_045679.1:22729645-23426645 GCF_003331165.1 Xiphophorus hellerii | reverse complement strand
GTATTTCCCCTTTGATATTTGGGCTGATTTTTTATTGCAATAACAACAAATGACCTTTTTACAAGATGTAGTTTCTGAGAGAAATTGTGTTCTTCAAAGCCTCAACCTGGGCTGCCTACAAATACATGCAACCCTTTTCAGATTTCTACTTGAATAAACATTGAAGGTGCAGATGTTTTCCTCCTCTTCACAATTGTGTACTACTTTCTGTCACATAAAATCACAAGAAAATACATTAGTTGTGACATGTGAAAATGTGAGAAAGTTCAAGTCAAATGGATACCTTTGAAATTAACTGCATTTAGTATTCTTTTCATGTAAGCATACAAAAGGACCAAACAACAAACTACTGTCAAACTGGATTTTTAAAAAAAAGGAACTTTATTGTACCTTATCTAACTTATCACATGGAAAGACACAATTACAGCTCCGGTGCATTGTTGGAAAATGTTTATGTTTTTTAGTTTGATGTATAAACATGAGAGGATTCTTTCTCCCATCCCCCTCCCTCTTTGGGATGATGCAACAAAAACAGTCCAAGGACTCGAAGAGGAACCATTTTCCTTGTGGTTTTAATGGATTCACTTGAAGTTAAGACAACAACAACAACAACAGCAGCAGCAGCAGCGTTTCAGCAAGTTGCATCACTTACAGGAATCATATGGAGTTCAAAGTCTCATGCTAAAACTAAACAAGTTGGCTCAAACGTCACTTTAGTTTAGATGAATTGTGACACGTGGTGTAATGGGAAAAGTATTTTGTGAACATTGTCATGAGGCCACATTGGAAAAGGTTAATAACTGAAAATGTCATCATCATACAATTACAAAGGCGTGACTTTACATGAATGCCAGCACGTTACGATGTTATTACCAACTTTTGTTCTGGACGCCAAAATCCATTCTCAGATTGGTTTTAGAGGAAAATAACACAAAAAAGGTGATATGTTAAACTTCCACACAATTTCCTCCTAACCTTAGACAAAGCCGTGGGCTCATTCTTGGTCTTCTCCATACATTATTCATCAGTTTGGGTGAAAGGTAGAAACAGAAGAAAGCGGTAGAAATCAACACTCAAAGAGTCCTAATCTAAAATCCAAATAAAAAATCTGCTGAAAAATTACAAAGCCCTTCTTGCTTCTTCTTTTTTTTTTTTTTACTCCTTTTTGCTGGATTTCAACCTGGAATTTGCATTCATTCAGTTAGCAGATGCTTTTATCTAAAGTGACTTGCAAGGAACTACATTCAAGCCTCAGCACACCAAGTGCCTCTGGCATACACATTATGTGCTATTTAAAAAGAGACAGTACAAGTGGAACAGGTACAGAAGTGCAAATGGAGAACAGGTTAGGTGGGCTTGAAAGTGCAGGCGAAGGTTGAGATGACCATAGAGGACAATATTTATCAAAGTAATTCAGTGGTTGGGAATGAGCATGAAAGTGGATTATATGACTGAGCGGGGTGCAGACCCCACTGTTATTCTATGGGCATGGGTTGTTTACTTCAGTGTGAGTCTGCTGGGTGACTCATGTCCCTTATTGGTGGATTTAACATCAGACATGTAGGCATATTGTGAACCACTTGCAGAGGTTTCACAGTGAATGCTGAGAGAACTGCTAGAAGAGGATGTGAACAGTAGAGACCAACCTGCAGCAGACAGTGGTGCTTCTAAATGCACAGCAAATTAATTCAACCCTGCAAGCTCTTGGCTACTTTTTGCTCTTACATTGCCGACAAATGAAACGCCAAATAAAAGAGAGTGTCAGGCTTTTTTCATTTTTGGACTGTTGAGACTATGCATCAACCAGCCAATTCCTACACGGCTGCCTTGCTTATCCTTGACCCACACATCATGTGTTCATTAAGGTTAAAATACCTGTCACGACGTCAGTGTGCTCTTGGGACATGTGCTGGCTCTGGTGAACCCATTCACCGTTGCACTTGAAGAAGATTTGGAGCGCGGGCCGGGCCTGACACCTGAGCTTGATGGGGTTGCTCTTGATGATGTAGGCATCGACGGGCTCCTCCAAGAACCGCGGCAGGGTCCCAGACTGGCCATGTTGCAGGGCTTCACCTCTGGGGCCTGTAGGGGGAAAAGAAATGAAAAGAAAAGAAGAGTGAAACGGAATCCATAAACAAAATGCATCGGATGCTATACTTGTTTATTTCTGGCAGTAAAACAATTGGTTTCAGACATAGTTTTCTCCAAAGTGCCAACATGTAGTTATCTTTTGATGAAGCAGTATTACAGTCCAGAACTAGTTTAACCAGTTTAGCAAATTTACCATTTTTATTTCTCGCCGTGATTGTGTGGTCTTGTCCCTCAAAAGGCCTCTGCAGTCACAAGATCTCAGTCCAATAGAGCACATTCACAACGTGGGCAGAACAAGAGATGTGCACCAGGGATGTGCAGCCATCAACAGCTACAAGACAACTACGGTACTCTTCCCACTAAACCACAGTTGCCCCAAATGAGTTGGCCTGCTTTCTCGATTGGTTTGAAGTCAGGACTTTGTGCATCCCAGTCAACTTTCTCCAAACAAACTCACACGTCTATGTTCCTAAACGAAGCACAACATTTTGGACATGTCACCCATACAAATGACTCCTAAGGTTTTGACAAAACAAAGTCCAGTGCCTTGGTTTAGCCACTGATGCACAGACATTTCAAAACTGAAAATGGTCATTTGGAGATTTTTTCTAAGCCTCTTTGCTGCAGCATTAAGTGCTCCTTTCACTAAAAGTAAGGACTCAAGTCGTTCCCTTGACAAATGGTGCCAAGCCAAAAGCTTCACCAAAATTCACATCATTAGTAACTTTCAAACAAAGACTTGTTCAACATATTGTCAGACAGAGGGCAGATTCACTCCAGCCTTGTTCAATCCACTTTAATCAGATTCTAGTTCGTTTGCCTAGAGAGTCTGGTACATTTGGGGAGGTGTGAATGTGCCATCGCACGCTGATGCAGACCAAAAAAAATGCAAACTCCGGTCTGCCTAAAAATCTAGGTCCCGGTTTGGTTGAAGTGAACTCTGGTATGGTTCAAATACATATGTGAATGCCAAGCAGACTAGAAACCTCTAGCGGGAAGCAGACTATAGCGCAAGGCATTCTGGTTGAATATAAGCAAAACAAACTTGTGAGTTTATTGTTAGCTGGAAAAATTGCTTGTGGTCTTTTACCAACAACAAAAGAGAAATCCTACAACCACTAAAATCTGACTCTGCTCTGTTTTTGCTTACATTTCACAAAGAAAGAAGTTGCACTCATGTCTTCATCAGAGATTTTCTTGTCTTTTATTTCAGTGGTTCTTGGTGCAGCTTCACCACATGTGAGGGAGGAACAGGTTTTTCAAGGATTTGGATCATTTGACACAAAGCAGTGTGAAAGAGAACAGCAGCAACACCAGCTGAAAATGTAACAAATGTTGCAATTTTTGTCCCCAATCGAACCGTCTCTACTGGACTATCAGGTGTGAAAACACCCAGAGAGACATGATTGATAGAGTCCAGTGGTGCCAGGCTTCACTTAATTGCATCTGAGGTTTGACACTACACTTGGTGATGTAAGGTATAATGCACCTCCTTGGCAATTTTTCTTTTTTTTTTTTTATCAAACTCTTTACCCATTGCTCTTGCTGTAACCTGAAAAGACTGAAGCTATTGACTGAAACCATTGACTTTACACACAGTTGGTGATTCAGCATTCGTTTTTCCCAGTATGTAATGACGGCACACAGAGAAGTCAAGGGAATTTGTAGTTGCAAGAACATTTCACAAAGGAGTTTATTCCACAGGTGCCATCTTATCACAGTAATATGCCTTAAGTTGCAGAACCCCTTGCAGCGACCTTTCTGTTCATAAGAGTTTATAGAAGCATTTTACATGACACGGCGCCTCTGGCCAGGAGAGTGATTGCAACAATAAATTCAATGATTTGGATGGGTGTCTCAATAAATATGGTGTGTTACTTGCATATGAAGCATAAATGGATTACGCTTGAAATGTAACATCCTCCCGAATACTGCATCAAAGTAGTCCTTTGAAACTGCAATAGTAGGCATATCATTAAGATGACGACTGTGATTTTTTAAATATTGTGCAGCTCTATGTTTGCAGTGATGAACATATTTCCATTTAAAGCGAAGGTTGATCTACATCCATAAACAACGCTTTGATCTCAGACGTCGGTCCTCACTAAAACAGTTACTTCAGTGGAGGAACTCGCAGACAAGGTGCTGCAGCACATTAACAGTCATTACTCCCGCCTTCCTCTGCCTGTTTCAGTCGGCGCACGTTTTTGCTGCTTCTGAGTCCCACAACTGTAATTATACTCTGACTAATCCGCTAGTTTGGTGGAACATCTTTCATGCAAGTGTGAAGAGTTTATTGAGGCAAACCATCCCATACACTCTCACCTCCCCACTGCACACTCCATGTTTCCCCACAGTGATGGCTGTACCTCTGAAAAGCCCATCAGGATTAGGGAACCCACTCTCTCATTTTCTTCTCCCCCCCACCCCTCTCCAGCTAATCCCATCCTCCTACCTTTCCTTGCTGGATGTCTCCTGATGGAGGGAAATAGATAAAAGACACTCTGTGATTCCCCGGCTGTGAAAATCACAGAACTTGCTCGCTGTTCGTCTACCCCTCTGTGGGACGCGTTCGCATTCTCTGCCGCGTTCGTGGAACGGGAGCTGAACAAAGAGACATGCTTTTAATTTCAAAATGTCTAGCCCCAGGCAAGCTTTTCTTGTTTGGAGTGCTCCTCTTTGTTTTGCACGGGCAGAACTGACACGGTGTGTTTGTGTTTGGATGGATGCAAAACACAGACATGACTTTGCATCGAGGCAACGGTAGATGAGAACAGGAACACCCAAATACAAAGGCTGTCAATCCCAGTTAAAGCCATTCGCAATTATGACATCTGATAAATGGATCGGGTCCCATGTTATTTTGGCCTACCGACAGGAAAGTTTAACACCGGTGACTATTACAACTAAATGATATCAACATTAGAGATGATTTCAGATTTCGTTGCCGTTAGCAGTCTGTTCACTGCTCTGATTTTTCTCTTCCATATTTCCGCTGGGATGTTTCGCGGCAGACAGATTAAGAGAGACACATGAAAGGAAACTGGTGCCATTTAACCCCGGGCTGGTGTCGGCATGTGAGGCTTACAAGCACTCAACTGTCCCTAGAAACTGCATAACATTGTCTCCGGTCATGAAATTGATGAATATAAATCACAAACAGCAGCGCGGAGTAGCGGCGGCAATATTTATGTTGCAGCGTACTATTTTAAACCATACTGTGATAAGGCTCCGCGGAGCAGTTTCGTGAAGAAGTGTGATGCCGCTTGACATTCTCACAACATTCTCTCATTTACATCCTGGGGTTGGTGCAGGGCAGTTATTGGTTCATCTTACCACAATATGTTTCCCCACCGCCATTCAGGAGACCGCTGAGGCCTGTGCTTCACAGTTTTCAGAATGATCTACAACCAATGCTTCCGTCTGGCAATAACACATAAGGGGCACAGATACATTTAGCCAACTCAGAGAGAAAACAACATATCACTGCCAAAGGGCTGAGTGATGGCTCTATTTTCTTTCCCTTTCTCTGCCTCTGTGTCTGCCTTGCACATAAAGGCTTCTACAGGAAATACACGCTAGTCGTGAAGCAACTTGTCAGGAAGCAGGCACGTTTTTGTCAGACGGAGCAAACACTCGATCTCTTTACATGCTAAATTAAAAAGTCGAGGAAACTCAGCGACAAAAACATATTTCATTAAAGGGGGATACAGGTACATAGTGCCATTTTATACCACAATCAAATAACTGTTACCTTTGGTTGTAATGTAAGTGCTGCATGTCGAAACAACATCAAAAAAATTTGACTTCAAATCATAGCCGTGTCTGATGCCTTGAAATTGGCCTGTCTCTTTAAGAAGATCCTATTGTTTCAGACACTCTGCCTTCAGCACAACTCAGCAATGCCTCTCCATGCAGTCTACAAGCGTTGTTAGGAGCATTGTAGTTTTTATGATAAAGTCAGCAGACCTGCAATTCTACCAGGTGTTTGGTAATTACTGCTGCTGCTAGTCTGGAGGAGCATATTGGGTAAATAGGCGCCGCTTTGCATGAACAAGCATTAATGATGTTATAACATGATATAAAGCTCAATAAAATAAAATCATACATACATACATATACACCCCCCCCCCCCCCACACACACACATACATATGTTATAAAAAGCAGATTTTGCATCATAATGGAAATACTCCTTTATATGTCAATTTACATTGTACTGTGTCCTCTCAAAGTATTTCTTATATGTGTTCAACATTTTTCAGTTTCATCACATCCTAACCAATAATCAGGCAAGTTTAAAATAGGTTTTAGGTCATCAACTTATATTAAAAGCTTTGAACATCTATTGAATTTTGAACACTGAAACTTAAGATATAGTGGTCATCTTAAGGTGACTGACTTGGCAAAGAGAATGTTGTTGAGAGAATCAGCCAAAAGTATTGGAGGAGCTCTGAGGCTTACGGAGCTCAGGTGAGATAAATTGTCTATAGGATTAATATTAGTTAGACACTCAACAAATCTGTCATTTATGGGAGAATGGCATAAAAAAGTCGGTGCTGAAAGGAAACCATGAGAAATCCAGATTCACAGTCAAAAATCTAACTGACATGTTTCGACTGGGGTTGTTACTGTTATGTTAAAAAAAACTGAGCAATTCAACAAATACAAGGCAGAAATGTTGGTTTCTAGATGTGTCAACCAGGTAGACCTGCAGCTGTAACTGTATGCAGAGGTTTGCTACTACCACAAAAAAGAAATTCTGATAAAAACTATATTTTTTTGTCGAAATATGATAAAATAAGCTGTTTTTTCAGTGCACTGTGGTAACAGTTCTGAGAAAAATACCTTTCTTTGTATTAGAAATCACCTCCTCAACATTATGTGCTGTTTGTAATATCTGATTAAGTTTTATATGTCATCACATATATTGCTTGGGTCTTGTGCTGCAGACAGAACCGTTTACGACTTGCAGTATCTTTTGTCTTGAAAATCTGCAGAATGTGACTGGCATAATTTCCTGCAATAATTTTCAGCATTTTGCTTCATTACCTTTATAAATCTTTCACCGTTAAACGTCTCTTCACACATTCACGGCGTATCTACGAGGTTTGCAGTTACCGACCCGTTCTGATTGAAGGAACCGCCAAGATTGCCCCTGTCTTCTTTAGCCTGAAGGACGAATTGTCAATGACTTATAAAGCAAGTGTTACATTTTGAATTTTCTCTCTGTCTTTCTCCTGCAGTACATAATAGCTTGAGTAGGTCTAAAATTCAGAGAGGATGCTTGATCAATCAACCGAGCAAAAGAGTAAGAACAGGAAAAAAAAACAACATTTTTCGACATGTACAACTCATGTCAGGTTTGTGCTCTTTCAGACAGAAAGTGGATTGTGCTGCAACAAGGTCAACCAGTTCCATAAAGAGTCCAATCAGACAGTATAGCAGTAATTCTACACACATTATGGAGTGCTATTTGGCAATAAAATTGTGACAGGTGAATAATTTTAAACAATGCGATGACAAAAAACTGACATTTTGATGTTTCTGTGAGCAACATTTAAGTTGGTAAATAACAGAAGACAGAATTTATTGTTTTATTGTGAATCATTAAATTGAAAACCAATTAATGAAGCACTGAAAATGCATAATTAGGACAAAAATGTATGCAGAAATTCAGAACAGAGTTACATGGTGAAGTACATTTGCCTATTGTATCAGATCGCAAAATATCTTTAAAAAACGCATCCCACAGAAACAATTCAAAGCAACTCAATCCTATGATAAACAGTACTTTACATACTATGCATGTGAAACCAATACTAATAGTTTTGGTAAATTCCCAAGACATTCGTTGACATTTGCAGAAAATGTCAATGAAAACCACTGATAACTGTTGCCTTACATCTTAGAGCATCTTTCGAACAAGTTGGAAAGATGAACAAAGACTTCAATCATCTGACGTTTCATCCATAGCTTGAGCTGATCTTGGCTCTGCTGACGGGATTCGGTTTGCACTAGAAATCAAAATGGAGGAGAACAACTCATGGGAGAATACCTGTGCTATGGTTGGGTAAACTATCTAAAGGTTCAGGACGTTTACTACATGTGCAAAAAAGAATCCAAAGCAATCCATGTCAAACATTTGCTATTACCCACCTCAAGTGTTGAGATTTGAAAATCTAATAGTGTCTCACTGAGGAATTTGGATTTACAACTGAATATCTCAGTCCAATCCAGAAAGCCCTGAAGGTTGAGATTCTGTGGCAGACGAAGTTTAGAGATATTTACACTCACGTCATTATAAGGTCAACATTCAAACCAGATCTGCTGAAGCAGATCCCTTCCAAGAGAATTTATGAGGATGGAAAAATGTTCACGTTTGCTTTTGAACCTACAGTAACCGATGAATTACACTTTAGTTCTGCTGTTTGCAGGTTTACTCTGTGAGTGTCAGCAATTTATTCGCCTCTTCACAGTACATTATTGTAATTGATCTGCTATGAAGAGAAGAGGACAAATTCAAAAATGAAATATTTACAAATGCTAAAGACTAATTATGCCTTTAATATTCTTTCCTGCATTACTTCCGCTGCATGTTAAACTCGTGTCAAGAAGAACCAGAGGCGTTGTGACTTGTTACTACTTCTGTTCATACAGCAGGCAAACTAAGGTGAAAATGATAACAGTTTTCCTACTTGAAGTCAGGTAGGTGTCAAGCAATGGAAGTGTAAATATTCAGTGCAGAATATGAGATGATTTGTTCCTCTTGCTGTATTTCAGCAACTTGTGCAAATTTTAATTTTGGCATCAAGTCAGAGTTGAACTTTTCCAAAACGTTTTCTGTTTTATGCTGCACCTTAGTGACGGTTTTGCACAAACGTGTAGCAGCACAGGAAAAAATTTACAAAAATGCTCAATGTTAGGTTTCTATTCACTTCTTTAAAATGCTAAGTAGCTAAGGATGTCTATAAAAACAGAATCTTATTTTGTCTACTGAGAAATTCACCTTCAATAAAAGAATTTAAAAAATGTTTTACCTAAATAGATCACGTGCCAAATTAAAATGCCCTAATCTGTCACGGCATGAAAACACAACTAAATGATTTTTTTTAAGGTTTTATTTTTAAATAATGGATTTATCTATACATTTAATAAAAGTTAAAACATAAATACATATTTTCTTTATATATATATATTTGTCATGGATTTCTCCAGACAGTGAACCTCTCAGTTTTAGTTGTGGTAACAAAAAGTACATGCTTTGTATTCTGATGTAATGTTTATTGCTTGTATCATATTCTTTACTGAAATGCGTTTTTATGGTGCAAAGAACCTTGAAATGTGCTACAACAATAAACTTGTCTTGACTTTGCATGAGAATAGCTTTCGGCTGTGATTGATGAATGTTTTTTTGTTCCTGTGTGAAGTGAATGTCTTTGCACTAATTTAGGTGAACTGAAAGTATGTGAGCAAAAAAAAAAAAAAAAAAGTTTTTGTAACTATTTGTGCATCCCTTTGCTCTCAGGGTGGTGATTCCCCCCAGTTTTTATTAGCTTAATATATGGCAAGATTTTATGGCATGAAGAATAATGAGAGGGAAAGTTGTCAACACCAGAAAAACAAAACTTTTAATGTTTTCCTGTTATTTCCACACCATATAATAGAATTATACCTACCTTTTTTACTTTATATATATACAGTACAGACCAAAAGTTTGGACACACCTTCTAATTCAATGGGTTTTCTTTATTTTCATGACTATTTATAAGGCAAGAAATCCCACTTGTTTCCACTTATTAACCTGACAGGGCAGGTTGACCTATGAAGTGAAAACCATTTCAGGTGACTACCTCTTGAAGCTCATCAAGAAAATGCAGAGTGTGTGCAAAGCAGTAATCACAGCAAAAGGTTGTTGCTACTTTGAAGAAACTAGAATATAAGGGGTATTTTCAGTTGTTTTACACTTTTTTTGTTTAGTGCATATTTCCACATGTGTTATTCATAGTTTTGATGCCTTCAGTGTGAATCTACAATGTCAATAGTCATGAAAATAAAGGAAACTCATTGAATTAAAAGGTGTGTCCAAACTTTTGGTCTGTACTGTATATTGTTGTTGTTGTATCAACCTTCCAGACCTCTCAGGTCTTCTGGTTCTGGTTCCTTTAAATCTAGACTAAACCTGTTAGAGTTGCTTTAGCGACATAATAAATGAAACACTGACCAACATTTTCAGGTGTAACAATGGCACTTGGCAATATGTAATCTTAATGGTTTTCTCAATTGTTCACTGTGTGGTTTCTTCAATGACTTTGTACTTTTGTGTTTTTATGATGTGAAGAACTTCGAACTGTCTTGGTGCTGAAATGTGCTGCACAAATAAACTTGATTGATTGATTGATATATGGTATAAAAGGCAGGGAACCCCCACTTATCTCAACAACCATACAACAGTATTATGTATCATGGAGTAGCGCTTCGACATGGATTAAACAAATCATTTAATAACTTGCTGAGTTTCCCAATTAAGAATCAGCACCAAAAGTATTATTATTATTATTATTATTATATTTTTTAACCATAGTAACATTTCCCTACCAGGTTTACAAAACGAGGTGTACAATTTCCTGTTAAAAGAGAAACCTATTTGTAGATCTGATATTCATTATAGTCGCCTTGTTGTAAACAGTGACTTTTATAAAGTGTGTCCGTGTAAATACATGAATAAATACAGCTTGGCAGTGGTCAACACTGCATTAATTACATACACCCGGATGAGGTGGGCCCCTCATAGGCAGAATCAACACTAATTCGTGCAGCAGATGGATGGGCCAGTCTGAGGAGTAGAGGTGAAGCTAACAGAGGAGGTGGGGGTGGCAGAAGATTGCCGAAGCAGATGATAGGTGGGTGTTGAGGATAGTGAGAAGCACTGGGGGAGCATCTGTTCAGATCATACGTGTCCATGGCAAGAAGGTAGAGAGAAAAAAAATGCATTAATTCAGAAGATTTTCAAACATGTTGAACGTAAAATGCAACTACAGTCCCATCATAAGGGAAGTACTTTAAGAGACATTCAAAGAAATAGCTAAAAGTTGAATTACTCCACATTCTAACAACAGACTCTATGCTGTGTTAAACATGACTATGTGGGTCATGTTTAGTGTTCGTCACCCAAGCACATCAGGCTCTTCCCACCCAACAACCAGATGGTGTTTGCATCTCCTGGATGTACACAAACGCTCTCCGACGAATGAGGCGCGAGTAAAACTTCTGCACAGTTCCATTTCCTCCTTTGTTGTTAAGCAAAGCTTCTCTGTAACTTAAGACAAAAAGAAACTCCTTAAGATCTAAATCTCCACTCCAACATATGATGTCTGTTCTGCAGCACATGTCCGCTGTGACTCCCAGTCCCTTTAAAAACAACAACAAAAAAACTGCCTGGTCTCGACAGAAAGAGATGCAAGAGCGGTTTGTTCAAATATTGATGTGAAACCTCTCATCTGTCATCCCAGGAACCAACACACACACACACACACGCACGCACGCCCCCACACACACCAGCACATTTGACGCATGCGCTGATTGCATGTGTGCCACGACTTGAGCATTCCCAAGCAGAGACAGTTTTCCCGAAACACATGCCAGATGTCCAATCAAAACAAAAATAAACAAATGTTGATTCTGCCCTCATTCTCTGTTTCCCATTTATGCAACTTCTTCCCCCCTTGTGTTCATCTACGAAACTATTTTTTTTTTCCAAGTTAAACATCATCATTAATACCAAAGTTAGACTTTGTTCCCATCCATTTTACGGATCATCTAAGCTTATATTCTTGGTAAGTCTGGAGGAGCTAACGAGAGCCACACTTCTTTGTAGAAAACTTGTTGCAACTCCAAAAGACAAATTTGGACCCTGAACACACAGAGCCAGAGCTGAAATGGTTTAGATCAAAGCTGGTCAAAATGATCTTCTTTGCAATTCTTTAATTACTGTAAATAAAATTAGGCAGTAAGGATTAGAAACAATGAGAGGAAACGACGATGTGAGATATGCGTCCATAGCTGGTCTCAAATGTGTATCTAATTGTTTATAAGCCTTGTGATGTGCCACTATCCTTTCTAAAGGATTCTAAATAATTAATTCTAATTCTAATAATTCTAAATATGTTTCGAGACCATGCAATTTAGGCGACTCTTAGAGAAGCGGCCATCTTTGGCAGCACCCTGAGTCATGGAAATTGAAGCCAAGGATGCAAATAATAATAAAAAAAGTGATTGAAGGGCGTTGTTTAAAGCAATTTTTGCTTTTCGGCCTTTGCTAACTTTTCAGAAACTGCCAATTTGCTCCGACAAGACGCCTGCCACAAATAATTTGTTAAAAAAAAAACAAAAATAGCAAAAAACTCCCGTCTGTGAATCTCTGTAGACCTTGTAATGCAGCCCATGGGAACTCACTGTGCTTAGGTGGCATCAAATAATAGGGCCCTTAAAATGTCTCCTGGGTTGCTTCCTGTGGCTGGAGGAGTTTTGTTGCAAAATTGAAGGACCACAGAAAAAAAAAAAATAAAAAAAAATTGGGGGTTAATTTGTAAAAAAACCCAAAAAAACAAACGGCAATAATTGCATCTGTGTTGACCAGAATGTATTCAGAGATCAGGATTTAATTAGTCCATATGCTAACGTTGTATAATTGGATTCACAAACTTAGCTGTTTTTTTTTTTCTAATAAAAAAAATATTGTGACCTGGTTTGCTTCGTGTTGTCATGACTCCATAAAATCCCTCTATGAATTCATATTCTGCTTCTCTAAAAAGCAACAGCAAAAACATGTTTGTTTCCAAAAAATCATACTACTGTCTTTTGTTTTGTTTTTCTGCCGCTGTGTGGATATACCATTAAGCACGCACACAACCTTAGTGCGTGCATGCGCGCGTGTGTGTGTGTGTACAGTTTGTGTGTACGGCATACAAACACCCAGGTGGTATATGTGTCTTCATCGGTGTTGTGACAGCCTGCCAGCCTGGTTTTGGCAGCTGAGAGATAGTGCTTCCCTCAGCTCTCCCGATAATCAAAGAGTAAACATACTGAAGCAAAAGTGGGTTACCTGGATGTCAAACTGACAAAAAAAACTCTATAATATCAACCACCCTTCTATAGGACTTGTTCACTCTCAGATTGATATTAAGAGGGAAAACAACTTATACCAATAAATGGCACATGCATTTGCCTTTCGTGTTCAGTATGTCGGTGATCCCTCTCCAAGACTTTTCAGCCACTAATTCACACGAGGAAAGGTGGCTAAAAAATACAGTATTAGAAATAAGCTACGGACTTGAGTATTTTTTTTCCCAGAGTGTGGAGATAATCCCTTCCAGATCCGGCCAAAAATGTCGCCTTTTCTTCACCGAAAAATGCTTCGCCATCAATAGTGAGCCGCACCGCGTTGGATAAAAGCTCTGTTCTTACATGCGACAGTTATGCCTGAACTACTTTTTAGGTTGTTGTTTTTTTCTATTACAAATATATCAAAATAGGACTTACTGTCTGAGAGAAATGATGTGTTCATTCAAGCTTTGTTGTTTCCTTTGAAGAGCAAAAGCTGGCAGAAGTTGGATGGATGGAGTTGATGGTGTCATACTTAGTTCTTGACTTATAAGGACTCTGGATTTGCAAAATGACGGCACAATAAAAAAAAAAGAAGTTGTTAAGATTTGCATTAGCCAGAAATAAATACAAATATGGTAAGACAATGATATGTTGAGGAGAAATAAGTTCTAAATAATCTAAGTCTCCAAAAAGTATTTATCTCCCTTAACATTTTCACACTATGTCACATTAAAAAGCACCAAACTCTCTGGGAGTGTATTATGAGACCACAACAAAATACATAACTGTGATGCAGAAGGAGGAAAACAGATGGTTTTCAAATTCATACTATAAAAATTTCAAGTGTGGCACGTATCTGTATTTTTTTTTTTTTGTACCCCTCCAGGGGGTCTTTTGTGGGCTCTAGTGTCCCTTATATGACAGTAGGCTGACAGGAAACGGGGAAGGAGAGGGGGAAAGACATGCGGCAAATATCGTCGGGTCCGGGAGTCGAACCCGCGACGGCCGCGTCGAGGACTCAAGGTCTCCAAATATGGGTCGCGCTAACCGCTACGCCACCACGGCATGCCCCACGTATCTGTATTTTTAAACTCTTTTTAAAATTATTTTGAAAAAAAAAATGGCGCAAACATTTTCCTTCCTGAGTAATCTACTACCACGAGAACGCTTTTCCTCAACATGCATGATGGTCGGAGTCGACTGGGATACGCGGAGCTACATAAAGGGCCGTACTGGAAGAAAAGCTGCGAAAAGACGTAAAGCGGAAATGAAATATACCATTCTTTTGATATAAACCAAAAGAATGGTTTATATTAAATAGTATTGTCATGTGTTTCAATGGGGTAGTCAAAGTTCAGACAACGGTTCTTTTCAGATTATGTGGCAAGGTTTAAAAATGTATGTTCACAGATGCTCTCCGTCCAATCAGACTCAACCACGTTACAAATATACCCTACGTTGTGATGCTCCATCACATAAAGTCTCAATAAGATGCAGGTGTAAAAATTTGAACAAGTATGCAAGGCACTATAAGAACACTTCTATAATATATTATATGCTCGATATAATTTGGATTTTACAAAAATATCAACAAGCACGAACATCGAAAACAGGAAACAATATCTACAGATATTAAGTGAGATTGAAATTAAATGGAGTCATTTTAACCTTTCTCACCTCTTCCGTGAGTTTAATTAACATTAACAATAGAGAACCAGGGTGACATGCCAAGCAATCTTCAAACTACTAGACGATGGGATTATATTCCCTTTCTCTGCCCGTATCGCATGACCAGCGCAGTCACTTGTGAGTGATGGCGAACGGAGATACGGTGCGCCTTTATTAACATGTTGTATCCGGCTGAATTATTACTTCATCTATCAAAGCTCTCTCGCTCCACTTTTGCTCCGGCGTCGTTTAGAGCCGCAGCCTCTGTTGACTGGCAGTGATAGCAGACAAAAGAACATAATTGCTTACTTACTCCTTCCCATATAGGCTTTGATTCATTTGATCTTTTCTGACAGAGAAGAGACAGCGACATAATTAGAAGCATTGTGTGACGCATGCGACTTTGGCTGCGATCACGCCGGCATCCTGACAGCTCTCTCTAATGTGAGTGCACTTTGTAAGGAGTCTTCATAAATAAGTGAGATTCCAGAAAACAATCCTCCCAATAACTCTTTTTTTTTTCTCTCTCTCTCACTCACTTTTCCTGAGAGCTTTGACTGTGACCACAGATGCGAGTGGGACTTTATTATTAAATGGATTTATGAATAAATTACCGCTGTGTGGCCCTTATTCGAGGGGAAGTCTGAAGTATCAAAATTTATTTCCATGAAAGCAGTTTTGCATTATTAATAAATGTTTGGGAGTGAGGAAAAAAATGTGGTACATAAAAAAAAAAAACTTAAGTCTTCAGCAAAAGACTTGGGGGAAACTCATTCTGTGTTGTCATTAATAATCACTTGGTATAATGTGCTAGACTGATGGTGGAAGGCAGCATATTGTCGAGTTGTTCGCCTTTTAACTTCCATTTAAAACGTAAAGTTGCAGCGGATCCCGCAGGTGTAAAAATTAGCATATCTTAGTTCAACTTTTTTGCTCCTTTTACAGAGAACTTGAGAGAGTAAACACTCCAGCTCTTGGCCTCATGTTAAATGTTTTTATGTGTTCTGGGTTTTTATTGCAAAAACGTTATTTGGCAAAGAAAAGGCATTCAAAATGATGCACTATTTTCTCTAAATGTGCTACAATATCAGATGATAAAGTCTCTATAAACATTTTTACCTTAGGGATGATCACACACCAATCCTAAATTAAAAAATGTAGAAAAAAGTTTCCCTCTGACTGGTATGACAGTCCACATCCTTAGCAACTAGCAGGAATAAATGGTTGTTATGGAGTGAAGTCGGCCCCCCCACCTTCTTCAAATCAGAAAAAAATGGTGTCAAACGTTTGTGTTGGTTTGTGCCGCTATCATTTTAAAGATATTAAGAAATGTTTCCAGAGGTCATTAAAGGTCAACCAGCACCCCACTACCTTCTGCAAATCAGACACAATTGGTGTCAATCAATTTCACTATGTTTGTGCAGCAAAAATTGGTGCTGCTTTGACTTTGAAGATATCAATGGGAGTTTAAAAAGTCAACAGGTCAACACCCCACCCAACCAAATGCTATATAATCAAAAAAAACCTTAATTTCACTAATTTTATCAAAGCCAAAGCAGCACAATCAAAACATTTTGCTGCACAAACACAGCCAAGTTGATTGACACCAGTTTTGTATGATTTGCAGAAGACTGACCTCTCATGACCTCTGGAAACATTTCATAAAATCTTTAAAATGATAGCGGCACAAACAAAAATTTTAGCTGCACAAACCAGCACAAATGTGGCACAGACGTTTGACACCATTTTTGCCTGAGCTTCACTCAGGTTTAATTTGGATGTGGATTGCTGTTTTGTCACAAAATGATAACCCATCAAGTTCAGCTGATGTTCTGCCGTTATGACTGAGTTTTCCCAAACAAGCCTATAAAGTCCTCTGCTAAACAGCATACAAGCTGCTCACAAAGAAACCAAAACATTAACATGAGCTCCAAACTATACACAGCAGCACTCAAACAAAAAAAAAAAAAAACACCTCCACGTGACATGAATACAAAGGTCGAAGGGGTTCACTGAACCACCCACAGCAGGCAACACTGCCAAATTCTCAATAGCAGAGACCACCTGTGTGTTCCTGTGGCGGTACACTGCTGCTTTGTCGAAGAGAGCATCAGTGCACTGTGCAGCAGGTGTTTTTTTTATGTGGTCCAGGATCAGTGAAAATCAACCAGTGCAGCTCAGGTTGCCTTTGTTATAACGACAGGTGTTGACTCACTGTTTTAATGGGACCTGGTGTTGTGTTTGTGTCGGATCAATTGAGCTCGCCATTGAAATTTGGCCCCTTTTTTTCAACCATTGACCTCTAACCAGTGATGCCAGTAACGCGTTATTCTAATCTGATTAATAATTTGTTTTTAGTAACAAGGAATCTAAAGCGCCAGTCTTTCCAATCCAGTTATCAGATTAAAAAATTACTGAAAATATTAAAGTTTGAAAAGGCAAATAAATGACCAAATTTCTGTATTTATTGACCAAAGTTTCAATTTAAAAATGTGTAGGATCTACAACATGATACAAGTATAACAATTATGAAAACAGTTTGTGATCATTTATTGCATAATGCGCCACATTATTACATTGTCCTTTCTAAACAAAAGAGCTACTTTAATAATAACTTGTGCAAAATATAATATTGTTAAATAAAGTATTGGATTCAAGGATTTTTGACATTTTGTGTCAATTAACACGTAATGCAGTATTAATGATGTTTTATTGTGTTTTGAAGTCAGATTTTGTTACATTATTACATACTGTGGCATTATTACATAACACAGTGTCACAAGCCCCCTAGTGGAGGACGGAGCCGCTACCAATCGATCCATTAGCTGATCGCTGATGTACAGATAATAATCTTCTTGAATTACGGGACACAAACACTAATGCAACATAAAAAAAATTACTTTTCAGCAATATTCTTACAGTATTTACATAGATTTTTAGGCTTATCTCAGCTAATATGAATTCTTATTTATTGGAACTTATTGTTACTGAAAAACCTGTTTATAACACTGCACAGAATTTTTTTTGTTCTGCACGGGGAGTATAATAATAGTCTTCCAACTTGTTAAACTATCTGGCTTCAAAAGTGCTACATTAAATTTGAAGAAACATTTGATGTTTCAACAGTGGCACAGCCAATCTGCCCACTACAGAGTTGCCCTTACTTTTTCGAGGTAACTATGCCATCAGTGCCTCTGACAGGATTTTTCCATCAAATGGATCAACAACACCAGGATTCTTCAAAAGGAACGTTAGATTCTTCAAAACACAATTAGGATTTGTGAAATCTATTTCCAACAAACATTTTTTGTTTCTTTTCTTCCCAAAGAGATCAACAGCTTTTGATTAAAAAAAAAAAACAGCTGAAAAACCAAGTGATGAAAACACAAACCATTCTCTGACTTGTGACATGGATTGCAGAACAAACTTTCATTTCAATAGGAAGAATTATCAATAGAAAGTTTTAAAGTTTAGCTTTAAGGATTTATGAGCGCTTTGAACATTTTCAAAAGCTTATCTATCATTTGAAAGGTGCTGTAGCATCAGCCACTATCACGATGACTCATTCAGCTCCTTTAGACCCACTTCCACTTTTCCCTCTGAGAATTAAAAAGGATAAAAAAAACAGGTCTACATAATCCTGCAGTCTGCCATATTTTTTTCTTTTTTTTTTTTCTTAACAGCAAATGGCATAAGACAAAACCTGTCTGACGGTGACAATGTGGCTTGACTTTGCAGATATATGTGTAACATGTCATAAGTAATTCCAGAAAGAAATACAGGGACTTCCTGGTATTTAATATTCAGACCGATCAAACATCTGGACTGTGCTCTTCTATGTCCCTCAGCCTTCTTGCATACATGAAAAGGGAATAGCTGCTGAAAAATGCAAGGCAGTGTACGACTTTATCCTGCACCTCTTCTTCCACCAAACAACTGTCTCATCTCATCTGTGATTTTCTTTAGAGAGCAAAGGACAGAGGTTCAAAGCAGCGCATCACAGCCCAGCCCGCCCCGGTGGAGGTCTTCAAACGTTACTTTTAGCCACCCCAGTGATGCCGCCTGAGTGGATGGTGAGCATGTGAGGCAGCCGACAAGCCTCGCCGTACTTGGCACCGTGCGCGATCAAGATAGCATCAATAATAAACAAGGGAGCGATGTCGAGGTGAAGGTAGTACTTAAATCAGATAGTTTACAGACTTCTGCTGAGCATGTCATCTTCTGTTTTTTTGATGTGATGAGAAACACTCAGCTGTAAAAATATCTCTAACAAGCTCATTCAGCGGCAAGAGGGCATATCTGATTTCTGCCAGAGCAAGCGGCGAAAGGGCCCTGCTTCACTCCGCAATACATAACTGATGAACAATTTTCCATTTTTCCCCCTTAATAAGTTAAGAGTCCCGGCGAGCCGTGCCAAGGATTCCTGATGAATCTTTAAAGGAACAGAAACAGCCGAGAAAACAATGAGAATTGAAGACTTTTCGGGCTGAACGCCCTCATTTGTCAAGCTTAGATGGACACGGCGGAAGTGTGTCGGGATAATTTCTCTGCCGCCTCTACGCAAACAATGCCTCCCTCCAAAACAAGCGAGCAAACGTTGAAGGTTGTGAGTGAGGGATGCTCAGCACCTTGTGCGGCACATCCTCTGCACACAGTGTCCCAGATTCCACCTTATGCAAGCTCATTATTTGTGTGCGCCAGACAAATAATCAGGGAAAAGACGAAGGCACGCTCATTGCTCATTGTCAGGTTCTTTTACTGACTTAAACGGTGAGCTTGCACTCTGGGCGTAATTGCGTAAGGAATTTAAGACGAAGGATGCTGAGTAAAGCCGGCTAACTCCTCAAACAGCCACATGTAGGGGATGTGGTATGAAATATCAACCAGGATGTTTGAAAAAACATTCTTGTACAGAAGGGCTTATTTTTACTCTGTAAAACCTTCCTAACTTTGATTAAAGATTAGAAGTGTATAAATCTACACCAACAATCAACTCATAAAAAGACCTGGACAACCCGCAGCGCGATTTCTTTAGTTTGTTTATCATACGGGCGTACACCTCAGTTCTGAGTCTGCTACATTGCCTTTGGGCAAAACAACAAGCACAGCACGTCCAGTTGCGCTTATACTCTGCACACTGTACAGTAGCACATAGGTTGGTGTTGAAACACACATGGAAAACGGATCCGTTCAGAAGTTGCACATAGAAAGCCTTCGGATACTATAAAAGGTTGCACCTTTTGTTAAGATTCTGACTTGCAATTTATGCAGTTTTTGTATATTTCAACAGTCTGCACAAGTTTCCACAATTAGAACTAAAGTAGGCTTTTTGTACTGTGATCTGAATAAAAGATTGTATTTACTTAAGCTTCTATTAGAAAAAAAGAAGTTTTAAAATCAACTCCTAAGACTGGATTGGGTGTTAAACTGAGTCAAACAGCAGTGTTACAAGCCAGACTTAATTTTTTTCTGAAGATGGAAAACCTTAAGACAGAAAGACAACTATCAGTGCAGCATGCCATCACTCAGTTACCTCAGATGATAGTGGAGAAAGGAAGTAGCTCTCTCACTGGTTGATATGTGACAGTGTGCTGAACATCCACATAAACCCTTTATTATAATAGTTTATTGTATTAATGCACTCTGCATTAGTTATCATTGTTAAATGCAGTAAATGTGCAACATTTAGCTAACAGGCTACATTTCATCTGCAGTTCCTGTAGATTAAGGGTAAAGTGTCTAAAAGATCAGAAAGCATTAAGCCCAACAGCGTTTGACCTAACAAGTAAACAGTGAGGAACAAAATAAAAAATTAAACACACAAATTTTTAAAAGTATTCACTGTTCTTTATGATACGATTTAGGAAGTGTGCTAAATATAACACGTACAGTAAAGGAGGTGTGTCAAACCTGCTTGTTCAAATGCTCTACGTGAAGCTTTACAGTCACTTTAGTGTTCACCTTTGTTCTAATAGCACTTCTAGTCCTACAAAAAATTACTCTACTCTAAAATATTGCAATGATGAAATTACATGGACCTTTTCAGATGTGTAGTAATATAAAGTGCAAACAAGAATGGAGCCTTGTAGAACCCCTAAAGCAAAATGAAGGTACGGCAATTTGATCTTGCAATCCCAAACGTTTTGGTTCCTGCTTGATAATTATGTTTTCATCATTCAGAATTGCTCAGACGACAAAAACTAAAGCATCAATTTACATAAAACGACATGATGCTGACAGTACCGATTGCCTTATTTAAATGTATAAAGACTGTGTCAACACAACGCCCTGATCGAGAAACATTTGAGTTTTTCCATAACGACAGTTTGCTGGCTGTGTGAAATTGTAAGGTCAGAAACCAAACTGCACAGATTGCAGGCAGTAACCGTTACCCGCCTCTCTGCCATGTTACATTGAGCTGTGCGTATACTGATTTGTCAGAAGTTAGCTACGTTGCCTTAGTCCATCAGCTTTAAAATAAGAGCAAGTGTGGCGACTTTTCAAGCAGATGGTGCGACAGCTTGCTTAAAAGACAAGTTAATTAAAAAAAAGTGATTGGACATATGGAGATATATTTGTGGAATTTTAAAAAATGGTATTTGGACCATATACGTTGCTAGTTTTGGATCTTTCTTAAGGAAACCGTTTATTTTTGCCGTGGGTTGTTCACGTCCCAAACACACACCATGATCACTGCTACGTAGAAAGCAGAATCAAGACTCTACCTCTTTACTTCAAGGAAATAAACAATAAAGAATACATTCGCATTGAACTGTGGGACAGACAGGATACCTCAGCTGTTATAGTTTTTAAAATACATTATATAGAAATGTGGATTAGCATACGGGTGAATAAACCCATGTCTGGGCAATAACCTTGGAGAAAAAAAGATGTGTTGCTTCTGAGCACACAACAGATTTGAGTTTAATGTTTAGATCCATCTGATGATTCTGTGGCCATTTCCTTTTAAGTATTTAAATCAAAAGAAAAACTGAGCCTGACAACAGGCAGTTATAATTAAATGTGATTATATTTATCTGCACAAAACAAAGTCTGTCTTTATTACAAAGACATAAAATTTGTGCCATAGAAGCTATCAAATGGAAGCCCAGAAAGCGGGAGTGGCAAAGAAAAAAAAAAAAGAAGAAAAAAAAAAACATGGGAGTCACAGCAGGTCAAGGTGAGGCGGCCACCTAATCTTAAAAACATGAGAGAGGGGTCCGCGGTGTGTCGACCTGCACGGGTTCTGCTTATGCAGCTCGTCAAGTGTGTATCTGTATGCCTGTTTGCATGTGCATGTGTGCCGACGCATAATGTTAGGCGGGGGGAAAGACGAGAGGTGAGGAATGGCGGTGACCTGAGCTTTTGAATCGAACGAGAGAGGCATAACGTGTGCATGTGCTTCACGTCTGCATCCATCAAAAGTATGTAAGTCAGCAGAAGTGGACACCCGCCTGCTCACACGCTTCTTGATTAATGGATATATTCAGCAAACACCTCGGATTATGACTAATCCCGGGCATCGACTGGCCCCACAATGCATTGTGAGTGGGCTAAATGTCAGAATGTGATCATTTAAATTTAAAGCGATTCATGGACAAATTCTTTTTTAATTAAAGATTATTTTGTGACATTTGTTGGCCCGCGCTGTGGACCGCACAGGGTCAGGATGATGAGCAATGGAGTGATATTGTAATTTAAAACCCAGGCTGGCGGCAGGATCAATATTAATTTCCTTCCTCTATGCATAAACATCAAAACCACAGATTAGTACTCGCACTTTATTAGAAAGCACGAGCATATTTAGAAGCAACTATGATTCATATGATAGTAATTAGGATATTCATTAGCTGAAAATCTTTTCAGCTCTCATCGACCAGTCTTTTAAGCCAAAGGGACGATATTTGAGTCAAAATCTATTGGACACAGAGGATCCAATTGCATGAGCTTTGTGACTCCTCCAACCCCACAATAAATCGATGGGCAGCCGTTCTGGAGTTCGCTGCTTGTTAGCCGGCTTGAAACAGCTGTCTTAGCCTCCGCGTTGTGACTTTCCATTGCCATTTCTATTTCGTCCAGTGTTCCAGCACTACTTTTAGGTTCATTTTGGGGTTTATCAGCGCCGGTGCACTCAGGTGAGTGAACACAGCCTCCACATTCACTTAGGCTTTTCAATCTCATTGTGACACGGTCGAATCAGGAGAGTGCACAAGATTAAATCGATGCCTTTACCGCTTGACGCAGCATTCTCTTCCAGACCATTTCCTTGGGTGCGCCATCTGTCACTCAAAACCCAAACAGGCTTCCTCTTTGTCTCCGCTTTCCTCTTTTTTTTCTTTTCCTCCTTCTGTCCGCCTTAACATAATCACCTCTTCCACGACTGCACTGGTCTCACGAGACGTGGCCCGCTCGCCGTCTTGGGAGTTCATAATATCTATACACCGGGGTGGTGATGGTGAAGGGATGACAGAGGTGACATAGCAACACACTGTGCCAGAAAAAAAAAAAGAAAAAAAAATCTAATTTACACTCGGCTCCACGGGTCAACTCAGGAGACCGGGTTCAAGCATCTATCAGATAAATTGACTTTAGGGTGCCTGCAATCTAGTTACCAGGACAGCAGAAGGCAGAAGCCTGCTGTCCTGCCAGCTAAGTGGCTACAACTAGTATATTGACTAGGACTCCAGGAGAAGAAGAAATATCCCCAAGCTTATATAAACCTCTTTTTCTTTGGTTGAATTCCTAAAATCTGAAAAAAAAAACTCAAGTAGGCACTATTTTTTCATCCATCACTTATAAAGGCTTTATGCGGTTGTGAGTTTTTAGCGGCTGAGCCCATCCACTGCACAAGAGATACTTGACACCTGAGATAGTTCAACAGTGCTTCACAGGAGAGACAGATTCAGTCTCTCTCTTATCGGCTTGGTCTTCTTTGGTTATTTTTCCCAGCTGCTTTTCTTGCGTCTTACTCTGTTCCACTTGAGATAACGACATAGGAAGCAAAAGATGGAAGCCAAGGAGTAGTCAAGGCAACACAAATTCAGTTTACAGTATACTTCATTGTATAATTACGCTAAATATATTTTTGACATTGTGCAGTGTGTGTATAAATCTCTTTTCTGTACAGGTTGCATTATGTTTTACTTTTGCAGAAACAAAATTCTTGCAGTATAGCTTCTGCGTGATTCTTAGCCTCTAATTGAGGTGTCCATATTTTTTCAAAATTAAATCTCAAAATCTGGAAGAGTAACTCCAAGTCAAGACTTTAGTCTTTTGTTCCAAGTCTGAGCCAAGTCCATAGCCGCAGCAATAAACATTTCCTCATTGAAACGTTTATTGCTGCATGTCATCTGTCTATAAAACTACATTACTGTAGGCTGTGAAGTCTAATCAGACTCTTTTGTTACTGTTTATTTGTTTGCTGTATTATTATTATTACCTACTAATTCTGCCACACAAATACTTATCAAGACTTTTCTGTTGCAGAATATTTTATTTACCAC
Source organism: Xiphophorus hellerii (assembly GCF_003331165.1). Classification (NCBI taxonomy): domain Eukaryota; kingdom Metazoa; phylum Chordata; class Actinopteri; order Cyprinodontiformes; family Poeciliidae; genus Xiphophorus; species Xiphophorus hellerii. The sequence continues at coordinate 23,402,278 of NC_045679.1, read as the reverse complement.
ACAAGGGAATTTTTATAAAATGCAGAAAATTCTTAGAAATTAAGAAAGTACTATGTGAACACCATTAAAATGTGGAAATGTGCATTTGTGTTCGGAGAAACATAAAGGTGCAGTGCAGAGTGGGTGAGTGCGAAATATAGAAAGTCAAATTTCTAAATTAGCACAACAGGAAGTGCTCGACAGGAACAGTTTGTTCTGTAAGGAAAATATTTTACAGAATTTGGTTGCAGAAATAAACGTGTAGTTATTGTGATGTAACATAACGATTTGCAGAAGTTTTTGGCCAAACTCATCCTTTCACAGTAAAATGGTCACGTTCCTATCAGAAGTTGCGTGCAGGTGGATTAGATGAGATACTAACTGTTTGAAGTTCAGGAGATCCACACTTTTGTTTCTACTAGTATGGTGATACCTAATAGTGAAAGGTAACCAGCCAGAGATTTTATCACCTAAAACGTGCAAATCTAATTAAAAAAAAAAAAAAAAAAAAGCATACAAGCCACATATCAAAAATTCACAACTCAGGGAACATTTTTACCCCTGCTGCTGAAGCTGAATAATTGTCAAAGCTGAGGTATGAGAAAATTACAGGGAGTTTTTTTTTTTCTAGTGGCAGTTTCTTTCTAATGGGAATCTACTGAACAGCTGCTTAATGGGATGTCCTTGAAATCCTGATATCAGCAAACAGAGAACGCTGACGTATTTTTTGAAAAAGAATCCTGCAATCACTTGAAAATGTCTTGGAGACCTATAGCAGCCTTTTAAACACACAGCACCCCTGGTAAACAGATGTTCAAAAGACAACAAGATGTTCCCTGACTGAGCAGTATATGCACAAAGCGTATATTTTATTCATGCTGCAGAGGCCCGAAGGAAACTGTTTATTAAGTATATCTACACAGCTCCAAGGGCAGCAAAACAGAACCTCCTCAGAGCGCGATGACTGATAACATCAAAGAAAGAGGTCTTTGTGCGGACCCTTACAACCGACCAATTAATTTAACCTTCATAACCAGTCGCAGCATGCCGAAGCGCAACTTAAAGATTTATTTTGACTCCGCTGTATAATTTATGACGCGTTGTGTTGTGCTCAGAGGGACGCCACCTCAAAGAGAGTTTCTCAACAGCTCTCATTAACCAATAACCACGTCCAGTTATGACACCAACACACAGAGGGGGCTGTAAATAAAGCTGCCCTTTCACAGAAGCAAACAAAGCGGCAACGTGTCACGTCCGTGTTTTCGCTCTCCTCAAACGCGGGCAATTAGGAGCATCGAGCCAAGTGTCGCTTCAGCCGCTCCTCTGACCTTTCTTTAGCTGCTGACCACCTGCTCACATTGCTCGGCCATGTCTTTATTCGTTCGGCCTTCCTACATAAGATAGGTTTGTCTGTGCAGGGCAGAGAAGAGGCTTGTTTTGTCTGTTGTACTCAGCCACAGCTCAGACGATAGAACAGTCTTCAGTCGTGGCATGTGGTCAACGCTACAAACTACTTACAGATTATTTCGGGTGAAACTGAGGGAAAGCGTCATATTTTCTATTCGCCAACAGTCGGAGGGTCCAGCGGATGAAGTGAAACACCAGAGATTGATGGTCAAAGCTTCTCTATATGTGTCACAAAATTTCAGAACTCCTAACAAAACAGTAAAGTTCTCCATAAATACACAGAAGTTTTTTCCACATTATGTGAAATACCAAAGGTTTACAGCATCTTTTTAATTTTTTTTACAAGTAAAATTTTACAAGCATTTGTATTTAACTCCTCAAGTCAATATTGGGCAGAACATACCGTTATAACTGCCTGTCATTCAGAGATAGAAATTTTTGCCCCATTTTTTCTTTGAAACTCTGTGAAATTTGATAGAAAGAATCTAAAAAAAAAAAAAAAAAAATTCAGTTAATTCCTCAGGTGGACTTTGACTATGCCACTCTAACACACAAGTGTGGTTCCATTGCAGCTGTGTGATTGGTATCATTGTCTGCCTCGGTCTCAGGTTTTTCACATTAACGTACTCCTGCAATTTATCTTTTAGCTTTTAAAGTAAAATGTAAGTGTGACTAAGTCTGGTGGAGTTACCATAGCAACCTGCTATTAAAAACGCACGAGAGAATGTTGACAGGTAAAATTGCTGTCAGATTAATACAAAGCCGCATGTCTTAAAATTGATGAAGAAATAACATCTATAATTATTTCCATTTGCTTTGTGTTCGTATTCTCGGCATGACCTGCCTGAAGGGTAATTCTGACGTATAGATCAATTTAAAATCTCTTGATGATTGTGTTTATTTCCTGTCACATAATCCAACAGCCTGTCTCTGGAAAGTACAAATATCCTAATCTTTATGAGCAAAAATCTGAGGTACATTTGGGGCTTGAATAAAGCCGTTCATTTATTTTCACTAAAGGAAGAATTAAAGCAAGTGCAATTCATAATGCTTTGGCGGTAGTCAGGCTACGCAAGCATGAGGCTGACTCATTGTTTGGTCTGTATAAAACACTTGTCTTCCTGTGTGTCGCAGAGGGGGAAATTAATTTTAGATGAATGAGAGCAATTTGGCTGTTTCCTACGGTAGATTTATATTATGAGGTTTCTTTTTTTTAAGGATCTGGTTATGACCGCTACTCTAAATGTGTGTGTGAGTGTGTACAGTGAACCCTTACAATACTGCAGCCATAGGAGCAAACATGTAAGTGACTGGAATAAGACAACATTTGGCTTGACTGGTGACAGACAAGTTGGAAATTCTTCTTAAAAGCTGCTTAATTGAAGAGTGTAAAGGCTATTTTTTAAATCTAGTTTTGTAGTTTTTATTTAATGGTGTTTTAATTGTTTGTGCATTTTAACTATTGTTAAAATGAGGTCTCTCTCAACAAAGAAATTGTATCCCAAGTGTCTTCTTGTACAAAAAAAAAATTACAGTCTTTTTATTTGGTCAATAAATGCATCACACCTGAGATCTAATAGGCCACACTGACACTATCAAGTTGTTTCTAAAAGAAGAATATTGAAACTAGAACTAGATATTCACCATTGTTGAGGTGTTTAAAATGAAGTGATGTAAGATTTAAAAAGAAAACTCATTAATCTGCATGTCATGCCAGTTGACTAATTCAGGCAGCGAAAAAGTGAAGGAGAGCAAATGGTAGGTCGCAAAAATGCTCTTCTTTTGTTTCAACCTCGATCGGTCATGGAATAGGATGGATTTGGAAAGTCTTCTCATCATTTTGTCTTTGAAAATATCAGTAAAACCTTGGTGCAGAGGGACCCCTCACTAACATTAATAACATAAATCATGGAGAATCAGAGAAGTACAATAGTTGTACTTCTCACAGTTGTGACGTTACACGTCAAGTAGAAAAGAATATCCAAAACATAGCTGGAATTACTTAGGAGTAAAATACACTCTTGATGCTTAACATTGAGTAAAATTAATTTCACTTAAACAGATTTTAGAGAGAAACGAGTACTAAGCTTACAGTTATGTTAAAAATGTTTTGAGTTTATGCTAAGCTGCAGAGGACGCGCCTCTACAGCTTAGCTACAATTTAACAAGGTTAAGAAAGTATAGACTAGAGATGGATGGTTGGAGGCTCAGGGTTTGTGGTTAAAAAAAACTTAAATTAAACTTTTCTTAAAAATAAGTCATTTCTTATGACTCTAGACTCTAATATTTCATCAATCAAATCAAAGCAGTTTTTATCTGAATACTGCCAAATTCCATCAATGTGAAAATACTACATTTTCAGTATCATTTAACTTTAATAACTACTTATCAAATATTAATATATTAACAGTTTATTAAAGGGCAGTTTCATTGATACATTCTGCCACAGCCGGCCCTTCGAGGACATCCGTGATCTTGTTCGTTGGTAGAATTACAGTGGAGAAAAGAAAAAAAAAAATGCAGTTTCAAAGTTGAAACTCTCAGCACTGCTGCTTTTTTCAAAAGCAACATGACAGCAAACTGCTCCGCACACAGATTTAGGTTGCATTTGTTTGTTTTCTGCTCTGGAAAAAAAAAAGAAAAAAAAAAGAAGAGAAAGTTGTCAGCAGCAAACGCGGAGAAGAAATGTTGGCGAATAAAAAGCGAGCGAGATGCTAATGCATCAGTGTGCCTCTGGCGTCTGATTCCACGTCTCCATCCTTTATTTGTGGGCTCCGGCATCTACGCAGTGACAGTAGGCAGAAAAAGAGTGTTTTATGGTATCTTATTGAGACACCCTTGACGATGACACCTCCTCAATAGCATTCCTGTCTCCAGCTCCTTAGCACCTCTCCACCACCCTCACCGCACCCCGCCTACTTCTTCTTCCCGCTTTTTGGCTCCCTTCCTTCCACGCTCTCTCCCGCTGTCTGTAAATCACCTCCCTTTTTTCTGCGTCTCATCTTTTCCCATCCATCTCTCTCAATCATCTTCTTCCATATTGCTCTCTGTCCCCACAAATCTTCCACTCCTCGCATCCGAGCACTTCCTCTGTCCGCTGTCCTCCTCGCTTTATATCACTCTCCCTCTTTACCCCCTGCCAGTCCCTCGCCTATTTTCCCCATCGGAGTGGTACAGTAATGGTGCACTCTGTCACCGCGGTCATTTCGGCATCATACCCCAGAGTGGTTCTGTTTACAGCTGAAAATCAGATACGCGGGTCCAGAAATGCCGCGAAGAAATATTCAGGGTTTACTCATTGCGAGAAAAAGATCTACAAATGTACATGTGAAGTAAATCATGATGCGTACAGACTTAAAAGTAACACGCGAAGAGAAAGTGGGCCGCATGACGGAAATGATAAGTCACAGCCTTACAGGAGACGGTGTTAGAACGTGCCATTAAAATATCAGATTTCTTTGTGCACACCCAAACTTCATCTCAGTGTATCCCACACTGCAGCTTCCCAACAAATGAGTTTCATTTACGCATGCAGAAGGAGCAGCACATCTTTTGCCCAGGCTTTAATTACACCATACTCAGACAAGTCATTGTGGCTACAATCAACCCTCACAGCCATGCTGATCAATATGAGGGGAAAAAACCACAACAAAACCCTGAAGCCATTTATGCCTGTTAGCATACAGACAGGAAAGAAGAAGAAAGTTGAGACACGCTGAATGGTCTCGTTTTAGATCTTTGGTGCTTCTTAAAGTCGGATTTGGTTTTACGTTTGTTTTTTCAGGCAGACTAATGTGAAATGGTTTTCAGTGTGGTTTTTGGAAATAAGAATTTTACAAAAGAAAAATCTTGCAGAAATTGCTGGAACTTTTGTAAAATGCCCTTTCCCCCCCCAAAAAAATATTAAAATACAGAGAATTGTGTTGAGGTAGAAAAAGCATCATTCAGAAAGTGAGGGCCGGATAAATACAACCAGCCGGGTCAGACTGGACAGTACGGGGGAACTCAGAGGCTAAGACACTGACTGACTCATCTGTCCCTGCCCTGATCCACCAGCAGGCACACAGAGAAGATTGCTCTCTCAATGCATACTGGTCAGAACAGTATCCAGACAATTTAAATTGATAATGACAAAGAGAAACGAGGAAGGCATGTAGAAAATGTGTGTTGAGTTTAAGTTAAACAGTAATATGGGGTTGGTAAAAGAATAAAATAAACCATGTCACTGCCCACAAACTTTGGAAAAACATTTTTTTCCTCTTGTACCCGGACGAATCTTGCTCGGTCTTTGCACATTTGAGAAACATTTTTAAAGCACAATCATCCTGCTCACACTACGGCTTGTGTCTTCTTTTCCCGACGGCATAAGAAGATGTGACACCGTAGATAAAGAAATTATATCACTTCGACAGGCTGAAAAACTCCATCCCCAATAACAATGTTACTTAATCTCAGTTTATGCGATGCAGATGTTCTGTCTGTGCTGATGAAGATTTAATCACTTTGGTATGCCAGATCTTTTGAGAGGCTCCAATGGAAAGCAAGCTTAACCTGAGTAATTTAGCTCATAGAATCTGTTTTGCATGTTTTTAGTCTCTTTTTATGGTATTTGTTATGTTTAAATGTTTTTATGTATTTTGTACAGCAATTTATAGTACTTTATAACTGAAGCTGGACTAGATTGGGTTAACTGACAGAAAGACAGACAGATCTGTACACAACCACTTTACATGCCACGTCATCAGCCTGCACAAAGGTAAACATGGCTCTCATGTTCCTATTTTATTTAACTATTGACAAAGACTACCTGTCACAAATTATTGATTTGAAAAACCTGTGAGCTACACTGCAGGAAAACCAAATTCGGCATGTACCTAGTTTGTCTAAAACAGTAAAACTGTCAACTACTGTTTCTTTTTTTTTTTTTTTACGTGCACAAGAAAAAACAGTATTTTCAAAAATATAAAAAAAAAAAAAAAGATGCCTGTAACGATGTTATCAGTTTGCTTATACCTAGATCTAGTCTGAGCATCTGCCTGAGGATAATAAAAAACAAAATCATAAACCACACTACAGAGACAAACCTAAAATGAAATGATGCAGACATTGTACCATGTATAATCAGGTAAATCCTTCCATGCAACATAATGTCAACCATCTTGATTATTCCAATACACATCCTGATTTCTAACCATAATTGCCAAATGACAAAATGTTTCTTCTCGTCTCTTTGTCTCTGAATGTCACGGTTTGCAACATGTCAAATGTATGATTGTGATTCAGAGTCGACCTATCGCTCTGTTCGATATGTCCTTCAGAGCAGCAGGAAGCTAGCTGCTTACTGTTAGCAACAACCCTATCACAATGTCACTTTTACAACCTCCATCCCAAAATGCACCTAGTACATGCCACACGTAACTGACAGAAGTTAAGACTGCACATTAAAAAAAAGCTTAGTTTTCTCACATTCAGATCCTCATAGCATGTTTTTAATTGTGTCAAAATGCATGGGGAGACAGAAACCAGGGTTATAGCGGTTTTTAGATTATTTAATAAAAAGAGAAACATCAAGTTATACTGTTAAAATGAGATTAACCAAGACCCTTTTTAGAACGCGTGGAAAAGAATCTAAGATCTGACAAAGAAAAAGTCAATTTCCCCAACTCAAAGAAAACACAGTATTCTCTGCCATGTGTGATCTGACTGCATCAGATGCCCTCCGCTACTAAAAAACTAGAGAAGGGAATCATAGTGTGGCAAGACGCAGGGTGAAATCACTCAAAAGAAAATACCCCCACTACCAAAAAGTAACACATTTAGATCTATTTCGAAGATAGAAATATGCTGAGTTCACAGGGAAAGAAGTGCAGCTTGCCATCACAGGTTTGGAAAAATATTGGAACTAATGGTGATGGGAAAAAATTAGCAGATCGGGACAGCCGTCCTTCCATCACACTACATTAACTCTGACTGCGTCTCAAGGCGAGTCAGTCAGAAACGAGGGCGAAACGCGGCGTTGCGGTCAGATGCCTCACGTTGTTAAATGTACGGTGGAGCAAATGTACAACAGAGACGGGCGGCACACGGTTGCAAACGTCAGCTTTTTTTTTTTTGCGAGGGTCATTTCACTTCACTTGATCCTGTGACATGGCGATGATCTCCATTTTGTCATTTTAAATTGTAATTGCTCTGAGTACGCTGGAATACTGTCAGGGAGGGGAGGGAGGATGGCAGGAGCCAGAGATGGAGGGAAAAAGAAAAAAGGAAAAGAACAAGGTTAAAAGGTTAGGGAAGCTGCTCTCAGAGGGAAGAAAAAAATATCTTCATTTATTTTTGTGTTTTACTTCTAAAAAGAAAAAGGAAAAGAAAAAAAAGGAAGGCAGTCATGTCCTGCCTTTCTTCCGACTCCCCTTTTAGAGAGTCGGATGATAGAATATCTGATTTTCATTTTCTCCAACTACCCCTCTATCATCCACTGATAGGACTCACGTAATTATACCTCAGCTCTCTTGGCCATAATTACAAGCCTCCAGAACAAAAACACTTCAAGTCCATCAGTTTTCCTTCATCATAATTCTCCTCTGAGGCTGCTGCACCAGTCTGATGCTTTCCTCTGGGAGGCAAGGTCATATCTGCGCCTGGAACTGTCCGATGACAGTGTCAAGGCTGTGTCCATTAAAGGCTTTTCATGTAGTCACATATTCATTATAGAAAGAGTGCTTTAGCTGGCTGGCTGCTTTTTATTTGAGACAATACTGCCATGAAAGCCCGGCGTCTCTCCAGTCTCTGTCTATTAACTACCAGAAAGTGTGTCCGGGGAGCAGTACTTAACCTTAAAAGTCACGGACGTTATTTTTAAAGCTGGAGACAGAAACCATCATTTCGTGCGAGAGCAGCTTCTCGCAAGAGGCAATAATCTGGGAAGCAGATTTATCTTGCCCACAAGTCGGGTGAAATCGGAATGCAAACGTGCTTTAAGGGTTACTTTCCATCGATATGATGAAGGACTTTACAAGATGGCGACAAACAGGGACTTCAGAAAGAGTCGGGGCCCAAATGGCGTGCCAAAATGTAAATGATTTTTGATCTTTTCAGGCAAAAAAAAAAGAAACCATGTAAATGTAAATAATGATAGAAACCATCATTACTTTAATTCTAGTCAAGTAAAGGGTGGAGAGACTCAATGAAAAACAAACACCTAATATAAGTGAAATGTAGTCACTTTGTTGACAGTGATAAGGAAGATGCTGCTCTTGCTAATGGCAATATCAAAGCATTTTCCAGATTTTTCTTTTACAAATAATCTAAACATTGTCCAAAAGAGAGGACTGAAAATTCAGTGTGAAATTTCTTATTTGAGTGTCCTACAGGGAGTCATACCTATCAATGGGTAAATAAAAGTCCATCAAATGTGGAATTATTTAATTTCCCTTTGGGATTAATAAAGTACTTTGAACTGAACTGAAAACAGAAGACGGAGAATACGAGTCTTTTCAGAGAATGTCTTAACATGAGAAGAGTTGAATGAGTACTTTGGGTTTAATATATGTTTGAGACTTTTATTTTGAAGTAAGAAAGGAAGCAGCTCTTGAGAATCCCTATTCTACACTGCACAACAGAAAATGCATTTTTGGTCTAGTTTCTAGTGTAAATATATTAGTATACTTGAAATAAGACAAAACTAACCTACAAGTAGCTTTTCGGCAAGACTTGTTTCAGGTCAATAATTCTTTAGTATTGATTACAAAAGACTAGTTCCACTAGAAGATTATTTCAAGAAGAGATTTTTCCCATGTTATGTGAAGTCTGCCAGTAGAACTAGTACGTTTTGAATATTAAGGAATTATTTACTTACAAAAGTTACTTGTAAATTAGGTTAGTCTTATTCCAAGTGCATTGAGATGTTTGCACTTGAAACTTGACCAAAAATACTTGATCTTATTTTGTGTTTTTTTGCGGCGTATTGACAGAGTCGACTAATAAAGTCGAGCTGGATGATAACAGTCGGGCCAAAAAGCACGTAAGAAACTTAAATGGTTTGCCAGCATTTTCGGTAGGCTACGCGATGACAAAACGAAGCAGGAACAGAGTGGAAAGACGACACAATGATTCATAAGCGCAGTGACAATTCTGCAAACGATGCAGAAGTTTTCATCTGCCTCACATCTTTTCATAACTGGAGCTCACAGTTATTTCTTGGGCCATGCCAGCATTTGATTTCAGCTTAAACTTGATTGAATGTGAACCAGATTATTCCATATCGAATGGAGGATCCTGAAAACACTATTTGAAATTCATGAAAACTTTATTTTATTTGTGAGAACTCCAAAAAAAGTTATATGTGTAATGTAATAAAAACTGTAAATATTTACCAAGAGCATATTTTTAGGAAGAAAGCCACTGCTATCAACAACCGTGGTGTTATGTTATTTGTTGCTGCACAGGTAAACCAATAACCTCTGGCTAAGTTTTTCTGTTGGTCCATCAGTACATTGTGTTGAGGTTGCCTATTGATACCAACAGTATTCAGCAGCTTGTCGACATTCTTCTTCAACCTGTCAGGTGTCTGGGCACCAAAGCTGTCCGTAGCGCACAACCAGCCTTTTCTTATCTGTTTGTTCAGTTTCTTTGAGCAACCGACTCTGCTGCTGCTGCACCAGCAGATGGCTGTGGAGATTATTTTACTCCCTGCCAGAAGATACAAGATAGGCAACATCTCACTGCAAAAGTTGAAAATCCCAAGCTTTCGTTTTTTTCTAGCAAGTCTGCTCTGTTTCTTTTTGTAAACAGCCTCAGCGTAGCTTCCCCGATCCAGTCTGGTGACGAGTTTGACAGCCATGTAGCTCCAAGTAGTCCTGCCCCCGTCAAAGTCTGTTCTCAAATATGGAAATTAAAATCTCTCAATCCCTCGCTAATCTGATATTTCCTGTGATTCTATATGTGTCCTGTTGTCATGGCTGTAATTTTAGTGTTCGGAGGAATGTGACAAAGATCAGTCAGGCAAGCACAAATTGTGAAACGCAGAGACGATCGGTTCAACCCTCGTCTATCGAGATGAGATATGGATCATGACTGAAAGAGTGAAAGATTTTATCCCCTAAATAAAAGCAAAAAGCAAGATGATGATCCCAGCTAAGTTGGCTTAGGGGCTTCTGGCATCGTATATCAATACCTCATGGTCGCTTCCCTACAGAGAATAAAAGAGACCACAGGGCAGATCCAGACTCTCTAGCAGGGCTCACAGTCAGCTTTATTAACAGAGTACTGCCTTACTTCTGTTTTGTGTAGGCAGAAACAGTATTCAGAGATTTTAATCCATGTCAATATGATAGAATGACTTGTGGTTGAGTTTGTGGATGTTTAGTCTTTTCATCCAGTTGTACCCGTTCTCCATTTTTGTAGCAACCTGCACCAGGACTATTTTTTCCCCTCTTAAGCATATTAACGATTAGAGGAATACATATTCCAAAATGTTTTCACCCTAGCAAAAATGGCTTAAAAGTTACATAGATGAGGCGAAACTTTGTAGTTGCATTGTGATAGAATGCATTTCCTTTATGTCCTCTTCTTCTGCTACTTGTTGTTGGATAGGAGAGGCAGATTTTATCATTTAAACAGTTTAAGATAAGAACTGCGGTGAAGACTTTGGTTCTTGAGACAGCTGCTGAGTGAGGGTTAACCATTGATTTATATGGCCTTCAATAGATAGTAGGATGAATCCAAGTTTACATATTGCTTAATGTCACAGCAGATATCAAGACTCTTCAGACCAAGCAACATTTTTCCAGTCTCATTGTGCAATAAGGCTGTGAAAACTGTAATTTCAGTTTTCTATTCTTAGCCAACAGGACTTTTACCTTGTGGTCTTCTGCTGATGAAGATCATTTGCTTCGTTGTCAGACATTCAGAGATCGTCTTCCGATTACCTCGAAAGCAAAATGTGCTTACTTAGAGAGCTATTGGCTTTTTAATCTCTTGAACCTTTTTCTGTTGACCTCTGACATCATCAAATATGTTCTATTCCATTAACTAACTGGATATCCTCTCTTTTTTAAATCTCAACCAACGCTAAGAAAATGTATCACATTACACATGTCAACGAATCAAAGCACCGACTCACAGTTTATGAACAGAGAGAATTTAGAAACTTATTGCTGGTCTACAAATGAATGAATAATGTATCTACATTCAATTCAGAGTAGTTGGTCAGGTATGAACCGTGCAGAGAACGAGTGGAAGCAGCATTTAGTGCTACAACTCTACAACAAATGTGGATAAACTATTAGCTCATTACAACCAGTACTAAAAACATTACAGTTTCCCACAGCTTACCCAAACACTCCGAAGTTTGCTTTATCATTTCTTCAACGTTTTAGCTTTTGGTTTGCCTAATTTTTTTTCTTATCACTTTGTGTAACTGTCTCACACTCGTAGGTTTTTAAACTTGTGCTTTTGGTAGTTTCTTCTGTTTCTATCTCTGTTCCTTTGTTTTTCTAGTAAAGCACTTTGAATTAAGTCTGTATGAATGGTTGTATTGAAATAAACATGCTGAACTTGCTGACTAAAAGTTGTGGCAGTAAAGTCAGATGCTAAAATAACATTTTCTAAGAAACATCATTAAATGACAGAGCAGACATGTTTCTTTTATCTCAATTTGTGACAAACATGCTTTCATATCTTGATTTTTTTTATATATATAATGATGTTTGGAAGAAGTATTATTTCAGAGTATTCCATATTGACCAAGGAAAATCTGTAGAGGGTGGATCATGTCTGGAATTAATAAAAATTGAGGAAATGCAGCAAAATTGCGTATAGAAGTAGAAAGGTTAGACTCCTAAGTGTCTCCCAAAGGATGGACTGGGTCAGATTTAAATCGATACAAGAGCAAGAAAAACCAATTCAGGAGACTTTTGAAATAACAACATAGGATATAGGGAATAATGGTAGAAGGTGAACTAAGTGAGGTTAATTTGGACGAATGTATAAAATGAGTGCTTTCTCACAAAGGCATAAGGAACATTAAAGTGTGGTAAAAAGCTAAATAAAGCTATTGATTCAAATCATATTGATATTCAGATAAGACTAACAAAAATTAACATGCTTGTTAGAGTTGAGCCACACCAAGACGCTAACTAAATTAGGATTTTTAATGAACGCCGAGGCATTAATATTCTTCCAGTGACAGCCGGTTTTAGATTGCAATCAGTGAAGGGATTTGAAGGGGAAAACACAAAGCAAAAAGGTTTGATCGAAGCACTTATGCAAATATATGCTACACTTCTTCTACCTGTAAGAAAAAAAAGTTCTTACAGGCAGCAACTTACCTGCATCATCTAAAAAATATGTCAAACTCAAGGCCCGTGGGCCAAATCCTGCTCGCCGTAGCTTTCTATGCGGCCCTCTAGATCCTAGACTAAACACTAAGTGTACTGAAATATTATTTTATCAATCAAATCAATGACATTTTTATCTGTTTACTACCAAATTATATCAATCAGTCCCTCTAGTTTCTTGACTGGAAATTCAAACAAAATCAACAAATCCCCGCACTTTTTTTGAGGTAAACACAGAACTGGGAGTTTATTGCAGATTTTTCTCAAAAATTGTCAAGATCATTTTTACTTGTACTAACCAGCTGCCTCAGCCTTAATTGATGTCAGATTATAGTACATGATCTGTACAGTGAGGAATAAAAAGCTGCATGTACCGTCATAAATAAGCTCAAATATTTCCAAATTAGTACCACAAACACAGATTTTTATTGCAAATCCGCAATAAAAATCTGTATTTTTATTGCAGATTTGCAGATCCCCCCCCAAAAACATATAAAGTACCATAAAATCTTGGAGGGACTGAAAAGTTGTTCAATAATATAAAATTTTAAGAATTCATTGAAATTTTAACAGTTTGTGAACAGGTTTTATTTATTCTGGCACAACCGGCCCTTTGAGAGCATTCATGACCTTGATTTGGCCCAAAATGAAAATGAGTTTGACACCCCTGATCTATACATATCTACATTTGCATGCAATATTGTTTTCCATGTTTCACATAATAGTATGGAACACAGTATTTAGAGTTTGAGGAAATTTGCTGGACTTTTGAAAAAATTAGTTACATAAATACAGCTTAGAATTTAAAGAATAAAATCCCATAATTTTATAGGTTTTTTAAAAATGTTTTGCTGATGTGTTGAAGATCAGGTAAGGTAAGGCCTACTCTTAAAAACGGCCTTGCTGATGACATCACTTAAGGCAGGAGGCGATTAACCAGACAGTAACGGCTCCATTTGTGTTTTCCTCAACACTTTTCCTTCTTTGTTTGCACATTTTAAATAAAATTCTTCTGTTTACTAGTATTCTGTACAGTTATAGCAAAATGCTTGAGCCTCATATGAGAGCACTGCATGGATTTCCGACAATTAGATAAGAAAACACTGGAATGCAAACGCAAACGCTCCAGAATCTAAGCTGAACTCTTTCAGCTTAGAAAGAGTGGGTCGTCCGCCACAGTGTTTACACTAACGACAGCTGATCAGTTCGATCCTTGTGCCGCTTGTGATGTCCTCAACCCAAATACACACAGCATGTTTTGTTTCTTCAGCGCGCTGCATTGGGAATCCATGCTTCATTACCGAGCTGCAATGCTTTAACTGGGACAGTACATTTCTTGGAGAAAAAACTAAATAAATAACGAGCAAACCACTGCATTGTGTCTTCGAACAAAAAAAAAAAAGTAGATTTTTTAGCAAATTGATAAAAACTACAATGCATGTAATTAGTAGCAGCTCACTGTTTCATACACTAGGTAATATAAAATCATATTGATCAATGCCGCGGATACAGTAGTGATCAAAAGAAGCCCGTTTCTTTCTTGCAGTAAAATCAAATTAGCCGCAAGAGGCAGTTCATTAAATGGCAACATTAATGCATCTGTCTGGTGTGACTAATGATGCTGCAGACAAACACCTTACTATGGGAAGATTTTAGAGGAGCCTCCCATTGTTACTTTAATAACCAAGGTCAGCCCATAATAAAAAAAAACAAAAACAATTGCACATATAAGAGAATCAGCAGTCGACCAGACACCTTGTTTACGGTTTTGCTTAGACAATCAAATGCTGACAACAGTTGTAAAACAACTTTTTCTTCCAAATTTGGTTATTTCCACAGCGTTACCACAACAGCAGCAAAGGACTCTTTCTACAAAACTGCCCATGTTGTGAGCAGCACTTATTTCTCCTGAAACACCTTGAAATGTGAGTCATCTACACAGCACAATACCACGACTGAAACCAAGGGAGTTAAGAATCTTCCTTGATTCTTAACTCAAGAATGCATTTAAAGCATGTATTTAAAAACGCCTGTGTTTTTTGAACAGCATCAAGTTATATCAACCTTAACTTATCGAAACCAAAGATTTTCCATCATTTCATTCCCAGAGGAGATGAAGCGTACAGATGCGTGCTGCAAAGAACTACGAGTGCAGAATGAGTTAGTGATAGAAGAGCACAGCGGGCGATTATGAAGGTGACTTTTATAAGTGATATTGGTATTTATTTGCAGCAGCATTTTAAGTGTAAAAAAAAAAAAACAATGAAGCAATTTGTTATAAAACAGGCCATGTTAACTAACTATGCGCTTTATTGTTCATGATATACAAAATGCATTTTCCTGCTCACTGCTGACTTGCTAAATGAGTCTTAGTCACATGGGCAGCCTAAAGGTTGTGGTTTTATTTTAAGAGAGTTGACATGGTATGTTTCTTAAAGGTTATTGTTTTAATAAAGTAATTTATTAGGTGTATTCAAGCGCAGCGTATAACTCTGCTCAGTCTATGTATGAGTAGTAGAAGAAGGATAATAATGTCTCATTTTTCTGCTCTTTAAAACACCAAACTGCAAGTGTTAACAGTAAACAATAATTGACTGTTGTTGATTAAACACTCTTTAGAAATGAGAATATGATCCAAATTCTGATGAGATTTTGCTCATAACTCGTCCATTAGTAGTTTGATATGTATTATTCTGCTTTGATTTCAAATATGAAGTCCACTCCAAAAATGGTTTTATATGACAGCCCACATTTGGTTCTCCTTTAATCACACAAAAATGTCAGCATTTCTCAAAATAACTCCTTTATTAAAGTTGCAATATCAAAGCAACAGTTTTTTTCTCTTTCTGCAATACTACTGAAGCTCAAGTGTGAAGTCAAAATTGTCTGGTGGTGTACTGTATATTACGTTCAAACTTAGGAATTTCTTCTAACGTTGAAGCAAGACATTTATAGGTTGTTGGTTTGTTAAATGTGAGTGAAGATGGCCACCATCATTTTCTTGCTTTTTTGCACAAACTTGGTCAATAAAATGTAAAAGTTTATTATTACCAGACTTACTATTGTAATAATCGTTGCTCGATATTAATTTGATTGTATTTAATTTGGTAAAATCATGTTGAAGTTTAGCTTTTGGCTTCTTTTTTTTTTTTTTTTTTAAAGTGCAGTTGTTTTTTTTTAACCTGATTAAACTTTGGACAACCACATTTCCAATCCTGCGTAGAGGTGGTTTAAATGGGTAAATCAATATCCTGCAATGCTTAAAATGGTTTAAACAAACTCCTGCACAAATGATTACAATAATGCCTCTGGCTAAGAGCCACTGCGGGTATTGTATTGTGTGTAAGAGCGCACCACCAATTTAGCGATTCTTTTTACGAGTGCAGGGCTTTATATAAAGCATCACAACCTGATTAAATACTATGCTGTCTGTGTGCACTTCAAAATCCATCTACGATACATTTGGCTTTCTCACTTTATGCACTTTTTAAAACAACCTGAGGGAGAAGAAAGTTCAGAGATGCTGAATAATTCAAGCGGAATATGAACGGCAGCACACAGTCAGAGAGCGCCTGTTGACCTCTCGTCCCCAACTGGACCCTGACTTGTGGCCAGACTGTCAGTCCATCAGCGTACCACGGGAGGTGAAACTCGCAAGCCGCATCTGTAAAGTTTCGTAACAAGATCATTTAGTGTGCCAACGAGGTCCCGGAGACAACCAAGAGAGCGACGACCGCAGCTGGTCATTATCTGCTCTAGTCACCGCAGAATCGTAAACAGATATTTAAAAAGAAGAAGAAAAAAAAAATCCAATCTCAGGTAGATCTCCTCAGATGTCCAGTCGTAATGCTGATGAAACTCTCGTCCGTTTATCATGACGACATGGCTTTATCTCGGTCTATTCTGTAAATGCGGCTTGAAAGAACATTTGGTTTATTTACAAGGGCCTTTATGATGTACCTCATAATGCCGGTGCTGATCCAGCCGGTGACCTGACACGGCTGCACAGACACAGCCTTGAGCCTGAATAAATAGCACACAGCTATATCTGTGTCATTACAAACTGGTCCTCATCCCCCGCTTGGACCAGTGGTCATCAGTCATCGGGAGTGACTTTATCTCTCGGAGGTGCCAAGGATAACGGCGGCACGGAGACCTTGCATGGTGACCCCCCGAGGGATGACAGTGGGAGTCCTGATGAGGTGAAGGCACAAACAAAATGAGGGGAAAAAAGTGCGACAGGAAGAAGAGGAGAACAGGAGATGGTGATGGAGTGATGGAGAAAATACTATTAAAGGTAATGAATGTCAGTGTGCCAGAGCTTCTGTATGATTGAGGTTCCTTTCGCCAATTACCATGACAGCCAGAGGTCTGGTCCCTTTCTCCTTCCCACAGGGGGAAAAGTCTGATTCCAGTGCCAAACGCTGGCCTTGTTAGAGGACCCAATAGAGATTGTGGCTTTAACTCAAGGTCATCATTTTTTAGATAAAGAGCCGTGGCCTCTGCACAGCGGTGGGAGCGGCGACCGAGCGAGCGCTTAATTTCAAGAGAGAGTTTGATGGTCATCTTGAGGGCGCGAACCGATGACCTCGGCATGAAGTCATCAATCCGAGACAAACAGATAGAGGGGGCTGCCTTTCCACCATTTGTGATCAACAATTTTTAATTTTTTAAATCAGAATGAACTCAGAGCTCGAGTCAGAACACATTTTTTTTTCACTCCTGCTTTGAGGGGAAACTGAAAGATAATTAAAACGTGATCCATCCTCAATAATTCGGCGAAATGTTTCATCAGAACGGCATGGGGTGTTAATTGCGCAGAAATTATTCAGAAATGTCTTGCCTCCCAACAATCAAAACAGGGAAAGAAAATTAATACACCTATACATCAACCCGCTGATGAATTTTCTGAGCCCCGAGCAACAAAATAAATAAATGATTAAGGTTTCAGAGTACTTCACAAAGATTATTTCAAGTACTTTTTTCTTTTTTTTCCCCACCCGAAACGATGGAAGTTTCTGGAAACTAATGAAGCACATGGAAGGTGTACAGAATATATTTGACTAATAATCAGTCAAAATGAAAGCTGGTGTTCTGAGCAAAACAGAACAAAATCTGGAACTAAGAGCTACAGCCACAACTAGCTAGTGTTTTAGACGTAAGGTAATTCAGCTTTCTATACAAATGCAATAAAATTGTACTGAAATGATTTTTGGATATGTAACAGCCTTAACAAACGAAGCTGCTAATTGTGGGATTAGCTAAAAAATATGATTTCAAAAACATATTTAAAAAAAATATCTTTCAGTTTTTACTGTGATAGTATACACTTAGCAGTAGCTAATTGTAAGTCATCAAAAAAAAAAAAAAACGTTAGAAAGTATCCCTACTAGTTTTCAGGGATTTCTTGCTCCAGAAAAAGTTTGTAGATTTTTATATCAATGCTATATATTTATTTATCTTTTTAAATGTTAGAACAGCACCAATTGTGAATGATGAAGGCTGCTTTTGTTTGCAGTTTTAAAAAAACATTTTTTAGCCATCTTGAGTTACTAGAAACCAAGGATTGCTGCTGCACACATACAAGCTAACAGCTCTGTCTTTCTGGACACGTTCAACTTAAATTAAAGATGAAGTCACAACTCTTAGAGATGGAATTGGATCACTAAGTTATTACGGCACATGAGCTGCAAGTTTAATATAGTTTCTACTTTTCTAATCTCGGATCTTTTGAATGTTTTAGCCCTGCAGCACTATTCGTAGGCACAAGAGCTTTGCTGATCGCCATCTCATAAAGGAATGAATTCAAATTTCTGTATATTTCTTTAGAAAAAAAATCCTTGATATGGTTATTTCTACAAATTAAGTGTTTACCTGTAGTTGTACAAAAAACCCCATAATAATATAGTCCTTTGATATTTAACTTTTTTAATTACTCGTCTTAAACTCTTAATATCAGTGAGTGAATGGTAGCTGGATAAATCAACCCTGGATGTTAATTACTAAAAAGCCCAAAACCAATGCGGACAAACAGCTATGGCAAATTAGCATTTAAACAATTTCCCTCCAAATGCATAAATGGAGAAATCTTCCTGATGTTGCTCTGTGATGTGCTGCCAGTCTGCGAGGCCCATGATGAGACGCTAGGCTGGCGTGGCAGCCAGGCTGTCTGTGGAACCCCAACTGTGTCCATCTGTGAGTCCATCCTGCAGGGACTCACACTGGGCACGGCTGATAGCAGAAAGAGGACGACGACATGGGGCCAGAACATGTGGGCAAAACATAAATGGAGATGGTGTGCACACGAAGGAAACCAATGAACCGAGTCCCAGTGATCTGAGACTGGAAGTAAATGACAGAAAGATGAGCCGGAAGGAAAATGTGAGAAATTTGCACTAAAGGTCAATTTGGTTTATAAAAACACTAAATTATGTGAAACTACAAACTAACACATAAGATGTATCGTTATTGTTTCAACCAGCTCTTAAATGTATTGTTCTAGAGAAATAGGAAATACGTTTGTAAACAATAAACACCAAATGTTGAAAACAAACAATGAAATACTAAAATGAGAAGGAAAATAACAATCCTTACAGTGTTTGCTGCGTTTTATCTGGAACAGTATATGGCCAGAAGCCATTTTCTGCTCTGGATTTCAATGAAACATAAATTACACATTTAGCTTTCCTTTGCTGCAGTATGTAAGGATTTTCTCCATGTAGGTTGCATAAAACTCACACTATTTGTCACACAATACGCTTTAAGATTAAAAAACAAAACTAGAAAGATAAATATGATAAAGTAAAACATTTCTAGCTCCATTTTTGTTCGTATTGAATCCCTTCCTCAAGCTCTCTCTTGGGAGACTGTCATGAATCACAGAGATGAGTGTGTTGCACTTCCAGCAACATACTCATGGACTGAATACAAGCTGGGATTATAACTAGTGGCTCAAAAATTCACTGCATTGTAACAAGCCTCACTTAGACTGCAGTGTGTCTTTTGTTGTTACTAAAACATAACAAATGCATCGGAAAAGAATCAAATTTCTTTATGTTTAATGACTGTAGTTTTCTGAATATTTTGTACCACACCATCTTTCAAAAGTTAATCATGTAACCATAATTCATTTGTAGTCAAAATCACTTTCAATCAAAGTTGGTCCAAAAGACTATGAGGTAGGTACAGTAGGGACTATCGCTCTTTTTACTATGAAGACACTAAGTGAATAAATGGCAACAGTACAAATGTTTAAGAAATGACAGTCTAATTTTTTTCAGGGAAAATCCAAACATCAACTGTCTTATCTTACTACTTTAAGCATCGCTTTAACACTTGTCAACACTTGCACAATTCGTTTCCCTAAAACTAACAGTCGCTTTTTAAACTGTCCAGAAAAAGTTTAGTTAGCAACACTAACTAAAATGTAACATTAAGTGTGTAATAGTAGCACTGAGTGATAAAAAAATAAGTAACATACGAGGAAAAGGATGATACGTCTTTACCACATGAAGCAGAAAGAGTAATACTTCAGGTCATGTCAGTTGAACTATGACCACGACAGGTTGCTGTCATTTTGACCACCGTGTTGATAAGTAATTGTAGTTGTTCTGTCAAAGAATAAATCTTGAACATAGTCTTCATCTAGGAGCACCTTCTACCGCCAGACTGACAGTGGTAATGTCCTTCTCAATGGGGGAGTTTAAACTCAATATCAACCACATAAAAGAATCAAGTTGGTGTTTCCTGTCTCATTTACTGTTTTGCCACAACATCTGTGACTAAAAAACCCCCCCAAAACCCCCACTGACTGTGTATTAAATAGTAAACCACTCTAACGTGATGAATTTTCATTCTGTAGAGTGAAATGCCTAGAATTTTGGCAATATGATTAAAGATAATTTTCCCTAAAACTGATCCGTTTCAGAAACTCCTTTAATGAAGTGATTAAAAATGTTAGCCTGGTTTGCTCATGAATAAATCCATGGACTAGAGGAGCTATGTGTGCATGGATCCTAACATTCTCAGTAATCCCCTCTTTCTACAACACTGCAACAATTATTTTAATGCTTAAAAGAAGCGATTTCCAACCGGTTTTGCTGTCAGTGTCTCATATTGTATTTCTACACAAAGCCTCCTCCCACTGCCCACCTCCGAGCCAGACAGTGCACGTGCACACATACACCCACACGGCAAAATAATCCATAAATTTCCCACTACATTTTTCTTTCCATTAAAGAAAACAAAACACCCACTTTTGCCTGCCTACATCTGATGAGATGTAGCAAGGTGCTTCTTTTTCATGCTGCAAAAACAGAGTTCCAACACTCACTCCGTTGACAAATACTTGTCAAATTTGGCAGGGTGAGAATTACGTGACAATTCAGGTAATTCGGGTTTGTTTTTCAGAATGTGAAGGTGAACCCATACAAAACAGGGGCATCCTGCAATTTATCAGTTCTCTGATGATTTTTTGTAGTAAAAAAAACCCACTACATATTATTCGTTGTTATCAGAAGGTATTCTGGAGTCAAACTGACTAAAAGACAAACCCTGAACATACAGAACTAACCTACTCTATGTACTACATTAAAAAAATTAGGGATGCATCAATTTGAAAATTTGGACCAATACAATATTGGAAATTAGTATTGCTTCTATAGCCTATAACCAATATTTATCCTGTACTGCATCATTATTCCTCACATGTGTAAATAAATACCACATGACCCACTTCCTGCCCTCTGCCTCCAAAAACACAAATGGCAACAAGATGGACATTAATATTGGTTAATATCGACTCAGTTTTGCTTACTTTGTTAAAAAAAAAACAAATATCGACCAATACCAATGTCAATAACAATATACTGTGGATCACTACCAAAAATCACAAACATGACAAAGGGGGAGAAGTTCCAAAAAAGAAACAATATCCAATAATTTCAAAGAAGTGATCCTTACTGTTTCATTAAGCAGTTGTTACTCCTAGGACCTTTTAAAGTGTTTTTTTTTTTTGGGAATATCAGATAGCATAAATTAGATTCATTTTGAGTGTCCAATCCTGTCCAGTAATTTTCAGTCCTAGTAGTCTCAGAGAGTCTTAATGATTGACTATTGGCTCTTTTCCACCGGCACTTATCAGCATGGCTAAGCTCACCTTAACTCTACACATTTCTGGTAGCTTTTCATTACAATTAAGAAACAGCTCTAGTGGGTGGGGTCGTCATACAACTGGCTGGTCCCAGAGTCCCAAAAATAGTGCGGTGATCCGTACACAGCACAAACACGCCACAAAGCAAATAGAAGTTAGCTGAATATTCTACTCAGTCTGCAATAAAAGACTCTACATTCTATGTCAATCAGTGACAGATGGGCAGACGGACATTAGGAGGGTTAGAATTGAACCTAGGATATCATATAGACAGTGTCTACCTACTTACGATCAGCTGACTGTACCCCAATGGGAGGGACATTTGACTGACAGTGGTTTGTGATTAAAATAATACCACTTGGGTTTTTTGAGGGGCTGAAGTCAAGATTATTTCACAATTATTTTTGATGCATTTAATGTAAATTAATGAATATAAGTATTGAGTACAGTATATATCTCTAACTTGGTATATTTGCCTTGAATTATTTTTCTTGAGGCTTTTTACAAATGCAGACTCAGTGCCCCAGTTTTTATATGCCTTTTGATTTAAGAAGTGGCAACTACATCTAGGCTGCTGGTCTAGTTCAAGAAACTTAATAAATTCTCAATGAATGCTGGCCAAAAGCACAGCAGTCCTTGTCCAAAGCAATTAATGCTTTCTTTGAACTTCTTGGAATTTCATAAAAGACCCGATCACTTGCTTATAAAAGCAGTCTCTGAGCACTTAACTTCACAAAGACTGCTGATAATCCAGTAAGTGCTAATAGTCTAATTCTGACAAGTTTCTGTGACATCCAAAACTCAAGAAACCCCCTATGGTTGAGGAAAACCCCCAGGATGGGCATTTTAATTTGTTTTCTAAACCCGGGCTGATTACCATCTGCATGATGAACGTTGATAATTGCAAATGCTACGCCCCTTCAGAAAAGCCCTGTGAACCGCCTCCTTTGGCTACGTAGATTTTAGTAAGTAGCACAAGCTTCTTGAGATCTTTACAGCGGATCAATTCCCTACAGCACCCCTTATCAGTAAATGAAGTGGTGGATCCTTATCTTTGTTGAGGAATGGTCCACATGTCCATAGGATGTACGTAGCTCCTTACTTAATGTCCTTAAATAACATCTTATGTTCCTCAATTCTCACTTTAGTTTTCTTCATATTTTATGTGAAATCTACATGTTTTTCTCTGATTCACAAAAAAAAGATCCCATAAAAGTGCCTCAGAAATAACTAGACAAATGGAAATGTTTTGTAAAAAAAAAAAAGAAGAAGCAAGATTTATACTTCCGTTTATAGAAAACACACAATCTGTTTAAAAAGGTAAATCCTCTGAAGTAGACTTACTTCAAGGATATAACCAAACAAACACATAAATCCTCAATAAACTCCCGCAGTCTGTTCCTTTCAAGTTTATTAGGAGACAAGAACCTCTCCTTCCTTAGAATTTTGCACCACAGAGTAGAAAAGAAACGCAGACCCTTTAAAAATACTAGTCTAAACCCAGAAATGTCCAAAATGTTCCATCCATAAGTACTCAGTAATAGAATAAAAGCCTTGTCTTACATGGTGCACAAGTAAAAACTAGAGAGATGGAGCTAGGGTGCTTTTTTGATAAAACGGGGAGAGAAAAGCAGAGGATTAATCTCAGATATAAAACATCTACAGAGCAGAAATGTAAATATGTGCTTTATAAGTTGCAGACACAAAATACAAACAGTGAAGCAATCAAAATTTTTAAGATGATTTTCCCTCTGATTTTCAATACAGCCATGACCTTCCCATCGGTATGGCATATTAGGCAAAACAGCATAAACAACGTATCAAACTGAAAATAAATTACTTTTTTCTTTCTCACTCATCTGGCACACCATCATCTATGTCTACTGCAAAGACACCACATCCAATGGGGTGACTATGTTGGCATTGGCATACAAATTGTGAAGTCCTGAAAATGTGAACATAAAGGGGCACTAACAATACTAAAAAGACTATTGCAACATTACATTGAAATTTAAAAATAATTTTTTACTCACGTTGAAGTTCAAGGTGGAAGTGTCAGGGTTTGGGCTGTGATTCGCTACGTCAATCGGCGAACAAGTTTCCTTCTCCCTTTTATCACATTAACTCTTTTTCAGAAAAACCAAAAGTCACCTCGAGCTACCGTAAAATCTCTCTTTCTGAAATCGAGTAAGTTATTTATTTTTAGTGCAAAATTAATGCAATACTTCAAAATGTGCACAAAAAAGTGTTGATAAAACATTGCTATTTGTCGCTCTCTTGCAACCTGAATGCAACAAAAAACCACAGAAAATGCAGCTTATGTTGTAATAACTTCTACCAACTCTGTTCATTTTAAAAACCTTAATGAGACTAAAAATAGCTAATTTCAGGTCTTCTTCAGTCTGCAACAGCATCCACACTGGATAGCGTTGCCGTCAGCGCAACCAGGGTCGATAAAGCTAAAAATGTCCTTATTCTAGTAAGCAGGTTACTAGAATAGAGATTCTCAGTGAATCTCTAAAAACATATTTGAATTTATAGTAAAATGAAATCCATAGCTAAAATACAACAGTTGAATTCCTATTTCTTCTAATGTAATGTAAAAACTTAATTTCTGGCTTACTTCTGTCTCTCCAGAATTTTGTTGAATTTTGCATTCAGAGTTTTTTTCTTTTCTTTTTTAAATTGTTGACAAGCAGTAAGGGAGCTAACATTGGGAGAGAAATGTGTCATTTTCGGGCCGGGCTGGCCTAGAGTATAAATGAGAAATGAAGCTGGTTGAGGGAGCAGGTTTCCACACGCCTTTGCCAAGTCCATCTGGATTCTGCCACACAACTGTCAAGAGTAATTATTCCCCCAGAGAGTTGCATCTAATGTTGGCCATACAGCTCGCCTTACTTTGCATGCAATATTCTGAGACTTGTGTGAAAACGTTGCTATGCAGGTGTAAGAATGTGTTCAGAAATCAGACGGTCATTGTGTGTGTGTGTGTGTGTTCGGCTGGGGGCGCGGGGAGATATTTTTGACATCTGATTGCGCAGAATGAACAAAGCCATTCATTTGCTTGGCCTGCTTTGAAGCACTTCATCTCAATTTCTACAGGCAATTAGGGTTTTTTTTTTTGTTTTCTCCCGTTTTACGTTTCCGCCACAGTTTCAAAACTAGGCAGGCAGAATTAACGGCATGAACGCTCAAACGTATGATCAAGTGACCCATTAGCCTAGACTAAATTAGTTATGTGTGGCTCTTCTTTCATGCTCAGTTTACTTTTGATGAAAGCTTTTAATGCTCTTTCTGCTGGTATTCATACAATAGCCATTATCTGCCAGTTCTCTAAACACATTAATAAAGAGACAGATTGCACAACATTCATCCGCAGTGTCATTACAGCTTTTGTCTCGTGTGCAAACAGCACGAATGAACGATTCTTCCACAGCTTCATTATTATTATGATTTATTGCCAACCGGATGCCCAGCTGCTAATATGCATCTATTTCCAAACAGTGTCAAAAAGAGAATTTTAGAGACACAAGAACGTCCAAGAAGTTAGAAAAGAGTGGAAAAAAAAAAGAATAACACTTTCTTACTGTAAGTGTACTGTCTGGGTATTATTGCATGCATGACTCCACAGGAGGAAAAAAAAAAACGGGAGTTCCTCTATTCAATACTGAAAATACTTCAGAGGCTCGCTGTCATTCTCAATGCATCAATGAGAGGTTGAAATATTCATAAAAACGAGAGAAGTCAAAGGGCAAGTCAGTACTCAGTACCTCCTGTTGTCTGAACTGTTTTTGCCAAACTTGACAGAATGCTTGGTTGGTCGGGTTGGAAACTGGCAGAGCTTCTTTTCTCTTTATCTTTTTTTTATTCCCCCTCTCCCTATCTCTTTCTGAACCGAGGCCAGGGTCCTCTTGGGCCTGGCGCTATTGTGCTGGAGGAAAATTGCCAATCCGGACTACTCTGATTGAACAGTGCAAGCAGGAGTTTTATGAAAGAGCTGATTTGCTATTCATTACCTACCTTCTCGCACTCCTTTTTCCCACGTTCCCCTATTTTCCATTGGCTGAATGTGCCACACTCCAACTTCCTTTCTTGGTCTTTTATTCTTTTTATTTTATGTTCACAGATTCCCTCTCTGATGATTCTCCTTGAGGAGACATATATATATATATATATTCTTTTTTACTTTGATTCTGGGTCTAAGCGATCCCAAAAAGAAACTTTGTGACTCGACATCTGGTTGGTACAAAATAAAAGATGGTGGTAGATGGTGTCATTTTCTCCCTGGAATAAGTTGGGCATGAAACGACCGACGCTCCAGAGGGATGAAATGACCACCACCCATGTGGAAAGCAGTAACAAGGTTCTTGCAAACAGTCTATTTATGTCGGAACATTTAAAAGACACAGAAGAAGGTCAAAAACACATGACGTGCAAGACTGGATGGTGTTTGCTTCAATAGGCAGCGTAATAAATCTGCGCAACTACCTACGATTTAAACAGGGAATGTTCTTTTACTCACCAATACAGAAAGGAATGGTTTTAGCAATTATATCATACCAAAGTGTAAATAAATGTATGGTATCTTTTGGTGAATTCAGTGATTCACTGAAAAATCTTATCTATTCTTATTTGTTGCAATTCTAAGTGTTTACCTTGAAACATTATAAATGATACATATACATATATATTAATATTTTTTTGTTTGATTGCTGAAGGAGACTAAAATCCTTTTTAATATTAATTTGTGCTAATTTTGCCGGTAAGATCCTACAGCTTGATAAATAATTTGTTAGAAGATATCACCGCCTTAAGGCAATTCACTGTTTTTCTAATGCAATGAATGTGTTGTTTCTTCTTACTTCATTAATAATGGTGATTTTGACACTGACCTAAGTAATCCTAATTATTAATTTTTTTCCATAAACGAGCATCCCTACCTACAACCCCAGTCGAAGTAAAGGGACAAACAATTTAAAAACCCAATCTTGAGCACATCAAACACCATCTGAAAAAAGATCTTAGGAGAAAAGTTTTGCAACTTCTATTCATTACTGAGAAAAATGTTTCAGTAATAAACAAAGGAATAATTTCCTTCTTTTTTTCTTTGCCTTTTAAATTGGGTGCAGGCGTCAACCGCAGTCGGAGCCAATTGAAGAGGTCAAACAATAATTTCCACATTCATCGGCGGAGAAGCTGTGTAACAATCCTCGTTATAAATTTATCTCGTATGTAGAAGCATATTTTCACACTTTGGATTTGTTGAAAATGGAAAAAAGTAGAAAAGTTTAAAAACTTTCGATTGCTAAACTGAAACGTCACCTCTGAACTGTGACAAACAAGACCGGACAAGTACACAAATTAATGTTACGAAGTTAGGAGGATCTGAAAGGAGAAGAAAGCTATCTCCAAAGCTTACGTGACAGCACCAAAGAGTCGCATGTTGGAACCGTCATGTCTCTAAAGCAGCCATCAGATGCAATTAAAACCGGCTGTTCTGGAGGCATGCCAGGAAGAAGACTTTCTCTATATGCTTAGAGTTTACTTAATGCTTTCTGGAACTATGCGATTTTTATTCAGATGAGCTTTTAGGCAGCAAACACTCAAGGTGAGTTTGATGTGAAATAAAAAGCACAGTTGTAAATGTACATCCACACGTAGAACAGCAAATTATGGCCATTTTTAAAGTATGGTGGAGGACCCATGATGATGTGGGCCTGTTTCTCTTCTCCAGGCACAGATGACACCTTGAGCAGCTCATTTTGAAGCGACGTCTGAGATTCTGTTTTCCCTCTGCTGAACTATTTCGTTGATAGTGTTTTGAGATTAATACACACAAAATTGAAATGATAGAAGTGAGATTAATTGCAGACTGTGAGCTAACAAAGAGAGACACAATCTTTATATATATTTTTATATGTATTATTTATATCAGTCAGAAAAAAATCCTCCACTGAGTGGTTTCAGAGAAACCAAAGCAGTCACTAACTGCTCAGATAAACCTTTTCTATAAAAAAAAATGGTTTAATAATTAATAGAATCCTAGGTGAATTTGTTCAGAGGGGATAAGCTTTTGAAATACGTCGGGTCTGTTCTCCGAGAGGCACACCACGAGAAAATTTACCAACCCCCAGGAGAGGTTTCACTAAAAACGGAAACTCCACGAGAGTGAAATCATTTCATTAAGAACCTTCACGACTGGAAAAGCAACGTTAGCCCAGTCCATGCAAACATTCAAGCACAATAAGTCCACGAAACAAAAAATTGTTTTTGATAGCACACCTAAATCCTGTCTAGTTTAAGTTAAATGCTTGTTGATAAGCAGTCCTCTCGATTCTTTTTTCCTTTTTTCTCTTTATTTCCATCACTGCTCACATAAGTGCTTCTGCAGATAAATTCTGAGTCACTACCTGAGGTTCGTCATTCCTCTTTGGAGCCCAGGGACTCGAGTCCCTTTGAGCAGCATCCAGAGCTTCTGCATCCAGAGTTTATATGAAGCTACAGCCGAACAGATGGATGCACAGTCAGAGGCAAGATAAATCTTTGTTTTCTTCTTTCCACACATTTACATGGTCGTGCTGTCGTTTCACAATGTAAAAGAAATGAGCATTTACACTAAAACAAATTTCAAGTTAGTTCTCAGCATATTATGAACAAGATGCATGTAGAGATTTAAAAAAGGAATGAAAAAAATTCAGCTTTTTCTGATTTTCTTGGAGCCCTGACTCTGATTTTGATCAATTCTGATGTTCTAAGGACTGTAACCCGCAAAGATGCGGGATCCCCATAAAGACGGTAGTTTTAAATTCAAAAGAAACTTTTGTAAATGCAATATTATTCCTTTTTAAAATCAAACTGTAAAAAGTGGATCAAAGTTATTTGTTTTTTTATGACTAAGAGTCAAAAATTGTGGTAATTTTTGGGTTCAATGCACGTTTATTGCAGTAGTTGATCAAGTAAAAATCGCATGATTTGGATCTCTTGCTGATTGTTGCCTGTCTAATTAATTGACTATAAAACAAACTAGAAATCTTGGAGACTATTTTCAGCTTTGAGGGAACCCAGCTGTCTTCTTCGTGGCAAGCCAAAATGTTTTCTCTTTCCTGTTAAAAAAAAAAGAAAGAAAAAGAAATTTCTCCAGTCCGTATATTTTGCTAAAAGTACGTTGTGATCGTTTCTCAAACTAATTTGGAACCGGGCTCATCTTCCTCTGTGTAGGCTGTGAGTCTGTTTTAAAGTGATTAAGTCTTTAGTCAGACAGGGTACTTTTAAAGCAATTACACTTTAATGAATCTAACTTTGTTTTTTCCCCAAGGTTTCAGGCAGTTAAACAGAAACACCCAATTCAGAAAAAAAGCCAAGGCTGCTTCTTCTGTGGCATGAAACACAAACATTTAAAAATGTTCAAACAGCATATTTCATCTCATAGGAAAATAGGCACTCAGAAAATCTTACAGATTATTATTTTTTTTATTATTTTACACTCTAACTACTTATCCCAGTGGCTTAATTTCTTTAGAAGTCCTGAAACAAATAATTAAATAAATGGGGCCCGTTTTTCAAAGCACTTATAACAGCAGTAAACATTATTTGCTGTAAACGTATTAAAGAAGCTCAGTTTCTCCTTAGAAAAACTTCACTTAGATGTCAAAGTGTTTTTTCTAACTCAATCACAAATTTTTCCCTGTTCAGCCTTAACTGCATATCAATAATAAAAAAAGCCATTGTTTTAAATAAAGCTGAAAATCAAACATGATAGCTGGAGTTATTGAAGTTTCTCTATCTGTTCATCAGAAAATGTTACAGAAATCTCTTGATGCTCTACTCACAAAACATACTCAGATCATTTTTAGTGCTCAAATACTGTACCTAGCATGTGTTAATATTTGTATTATTTTTTTAAATTAAAATTATTATTGAATTGATTCAGTGGGATAAAAATGAACTGCTGATGTAGCACATGATGAGAATTTTGTCAGGTTTAACACATCGGATTTCATGAAGAAAGCTTTAAATACTGTTTCGGTTTAAAAATCCACCTCAGCTCTGAATGGGTAACCTTACAAGACAGTATTTGCTGATGTTTTCGGCCTTTTGAAGCTCGTTTAGCCTAATAATTTCTCACTAATGAGGTGTGCATTGGTTCATGACAGTTTAATGAATGTCACAGCTGCAAAGACATGATAACTGGGTTTGAATTTTTATGGTGGTTTCTTTCTTTTTAACTCCACAATACAGCGGCAATGTCACATTATTGTTCACAATGTATTGTGTTGGTGTCACAAAAACTAAGAAAAATCCCTCAATTTGGAGCTTTTACCAGGTGCACAATAACACCACATCATGCAGATCTGTCAGTGTTTGGAAAGATTTGCTATCATGGCTGAACATAATAACCAGGAGGATGAAATAGAATTACTTCTGTTTAAGACAATTTAATTTATACCTCTTTTGTTTTGTTTTTTTTAGGATAGATGGCATGTTGGATATTTTGCTAAAATTAATTAATAAATTGACATTTTTAACATCTAGTGAACAATATAAAAGACTGCCTTGAAGCTGCTTCTGTTAATGTTGAACAAACATATTAAAATGGAAAATTAATTCTAAATTAAAATATTAACATTATAGATCCAACTGTAAATATATTGGCAGAACACTCCTATTATATACAGGACCAGATAACCAGGCAACTGATAGATTTGGGATTTTAATCGTAAATAGATTTGTTGTACATTTTACCTCTAAAACATATTTAAATAGATTAATTCACAAAGTAATTGGCATTACTTTGGATTGATTGCGCTGCCTCTGCCAATGAAGCTACTTGAGGGGTTTCTACAAATTGCTGTTTTTATTTAATGTTTTCATAGAAAACATTTTTTGGATTTTAAAGTTCTTACATTTTTTTTGCAGAACTCATTTCATAAATCACTACATTCTAATCATACATTTTATTGAATTTCCTCACCTCTCATTTAAATTCCCATTAATTTCTTTCACACCGCACAGTGAAATAAAAAGTTGACCTCAGCTAGCAGAAGTCAGCATGTTTAATAACTTAATTAGCTGAATACTTTTCATCATTCGTGTTGCACTGGAAGCAAAACAAAAAAAAAAGCATAAGTCATTCCACTTGCTTAAAATATCACATCTTTTGTGGCTGAGATAATTATCTGCTGCAGTCCAGCAGCCTTTTCAGGGTGACCATATGCAAATGAGCACAAAGCCAAGCTGAAGAATTAATAATAACGTATTTATAATGTCCTTTATCTTATCAAGAACGCTGTGATACTCTGAGTTTCAGGTATTATATTATATATATTATGTTATACTGAATGAGGTCAACATCGTAAAAATGAAATCCATAGATGAAAATCAATGGCTAAAATAAAAAAAGTCATCTTCATGTGTCACAATTTTTACCCTTTTTATGAAGTTGTTGGGTTAAAAAAAAAAGTCTAAGATTAAAATGATATAAAATGAAAATTTCACAGGAAAAAGAATCAAATTATGATGCATAGAAGGCAGTTTGTTTCTGAATCCTTTTTTTTATTATCATACGCACCACAGAATCATTGAATTAAAATTCAATAGGATCTAAGCTGCTTCCCAAACGGTTTTGCACCAGTGAACTGTGATATGACTCCTCTGCTCCACTCAAAACCCTGGCACCACAACCCACCATACCATTTAAGCCAATCACGACAACTAATATGTATTAGTTTATGATTAGTGTGATGCACTCATAGTTGATAAAAGTTTAGAAAATGCACATTGTACACCGTTTAAACATTTGAGATTACCAGCTCACTCAAAATACAAAACAACATCTAGAGGTCTAAAATGGAACCTTTTAGATTTCACCATATTTTGTTGTCTCTTTTCCCGCTCATTACAAGGGTAGTGTTATGTATTTTCTAGGAACATTGTGCCATTTTATAGCACAATCAAGAAACTTTGCTTCATTCAGCTTTTATAATAATGCTGAATATATCAAATATAACTTAAAAGAAATTTTACTTTGTAAATTACCACCTTGAAATTTGGCCTCCATCTCTTTAAGAAGCTCCTACACTTTCTAAAACTCCACCTTCAGGAAATCATCACAACAGTGTCCCTCTATTTACCCATTAGCAACATCTTTATCAGCAAAGAAGCTCCTGTACCGAGCTTCGCAGACACACAGTTCCACCAGGTGTTTGCTAATTGCTGCTGGCTAGTCTGAAGGAGCTGAGTGGGTTTCTCTGTGAGGCAGAAGGCTTTGGAAACTGCAGCTCCAAGGAGGAGCTGTGTCCTCGAAGGCGGAGCTAGGTCCATACAGGCGTTTTGCACAGCTGAATGGTTGCCACAGGAGATTAAAAGATTTTTCAAACACGCATGAAAGAATAAAGGCAACATTCCAGGTATGCTTTTGATGAGGGAATTGAATTACATTACAACATGATGTAAAACTCAAAAAAGTCAATTTTACGGCACGTTTAAGACATACTTGCGTAATTGTTATGGGATGCAGCAAATGACTTTGTTTCAGGCACTCATTATGCAGACAGAGATATGCTCTGCTTGTCCTGTGGAAACTATTAGATTAATTATTGAGTGAACATATTTCCCTCTCCTCTCCATCCTCGCAATCAGCTTTCGAGGTCCACTCCCTGCTCACTGAGCTGATTCATTGTCCCCATCATGACAAGCCTTTCCTCAGTTTTTTTTTCTTCGTTTTTTTTTTACGAAACAAGACCTGCAGCTAGTTATGATTGTCTTGATGGATTTGTGCAATTCGACCGGCTGCCGCTTAATGAGCAAGAGACGTAATCAAAAGTGGAGAGAAAGGGGCTCGAGTTTTCAAACTCGGCTTCGCCTCTGGATCATTTCACTGAAAGAGCTCCTCCTTGTCATTTTTCTCCACAGCCACGCAGAAGCGAGCGGTTTACACAGAACGAACGGCGGTCGATGCATCATCCGCTCCTGCATGCTGACGGCTGGTGAAAAACAGGAGTATTTACTGAGTCGGGGAGCCATTTACAACGGTAAATATGTACATCCCCGGCAAGTGAAGGGTTGATGGTTTTTGCAGCCGGTTGACATCTGATATACAGCTGCATCC
The DNA here is from genome assembly GCF_003331165.1 of Xiphophorus hellerii. Taxonomy (NCBI): domain Eukaryota; kingdom Metazoa; phylum Chordata; class Actinopteri; order Cyprinodontiformes; family Poeciliidae; genus Xiphophorus; species Xiphophorus hellerii. Next base: position 23,369,298 of record NC_045679.1, on the reverse strand, counting down.
AGAGAGAGGGGCTGATCAAGGCCACCTCTATCACTCAACCAGATAATCTCTGCACCCAGGAAAACAAACGGTGGTCGCTAGCTAACCTCAATAGTCTGCCTCACGTCTTCATCTTGTGCAACCATTATCCTTCCTAGCTGTCCTCAGATTTCTGTCCAACTAGGGAACACAATTACTGTCTGGGGAAGAAAAAAAAATCTGTTTATGCATTTCTTGAGATTAAAAACATCAAATAATGTTAAAGATATTTGTACATTTTGAACCTCTGCAAAGCAGTTCTGGATCATTTTGTTCTTTGGATGTTTAGATTGTGTCACAGAGACATACGAGTCAAATAGGGCGAAGCAGTCATTTCTGTTGGAAAACAGAAACCATGAGGGTTACAAAAATGGTTCTCCGGGGCAATTTATAGACCTCTGCTGTGGTTGGGATATAAGAACAGAGGCGTAAATTGCTAGTTGATGGACCCCAAGAACAAGATGGAGCCTTGGATTCTGTTCATACACAGAATAAAGGACACGAGCCAGAGCAGCCTGCTCCTCTGGTTGGGTAAACAGCAGCTGACATGACTGAGTAGATTGAGATGGATAGAACAAAGCCTGGGCTGACCAGGGCGGCTGAATGCCTCTTCTCCAATATGGAGCATGTTGGATGCTTTGATATTCATGAGTTGGTTCAAGGGACTCGCCTGGTATCTGTGATATATGACAGCAGAAGGAGTTGGCCGACTGTGACTTTGTTATACGTGCAAACGAAGATATTTTAAGACATGTAATATTTAGCACATGTTTGCAGTATTTCAGCTTCCCAAGCTGTATTTTCTTTCGAATACTGCAGATATGCTCTACGAAAAAAATCCACGAATAGGCGAGTTTTTCAAGCACAATTTGGAGTTATGTTCCACATGAAAAGTTGTAAGTAAATCAGTAAATACAAAAACACATTTATGCAAGGATAGGCTGTAGTTAAAAAATAAAAGTGTGCATGACCTTTGTAAAAAATGAACCGATTAGGATTTACATTAATCTACGGTCTTTCATAAACTGGCATCGTTAGCTTTGTCCCGACAATACTTCCATACTGATGCTGGGCTAATGCTTGGATGTTTTGATCCAACTTATAAATGACTGGTCTTGTAGCATATTTTGAGTTAATCATGTCAGAAAGATCTGTTGCTTCATAAAGTTTGTCCTGGCTTTAGTTCTCAGTCTCAGGTCATGTGCTGCAAGTCTTCCCGTTCTCTCTCCTCCCCACTTCCTGTATGAACTATTCAAAAAAAGTTCACTTCAGCCTAAAAATATCTTTAAAAGAATAAACGAAAATGTTAACTGTACTTTCCAAACTATAAGGTGCACTTAAAAAAAACCTTTAATTTGATCAAACAACAACAGTGTGCTTTACAATCCGGTGCGCCTTATTTATATATTATTCTGGAGTAAAACAGCCCCCGTAGTGAATTAATATGGATTAATTCTTGTTGTTCCTACTGACCTCAAAGCGATTTTGTGTGGTACACAGCACCCACTGCCAAAATGATTGTTAGATTACATTATGGCTACTGCAGTCAGGAGCGTCTCAGAGTATTACGTACTGTCCTTTGACTGACTGACTTATCTGTTTTGTTTCGTTAAACGCGCCATATAGTCCGGTACACTTTATATCTGAAAAAAAGATAAAAAAATTGGCCATTCATTGACGGTGAGCCTTATAATCCAATACGTCCTATATTGCGAAAAATGCAGTATCTTTAACATTGGTCAATTTTGCAACTAGTGTTTCAGCAGCATGGAAAGACATCCCGCAGAGAGACAAAGAGCTGCAGCGGCTAATGCACTCTGACTTTTAGTGTGAAAAATGTGTGTTTTCAACAGGCCAGAGAATCAGTCATTTCTGGTGGCCAGCAGATTTCTTGGTGCACCTCTATTTCCTTGACATTAGTAGTGATTATATCAAAAATCCAGGTCTCGCCTTAGGTCTAAGGCTGTAACTACAACAGGTACAAAAGCAGAATAAAGCTTTTAGCAAATTCAGAACTAAAGCAACTTCCTTTTCAATTAGAGAAACCTACACAATGATTCAATGCACAAGTATAGATGTATACTGAGAAATAATATCAAATGTACAACACAGCGAGGTGTAATTTGTGATTCACACATGCATTAAAGGAACCTCGGACTCTCTGAATCAGCCTGTCACATAACATAAACGTTAGATCTTATGTAGTGAGACGTGCTTGTGTTTGCATGGAGCCATGTTTATACGACGTAATGAGTAAGACGTGGGAAAACACAAACAGACTGAAAAAAAAAAACTAAACTAAAAGAAGGGACAGAGTGAGTAATCGAGAGAGAGAGAGTGAGGAAGAGAGAAAGAGAGAGAGAGACTCCCAAGTTCCCTGCTGGCAGCGTCTTTCATGTAATCTGAGCGACCACGGGGCCAGAAAGAAACTTTGATCGGAAATATTTTCTCCAGTCCATTTACAGCTCAGGGTCTGGTGTGTTAAAGCGTGTGGGCGTGCGTGTGTTTGTGTGTGCACATTTTCTCCATACAGTAATGTGGAGGACATAAGCAGGTCACGCAGACACATGCCTCATTCCACTCGCAGCAGACCCAAAGGATTAATTTAACGAGCTGTCGGACGCTTGTCCTATACGGCCCTCGTTAAGACCATCATGCAGAATCTCCATTTGACTGCCGCCTGCCGTGACTAATTGACTTATTTTGCAGGCCTAAGCAGTACTGAAAGCTCTCATATTTCATATTTATCTCTTTCTGGAGTAACGTCAGAAAACTTCAGCCCAAGCAGGACACGGCGCTGCCTTATGAATACCAAAGAACAAAAGAGGTGGATAATTGGACTGACCACACAGGGTGGGGGGGTGGAAAAGAAAACAGGAGTATTTTTGTCTTGATTTTTATTAGAGTTTAAATTAATGAATGAAAGGAAAATCGAGTTGCAAATAATTCCCGATGTAGAAACAATTCACCATGACGGCCATTATATCCTTTCATTTCCCCTAACATTGTATTTAATCAAGATTAAACAGGTTTAAAGCATGCTGCTTCCAGCCCAGGAATAGTAATGACTGCATCAATCAGGCTTCACCTCGTACTGGACTAATATCCAGATAAATTGACTTGTTTGTTTCTCCACTGTCAACCCATAGCAAATATTAGCCTCATCCACTCACCATATCATCCTGGCAGAGTACATACATTGAGACTGGACGTGTCAAGACACAGCAGAGCTCCCCTGGGTGTCTAGGCAGGCTTAAACGGCCATCTTGTTGACTTAAGTGCAGTTTCAATTTTCCTTTTTTTTTCTTTAGTTAGTTTTTTTTTGTCACGGCTTGAATCGAGAGAGGAGCGAAGGGGTGCACTTTCACATTTAACTTTGTTTGCTTGTGAAACTTTAGCAGCTCATCTTTGTTAACAGTTGAAAAAGCAGTCACTTGGTGCTGCCACCCGCTCTCACCCACACAAAAACACACATCACCTCAAATGCCACATCGCTTCACTCTCTTCCTCTATCTCGTGCGCGTACAAAAGCAAACAAAATGCCGGAGGCTGCCGGGTGTTTTATTCCGCCGTGCCGTTCTGTAGTTCCCGACGCAAATGGGCCAATACGTTTGCGTTAGCTGGTGGGGGCGCGCCGAGAATGGATCCGCGGCTGTGTTTTATTAGATCACTATTGTGTTTGAGGACATAAAATCTGACAAGTAAATGGAAACGCATGGATCACGTTCAGAAAAAAAACAACAACAAAAAAATCGATAATAAAGACAAGCATGTGGCGGCCGGTGTTTGGCGCGCGCGGGGCTTTGTGTCTCATCTCTTCAGGCAGAATACCAAACATATCTCACTGCTTTAATAGAGTCGTGAGTCCACGTGAAACATCAATGGCACCCTTGTTCATTCTTTTTTTTTTTTTCCCAATCGCACAGATACACCCAAAAAACCCTGCTCCTTCTGCCCCGGCCCTTCTATCTGGTTAGATCTGCGCAGATGGATTGACAGTTTGATTGGACACGAGAGACACTGTACTCCCTATGGTACGGGCAGATGTGCTCTATATGCAAGGCAATCAAGTAAAACTGAGCGGAGAGCACAGCAGCTTCTCTACACCCACTCGCACACTGAACTAGCCTTAAGAGAAAGAGAAGTGGAGGAGGATGAAAAAGAGTGGGATGGAAAGGTGATTATGGTGTTTGAGGTGAAGTATGAAGGTCAAAAAAGAGAGAAACTGTAAGGAAGAAGAATAGTTAAGAGCCAATAAAAAAAATAGCTGCAGCGGAGAGGACGGAGCAGAATTAGTTTCGGTAAATGAAATTCACATGCGTAGATTTAAAAGAGGATCGAAGAGAAAATTGGACAAGTGTTTTAATTGTGAGAAGGAATTAAATTAACACTGCGACCAATTAGTATGGCCTTTAAAAACTGTTTTTGGCCCCTGAAAATATCCCAAAGTCATGTTGAAAAGGTTATTTTAGATTTAGCGAGCCAATATTACTAGGGAAATGCCATTTTTATCCTTCTAAAGCCATTTCGAGGAATTTGTTGCAGACTAGCGACAGCTCGATACAATGCCTTGAGGAAATATAGTTATAAAGTCAGTTTATTATACAGCTTGGTCCAAGGCTGTAAAGTTGTTTGTGTAACACGAATATAACACAAATGCAATATTGTAATAATATTGCTGTGTGTAATAATTATGGTCATAAAAGCTTGTTATTAGCAATAAATAAAAGAGTTAGCGGTTTTTAAAAAGCAGAGGACAAATAATTAAATTGTTACGGCCATAAAAAGTTTTATTATGGGAATTTAAAGAAGTGAGGAGATTTTGCCGTTTTTAACAGTTCAAAAGTAACAAGTCATGAAAGTGATGATGTCATTTGTCAATCAGCGTGCTGATAAACTTTGCCTCGCGTTTTAACCCGCCACACATCTTCTCTATTCTCCTTTTGTTTTCGCTCAGCCAAGCAGCTTTTATAATAGCTGAACTACCAAAGCAGCAGCTCTTATTCACATATTTTAATGCTTTCCTCATCAGACAAAAAAATTGCAAATTTGCTTTAAAAGTTAATCATTTACACCATAAGTGTAACTGTGGTCACATTTATTACCTTTAAGTCAGGACAGACAGAATTTGGCAGGAGTTTATTTGTTTTGCCCTTTAAATTGATGCTGTGCTGTCAAAAGCACACAACATACTGAAAGCTGAAGTTGTCTTAGACAAACATACTCACTCACTGCCCTTTTTGATCATTCTATAGCCAAAAAAACATAAGAAATCCACCAGTGGCCTATAGATGTTTGGTCAAAAAAGGGTTAAAACTCAACACAAGGTTCCTCTTTAATTTGTTTAACCGCATTAACTCACTAAATCTTCAGTCATGAAAATTAAAGGCAACATCTGCGCTGCTATTTATCTGTGATGTGGAACATCAAGCTTCATCAGCTTGTCTCTGCAGCATATCCCACCCATAAATAATAAATCTGGGGTGCAGAACTTCAATCTATTAGTTGTGATGGTCAGGGCATGAGTCTTCAGTTTAAATCCGTTATAGTGAAATCGAAGACATTACAGCCGAGTTTAAAGCAAGGAGCGAGCCAAACGTTATATTATCAATATCAGCCTGAAAAAAAACCCCCTGCAAAAGTGTAACAACTAAATTGCGTCTTTGCAGCTGTGTACACACTGAACAGACACCAAGATTGCCTTGAGGCAAAATGTTGTTCCCGCTCTTTTCTGTATGAAATATCCAGTTTGCCCTTTAAAAACACAGTAAATCTTTTGTTCAACCCCAAATAGAGAATCTGTAAGAGACACCAAGGTCCTCACTTCAAGTTCACAATTTAAAAAAAAAAATGGATTCGCTCAGTTCTGAGTTCTCAAAAATAAAAGAATAAAAAAAGTCTTCTCATGTACAACACGGGCAATTGATATGGCTGCATTATAGAAAAACTGAATGTCTAAAACTGGTGCAAAAAACCCCCATCCTGCATATACCAGGTATATTTTTGCACACAAGTTTCTCCTCCTCTACTTTTTTTTTTTGAGTCTGTGAAATAATCCTTTGCAAAATTAATTAAGCAGAGTGCTGTTCTTTTGTTTTAGCTGCTTGCAGCTCTTTCTGCCAAAATATTGTGTGACTAACAAGGAAAAACCATCCTGTTTCTGTCACGCAAGTCTAACTGAGATGACGTTTTACCTCACTGAAATATTCAGTGTAAAATCAGTGCTAGTGCTCTGAAGTGTACGTCTGCTGATATACTTAGAACACATCTATTTGCCTCGCCAACCAGTTTCCGCCTGCAGTAGAAACATGAAAGAAGCTTTGGACTTTTATTTTGAAAAAGCTCATTTTTACTCAAAAATGCAAAACCGCCCCCAACAAGGCCTCAAAAAGGCACTGAATCTTTTATGGCACACTTAATTATCTTCAACACACACACACACACACACACCCCTACACAGATACACAGTATCGTGATCTCAGAGAGCTGTGGCACTGCTTCTTGTTTTAATGTCTAGCTCTATGAAGCCAAAAAAAAAGAAAGAAATAATTCTCAAGACCAAGTAAGTCATTAGAAACTTGGTTACTGTTATGTTTTGCTGAACTAATTCTTATTTGACAAAATAACATAAAATGTAATAAGTGGTGTCTTGGAGTAACTCTAGAAAAGATGAGCCAATTAGATAAATCAAAAAATGTTGTAGAAAAAAAATGTGCTAAACTACACGTAGCAAATAGCAAAAATATCCATAACCCCTAGAGGATTTTTATATCTGGTCACATTGCAGCTTTAATCTTTAAGTTTTTGGGAATGTATTTCAAATGGACCAACACAAAATGGTGCATGGCTGTGAAGGAAAAAAAAGATGTCTGAAAAGTGTGGCATGCATTAGTATTCCATGAGTTTTGAGGTAAAAGTCTACAGCATTTACAGCTGAAAATCTTTGGTTCTAGCCAATTGTGCAACATCTGAAACTCCATTAGAGTGTATAGAGAGCATCTGTGAAAAACAAAGCATTAAGTATTGCTACATATTCCCAATTGGACTTTGACTGGGACACATTGTGCTTTGATCTAAATCACTGTTGTTCTGACTATATTTTTACTGACTTTGTCAAGGATTGCACTAATGCTCCATTCATTTCCTACAAAACTTAAACATCTTCCCTCTCACTGTCCCAGTAAAGCATTCCAATGGCATAAAGCTGCCACCACTATGTATCAAGATGTGGATGTCGTGTTCAGGGTAATAGTAAATATTAGTTTTCCACCGGAAACAGTTTTATCAATGTAGAATAAAAGTATAAATTTCGGTCTCCTCTGATCAGGTCAGATGACCTTCTAATGGATTTCGTTTAACGTCGACTTTCCTTTTGCCCCTCTCATATAAAGGCCAGATACCATGGCTCTCTTGACTACTTTGCTATTTAATGATCTCAGTTAAGGTGGACATCCATATCTTGGTAGATTTGCAGCTATGCCATTGGCTCTCCAATTGTGGATGGTGATCGGTGAAAATGCTCCAGGTTTTGTTTTGTAACCTAACCTGCACTTAAATTTGTGTTCTAAAAGTAAAAGCCTTCACAAGCCACCTGTTTTACGGTCCTTTACATTGACCGTAAAATTGCGTAGACTGGAAAGACGAAAATAAATTCACTAACGGAAACGCGGCGATTTCAAAAATACTCACGCGTTTCACGACAAATTTATTTTCACACATTTATAATGGAAACGCAGCTGCAAATGAGATTAAATTACTAACTAGGTGACGAAACAAATGCATGCCACAATCATCATATTTTTCAATTTGTTCCTCATAATGAATTTCCAATAAGAAGTCCACGGCTTCAATGTGACAAAATGTGGAAATGCTCAAAGGAAATTAATCGCTTAGAAAAAGTGTTTCCAGTTCAGCATGTATGAGTTGGATAACAAAAAGTCATTTATATACCAGATGCATACATAAAGATGTTATACAGAACAAAACTTCCAAACAAAGGACAGAAGAACAAACCCCACCTGTACGTGTGTTGACTCAGCAGAGGTAGAATGCAAAGGAAGCAGCTGATCTGAAGGAAAATAAATATTTGAAAGCAATACAGACTGCCAGGGAGCTTGGCTGCAATATTTTCCCATCATATGTTGAAATGTGACTTGGTTCCTGAAATGTTGTTTTCTCCCGTACAAATACGCTATTACCACAAAATGAGTCTGAAAAGAGACAAATCAAATGAAGCACATAAATTCAGAAAAAAAAGTTTTATGCTCTTTAATTCCAGCCAGAGACCCGCCGCCGTATCCATCTCTTGCTAAAGTGATGTCAATACCTATTGTCATTGCAAAAATAATCATATGGTTTGTTTGTTTCAGCATTAAAATTTTTTGTGTAAAAGTGAAATTTAAATGAAATTTGAATTATTACCTTGAAGATTGACTTTTTTCTAGGTCTGAGCTCATTTAATGAACTGGTTTTGGATTTAGGCATTCCAGTATCTGTCCTAACAGGCATTCATGCTCCAGGTTAGCCACAAGGCTCACTTTATTCTATCTGTTTTTCTAGTTGATTATGTTACAAAACAATTAAAAATTCAAAGCTTCCTCTTAAAGTTTCAAGTTTATGGCCGGCATATTTACCTAGCTAGCTTTATGAACACCAGCGCTACCAACACATGTTGCTCACACAAATCTAGATGTACTGTGTTGGACGCAATCCATTGATTTTGAATGACTTTTGTGCATCCTTGTTGAAAACTCAAACTATTTCAACGGTTAGGTTCTACTTCACTCCTCTGTTCAAAGTGTTTTTCTCATTCTTGTCATCCACTCAGACGCTTTAACCTCTCGTCGTCTCACTTTCGATCCCCTCCTTTTTCCGCTTCTCTATCACCATCTTCAAGCTCTAACTGCTAAGGCCTGTGATTGCAGTGTTCGTCCCTTTGGACGAAAGCAGATGCTTCTTTTCCTGAGAGAGGAGAAGCTCATTTAGGCTGTTCAATCATGAAGGAACTAGGATGTTTCCGGTGTGTGTGTGTGTGTGTGTGTGTGTGGGGGTGTCTATGTATGTGTATTTCTGAACATATGATAGATGGGACGTACAGAAAAGTTAAAGCAACAAAGCATTAGTGCAAAACAGATTTAAAGACAGGTTGTACAATGGGTAGTTTCATTTGTTCCGACATCTGTGGCAGTTCAAGCACGTGGCGCATGGAGGAGTGATGCACAGAAAAACTGGAAAGATTGAGACTAGAAAGAGAACAGCAGAGGCTAGTAAAGGATTGTACTCCCCAGCGTGTTGACAGTGAGCCTGACAGTTCATTAATCCAACCAAATCCCTCCGAAGTTACTCAAGTGTGGATTCTATTTTCAAATTTCCTATTAGTTCCTCTTTATGGATTAAGCACTGAAGTTCACGAGTGAGTGCCCAGACCCAGCCCTGGCCCGGCTCATATAATTGGCTTGTAATGGATTTGGGGTCGTCTTTGCATCACTGATAGGGATAGATCCAAGGCCAAAACGTCTGCTTCCCCATTTCTCTTTCCGAGCATTCCAGACTCCAAGCCTCTGGTTTTTGTATTATTCCTTTTCTTCGTTCCACATTGTCATTTCTGTTTCCGTGTGCGGCTGCATCCTTAGCTGGAGGACTGTGGCGGGGGAACGTGACATGGCTGGAAATGAAACATGTCAGGTGTCATGCAGCCTTAGGGCCCCTGTCACAGGCAAGACCCCTGATTCATAATCTCCCACCCCCACTTCTGCAACCTCTTTGTTTTCTCCAGCGTGTTTCTCGCTTTCTGCTTCTTTGGGGATTGATACATTACAAGCAGATTGACTTGTTTCACCTAGAAGTCATATTTTAAGGCCCGGGCCGACTCTTCTTGCATTACAACGACGGAAAAATATGGTGGACTAGTGGACCACAACAACTTCTTGCTGTGTGGAAATTGCTTTATGGAAAAGCAGATATAACTTGCATCTGTAACGGTTTATTTCTCAGATAACGATGTGCCTAGGTCTGTCACAATAATCAATAAATCAATTACTCACATGGTAAATTAAAACAAACTCACTAATTTCCATTGGCATAATTAATCATTCATCTCTTTTTTTTCTCTTTCTACCAAAAACTGGATGATAAAAGTCTTCAGTTTGGTGCTTTGGTCTCAACATACCTTTTTTTGAAGGATAATTTTGTTTACAAAAGCTTCAAAATTCATTGTATTTGTTGTTTTGCATATTTAAAATGTTCCTGTTCCAATGTTAAACGTTAGAATTTAAAGTTTGCTGATCTTTTAGAATGTGCCCTTGCACTATAATTATGCCATTACCATCTTATTCATTAAAAATGGTCTCAAAACAATATTGTTTATTGCAGCAACGTCTGGAACAATTTTTCATCCAGCAAAATTTGTTATTTTGAAAGCCCGAGATGTGGCGCAAAAATTTGTTTAAGCTTGAAGACCTTGCGTAAGGATATTGGAAGATTTTGGAATGATGAACTGTCTGATGAATCAAATAAAGTAAAAAAAATGTTTTCTTTGCTCTATTCAGCATCAGATTAAACAAAGTCACAGTAACAAAGCCCCTTATTGTTTTCTCCTTTTTAGAAGAAAATTAACCAGTTTATACATTTTTCTGGATGTGGGGGGGAAAAAACAGTCATAGGAACACCAGCCATCGCTCTCATCAAGGTAAACCTGTTTTAAGACTGTGATGTTTAGTAGATAGTTTATTTCTATATTTTTCTCTAAAATCTAATATAAATACTAGAGACGATATGCATAACATTACACAAGTTTTAACAATTATTGTGGTAATTTTAGGTATGCTTACATGTTTTTATACACAAGTAATTACCCCATCTTAGATTCTTAGCTTTAGATTTTTTGCTAAGCAAACATCATGAGCCCACATTGTGTTTGCATTACCATAATATCGAAAGTGAAGGTGGGTGCCAAGTTTCACCTGTCGTCCAAACTTGTCAGTTCATGTCAAATCAAGATAAACTAATAAGGCTTTTCTCAATAATTGCTTGGCATCCGAACTTTTGTGGACAGGTCGTCATCCAGACACATGGTGTGAAATCTTTCAGAAACCTATATTGCATAATTGAATACATTACTACAATCATTTCCATTGAGGAAATGATCTAAATCATTATTGTAATGTTCAGTGGGGATAGTTAGTTTATTCACCGGAACAGATATGGAAATTGCTAACAAGAACACACGATAAAGCTCTCTCCATTTCCCACTAACAAACAACGGTGCAGCAGACGAGAAATTTGAATTAACAAGGTTGGAGCCTGCCATCTCACAGTCTGATGGTCCCTAGCCAATTACCACATCATAATGAGCTGGTCAAATACAGATGCTTGCTTACATTCATTTAGGATGCAGTGCCAAATTGGGTATGCACCTTTTTTTTATGCACAGGGTGTGTGTGTGTGTGTATGTGTGGTCCCCACACTTACATTGGTGCTTCTAAATGCAGCAACAGATATGCAGAAATAAAGTGATAAGGCTGCAGTAGAAAATGTGTTTATCTCCAAGTTTGCAGAAATAGCAGCAATTTTTTTTATAAAGATAGTTTCTTCAAAAACAAATACTAGCAATAACTGTGTGTCACATTGTCAAGCTTAAAAGCAAAATTATTGTTACTTAAAGCGTCTTCTACAATTATTCCAACGTTTTTTTGTTTTTTTTTTGCATTTTACAATTTTTATTTGAATTTCATTGGGATTTTATTCCACTGTTTAACAACAAACATGAGAGAAATGTTCGCCCAGTCTCCTTTGCAACATAGATCAGATTGAATCTAATTAGCATCGCATAAATTTTTAAGTCTAGCAAAAGACTGTCATTTGGAATTGATTCTGTATTTAGACTGTGCAACTCAAGAAGACTGTATACTTTGATCTGGCCATTGTAGCTCTGGCTGTATTGTTTTCACACTATAAGATAAACCTCTGCTTCTGATTCAAGTCTTCAGCAACATTTAACATGTTTACTTCCACAACTTTCCTGTATTTGGTCACATCAACCTGTCCATGAACTCTAACCAGCTTCTTTTTTTTTGCCACCCACAGTGTTTTACATGTGGGCCAAAAGTTAAATCTGGTTTCTCTGACCAGACCATTTTCTTCCATGTGTCCCCAAATTTTTTTGTGGAAACCTGCAAATGACTTCGTCTGGGTTTCTGAACTTTCTTCTCATTAGCCATATATAAAGATTAGATTTGTAGAGAGAACATTTAATGGTTACATGAAAACCTGCTGACAGGCCAGGACTTTCTTACTGCATAGCAGCACTGATAACAGCTGAACAACCATGCAGACAATAACAATTTAGTTAATTTTAGCTTAATAATATGTCAACAAAAGGAAAAAACAACCTCTAATATTGATTGTCAGACATTTGAGTAGTCTGTGGACAGAAAAATCACCAGTTATTGTCTAAATTTCTATTGGTGTGCTATATTAATCCATTGTAACTCAGTAAATGTCAGCCAGTTTAAAAATTAAATATAATAATTAAAGCAGCATGAAGGAATTCCCATCTTTTAGAGTTCCTCTGGTTATTCTGTAATTTTCTCAAGTTTCTGAGTCCCTGCATGTAATTTCAAAGGCACCTAGTACACCATGTCTTTAATATGGAAATGATTTACTGGCCTTCAAAAGAGGCACGGAATGCTTTAAGATATGCAAGGGACAAAATAAACACCCCCAATGAGATGCGCACTCATGATACGGATCTATGCAAATTAGGGCATGTCTAACAAAATACAGATAAGGAAATTCTGACCTTCAAAGTCATGGAAGTCAATGAACCAGCTGTTAGCAAATCCTTAAGAGTCAAATATGGACGATCCAAGAAGAAAAGGGGACTACTGGGATGGATTCAGGGATTTTCAAATCCAGGCCTCGAGGTCTGGTGTCCTGCAACTTTTGGATACGCCTCTACTTTAACACCCGAGTCAAATAGTGAGGCAACTAGCAGGACTCTGGGGAATTTGACCGTACCAAGGAGGTAATTTATCCATTACATTCAGATGTGTTGGACAAGGGACATATCCATAGGTTGGAGGACACCGGTCCTTCATGCCTGGATTTGAAGATCCTTGCATTAAAGCTGGCTGCGGGGCTAATTAGGATGTGGTATGGATGTAGGAAGTAAGAAAAGACGAGTCCTTCTTGACCCAAGCTTAATCAAAAACAGCCAATGAGAGCCAGGTGGCGTGTCTTAGCGCTGTCAATCAACCTCCTGTACGCTGCTCAACGTGGTAGTTGTGGAAAAACAACTTTGCGTGATAGGAAAACCGTTTATCTGCTGTCATCGGCAGCTATGCTAACTAGCCTTAGCCTGGCAGCCTGGCCTACCACCACCTGCTCTGATGGGTTGTTTTTGATTGTCTGGTGTATTTCTGCTGTTAGCATTGGGAGCACTGGGAGAAGGCAGAGGAGCTAGATGTTTTCATAGATTTTTTGTCTTATGTTATATTGTCCCAACATAATGATAATTTTAACAAATATGTGAAATCATTGTTTTTGTTTTTTAAAATAAAAGTTACATACTGCAGCTTAAAACTGAGAGCTGGTGGACTACCTTGTGGAGTAGAAAGGTAAGCTTGTTTTTTTTATTTGTTTTTTTTTATTTAATGTTCATGTTACAGATACCAATTGAAAATCTTTTGATCCCAAATATTAGGGACAAACTAAATCAGCAGAGTTCCCTCTAGTGGACATAAAGAAATCAACAAAGAAGTAACTGAGGCGGGAAAAAAAAAGCTCTCAGCTCCTGGCAACTGCTTCGGGTTTTAATGACGGCCTTTGCTCACAGACAATGAGGTAAAAACACACTCTCTTCAAGGTTATGCCGCTATGTTAACATAGCAAAAGCATCCAGCCATTTCGTGTCACTTTATTTAAATTTTTTTGGGTGCAATAATATCTGCTGCAGTGTGTTTGCTGTTCAGCTACATTAACTCTTTATTTATGTAACAAACTGTAAAAATAAGCAACGTCTCCTTCACTGTAATAGTCATTGTTATGTCTGAATGATGAGCTTGCAAAGAATCTAAAAAAGAAAGCACTTTATTTAACATGAGGACTTGTCCAAACTGTTCTATTATTTAACTTTTAAGGAAACAGCAAACAGTAGACTGTTTACTGAATAACTGGTGGAAAAATGCGACTGCTTCAGTGATCAGTAGTTGGGTGATTAAGATGCAGAATGGCTGCTTTTTAGGGAAAATTACAAATGTCTTCAAGCTTTAAAAAAAAAAAAAAATCTGTATCCTAGATTAGGTTCGTTGAATTGAAAATATGAGTGAATGCCTCAGATTAATTCCCAAAACAATTTTTAATCCTCTCAAACACATGCTTAACTTTCAAAACTTGCATCAACATCACTGGGACAAGATTGTAAGTTTGTCATAATAAACAAGCAAAAAAAGGCATTTAATCTTTGCCTTGCATAAATTATGTCTGTTTCAATGATGATGCTGCCTGACAAAGACAGTTGTTTGTTTAGTTTCTCTTTCTGACTACACCTTGGACAAAAATCGGAAAGCTTTTTTTATATCTTAGGGAAAAGTATATATTAGCAAGTTCATCATGGTTGTTCTGTCCTTATAAAGTGAAGTTATGCAGTTCCTTATCAGATATGTTGAGGAAGAAATCCATATACCTTGACTTATGAGCCGCGATGCACAAATATAATCCCTCAAAAAGTGAACTTCCATATTCCGATATGCTTCCAGTGTTATAGATGTTTGATCCGTGAAGAGCATATGGTTTAATAAAATATTCTCACGCAGCTATTTTTGATTTCAGATCTCGGTTTTCAGCGTGTCTCAGCAGACCCGGTTTAGCACCGGAGTTATTTTTAATAAGAGCGAGAAACCCGTTTCCCAGAAAGCACAGAAATGAACATCTTTGTGTGCTATTTTTTGTGCCTGGTTTTCACTGCTTTTTCCAAACATTGTGTAATTCATTAATCCCACTAGATAAAACAATCTTCTGACTGACCTTCATGGTAAAACAAAAAACAACAACAACAGACTCTAGCCATGTAGGAAACAATATGATTTAACAAAGTCCTGAAATTAACCCCTGGGCAGACAGAACTGATTAATTAACTGATTAATGTTGCTGGTTTAGAAGGCAATTACAAAATTAGTTCATCAATACTAACCTGAGGACCTAAGTTAATACGGCTCTTGTCTTCTTTGTAATTTAATTTAGGCTGGTTAGTTCCTAATTGATGACTGGTCTGTGGAAGAATTACATTTTGATGCGATACATACTTGCAGCTAGTCATAAGTTACAAAATCGTTTCATATTTGAAAGGAGACGATTTTGTTGCTTTTCCTCCACTGAATGGCTGTGTTTTATTGTAATGCATGTGTTTACCGGGCATAGAGCCACCTCTATTTGCTGTGTTTAGCCTCGGGATCAGCAGACCAGCATTCTGTCATGGTCCAGCAGTCCGGTGTCTGTATGTTTATTTTCCCCTAAGTATCAGTGTATGTTTGCGTGACCAGAGCCGGGCCAAGTAGAATTGTGTGCTTTATTTATTTTTTTTATTCCTCCGCTCTTCTTCTCTATTTATTTTGTAGCCCTATAACCAAATCCGAGTGATCCTTCTTAAACTGTGCGACAAAGCGCTGACACTTGAAGCACACTAAGCTTTTTCCAATTACTATAGCTGGATTTTTGACTAAAAAAAATCAAATATTTCCATTACAATCATCAGAAATATTCTGTTGCCATGTGAGACGCCCACTGTTTCAAAAAGAGGAGAAAAAAACGATCGGTTGTAAATAGTAAAAGATAGCTTTAAGTAGTTTTCCATTTGTTCTCTGTGTAATTTTAACCTTGCTGACAGAGAAATTGGAAAATAAAGTGTTACATGGATGACAGCAGAGTGATGTGCTTTCAGTACAAAACCATTCATAAGGCTTGTCCTTGTAACCATGGAAATGGAACAAAAAACACCACGGAGGTCCTTGTGCTTGATGTTTCTACATTTTTTTTTTTTTTTTTTTAGATTAGAGATATTCCTTCCATGGCCACATTATTGCAATTCTTTTAAAGTGGCTGAAGTGGTGCAATGATTTTCCATCTCTGATTAGCCTTTGAGGACAAAAATTCTTCCCGCAGATAAAAACTATAACACTCCCAGCCGGCTTCTTTGCCATTTTTCTTTAAGGACTCGGTCACTTCAGCAGAACGAGCCTGCATGATGGGCCGCAGGAGCAGCTTTGATTCCCTGATCACTGTCTGCTCACCGCCTCATTTTTGATGCCATCAATTTAGATTCTATTACAGTCCCAGCTTCCAAGTCCCTGTTGTGGCACTAATGCAGTCCTTCCAAGCTGAGCTTCTAGTAAATAATAAAAGATAAAAGCCCGTCATGATGGATTGTTAGCACTTGCGTTACAATGATATTAGCAGACACTCTTAATGACCTCATGCACCAACTGATTTGACTGGTAACTTATGCAATAATTCTTTCAGGGCTTTGTAAATACACTATGAATATAGTCTCTTAGATTGATTATTACCTTATTGTGCCTCCACTAGATTTTCTACCGGGCCAATCAGCAAACAGAAGGAAAAGTTGTGAACGATGACGTTGATTTTCTGTCCCATTTCAGAATTGTAGTCTGGCTGTGGTTTTAGTAACGGCAGCTATGGAAGTGAATGAAGCCGTTCAGTCTGTGTTTGCCATTAATAGCCGCCGTGTTCAGCTCTCCACTTCTTTCTTTGCAGTGCAGTATAGTTGTTTACAGCAAAGGCTATTTTTGGTAAGCTTCATAGCATCAAACTGGCACATTGCATGCATCACAGGTAAACATTAGCGACTGGGTAAAACTGAAAACTTCTACACAGTCCATGCCTCCAGGAAGCAATTTTTACACAAGAGCTGAGAGTAACGAACCAAAGCAAAGAACAAGGGGATAGTTTTTACCAGACTAGCGTTCTCTATGAATTTATGACAGATATCTCCTTTCAGTGGAGCCCTGAAAACCAAACCCAGAAAATATCGATTAAATTTCACACTTTTCGAGAATCCAGAGAAATCTTGTTCGCTGCTTCTTATGGTTTTTCTTTGAGAATTTTACCTTCAAAGAAATGTCCTCTAAGTTTTTTGGCTTGGGAAATTCCACCTACACATTTTTCCTTCCTTGTAAAGCTCCTTCCTTCCTCATTGCTGTCATCTTCTTCCATTTCAACTTTTATATCACTGTCCTTTTCTCTTCCTTTGTCCTCACCACAGACGAGAGAACACTTAAAGGAGTAAACGACTGTAACTCTGCTCCTCAGTGAAGGCTTTAGCAGCGGTTATTACCATATGATTATTAGTGATGGACAATTGGCCTCAAAGTTGTTTCATTATGAAAGAGCTCACTGGGATCTCATTAGCGCTCTCAGTCTAAGGGCTGCTGCTCAAGCCTGCTCTGCTCCGGGGAATTGCATTTCGATCACCAAGTCTGGAGTTAACAAGGCAACATTAAAGTAATGTGAAAGGTGCAACAGCCAAAAAGAGACAAATTAGTAACCTCCAAGAGTGTCAGAGGTGCTCTAGTCATATAAATAAATTATAAGAGCCATGCTGGATCAGAGGGCTCCCATGTTATCTTGCAGCATGGCCTGGTGCACCTGCACAGTCCTTGCTTGGCGTGCACTGCAACCCCTGATGCTGTAGGCATTTGCTTTTCTTTTATCCTGACAGGAGCATCCATCAAAAAAAATGTAATTTCATTTCTTTTCAGCTGTTGATAAAGTTGCTGACTAGTGCCAGTCCTCCCCAAAGGATCAATAGCTGTTTATACAAATAATGTAGGAAAGCACAATACACCAGTCGCATAGCTGGAGGTGACTCTCTCCAAGGGCGGCTGTGGTGCTATAGAGCCTGCATTGTGGATCCACTCTAAATTAACCTCATAAACCTAAAAGAGCAACAAGAGCGTGGACTGACATTTGAGGTTATCACAAACTGATTCTATAATTGAACACAGTAATTGTTTATGCATACACCTCATAAATTTACAGAACTCTTTGTTAGCAGGTCAAGCTATTTTTTTGTAGAGTTTAACACAATGCTAAGTACAGAAGACCTAACAGAATTAGGAAGAATTCACACCAGCCCTGTTTAGTCTGCTTTAAGTGAACTCTAGTTTGTTCGTCTAGAAAGTCCGGTTTGTTTCGGAAAGTGTGATTATGCAATCGAACTCTGATGAACAAAAAAGTGAACTCTGGTCTGTATAAAGACCAAGGTGTCGGTTCGGCTGAAGTGAACTACGGCACGGTTCGAATAAATACTTAGATGCAAGTAAATGAGAGACCAAATGATTTGGTTTGTTTGACACAGTGCAGTGTGAAAGCCAACTGTAGCAGCTGAAAATGTAACAAATGCTGCCGCTGTGGTGCCAAATCAAACCAAGGATACCAGACTACCAGGTTTGAAAACACCCTTGGAACAGTAGCAAGCAATTTCTGAATGTTTGTTGTTTATTAAACTTTATTTGTTCCCTGTACAAACATGTCAAGGGCGCAACTACCGAAGACTAAACTCTACTTGAATGTGAACAGTTTCAGTATCAACAGCACTCACATATATCAAAATACATCTGCTATTGTCTTCCAGGGACCGATCCAACTTCCTCTACTGATTCTTTGTTAGAATATCGCTCAACTTCCCCATATGCAAAGTACCACAATCACGATTCATGTTGCTGAACCTTATATCTTAAAGCAATCCGACAAAATAAGCAGAACATTTAAGAAACATTGATTCTGTCCTACAGAAACAAAACCAAAGACAACAAACATGAATGAGAAAGATGGCAAATATTAAGCGCAAGAGCTTTGAGTTAAAGTAAATGTTAAATTTTTAACCTTTGCAGGATCCTTTGGAGTTATAAAACATACACACAGAAGTCTAAATTTAACTAGTAGTATGAACGACAGCGCAAAAAACATCAGCTTTTAAGAAAAGCATGGAATTGGGCATAAAGACCTGCTGTGTGAACG
Source organism: Xiphophorus hellerii (assembly GCF_003331165.1). NCBI lineage: Eukaryota > Metazoa > Chordata > Actinopteri > Cyprinodontiformes > Poeciliidae > Xiphophorus > Xiphophorus hellerii. Next base: position 23,350,245 of record NC_045679.1, on the reverse strand, counting down.
TAGCCTTAGCTTTTCACAACGTGCAGACATGTAAGAAGCCATTCAAAAGAATATAAATTTTCTATGTGAGGGCATTATTGTGCTTTATCCTGTGAATTCTTATTCCATTTTTTGTTCTTTTGGATTTACCACTTTGGACATCCTTGCTTACTGCTTTTAAAGTGCCTTACAGATAAAGTTGAAGTGGCATTAAGGCTGCAGGAGAATCGTAGAGAACAAAACCTTCAGCTTTTAATGTCGTTTCTGTCTTCTCGTGCTATCTCATACTATTCTTACGCACATATTTAGTTGTATATTTTTCACAATTAAACATGAACATTTAAGAGTTTTTTTTGTTGTTGTTCAATCTTCAAAACGAGCTCATTTTGCTACCAAGAAAAGCAGAAAGTTATTCTTGTGGGGGGTTTTTTGAGTCCGTTACTTCCAACTTTCTCACAGTGTGATCACCCCACAAGTAAATCTGTAAAAATTATAGAACAATCGGTGTCTTTAAGTGCGATTTTGAGAAATAGCACTGTGGTTATAAAATCAGCATTTTATCTGAAATGCCTCAGGGGTGTCCGCTGGCTGACATGCAGTCCTTTCGTTGCACTTTTTACTTGACAGGTACAGGAAACTGATTTTCCTGCCTGAATTAAGTAACAAAAAAAAAATATGTGAAAGAAAGACAGAGATACAGTCAGGGCAACTTTACCTTTAACAAGGAATAGCTATATATTAGTAAAGATTGAAACAGAATTATTTCATGTTTACCACCTAAACAACTTGAATTAAAACTGCTGTCCTAGCATACACTACTCAACATTCAGGTAATTAGGTTTTTCTTCAGCTCGCATATGATTATGTCAAAGTGAATTTTTCAAATCCTGCTGTTGATAAGTTTCTAGTTCTGTTTAATTCTCTGCTGTGTTTTCTGCTTCCAAATTTTGAGACTACATTTGTAGATGGTGCCACTTTTATACCCCCTGGACACCATCTGCAGTAACAACAAAGTCAGGGTCCAAAAAAACAAAACAAAAGAAACACTGAATGCATCAGTTTGGCTGTTTTGTACGGAGCCCCTGAAGGGACTTTGAAGGAAAAAATAAAAATCTTGTGCGCACCTGATAGCATCTTGTGTACACAATATCTGCTGCGCATGAGATGGTTTATTGTTTCATTTTTTCCTTCAGTGTCCCTTTAGGGGCTCCGTATAAAACTACTGATACATTCTATGTTGAGTTTTATTTAGATTTTGTAGTGTAGTTTAGTTTAGTAAACATGGATTTTCATTCTATATTAAGTTTAAAGCAAAATATTTTAAAAATATATATGTTTAAGGTGAGGAGAGAAGCATATACACCGTGTTCCAAATTATTATGCAAATTGGATTTAAGTGTCATAAAGATTAAATCTTTTGTTGTGTTATTAAATTTCTAGATGGTATTGTGTGTCAGGGCTCTTTGAATCACTATAATTAATTTCAGAGAGCTGGGTTGATTAGTTTGTCTGGTGAGCTCAATTAAAGAAAATCTACTTAAGAAGGATGTTCCACATTATTAAGCAGGCCACAGGTTTCAAGCAATATGGGAAAGAGAGGATCTCTGCTGACGAAAATCATCAGATAGTGTAGAGCCGTATGACAAGGTATGAAAACATTAATATTTAACGAAAACTGAAGCGTTATCGTACTGTGAAGAGATTTGTGGCTGATTCAGAACAAAGATGGGTTTGTACAGATAAAGGCAGAATGAGGAAAGTTTCTGTTAGACACATTCATGGGATTAAGAGAGCAGCTGTTAAAATGCCTTTACAAAGCAGCAAACAGTTATTTGAAGCTGCTGGTGCCTCTGGAACCTCAAGGTGGAGGATCCTCCAGAGGCTTGCGGTGCATGAACCTACTATTGGGCCCCTAACCAGAGCTCACAAGCAGAAACGGTCTCAGTGGGCCCAGCCGGACATGAAGATTAATTTTCAAACAGACTTGTTCACTGATGACTGCTGTGCAACCCTGGATGGTCCAGATGGACGCAGTAGTGGATTGGTGGTGGACGGTCACCACGTCCCAACACGGCTGTGATGTCAGCAAGGAGGTGGTGGAGTCATGCTTTGGGCTGAAATCATGAGGAGAGAATCATTGGTCGAACCCTTCAAAGTCCCTGAAGGTGTGAAAATGACCTCAGCAAAGTATCTGGACTTTCTGACTGATCACTTTCTTTCATGGTTCAAAATGAAGAGCCGAACCTTCAGTAGCAAAATCATCTTCATCATGACAATGAAGGTTGCAAGGAATACCACTGTCACTGGCTGCTGAGGGCATAAAAGGGGAGAAACTCATGGTGTGGTCACCATCCTCCTCTGACCTCTGACCTCAACCTTATTGAGAACCTTTGGAGTTTCCTCAAGCAGAAGATCTGAATGCAGTTCATATCCAACCAGCAGCTCTGGGAAGATATTCTGACATCCTGCAAAGAAATTCAAGCAGAAACTTTCCACAAACTCACAAGTTCAATGGATCAAGAATTGTGCTGTGATATCAAAGAAGGTCCAATGTTAACATGTAACTTGGTCTATTAAGATGTTTTTGATTGAAACAACTTTTGATTTTAGTACATGTGACCACTTAATGCTGCACATTCAAAGAATGACCATTTGCAGTTCTTAATAATCCATAAAATGTTTAGAAAATCTGCTGTGCACAATAATTTATAACAGTGCATTTTGAGTTTTTTATTTTTGAAAACAATACTGTTCTCATGGGGAGCTTTATTCAGTAAAATTTGATTTATACTGTAATAGTTCATGACTTGAAAATTATACTGACCATCATTTTCATTGACCATTTAGAAAAATCTGAGAAAAATATCATAATAATTTGTAACACGGTGTAATTATCAATCAGTTCCCTAAAGAACAGCGATGTCTTGCTGCGCTACAGTTTCTCCCCCACAGTGTATTTTTACCCATCAGCCATCACCATGCTGAAGTGGCCAATTTCACCTTGTCTATTTTAATTTAAAGCTAAACTTATATCAAGATTTATATCAAATGAAATATACATTATTATTTATAGTCTTTTTTTAAGTAGGATATTGTTTTCATCTGGAGAATTACACCCAAATTTTGTTGTACACTGGCTCCTCTTTTGTATCTTTTTGTCGGTTTATATCATCATCTAATAAGTTGTAATAGTGCTTTTGACAGGAGAAACTATGGCATCTAAATGTTGCCCCAGGCTTTGTGGAATTTCAGTTTAATATTTAGATTAAAAAACAAATAATTCCTAAACAAAGCGATCAATAATCACTGCACTCACTGGTGATGCACTGCTCTCCTAAGATTTTTCTCAGCTGCATGTTGAAGCTTTACTATTCAGCACGGAGATTTGGCATTTCACTATAAAACCTCCCACACGTTTTCTCTAAAATGTTTTCCAGTTCAGTGGTTAGAAAACAATTCCACCTGCATGAGAACTTTCTGCCCCGTCTCCCACCTTTACCACAACACCATCGCCTCCCCCTCGTCCTCCTTCTACCCTCTCTCTCTCTCTCTCATTCACAGCTCAGGCACATGAGCAGGCTTTGGAGACACAACCCCGAGGTTTGTGGTTCTTCACTCAATATTTCCCTCATCAGAGGGAAGCGGCAGACCGACAGCAGAGAGGGGAAGAGTGCAGAGACTGGCTCTGGGACAGTAATGAGTGGCTTGGTTGATGTGCTATAGGCTAAACCTCCAACTTTGAACCCAACATCTCAAACACAGCAGTCCAGTAAGCACTTCTTACTGGACTCTGTAGGCAGGTAGTGTGTTTTTAACACACTACCTGCCTACAGAGCATGGTGTGCAGGAGGGAATGTGATTAATTAATAGCATTGATTGAGTTCTGATTCTTTGCACTACCCTAAGGTTATAATACACAGGATGTCAGCTAACTCCACATGCTGTATGAGTGTAGCAGTATGGGGGGAAAAAAAAGATGGCTAAGAAAATACAGTGGAAGTAATATACCAAGTCAGATAATGATGTCAGGATGGAGAAACGTACAGCAGAAACCCTGTAAACACACAGCGCCGCGAACACAAAGACACTGGATACGATGGGGGGGGAAAAAGTACCAAAGACATAAAAACAAGTGTAAACTGAATAATAAAGCGCAATATCATCAACTCACCTGATGGAGTAACCAAACTCAACAACCTCACATTTTAATATCAGCAGGAACTCAAGCGCAGGTCTTCTAAGTGGGGAGGGCATTTATAAAACATGAACTCAGCTTTTTTTATTCAATTATTGAACAAGTTCCCTTTCACAGGGAAGGGCCAGTTGTGAAGCAGCAGAGGAGTTTTAAGCTTTGCTGAGGACAATAAATGAAAGAGCAGAAGTGACGATAAAGAGAATAGAGCTAAACTTTAAATGACATTTCTATTTAAATGCACAGCTCTCCCTTCTGCTACCATCGGGGCGGAAAGAAGATTTCGTGGCTCTTTTGAGACTTTTTATTCTTCTTCAAAACAACATCGCTAATCTGAAGGGTATTAAATATGCAGCATAAAGTTGCATGAAATATTGACCACAATTCAAAGCTTATCACAGCTTATCCACAGAACAGATTTTAGCTTGTTGTGGTGAAATTAACACAGATATGATCATTTGTAATGTTTGTAGAAAATTAACAAGCAGCCTGCAAACCAGGTGGCTATAAAACAGGAGACCAGAGTGCTTTCCTAACAATTACGGTGATTTGAAAAAGTATTTGCACCCCCTGAAATTCTGAAAAATGTGGTGTGAACTTGTATTCTCGCCCCCAAATTAAAATCTACTTTTACAGTTTGCCACAAACTTTGGTAAGAGGAGATCAAGTCTTAACGTTTTGGACTTTACGTAAAATGTGAGGCAGAAAACTAATATTGTACATCACAATGAAACTTCAGTATAATACTGAGGAAAAAAAAACAAACATGGTGGTGACAGTTTCATGCTCTGATCAGATGAGACTAAATTGAATTATGTGCAGAAGTCATGCAACCAAAACTATTACTGTACATTATCCTGAACACACCTCACTGTGACACAGTGTTGGCATATCCGGTGGGGACACATCAGTGTTGGTCACAGTTAAAGGGAACAAGGATGGACCCAACTACTTAAAAGCTACAAAAGATTTCAGACTACGACTTTAGATCAAAGCATTCTCAGGTTATCATTCATCGGTTTTGCAAAAGAATGATGTGCTAAAACAAGTAGGGACCCAAGGGGGGACTGAAAACAAAATGTCATATTTCTGTGCCAGATTTTTATCTGTACAGTACATTTTTAAAAATTGGTTTGCCTCCTCACAATTATGTGCTGCTTACATTTAGTCTATCGAATAAAATCCCTTATGGCTTACACTGAAGTGTGTAGCTGCAGCGTGACAAAATTGTGAAGAGGCACAAGGCACATGAAAATTCCTGCGAGGCACTTTAATGTACTACCCACACAACTTATTCTTGCTCTGATTATTCAGTTCAACAGAATTATCTTTATTATAATTGAATTAAAATATAAAAACTAAATGATTTAAAAGTTTTTCTATAAATTCCTATTGTTTTAACTCAGACTGGTGGGTAAGGCCAGGTATAGCACAGCGAATACAACATTAAATTTGCTTCCACTACAATGTGGAGCACACTGACTGACAATTAGCAAATTTTCATTTTAACCTGTTGCCGGTGTCTGAACTCTGCCCAACGAGTCTTTCACAAGGATTATCATTAACTTCACTTTTTATCTCAACTCCTGCTGATTGCATGAGCGACCCAACGTAATTCCTCAGTAATTGTTTGGGCTGTAAAGTGTCTGCGCGTCTGATGGGTCCAGTAAGGGACACGACGGCCCAGTTTCCGTAAGTGATGAGAACGCGGGGAAAAATAGACCGCTTGATTACCCCTGACACCGCTCAATCTGCGCTCCTGCCATTCAAGGTTACTGGGGCTCTTTACATGGTTGGTCAAATATAGAAGGACACAATTATGATCTAGTTTTCCCTGTCTTCATTTTTAGCTCTGAAGTATGAAGAGTTTTTGATTAACCACGCGTAAGGTCAGGTTGGAATTGCGTCGGAACGAACACCTGTGACCTCGACAACTGGGCCCATCAGCCTCATTAATACCGACATCATCATTAGTATCAGGGTCATCAACACCCTCAATTACTTCCGCCACTGCCAGTCATCAGTAATGTCACTGTCAATGCTGTCACCATCAGTGTCATTATCCCGAGTGCCGAATGCTAATTTCTATTTGATATTCATCACTCCACATCTGTGAATCCGAGATGAGCCATTCCTTCAGTAACAATTATTTACTCCCAGCGTTTTACCATTCAAGCAGGAGTGCCAGATGAACAGTGAAGGCCGCAGCAGCCCTGAACAAAACACTCCCAGGAGGAGAGGGTACTGATGGTTTTTCTAATGCGTAATGAATAAAATACGCAGAGTGGTGGAGCCGTCCCTCAGGATAGGAAAACAAGAAGCCCTACTTCCCCCCCCCCTGCCGCCACCTCAACCTCCAGCGATCCCAGACTGGGAAAAAGAAGAAAAAAGTGGAAGTTAATGCATATATTATATAACTAACAACACCTGTCAAGGTCTGCAGTCATGACAATGCAACAACCAAATGAAATCAAATATAATTAGATACATTGCCGTTGTTCTCTGAAGCGTAAAGGCTCGTGTCGAAGAACAATATGCAAACAATGCAAACACGCAGCCTGCTGACCCACAGTAAACGTATGAGAGCACACACTGAAGCAGAAAAACATATTTTTATTTTGGATTGTGTTTATTGGGGTTGGGGGGCTTTAAGCTCAAAAAGCTTCCCGCTATTTGAAGTAATTGTAATTACCTTTTGAAGCGCTCCATTCCATTTTTACGGCGGGATGAGAGCGAAGCAGACTCAATGTGTTTCATCTGTTTTCTTTATGTACTGACACTCCAATTACCAAGAAACCTTGTATGAAGCCTCAAAAAAGCTGAGCACTTGCTCCTTTCAAACAGGACTGGCTTTCCCCTTCTTTTTTTCTTTCTTTTTTTACATCCCCCGGCACACTTTCATATCTATCAGCGCTCTTAAACTTAGACTGAGACTCAAACCCCATTACTGTGTTAACACTTCATTCCACTTTAAGAATCAAAACCTCCTTTTATTCTTCCTTTAACAAAGTGCTGTACTGAAGACACAATCTTCAAACTCCTAAAAAAAAAAAAACATTTCTACTTGTGAAAGTTAGGAAAGTTTAAGAGATGTATGTTTTAAGATGTTTTACTTTTTGATAGCTGGAAAAAAAAAAACAGTCACATTTTCTCCACAGTTACCACTGGTGTTGTCTCTCTTGTTTCTCCATTTGTCAAGCTACTGCACTTTAAGACCCCGAGGCTCACAGGAGCATAAACCAGAGTGATACAGGATGCTGCGGATTCATCCTGTCTGCTTACATTTTAGGTTCTACTATATGGAACAGTGCAGTCAAAAATATACATTTCTGTGTGTTTCTACAGCTTAATCTCCAAATATTTTGCATTTTGTTAATTTGAGGAGAGATATCTTTGAATGAGATCTGTCTAATTGATTTATAGTAATGTAGGTGTACATTAGGAGTAAAAACGTCAGTCGCAAGGTCTTGCTTTTTAAAGCTATTTTAATTGAAATACCAATTATAAATCTTTACAATTTATTTTTAATAGCAAGGTTTTGAGAAAAATCTTCTAACTGTCTTAAAGTCATTAATTAATAATCTTACCGACAGTTGAAATCAACTTCCTCCCAGTTTAACGAGGACTACAATACAGTTCTTTTAATTACGGATGCCCTTATTAGGATTTGTGTCCCTGATGCCAATCTTAATTATTTATGGTTAGACATATGCTGATACAGTGTTCCAGGTCAATACTTTATTAAAGTCAACGTCATGTAGACTACATGCTAACCTTCGATCAATGACATTGTGATAAATACTGCAGTGATCATTCTTTTGAAAGGAGGATGATATTTACACATTCAGCTATCTTCTTCAACAAACGCATCTCTGTTGAATATGTGTTCAAGTTGAGGTGTTTGCTGTAGTGTCAGGCTATTTGATATGTTTGCTCAGTTTTTATATGCTGCTAACATTTAAATTTAGTTCCATAAACTTTGCTTTGAGTGTCAAACAACATAATAACTAGGGGCGCACCAATTTATCAGTGCCGATTTTTATATGTGAAGCCGATGTTATCAACCTCGGCAAAGGTCTAAAAATCAACCACTGTGCTTTTCTTTTCTCCAGTGAGAGACGTTTGACTGACAAACCGGCCAACCAGGTCATGTCTGCACATTTACAGTTAACAATAGTTACGCCATTGTTGCCAATTCAGCAACTTTCTCGATATATTAAGCAAGATTTCAGACAAAAAACTGGTATCGGCCAAAATCGGAATCGGTAAGTTAGGCTTTTTAAAAGATCGGTATTCGGCAATCGACCAGAAAACTGCAATCGGTGCACCCGTAATAATGACTAAAGTTTCAACTGCACTGCAACAAAAACATTACACATCTTACAACAGCAGCTACTGACAGCAACGGTTACAAATAGCTAGATTTGAAAATGCTTCAATCAAAACCCTGACCCAGTTTTAAGTTGCGATCAAATCAAGACATTGACTCGAGAAAATTCAGTGCAACTGAATTATTATTATTATTTAAAAAATTGACAAGTAGAAAATCATGATGGAATATTTGTCCCCATCAGTCAAAATGACAGACATTGAAAAATAAGCTTGACGGGCTAAAACGTTTTTCTTTCTACTTTCCAACTATTGCAGAATTGTGACCAACTATAAATGGTTTCAATTGTCTTTTTCTCTTTTTGGTATCTCACAGCAAATGTTTTGGATGGAATGTGTTAGTATCCTGGATTGGTGACACGTCCAGAGTGTGCCCTGCTTTTCTTGCCCAATGATCGACATCAGACCCCATTGCAAGGATAAGCAGGTTTAGATAATGGATGGATGGGTTTTAGTATCCATAGTGACAAAACGGATAAAACAGAGAATGACAGAAGAAACTGAAATGGTTGCTCAGATCATTCTGGAAAACAATTGGCAAAAGGTGCAGAAAGAAACTACAAGCAAAAACCAAATAAATAAATAAATACTTACAAACCATACAAACTCTATATGGTTTGTATTCTACAAACACAGGAATGAAGAACAATACATAAGAAGGGAGTATGTAATATATACAATGTTTTCCACAGGCAAGCTAAGATGTCATTTAGGAAAAGACAATCTTGCTCCATCAGATGTGGAAGTGGTGAAAATCAGTGCATTTTACCAAATTAGTTTTTGACTGACTGAGTCTTTTCTGAATCAGTGTAAAATAATTACCACGAGCAAGTATTTCCCAGGGCTGAACACTTTGTTGTCGCAATTAATCACTTAAATTAGCTCTTGAAGATTTTCTGGAGCAGAACAAATGGAGAAAAACAATGCCCTTATTGAATTTTCGTTCTATTTTAAGACTTTGTGTTTCCTCCGCTATGATATGCTGTCATTGCAGTGCATTAAAATTCATCTCTGAAAGAAAAGAGTCTAAACATATTAGTATAGAGCTACTACATGAAAATAGCTTTCCATTTAACATCCCAACTGTTTCACAGTATAAGAATTGGTTTATAAGCTATTGTTTTTCCCTCTAGTAAATTTTAACAAAGTTATAAAGTCAATGATGTGCTTAAAACATTGACACCTGTACAACATAAACAGCAACTAAACACACACTGAAGAAAAAGTGTAAATGTCTACATTTTTTTTTAAAAGAAATGTGTACAACACGTACTGTATGTCTTTTCTGTCACCTCAAGGTTAAACACAATCTTCAGATTTGACATAAACATGGATACTGACTGATTCAGTTATAATTGGATGGGTTAACACAGTGAGCTCCAAATAAATAAAATAAATGTTGCATCTTCAGAAAGATCTATTTTTTCTTATTAAAGAAGTTTAAAAAATTTCATTCAAGAGTTTTAAACCTTCAGCAGAAGGAAAAGTTTTCAGATTATTTTCTACAATTAGAAGGCAGCTGAGTTTAACAATGCCATTAAAAGTTTTTCTGTGTGTGTTTCTCAACCAGGAGGCATCTGTTCAATAACTCGGCTGCTCAATGTGTGCCACAGACAGACTGCTTAACTTATACAGATAATGGTATCCCTGCAAAGCCATCATCAGTCTGTCTGGAGTGCAGTCACACCTGTTCTAAGAGCGAGCGCGATACGACCGCCCTAGAAAAACGGCAGGTTTGACGGAGCCTAATTGCTGAATGCAAACATATCTCCTTTTAAAAAGGTAAATTTTGTACCCTGTTGCTGAGCACAACATTTCTGCAACCCAAAAAGCCAAGAATAAATAAAATAGTTCATTGTAGCTACGCAGCCACCTAATTGCTGTTCCATATGGTCATCTTTCATCACGCTTTAATGTTTTATTACTGGACATAAAAATAAAGGCAGAAACGCTTGTGTAAGATTATTTTTTGAAGACTTTGGTTCTCTAATATGTTGAAAAAATTAGGACCAAATATATTAAAATATGAGTCCCGTTGTAGTTGAATATAAAACAATTATCTACAAAAAAAGAAAATCCTGAGCGGCAAACGAAATTAAATAGAGAATCTGAGTGTATAAAGATGAAAATTGGTAAAAAAAAAAGTGGCTGAATGTGTTATGAATCCCGAGTTATTTAATAGTTAATCAGTCTAAAACCTTAACCAAAAGATTATATTTTAATCATCCTGAGATGCAAGTTTAATCATTTTTTCTCTTAACAAGGTAGTGTTGGATAGATACATTCTGTTGCACGGATTCTTAGAAACCATCATGTTTTAGTGCGAGTTTTCAGTGACCACCCTCTTTTCATGGAGTGCAGATCATGAATACAGTGACATGCAGCCTGTAATAGGAAATAAAATACTTCAAACAACAAGAATTAGTTGGACTGTGGCGTAGGTGTATAGCACGCTGCTGTTTTTGAAACGGTGGGATGAAAACAGAACTGTTCAAATTACGACAAAGTGCAAACCTACCTAGAGAGGCAAGATGGGAACTTTGCCCATTGAATATTTAAAAAAAGAACAACTGCAGGGAAGCAGGAGGCGAGAGGAAGCAGAGAAACGCAAAGGGCATGGAGTGAAATGCCTCTAGGACAAAGCCCCCCCACTCCTCATCTTTGAAACAGTAAAACAAAAAAGTACAAGACTTGGAAAGCCCGATAAAGGAGAAATGAGCTGAAGAGGGCACCTCGCGGTCTCCCACACCCATCAGCTAGCAGTGGGAAGCAGGCCTGGATGTGGTTATTCCGCCGGGACTATCAAGCACGGGTCAGATCGATGTATGCCCTTAACGCAGATCAGAGCTCGACAACTCCCCTCGGTGTTGGCATTTCTGAGTGAACAGCAATTGCCCACCTCCACAAGAGTGAATAACATCAAAAGTGATGGATTTCAAAAAGCTTTGTTGTAAATGAGAATCTGGAGGCAATGATTAAACCGGGTAATACAGCCAGCCAGTGCTTGGGAATCAAGCTTGTAATACACAGATTAAAAATTTACAACAACAAAAAAAAAACTCAACCCTCGACACTTTGCTGTAATCGGATACAATTTATTTGCTTATGTATGTTGATTGGAATTATTTTCATCTAATTGTGTGTTTTTAGCTAAAGATTTCATCAGCAGAAACTTTGGTTCTTGCACTTATTTTCTTTTAAGGAAAGCACTAAACACTTTCATTTGATCCTCTGAAATTAAATGTTAAATATCCCACTTGAACCATTATGGGAAACATTTTAGGTAAAATAAAGTAAAACATGTAATTCTAAAAGCTAAATATAAAAACATTTTGAAAAAAAAAAAAACATATTTCAAAGGGTCCAACTTATGGTCTGTCACAATTATTTCTTTATTGTCTAACTGAAATTATCTGAGCCGGTCATGAACATTTTTTATATTTGCACAAAACATTAAATCCCCAATTAAGAATAACTTTGTTCTATTACATCAGACAGGTTGGCTTCTCCAGATCATGAACCCTGCGTCTTTACACGGCATGCTCTGTGATTATGGAATCAAAAGGGTGTGGTTTACAACCTGCAGGATCCACCCGGGTAATGAATAAGATGTGTTGGTAGATTCCCACAGAGGAATTCCCCAAAGAGCTTTTCAAATCCTTTCAGTGCTTCAAACACAAGAAACCTTGTTGTTATCTGTATCAGACTCTGCCGGGCAGCATATTCCTCAGATCAGACGTACTTCGGAAAAATTATGCGATACATCTGCTCCCGCCACAGACCAGGGGCTCCTGCTGCTTTGGCAGCTGTCTTTACTTTGTATCACATTACTACCTCGCATTTGTATCACAATCCCATATTGTCTCTTACACTTTATAGTTGTTTGGATCATATTACGGGGTGTAGGGACTTTTACTACCCATTCCATACCGGGTCTTTACAGCCGATTACAAGGCGTAAAGACGATGTGTAGATCACAACGCAAAAGGATAATTTGAAAGAAGCTACTTTGACTCGACTGTGACCTGTATGGAGAAAAGAAAAACTTCACACTGTTTTGTATCTAAGCTGGCAAAGGAGGAAAACACACAGCCAAGTTGGGGAGTAGGTGTGAAGTGGGTGGTATTGTTATATTCCATAGCGATAATAAATTGTTAATTCAACATACAGAAAGAGAACATAACATAATAAGTGATCAATCTACAGAATTTCATGCTCTTTTATTTATGTTGTTAGCTCTTTTATTGTAATATTGATGTCATTTTCCTGCAACAAAATCAACTAGTTAGAGAAAAATAAGAGCCATCTATTTACATTGAGACAAAACTAGCTCCTAAGGTTTTGTAGCAATGTTGTAGATTTCATAATAAAAAAAGGCTTTTAATTAGAAATGCAAACTTCACATGATTTACATTTCATTTTCATATTATGGATTGCTTTCTTGCTAAATTTAAAGGTGAGCTCCTTAAATATAATAAATATTGTCTGGTTTAAATTAAAGTTTAAACCAGGCATTAAATTAAAGCGTTGCAGTTTCAAACTGAAACTGGTTAATGAAGAAAATCTCTCCTAAACTTTAAAAATAATGCACAAATTAAGTTAGTGCTCCTGAATCTGGATTTGACACGACATCATTTCCTTCCTTTAAGGTACAAGTCATAAACGCACGTCTGGAAAGGTTGACAGAGTCTAGAACACCTCATGGGGAAAAGAAAAATCATGCAACGTGGTATTTTAGGCCCAATTACCCATATGTTTGTGACAACTGACCTTTTCACACTGGTGCACTGCCTGAATGTCCAAGCAGCAACAGTTACCGGCTATCAAAAATGGTTTATTGAAGTGTTTATTCTTAGCCTTTCCCCCAAAGGTTAGATTAAGCTTTCACACTCACTGCCCATCACCTTTCTAAATGCATGTTCACAAATAGGGCGACATTAAAGTGGAGGAATCCGCACATGTCTGGCGAGTTGAAATCCTAATTTCCTAAGTCTCTTTTTCTCACATCAAATGCGAGCTGTCATTCAACCGTGACATAGTTATATTCCTGCTGTCTTCCAGTTCTCTTCCAAATGAGATTTTACAGCAGCTTTTAATTCTTTTGTGGTACATTACGGTTTCAGAGGCAATTACCCAGCGATGGGACATTTATCCTAAAATTGAACCATGCAACTTTTGACTAAATTGCTTATGGCCTCCTGTGACCGGTAAGATACTGATAATATAAAACTACTGAGAACAGTAAATTGCAGTGACATCACTTTCTGGCCTTCCTAAAGGCTAAACATTTGGCAAGGTAGACAGGCAGTTCTTATCTTTTATGTTATTGTATTCAACGTGTCCAAAGTTGTACTGCAGAAAATTTAAATTGAGCTTTTCTTGATGGAGAAAGATTCAATTCATTGTCTATGGATTAATCCTATATTCAATCCATAGACAATGGATCAATCCAAATATTGATCAATCCAATGGATCAGACAAAGATGGATTGGTTTTTTATCCATAATAAACAACCATGCACACACACTCATATTTAGGGACAATTTAGAAAAAAAACAAATACCTAAACAGTTATGTTTTCTAGACAATAAGAGGAGGGTGGAGTTCCCAGAGAGAACCTCCACATACACATGGAGAACATGCAAAGGTGAAGACCTCAGACTGGGATCCGAACCCAGAACCTCCTTTTGTCTTGTGCAACCCAGGAAATGACCAATTTAGATTAATGAATTTAAAATTTAGTCAGTTAATTAAACAACAAAAATACCTATTATATGCAGCAACATTCTTAATAGACTCACCAGAAAGCAATGAAAGATATGCAGATGGCTCTGACTCAGTAAAAACAAAACAAAAAACACTACTTTAAAATCAACTATCCTGTGAATTTCCAATCTTGCTCCCACCTGCATACATAAGTAATGTGGTTCATGAAAGATGGCTTTGCACATTTTTCTGTAGTTGTTAAAAAATAACCTGACGTTAAGAGCAAAGTAAACAAATGCAAGTCTGTGAGAGAAAACCCCTCTCACAGGTCTTGACATGTAAAACCTTTCATTTTCAATCCACTAAAATGTAAGATTTGTGAAACACGCAAAGCAATATAAGACGGCATCAAGGAACGGCAAGCTTTTTCCTTCTTGGATTTGATTATCAAAAAATAAACTTAGAAGAATCACATACGAAGCACGTTTACAGCCTGGAATATATATGAAAGAATGAGGTTCTTTAAGTTTATAGTGAAACAGTTAAAACAGTGAACTACAATATTTTTGCATCGATTAATTTCTGTATGTGAACTAATCATGCTATAAGAATACCGATATAAGCTCTAAGCTTGCATCCAGACGGCCTCTATTATTTGTTTGAGATTGAACGTGTGCATGTTCACAGCAACCTGTCCTGCTCAAGAAATTTTTTTGGCTCCTTTTGCTAAGATGGTTTAGTTTTAGTTTTGTAGAATGGACTTTAGATGATTTGTAAAAATGATGATGGATGGATTTTTTATGGTGGAGGACGGCCGACGGCCGACGAGGTTACCACTATTGACTGAATTAGGATGCAAGGAATGCGGTTCGTTAGTACACGGAAGGTAAATGTTGTAAAAGTTGAAATATTGTTTGCCATTTTGGGACTGTATTCACTGTTATCTGACTACAGTTTTTATCAGCTAGCAGCGTGGTTGGTTGGAGGGAAGTCCGACCAGAGCAGCAGTCAATATTCCTCGCTTCATCTTTAAGCCTATCGGCCACAATCTGGCTGCTGATTGTCACTTAGCAACCATGACTTCAATCTGAATCCATGTTTTTAAATTAGATAAACTGATGTTTAATTCAACCCTGTGGATGACACGGATCCCAGTTGGCAGGGTGGCGAGCCAGAACCTACAGATCTGTGTGGAGAAATGTTCGAATTGCTTGAACAGATAGACCAATTTTTCAAGTCAACGGGTGAACGGACAAACAAATACAAACCACTGGACACAATCGGTCGACCAATATGACTATTAAGACTCAATTGAAGAGAATAGTTACCTTATTTCAAGTGCAATCTTTTTTTATTTTTGTTTAATATTTAGTGGGAAATGTTTCAAATTTCAGAAATGTTCTGTAAAAGAAAAAATCAGAACTCCAGTTTTTTTTATATATGCTAATATAAATCCATCACCCAAACATTGAGCTTCTGCTGCTCTAACTAATCGTAGCCAAAGGTTATATTGACTTTGAGCTGACCTGCAGGAAGCAACTACAGCATTATTTTCTCCCGGTAATATTGTTAGACATGGATGTTTTTTGCAGCTGCATGTATAAATGCAGCATGTCCTCCTACAAACAAGCCTGTTGAGTTTTTGGTTTTGACTAACTCCATAGCAACGTCGCTTGACAAACAAGCAACCTGCCATCTATACAACAAAGCAGTGGGATTGTTCAAACATATAGTGGAAAAAACCGCAGTAGTTATAACCGTCTACTTTGATGTAACTATCAAAGTAGTTGAGTTTGTATCTATAAATAACTTGTTGTCCCTTAAACTTATAAATTTGTTCCATCTTATTTTATAGTTGGCCATGATGCTATAGATTGGCTTTGATGTTGTAACTTTGCTTCACATGTTATCCTGGGTTTGTTAGTGGTAGCATTATGTTGAAGTTCATATCCAAGCATTTGCTTCTGAAGAAAACGGTATTGAATCCTCAATTAATCTGAATTTTACTTCTGCTAAAGCTATTTTTTGGCACAACGTTTCTGTTAATGTTTGTTTATATTTGCATATTTAGATCCTACATCCAGACAGGTGTTGGGAGGGGTTGGCCAAGCACTTCCTGTTTGCACAGGTCGATGATGTCATTGATTGCATCACTGGGTACAACCAAATGAAGGGTTTTCTTTTATTGTATAGTACCATGACCTTTTGAGCTGAACTGTATCAAGTGTTTTGTGATTTAATCGAGTAAATGAGTTTGTACCTCAGATTATTAATTGTATTCTTGCTTCGTGTTAAATTTTGTTGTTCAGTTAGTGTATTCCAGTTCTGTATAAAGCCAGAGTTTTGGAAATGGGAGCTTAAGATGAGATGTCATTAAATAAAATTAAAATTTATTAAAATCCACCCAGAAGAAACTTGAAATGTCTGCTGATGCTGTGTATCTGCAACCTTCCTTGACACTTTTCTTACTCTACCTCACAGACAGTGCTGTGAATAATAAAACTGGTCAACCAATGTTACTGCATTTAGTTTAGGGTAAGTTTGTTAAAGCTGACTAGTTTGGCTAATACTATTGTTTGGTCATTGACAGATCTCCCAACATTTGAAGGAAAATTCTACTGAACAGGTGTCATCAGGACAAGATAAAAGCAATTTCATTTTAAATTTTTAACACATAAAACATAACTGTATGCCATCCCATAATACAATAATATTCTATTAATATTCTATGAATCAAGCTTTCATTTATTGCGACAGCTAGTGTGTTGACGAAGCACTTTAAGTGCATGTAGCGTTTGTCGCGTATTTAAAATTTATTGAGGGATTGCAAGTTATGAAAGAAGTATATTTTCAAAGTTTAGGTCAAAACAGGATATTTTTATATGAAGACTTGACAACACTTCAAAAAAAAATTCACAATTGTGGTTTTGCACTTGTCTAGCTATGAAGGGTTCACTGAAAGGAGCCCATTTGATTAAAGTCAGGCACCTTTTTAGAGCTTTTTTCTGAGCCATTGGTTCTGCCTGCATGAGGAAGGCTCATGAGAGTAGAAAGCTGAGATTTTTTAAATTGGGGATGTACTGTAAGGGTACCTGACTCCCACCGCCCCAGCCCTTATTTTAGAAGCACCGTCTAAAGGTTAATGCTCTGCTGCTTGAGGGGGTTAGGGAGAAAAAAGAAAATCAAGCACAGAGACCTAAGTTCTCAGGTTGTATCTTTTGGTGACTCTACAGTTTAATTTATACTTAGAAGATGAGATTTACTGGGACTCTTTTAAAACAAGTCAAAAACACAGATTGTTCCACACTTGTGTTTTGTTTTTTCCAGTTTTTCATCAATTTTCCTTTGTGTGTTTTCCTTGGGGGGAGCTAAAATAAATTCCTTAGTGAAAGAACAACTAAATTAAAGGGAGAAGTAAAACATTTTTATTAAAAAATATTTATTAAGTTTGCAGCTGTGGGAATAAAGGTATACTGAGGGAGCAGCAGAGCAAAATTGGTTTCTGTTTATAATTTAAAAAATGGCTTAAGGTCATTAATACTCTTGTGTGCTTCTTAATCAGCGAAGGTGATGCATAATTAAGTAAACGTTTGAAACAATGCGAATGAGGCTGTGTGTATGTAGTTTAAATATGTACATAACAAAGTCCATAAATAGACTGAATAAGGTTAGGTAAATTAATTACATTAATTTACTCAGTCCTTCAAATAAATTACAATTCACTTAATATTGCTACACATGTCTGAAGTGTCATTTGTAATCACTTCCTGTTACTCTTATTTCAACATAGCTCTCATTTTAAGAACATAGACTAAGACTGTACAATAAGCTCTAATCAAATCAAAAATCTAATCAAATTTTATTTGTATAGCACATTTCAGCAGCAAGGCATTTCAAAGTGCTTTACATCATATCAAACACAGAAACACAATGCAACATAGAATCAACAATCAATGTTGATGTTCACCTTGCATTCAAAAGTGTTTCTAATTTTTTATTTATTTTTTTGCTGCTTGTCAAGCTTTAATCCAGCTATGGTTCAAATATTATGAGTTTTTAAAGCTTTACATGACAGCTTTTTAAGACAGAATCATTCCAGAGAATCTAGGATTAACAGCAGACATATATTTCATCTGGTCCCATACAACACATTTTTTATGAAAACAAGCCACAACAAAATGAGCTGCATCTGTAAATGTATCCGCTGCATTAGTTTCCATTTTGGAAATTTGGACCACACAACACGGGAAAAAAAGCTGAAAAGGCAATATTTTATTTCTCTAAAAGACGAATTAGAGCATGCAGAAATTCTAGACATTTTCCTAAAATGACTTTAGGTTTGAGGAATAGGAATAGAAACCTTGTGTTTCTCAGTATTTATAGATCCTAAGTGCAGCAGCAAAAGTTGCTGAGTTTCAGAAATACTCAAGGTATGTGACCCACAAACTCATTATTATAACGATAAATGGCACAAAAAGTATTGCATTGCAAAGCAAAATAGTAGAAAATAGGCTCTTTAGGTGAAAATAATGAGTAAGGGGTGGGCGATTTCAAGCTAATGCCTGCACAATGATGGGGAAAAAAATCAGTGGTGGACATTTCATTAGTAAAATTATTTTAGTAAGAAAATAAATGATGTCTGTGTGAGGTCTTGAAGCTACTGAGTCAAAGTGCCTTTGTTCTTGTTGTTGCCGGGGGCAGCTTGATCTCTGTCATACGACTCACCCTAGAGCTGCAGCTGCTATGTGTTTTCAGTATTTAGCTGTCAACTCGCACCCAACAACCAGACCACTACAAACGTGCACACTGCAGGGTCGAGCATCATACTCTTTTGTAGACCTGACAACTGCTCTTTTCTGAATCGGTAGTAACTGCAAATACGCGGCGATATCGGCTGTGACCGAATTCAAACACTTTTCATGCCTGGTGATCAAAAACCAGAAATCCAGACACACCGGGCCCAAACGTCTCCAGCTTCAACTGACAGCATTCTGCAGTGTGGATGTTGTTACTGAGTGAAGAGCATTTAAAGATGGTGTTTTTTGATATGAGTGAGGTGTTTGAAAACGAGGTCAAAGAAAGCATAGACATGTAAGAAGACAGTATTTTCTTTGACATGAGATATAAATAATTAATAACCTCTTGCTTAAGGAAAACCAAAACATATGTTGAATGATTATATTATATTAGGTTGTATTGTATATTATAATAAGGAGAAATTACAATTGACTGAAATCTTACTTCTTACTAAAAGCTTTACAACAAATGGAAATCAGAATCTGATTATTTCACCAAGTTTGTGCTCACAAAAATAATTTGAGTTCAATTCCACTTTGCTCTCAATTTACGTCACAAATATAAACATTTTGATGGTGGTAAGAAGCCCTGATGCACAGCAGCCTCATACAAAAATATAAAACGGGGAAATACAAATAAAAGCACATTTTTGTGAACGTACACATATACAATGTTTTAACAAACCACAAAAACATGGCAAGTGCAAGAAATGAAGAAACTCCTGTTCTAACAATGAACACATTACCTTTATCTAGTGTGACCTGTTAAAAACGCAACAGCAAACACTGGTATGTACAACCAGTAGCAAAAAAGGACAAATTTCTGCCATTTATCTGATCGACATAATCTGTTCAGCCTAATAATGAACATATAAAACCTGTCCTGTGATAGATGATGAAATAAGGAATCGTCTAGGTTGGTTGCACTTAAATTTTTTAGAGTCAATGCCATCTCACAAATTATCAGGCTCTTTCTTACCCATTATACCTATACTGCCTCATATGATAAGCAAGCAAACTACTCAAATTTGATTTGTTTTCTCATCATGCTGGGTGGAAAAATAGTTCATGTTTAATAATCTGCCAGGTTTTCTATTCTCAGTGACAGTTGTTTTTGTTTTGTTTGTTTTTTCTTTTCCAAAAGTGGCACTAAATCTCTTCGGAGAACGGCAAAGAACTGCTCACCAACACACTCGAATGCCTGTGTTGGATTGCTTTAGCTCAGGTTTTCCACCAAAAAAAAAAAAAAAATCTTCTCCTGCTCCCACACCAAGTAAATATAAATATTATATACCATCAGAGTAACTTTCTCAATGTTTTGTACTTCACTAGCTTAATACCACTCATAGCTGATTCATTGTCAAACACTTTAGGTTCTCTAAGTCTTACCCAGTTTGATTTCCAGGAGTTTTATAGTTTGTCACAGGGATTGTAATGTTTCTAAGCCCTTAATATTTTACTACTACAGTGTTTTACCTCACAAATCTGCTTTACTGTTGATTAAATGACACCAAAGCCTCTTTGGAGAACCACTTGAGAGCCTAACTATCACCAGTGATACACACAACGCAGTTTGAGAAGCAACAATCTAGGTGGTTTAATTGGAGATTGATTGACCGTTTCCACTGATTATCACTAACAATGCTGCAGGTCAAATTTGACAGGTCGCTAAGAAATGAGGATGCCCATTTTATTTGTCTGGGGTCCTCACTTTAGAAAAGACTGATGCATAGTCTTTACATCTCCTGTTCATTGACTTGTTTTTACCAACATGGAAATAAATTATAAAAAGAAGACAGAAAGTTTTTTTTTCCTTCAGGGGAAAAAAAACATATTTTTTCTCTTATTTAACTGAGTTTACAACAGTTAAATAAGAAATTAAATAACCTTACATACAGACACATCCAATAAATTGGAATGTGCATTTTGATGAGGCTTGTTTGTCAGCTTAAAAGTACCATTTGAAAATAACATTTATTCAGGTAAACTTTTCAGTAACCCCACATTTTAGTATTAAGATGTTTATTTAACCGTATAAGATGTAAGTTTCAAATCTCCGCCTGGATACTTTTGCTTATTTTAATTGTACGCAGTTTTTTAATTGTCCTGTGAGTAAAAATATATTTGCTCATTTATCCATAAAAGCTGAAACTTTCAATATCTAGCAAGTTATTTTCTATTAAAAGAATGCCCCTCAGATTGATTTCACTCCCTGATATGGCAAGGTGAAATTACTGTAATTACCCAGTACTGGCTGGAAAGTGCAACGTCTCCCCTTTCAGAAACCACTGGAATTTTTCAGGAAGAGCAAAGTGTAGCACTGCAAATGTGGCTGGATCGCTGCCAATGCGTTCGATCTGGAAGGGTTAATGGTCTGCTTTAATATAAATACTTCCAATATTATAATTATATATATAAAACTTAAATAAAATATTACAACACTTTTACATGCAGATACTAGATAAGATTCAATATCTGAATTTTACGTTAGAAAACAGTCAAAAGAAGTATGTACTATGAAAGATACAAAGTAAATTTGCTAAATTCTGTAATTCATCTACAGGAAAATTGAGGCAAAATGTTTGAGTGGGAGCAAGAAATTAAACTGCAATATGTGACAACTGAAGTGCACCCATGCAATCAGAGTTTACCAGCCATCAAGGAAAAAAATATATTTTTAAAGCGTCTCTTGCAACACATTTCCATTAAAATATCTTAAGACTGGTTCAAATATTTCAATGCAAATATGTTCCAAAAGTAGCTTCATAAATAGTTCCCTCATTTGAACATCTGTTTACGTTGGAGAAAGAATATATTTGGTGTCAAAAATATATCAGTAGCTGGGCTTGTATCTGACTTTAAAGGTGGAAGAAAAGAAAAGCTTCCCCTGAACACCTGTCACTGATCTCAATTGAAATACAAGAAGTCTGAAGGACTTGAAAATGAGACGAAAGAAAGCACTTACACAGGGCATCAGTATGGGTTAGATGCGGTGCAAGTATAACTTTTACAAAAATGGAATACAAGACACTTCAGCTGCATCGCCCTGTGGGTTCTCATACTGTTCTTTCATGCCAGCTGCTGAAATAGGCAACCAACTCTGTGAAAATATTACTTCATCCTGAAGGTGGCTATTTGCATCAATAGAAGAAAGGAAGAATAAGCCATGAAAAGTTAAATATAATGTCACATTAATAATAGTCGTAGATGGACTCGCTCTGGAGTTTTCATATTTTTCTACAAGAGTCCCAAAAAGAAAGACTGTATAAAGTATAACTGACCATGGCTTTTAATGATGTGGATGCTAGATGTGGTAGTAATAATACAGCATAGTTGAATTTGTCATATTTTGAGGAAAGCAATAAAGGATGCACTGATGCCCCTTTCTACACTGTAGAAAATATCACAGGCTCATATCAGAGCTCTCAGCTGAAGGAAAGGGTAATTTTACTTAATTTAACATCTTAAGGGAGAATGGTAGCTGGACCAGAGTATTTTTGTCACTCCATTCCCCTTCATGTTCCACCTGCTCTGTACAACCCTTCACAGAGATTGCTCCAGGGTTGAAGCAAATCTGGGGCTAAAACCAGTTCTGCTTTCCTGACACAAACCTCACTTTTAAGAAAAGTCTATACATGTTAAATAGTGTTTAACTTGGAGTTATTCCAAAAGCTTTTTGGAAAAAAGAAATTATGCTAAGAAGGTGGACAGTGAGGCTTTCACCCAAAGAACAGTATAAACACTGCCAAGCATGTTGGTGGTAGCGTCATTCTAAGACTGGTATGTGTGCACTGCTCAAAGTGGGTGGAATAATGAAGGAAGACTGCCTCCAAATTATTCAAGCTCAGCGCTCGAAAATAAAAATTATCACCACACATCAGAATTGAGTTGGTGATGAATAAAGAGAGGTAATATTAGGATTGTAGAAAGGCCATTACCTCAACCCTGTTAAATCATTGGATTATTTATCTATAGTTGTACCAATTCTCATTAGAAAAGTGTCTAGATATCGAGCCAGAATTATAACAGAAGATTATTGATATATTTTAGGGTGAAGGTTTTATATTAAAATATTTAATCTACAATACAGTATAAAGGAAGTGAATTATATGTGATTTGTATGAAACAGGTGATTGATTTTAAAGACAATGGCTGTCAACACGCCTCTGCATCAGTTCTGTGTTTGTATTAAGACACGTCATATAGATTTTAATACAACTGTAAATATCTTCATGATAGTTAACTGACCCAATATATTATGTGTTTCTCCTGTTTTTAAATACAAGAGCTGTTTTGTATGAGTGTTCATCTTTACTCCAAGGCCGTAAACCTAAAGAAAAAGGTAGTCTCAGTTATAAACCTGTTCTTTTAGTAGATGCTACATATGAAAAGCAGGTAAAGTGAAACACAAAACTCTCAGCAGCGTGCAAGTAAAAAAAAAAAAAAAGAAAGTAGTTTCTGTAAGGAAAAAATATATTTAAAACTGATGAGTCAGAGGAGTCCGCAATCAAGGTGAAGTAAATATTCTGATACGTATTCTTCACAACTGCGCTTTCCCTCACATACGCTGATAAAGCTTGATGGCTTGGAAAATTAACATTGCACAGGTGCATGCATTTGCATTTACGTAATGCTGCAACATTCCCTCATTACAGATATAAAACATGCGATGTGTCAGGACCAACAAAACTTTTTTGCACACAAAAAGAAATCTTGAACAGATGAGAATGAGCAAGAGTTATAAATTAGTACGACTGCATGCTGTGTGGTTGGGGATGCATACAAAGACAAATCAATGACACTAAAAACCACAATTAGACCACAAAGGATCTTTTTGTCATCACTTCACTCCCAAGATTACCCTTCTGGGAACAAATCACATTAATATTTATGCACACATACAGAAACAGAAATGCTCAGGACAAAATGTGACTACAAAAATAACACGAGCATAAAATTTTTTAAATAAGTTTTTCTTCCCTTAAATAATTAAACTTAAAACAAAACTTGGTAACAAGGATCCCTGTGCATTTCACTAGCGTGCCAAGGTAACGCCAACAAAACAGCCTTGGTAGAGGCATGCTGATGTCATGTCTGCTTTATGACATTCACTGCTTCATTATTATCAGTCAGTGAGAGAAAAAGTACAAAAATGTAACAAATGTTGTAGCTTTGGTCCCAAATTGAACAGAGTCTACTAGACTATCATGTGTTAAAACACCCTAAATGCTTCCTTATTAACAAAAGGGCATTTCAGGAAGTATTGACAGCTGGGGTAGCAGTGATTGGGCCACTGAATGAATATACTCAAGCTTAAAGTTGGCTTTATGTCTCTGCAATAAAAGAGGATATTATTCAAAAGGCTTTTTATCCATCCTCACTAGAGTGCCAATAAAAATGGTCGGGCCTGTAATTCATATCTGCCATTTTCTTTGATTAAACAAAGCTCTTTATTATCTACCCTCCACTGTGTTGTAGAGATGTAAAGGCAAATAGAAAGGACTCTTCTAAATCTCTATCAATATAACGGATCAGCCCTTCTTATGAGTCATGGAGAGGAAAATTGGGCCTCATGAGTAGGTGGGTTAAAATGCTGCCACAGAGAGCCTGAAATTGGAAAGAAGGTGGAACAGCAAATATTCCTCAGCAGTCACTTATTAAAACGCAGCGTCATAACCTAAGTTTGCACTTCTTATTGAGTTGAGCTCATTCATTAATTTTAAGACCGGAAATCCAAAGTCCAGGCTTGTTTGAGGAGTTGGGCATCTTACAGCTATAATCCCAATTAGCATGGTTGTTTTAAATGCAAAGAAGGTATTTGATAAGGAAAACAGAACACCTAAATGTTACAACTAAATCAACTATATCAAGTGGAGCAGAAAAACCCCTAAAAGTGATTTAGGTTTTATGTTCACAAGTCATTTTGTTTAAAGTCCAAGTCAAGTGTCAAGTCTCTAATGACTAAAATAAACATTCTTCTCTTATCAGATGGATGTCATTCAGTCTATTACACCACATATACCTGTAGTTTATGGAACCAAATCAAATCTGTCTTAACACAAACGGTAAGCTGTTAAAAGTATGGTAAGTTGCTTTGACCAGCATTAATGTTCTGAGTTCTCATCAACGAGTGTTTAAGTACACATTGGATGCCAACTTTAGCGTTTTTAGCAAGCCAATGTTTGCTACTTCCTGTGTTTGCACAACTTTCTCACCTTGCCTGTCAATGTCATAAACAATCTGAAAGTGGTGGGGAATTAAACGCTAAGGACTAATTCATACCCCCAAGTCCCAGCTCCGCTGTCCGTTCCCACCTTCGTGGCGTAAATTCTGTCATGTCTGTCTGCACAGTGCGGCACAGTAAGACTATTCATGAATGTCTATGTGATGCCCAGATCTTTGTGACATTTCTCACAGTGACAGCAATACACCAGTTGTAAGGGAACCGTAAACACCGGAGAGGAAAAAAAACAACTACTATTTTCCCCCAGTTGGAGTATCTCTCTCCTAGGAACCAAAAAAGAATACAAAATTGCATTGGCTTCCTGGTAAGAAAAATCACTTCATTCTGTCTTTTTATATTTCTACTGCATTATCAACCCTTGTTAGGCTTAAAAAGAAAACTGTGTCCCTGAATGAAATTCTATGGCTGAAAATAGCTCCGTTGGGCAAGTTGCTGTCGGAGCAGTCCAACCATTTTGCAATCACAGACATGGACAGGTACATTAGTTTAACTGGTGAAAGTTATGCTAACTGCAGCTGAAAAGTTCTTCAAGAAACATACTTCCTGTTGAGGGAAAATAAGTGACCTTTCAATTGTGCAACGTTTGACAGGAGGTCTTGTTTAATCTCTAATGAAGAGCTTCCTGTGTTGGTGATGCCAGAACGACAGAAATTATTTTCTAATCGACTATAAATTAGACAACTTAGAGACCAGACAGCAGGATTTGAGTCGTACTTCTTGGCAATAGCAGTAGGAAAACAACTTAGAGCAAGGATCAAAAGCAACAGAAAAAAAATATATCTTTAGAGAAAAAAGGAAGAACTGTTTACAGCGTAAATATAGCGCTATATGTTTTTGTAATCCGATTACTTATTGCATAACTTGCTGCATAACGGGAGCCGTTAGTGAAGACGCTGTTATTTGATTAAAAATGAAAAGTCTGACGTCAGTCATCCATCTGTCATGTCAAGTATACATGTATATAGCTTAGCTAGTGAGACGGCACAGAACAGCATGTTTATATCTTTTCAACACTAATGTTATTGTTACCAATGGTTGAGATTTTGGCTTTAGAGTGACACCGTAAAAAGTTTTCTACAACCTTAAAATACTTCAGCTCACTTAAAGGGGTCAAACATATTTCTCCACTTTTTACACAGTTATTGTGATGCTACAAATACCCAATAGTATAACATTCTCATTACGTAAGGCAAGTTATAAAACCCATACAACTTAGAGCTTCACAATATAAACTACAAGCTTCTAAGTAATTAAAATATTTAATTCTTAATATCCTGCTTGCACACATTATTAGCTTGATGATGATATTTGAAGTGCTGTGCGTTGACTCTTGTCACAAATTATTTTTTTGCAGTTTGACAGTCTTTATTGGCCCTTGATGCACACTGCATATATATTTTTGTGGCTGAGATGGTAAAGTTATTTTAAAAAATTGGTATGGAAACTATAATGACAAATCAGAGTTAACAGCAAGGAAAATATTGGTTAACTACAATAGTCACAATATTCAGCAGCAGTAATATCACAATTACATGTTTTTCTAACATAGTGCAACTTGTTAGTAAAACTATGAATTCCAAACACGTTAAATTTGAAGTTTAAATTATAGACCATCAACTCTCCTGTGATGGTATGTACCGTTACCTGTAATTAAACTGCAAGAAGTAACGATCCAATTATATGTACTTAGCACAATATTTCTCATTTTTATATGCAACATGATAAATGCATTGCAAACTTAAAGAGGCTGAATTCACAGCAATGATTGTAAGAAACAAGCAGATTCAAGAAGCTTCATTGTGGATAGAGAAACAAAAATTCCCCCTGAATTCTAATAAATGTGTTAAGTATGCATACATGTTTGCCTTGTTAAAAAAAAAAAGCTTGTTTTATTTCAGATTTTTATGGATTTCATAAAACATTAATATAGAAAACAAGGTGTAAAACATGGAATATTGTATATAGGATTACAATTAGCTATGATGTCTAGTTATTTAATGAAAATGGTCAAATAGACTCCACACCAATGGGGGAATCCCTGTGGGACGGGTAATAGCATCACCAGTTCTGTTGTGCCTTTGGGAGTGTTCTCTATTAGCCTTGAAAACAAACTAAGTAGTTCTGTAGGTTATCATACACCTTGTAGGTCAGCAGAGAGAGCTGAGTGTCAGGGGTGCATTACTCCATTATCTGGTAGCTACACTGTAAAAAGCCTGCAGCAAGGACATTAAATGCAAACTTATATACTTGTACTGATATTGTATTCTTAGTGCTCAGAATAATAGGGGATTCTTAAACTTTTTTTTCCCCCCCAAAGGTCAAAATCAGGGTCAGGGTTGTCTCAGGAGCTCTATATGCAAAGTCCGCATGTGGACATTAGGAGAATTTGTGAACATTTGTCTCTGTTGTCCAGATTGTCCAAATGACCCAATCACAAATTTAGTTATGACAATTTTGTTTTCTTGTGATGTAAGATCTGATTGCTGCCATTGGTTGGTCAAAACCAGAAAATGATCCACTGAATGTGGATCAGGACCAGTCCAGGTAGGAGGTTAGAGCCCCACCATAATGTAATTGGTCCTCTCAAGAACCCGCCCACACACAAGCTTCACAAAATCAAACTGGAAGATTACCCCGTGGAGAGAAAAAAGGGATCTGTTTGTGCAACCTGCTTTGCATCGATTAGCTCACTCTATCTAATCAGTTTCTTTACATTTTCTAATCCCATTTCTTTCCATGTAAAGATTCCCATCAGATGGGGTGGTTTCTGAGTAAACCATACAAATCAACATTAAAAAGAGGTTTACTGAGGAGATAAAGTCTGAAATAAATACAGGGTGAATGTGGACTGCCGATTGGAATTGGTTTTGATAATCACATTCTCTGGACTTGTTTGGATTACAGAAATACAGCATGAATTTGCAAGGGAAATGCGAGCAATACGTAGATATTAACAAATCTCTAGAAGCTTTACGGGGAATTAGAATAAAAGCATCGCTGCAGCTTCAACGTGACAGTCAGCAGCAGGAAAGCTTTCAGTGGAAACACTCGTATACCCCTTTTCTAATCAAAGAGTTGGACGTACTTGATAAACAATGCATGCCAAAAAAAGTTGCAACAATATTCTGCTGCATAACGGCTTGTTTTTTTTGTCTACATTCTAATTCATGGCATGCTCATTTCAAGCTGACATTTCAATTTCAGTTGCTCTTTCATTTCAGTGCTTTGAGTATGGGTCTTGTCAGCACATGTATGCGTAGGCTGAAGACCATGACAGGTGAACACTCCCCCCCCCCCCCCCCAAAAATAAAAAATCATCTGAATGAAATACTGTAGATGTGCAACAGTGTGATGTGCAGTTTCTCACACAAATAATAGATCTGTCTGTTGACACCAAGAACTGATTCTTTTGCAAAAGTAAGAGATATTGAGGAAAAAAAAATACTTTTTCTTTTAGCTTGGCCAGGTTAGCGTAATACAATCGACACTTGAGAATTTACGACCTTTGTTGAATTTCAAATGCAGCGTTTTTCTGATCAGTAAGCCTAAGTTACAGCATCATATCAAACTCTAAACTCAAAATAAGCTATATGTTTGGAACAAATGCCATAACATTACTGTGAAAAACTGCATATTCTACAAAAACTTTCCCGGTACATCAACAATCTGGCCTCAAATTGTGCTGATTTTCTAAGAAACAGACTGAAAAATGTTAACCAACATAACAAGGTATCCGTTTAATTTTTGTTTTTTTGATTTGTTTGGATGTGGGGAAAACAGCAGAGCTGTAAAGTTCAACAGGAATGCAATAATGTTGCAATATCAGAATGACGATATTTCTTGTTAAAGTGAAGTGTTTCTGGTAATGCATGGTTTAATGTCAACATGTCACCTTCTGGTGAAGATATATGGTGCCGCCCCGTCGTATCTGTGTTTGAGACGCTTATGCTTATTTTAGAAAGGAACCAATTCTCCTTTTTCTCAACAGGCTGGCTGACAACAGTCAAAGCTTTTTCAAAAATTAGAAAAATCTTCGGCCACTGCTAATTGTTTGTGTGACAGTTTTCTGGTACGTGGTAGAAAACAGAAACTGTAACAGTCTGGCAAATAAACAAGATACAGAGGAATTTTGAAAATACAACAACTAGCTAACCAGTAGCTGCAAAAAGTATTTGTTTCAATTTTTTTTCTTTTTAGCCGGTTTTTATTTGTGTTTAATTACATCTACTTTCCTGGGGGGTTTTACGCATAGTTTGTCCATGTAAAACTTTAACATTTCTACTTATATAATAGATCTTAAGAAACATAAAATGCGAAGCCCTGCAAAATGTTATTTTTATTTCAACTGGGGCTGAATCAAGATAGAATGAGGCTGAAATAGGCAAAGCTATTTATTGATTGCCCTGTCTGCTGGTTGAAACAAAAGTACTCTTTAAATGAATGTATCGATGAGCCGGATAGATGTTATCTGTCTTAATGACAAAGGGGAGTCCTTGGCTGAAGGGGAACCTCATCAAAGCTACACATGCATAACCTTGCATCAGTGTTCAGAAAGAAAAAGGAAAACATTCAACCCCAGGAGTAGATAAGCTTTTAAATTAACCCAAACAAAGTTCATACAGAATGAAAAGAAAAGATTAAACTAAGTCAAGAGGTCATTTAAATGCATCTTTTTCTTTTGAAACGCTTAATTCTTTATTGGTTAAATGTCGCTCAATATAAACGAGTGAAACATGAAACTGATGTCGTCATAGGCTTATAACACTGGCACCAAAGACAGGAAGCAGAAAAATGCCAAAAACAAAACACAAATCATCAGTTTATCATTACAATAATGAGAAAATGCTGAGATTTTTAAGTTAAATCGATAGACGCATCCCCTTTCAACTCTATTTTACACAACGTCATACAATCCTACTTAAGCCGCCCTCGCTAGATGAGTAAAAGGAGCAGCTAAGAAATGCCATGGTGATTGTTAATAAAGACACTATTTGCTGATCATAGCCAAAAGGGTCTAAAATGT
Organism: Xiphophorus hellerii; assembly: GCF_003331165.1. Lineage (NCBI taxonomy): Eukaryota > Metazoa > Chordata > Actinopteri > Cyprinodontiformes > Poeciliidae > Xiphophorus > Xiphophorus hellerii. The sequence goes on along the minus strand of NC_045679.1, from coordinate 23,319,916 downwards.
GATGCAGAGCACCTTTAAAAAGGGACAATACAGCAGGCATGCTGGAAGTTGTGCTGCCTAAGCTTTAGCCTTTTATTAAACTCACTTGCTCTTTGCTGCTGAATACAAACACAAAACAATGTAAGAGAGGTAAACAGCTGAAAAGGAAGACATTGTGAATCAAACTAAACATAGATGTGCCTTTTGTCCCCTAAAGATTACTCTCACTGTTCAATAAGAAGGATTTTTTTTTCTTGGCAAACCAGCTGGAATTTCTTTAATGAAAATGAGGCAAGCTGCAGGGATTCCAACATCATCTTCATTCTGCTCAGTCAGGTGCAGAGAAAGTAGTAACACCACCCCTGAGATTTTATTTTTTTAAAGTTTTGTTTTTGTTTTTCAAATAACATCTTAGCATCTCAAAATATCACTGATCGCCATACCAATAAGATTTAGGTGGTTGTTTTGAGAGGCAATCAATGACTTGGGGATGTTAGTCAAGGGTTTTGTGTTCTTTGTTTTTTCTCGTGTTGCGTTTCTCAAATCCGGGTAACTCTTTTACTGCATTATTGTGTTATAGTTCCTTTCGTGTCTTAGTTTAGATCACTTTGTTAGTTATCCTCCCCCCTCAGTATACCTGGTCTCCTTCTGCCACAGCTGCACCACATCTTCTTTGATCCATTCATCTGGTTCCTTTGTCATTTTTCCACCTCTATTCAACCTCCTGCTTCTTGTTTTGTTCCATACTCATGCCCGTTCCATGCCCTGTTCCTTTCATAGCAGCTCTGTAAGACTTTATTTTCCATTACTAGAAACTTATCACTTCACCTTTCTGCCTCTGGTCCTGCCTGCTTTTAGGTTCAACCAGGAACCAAACATGACACAATTACTAGAAATGCTTTGGAAGTGAAAGAAACATAAATACAAAATTTTATGCAACATTGTATTTCCAGTATATTCTAGCATTGCTTTTTTAAGCCCTGTTATGAAAAACTGTTTCCAACACAAGAGGGACGGGAAGATATGTAAATAGAAGTCCTTTGATTAAATTCTAATTTATTAAAATATCAGCATCACCACAGATGCCAAAAAAAATAACAACAACACGTACACACATACAAAGAACAGCAGCAGTGATGCAGTCATATCAACAATGTCCTAATTTACACATGACATGTGGTAACATCTTGAGAAATTCCTGGGAGGGTTTATGTCTCACAGTCACACGGGCAGCATGGCGAGTGTGTTGTCTGCATTTGGCTAAGCTGCTGTTTCACAGCATGGGACTCTTCACACCACTGATCTTTCTGCTACTGTGCTGCTACAGTCAATCTACTGACAGCACATTCACTTTAAATGCTACTAATTTGGATTATATATGCTAATTTTTATGTAACAGGGAGTCAATTAGGTTTAAAAAGTAAATACTGTAGAACTGACGAGAACATGAGACGATTCCTATGAAATTGCCAACATGTGATGATTCAACAATCGAGTGGCTTCTATAGTACATTCGAGTACAACTCATTGATTGGATTGTCTTTAATGTATTAAAACGACTTGGTAGGAAATACAACAAATATTTTAATCCACAGTCTTATTAGAATAGAAGTACTTTATTCATCCCAGCAGGGAAATTACTTCGCAGTTACAGAATAGAGACAAGACACAATAATAACTACCACTGAGTAGTAGTTGTAGATAAAATAAAATATAAAATGCTATAAATTGTAAAAATATAAAATGCTGTTACTATAAAAAGAAACTTAAGAGCAGTCCTTGCAAAGATTCAAAAAAATGCAGATATGTATATGTAAATATATGTACAGCAAGTGTGCCACAGTGCAGTTGTGCAAAATTGGACTGATTAGTGCAGAACAATGATTATTCAAAAATTCCTAAATGTTAACCATTTCTAGTGGTTTTGATTGTTGGATAATCCATCTCACCATCGATCATCTATAACAGTTTATCTTTAAAAGTGCCTACAGTTAAAACTATAGTTTCTTTTGTGCCTGCTGCTGCTATTATGCTTCATAACATAAAACCGTAAGCACCGCTTCCAACACTATTGCTTATTACTCTTTGTTGATGCCGACACTTAAAAAATTTGTTTGTTACTGTTTTCTTTCTTTTTTTTTATGTAGATGTTTGATGAGTGGACCTGCTGCAAATAAATTTCCCATTGGGGACAATAAAGTTACGATTTATCTTCAACTTTATTCATTTACAATATCTACATTCAGTTCTACACCGGCGACTTTTTGAAATAATGCAACACATTGGCCAACTTACTTATTTTTTATTAAAATATTTGTTTCATTTCTATTTCTATTTGATTTTGTTTGTAATTTATCTTTAATAGTGGGAGTATTAGCAGCTGGTCATGCTAATACTCCTTTTTTCCCCTCAACTTGTATAAAATAGTCTATTTTAAAATAATAAAAGCACCAAATGCATTTATATATTTTCACATTTCCACCACGATCTTTGGCGTACTTAATTTGGAATTTATGTGATACACCAACTTGAAGTAACACATTATTGTAGAGTGAAAAAAAGGATACAAGTTATTCTATTTTTTAGTTATTCTATAAAGAGAGCCTGACTAATTACTGTGACGCCTCTAAATAAAATCAAGTGCACCCAGTTGCCTTCAGAAGTCACCTAATTTTGAACACTGTCTACATTCTCCTTGCTCTGCTGTATCCTTGGTAGTTTCTTTAGGCACATGTTGGTTTATGCACTTTTTTAGAACAGTGTTTCTGAACACTCACTCTGTTGAAAGAAGATTGAACGACTCTGAAGAGAAAGCATCAAGGACCTTCCTAACTGCTCTGTGCTTCAATTTATGAATGATAGAGCCTTGTTGGTTTTACAACATTCTGCCATGCATGACTTCAGAGTTATTATGCAGGTTTCATATGCCAAGAGGGACTCTTAAACCTCATCTTGTATTTCTGACACCTACAAAAGAACCAAACAGAATTTCAGAACATATAGTGCTGAAAGAAATACAGCCTGAGCCTCTTTCTTTTTCTGCAACTTGTGTCACTGAATTTTTGCTGTTGTTGTTCTAAGTTAGAAAGAGTGAGAGCTGAAATAAATTTTAAAAGAAAAATAGAATATATGAACACATTTTTATCATTTAAACATGGGGGGAAAAGCAAGAATTTTGTACAAGATTTTACTTGCGCACATTTATTTAATTTATTTTCTGGGCATGTTCCCTATTTTTACTGAAACTTACTTTTCTAAAGCAAGTTAGTATAAACAACATTTTCTCCACATTCCATAAATTAGGGATGTTCACATGATTACATTGACCTTTCTTTTTATTTGTTTCAAGATATTTTCTGTCTTTTCTTTTTTTTTTACCCTGCACCTAAAGAAAAACAAATCCTTTATAATGCAAATTAGAAACATTCAATATATAAGCATAATGTTGGTATCGGTCAATGTTACTCATTTTTAGCACATCAATATTGATCCCATAAGTAAAACTGGGTCAATATTAACAACTGATAAGTATTTCCATCTTGTAGATGTTTGTGCATTTGCTTAAGGAGGAGAGAGCGTTGACCATGTGTTATTTGTTTGGTCATGTGACAATCATGCAGCGTGGAATTGTGGGATGTCATTTTTATGGTGTCAGAAGGGTAGAGAAACATAAATAATGTTATAGAATTGGTGCATATTGTGTATCAACCATTGTGGTCATATCATCAGATATCAATATCAGTCCAAATTTTATATCATTGCATCCCATTAAAAATATTTGACAAAGACTTTTAAACATAACCGGCCTGTCAGAGGTAACCAACGGTTACATAATTAAAACAAAGAGTGTCTGTTGTAACTGTTGCTTCTTGGGAAAGCTTGAAGTTTTAACAGAGATGCAGTGATCAGGGTTTCCCTGACCAATACTAATTTCTGATTTTCTTTGAGCTCTGATGTGGATTGCTATTTTTTTATGTGTTATGTATTATAACACATAAAAGAGGAAAAATGTGCAGCAGATACTTTGATGCAAGAAGAAATTTTAGCTCCAGTGGAAAAGACATAAGAATATTATCGGCTATCCATCAAAGCATATGCTACCAAGCTATTTAATTTTTATTCATCTCAACAAAAAAAAGCTTCAAAGTAAAGCCTGATGGTTGACTTGTTTATAGACCAAACAAGAGTAGTTTTTATGGGCTTAAAGAAAATTTTAAAAAATAATCCTGATATCTAGACGAGTGATTGGCAGATCTGTATACGTCATTTATAGACAACTCCACACTGGGGCAGTGCATTTAGTCAAATAATTTTAATGACAACTCAAAGATTCATTTAAATTGTCATACTATAAAATTATTAAAAATACACTTAAGATGCCCCCGCCCAAAATTATTTTACAAGAAATTAGAATAAATGTCATGACTGAATTAAACCACCTAACGCATGTCTTTTCTGCTGGGTCACAAGAATCCAATACTTGTTAGAGACAGAATCCTTATGAGAATTAATTTTTCACTTTTTTAGTAACCCACTTTATTTTTTTACAACTAAAAGGAAAAAAAATGAAAATATATGCATGCATATTGAAAGTAAAATTCATAGCTTTATGCCAAAATTGGCTTCAATGGTGAAGGAATATGGTACATCACATCTAAATCAAAAACCTGATGAAGACCTGTTGTTGTTAATTGTTGTTCATTTTAACAATAAGATTCGTTTATGGTCATTGTTACTACTGGGTGCCAAAAATACTCCCTCTCTTTAGGATCAAAGTCATTAAATATGTATTTGCTTTTGATTACTCTTGAAATTAATTCATCAGGAAGAGCAGTGACAGGCCCTCGCTGTTACTGACAAAATGCTGTGGCAGTTACTGATAACATGAGCTGCTTAAGGATTCTGCACTGTAACCTTCCTATTCGTCTTTCGCTCTCCCTGTGGTTTTATTCCTCCACTCCACACCGAGCTCTCCTTTCTTCTTCAGTCAGGTGAGTTGAGAAATGATACACAACCCAAGCATTTGTCAGAGCTACAATCCACTGAAACTAAATTACATTGAAAGAAATTGCGAGAGAAGAGTGGGCAACGAGAAAGGATGAAGGGCTGAGGCATTTATGAAATAAATGCACTTTAGAGGGTACAAGAGTGCAACATATCGGCACAAACTGGAAGTTCAGAAAGAAAGACAGAAAGAGAAAGACAGAAAAAAGAAAGATAGATGTGTGGACAACATTTCTCATTGAGGTAAACAGTGTATGGTTTGAATCTAACATTTGTGGCAATGCCCTTGAGTTGGCCAGTGAGGCATTGAAGAGTGCATTTGGGATGGGCAGTTATCTCCAAGGCTTTCCTTTCAGCGGTATAAAAACATAACAGCAATGCCGGGTCTTGCTGAAGAGAAAGCCTCAAGGCTGAGGAGAAGAGGCTGCAAGGCAAATCTGCAAGAGGTAACGCAAATGGCCCCACTTGACATCCTGTCATTGTCTCCACACCCTGACATACATGGAACATTAAAAACTAGCACTGTGTCGAACGATGCATGCATGAAAACACGCAGCACGTGTAACTGATGGGGAATAGTTAAAATATGATCCCTAGACAAGTGTGTAACTATGTGAATGTCTTTGTTGATGCAGTCCAGAGTGTCTTGGAAAACCATATAAGAGTTCATAGAGATGTATCTGTTCTCTTTTTTAAAAGCAGGTAATATTACTTTATTACGTTAGCATTAATAATTCAGTGCAAGTATGGGGTAATTTTACAAGTATCTTTAGATCAGAATTTGGGCCAGAATATTCAGTACTTTTTGACAAAAAAAACTAAGGTACTATGTCAGAACAATTTAAGGTTGTAAAACTGAAAAAAGACAAGACAAACAGGAAATTGGAAGTAAAACAATCTTTACATAAACACAACCTTATTTAGCCATTGAAATGTTTATGACTGAAAGAAGGAACTTTTTTTAAGGAGAAAACAAATGGTGATTCCTTCTTCCTTATAGAAAAAGCTAAATGAAATCCTCAAGACTCAACAAAATAGTCATACAGGTATACCATAAAACTTCACTGCTCTATTTTAATATCTTACAGAATACATTTTCTTGTACTTTAAAGCTTCCCAGTATAAGGTTACAAAACGCTTTGCTTTAAAGTCCATTTTCCCTAAGCAGTACCCCCTACCCGTCTTTGGCTCTTGGTGAGCCTGGTTTCCTTTGAATGTCGAGAGGAAATGATGGGAGAGGGGCTTGATGGGTTTGAATAAAGTAATGGACTCCCTTTGAATAATACAGTAGTGAAGTGGGCAGTATGACCACCATAACACAACTGTGGATGCCTTCCCAACTGTGCCACTGAGTTCATATCGTGTGAAACGTCAGTGAAATCAAACTCGAAGCTTGAGCAAGATTCCGGCAGTCATTTTTGAGATAAATAAAACATGTCAGAGATGACTCTATTGCCCTTTATTCTCCATTCTCTGGCTCTCTTCTTGCCATCTATACAGTCTTTTTTTTGTTTGTTTTTTTAACCATGCCAGACCATGAGGCTTTTCTACCAGCAGGTTGTCTGGATTACATGTTCTCCCAGGTGAATCCTCAACAAAGAGCTTGCTGAATCATTTTGATCAAACAATAAAACGAAATTTCTTGTATTGTGCCTGGGCTTTGGAGCACTGCTGTGTTGTTGTGATGTAAAATTTGCAATGCAAGACATTTTAGTTACAAAAGGGCTGAAAATGGTGTTTATTCAGCTGAACGTGATCTAAGGTTAATTTGGCATTCGTAAGGAAGGACACCAAGCTGCTGCTCCTCCAGCTTCTCTATACGTTTAGAGATGCTGGTGTCTTGCTTTGGGCAAACAAGCTACACATTTCAGACCGACGTGTTACTTTCATTTTGAAACTAAGCTTATCAGTGCCTAAATAACATTTTAACAACATACAAACCTACAACACTATCTGTAAGCATTTGCATCTCAGCCACAAAAACTATACCGGTGGCAAGCATAAAAGACAGATAGGGGGCATAATACAAGAGCAAATAACACGTTAAAAAAATGCATTAAATTGCATTGTGGAATGTAAACCCAAATACCATCCAAACGAGGGTTGAAATGAGTGAATACCTGATATCCAAGAGCAAGTGAATGTAGTGTATAATGATGTGTGAGCTACATAGTGCTCCCTTTCCCTCAAGTGTTTGGCTGGTGGCGGGGAGCAGGTGACGAGGACCGAGGGAAGGAGAGTCCTGTTTAATGACCAGGTCATGCGTTTTAAACAGTGCTGGACAACTGGAGTTAAAGTATACCAAGAACTGGGTTTAGCAAGTAAACTTCACAGATGTTTATTTCCTCAAAGAGTTATCATTTAAAGCCTAAAGCCAAGCAATATCAACGATGGGGCATTACAACAATGGAAAACACCCCAAAAACAGCAGAACATGTCAGTGTTGTTATGCTATACTTTTAGCTTTTGGTTCATATTAAAGCCTTAAGACTGAGAGGTGAGGCATTGGGAATAATAAACTGCATGTAGAGGATCTAAAAATTACATTTCCACTAAACTGCAGTGACCATAAAGAGAGATGCAGAGAGAGGTAGCACACCTGCAGCATAATTAGAACTAAGTGACTGAAAGTATAGATGTATTTATCCCCCACCCCCAACATAGCTGCAAGATTTAGAAAAGCATGATGTGCAAAATTCCTGGTTTTCCGCTCAGACATTTTTGAATGTTACTGAATCTGTGTGGTTGGATGAGTCACAGCATAAAAGTAAAGCCACGAAATTCCACTTTTTACTAAACTGAGATCTAAAGTTATGTGCATTATTACACACATTGTGTTTACAGATTCAGCCAGTAACCAAAATTGGGCTCAAAAAACTCCGCTTACCAAGTCAAATATGTATAATATAAATAAATATATACAATTTCACTGCTTATTAGAATACTAAAATATTTGGCAGCTCCTACTATACATGAAAGTCATCATCCAAGCTGTACAACTCTCTTGACTTTGCCACTTTTACTTCTTTGCTATTAAATTTTAAGTTACTAACTTCCCCCCCCCCAACAATTTGAAACACGATGAAATCTTTACATGACAAATAAAGCCTGCATCAGGAAACAACAGCCTCTGGGAGCCTTTATGAGATTCACACTGTTCTAAAACCAATAGAAAGTTCTGTAATTACATTAGTCCGCAAATGTATGTGCAGTCACTCTATTTCAGCTCAGCGTGAGCAACACATCCAACTTGTTCTGTTATTTACAGTGGGATTATTTCCTTGCCCGCGCTTCCTCTTACTGTGTTTGGGTATCTGATAGTGCTGAGCGGAGCAGCAGGGAAGACAGGTTAGGTGACAACAACAACACTTATAGGCTGAGAAAAATGTGTCTGGTGAATGAAAGTGCAAAAAAGATTTCCCGACAAGTGCTAATCCTCCTAGCGCCCAAAACGAATAAAAACGAAGGGTCTGAAAGCCTGCCAAAATGTCTGCGTGTGGCTACAGCGTTGGAGATATTAAAACGGCTGCTTCCAGTGTCAGAAGAACATGTCGTTGCCAGAACATCAGTAGCTCACACCCTCAAACTGTTAATGCTCCAGTTCCAACACAAAAGAAACTAGCTGTCAACTTAGAGAAAATGCTGAATTACATTTAGTCACAAACATGTTATGAGTATCATACTGAGAATCGGTGCTAAATATATCTTGGTTCAATATATATATATATATATATATATTCGCAAGTACAAGACGCATGATTGACACTGGAGATAAATAAACACTGAGATCTTTAAATCTCTAGAGAAAAACAAGTGTTTTTTTCCTAATATGCATATTTTTGTTAGAGAACTGAACATTGCAATATGATTCATGAAAAGTAAATGTATCACTTTCATAACAAGGCGTATGAGAAGAAGTAACAAGAGAAATCCATTAAAAAAAAATAGAGAGTAACAAAATTGAAACATAGCTGTTCTTTCAGAAAATACGGATAACCTAACGAGAAAACTGCAGGGAATGCAAAATGTATATAGGTAGTTTTTTTTTTTTAATTCAACCATAACTTAGAAATGCTTTAAAATTCTTCTATTTCTTTGCCCTTAGAGTTGCTTTTCCTTTGTGCATCCTTTCATGTTTGCATAATGTACTTGACTGCTGACATTTATATTATTGAAAAACATAAATATTTATCACAAACCGCCTGAGTAAGAGCCATCGCCAGCCAGCAAAAAGGACCTATGCAGCTTATATAAACTGCCTCCTCAAACACAGAGGCACATTTTACTTTCATGCAGTTGTAGCATTGTTTCCCTGCCAAGCCCTGGTCACTCTTTCTGAACATCACAGCAACATTTCACGAATGTAATATGGTCACAGTGGAGATGCTACAAAATGCAATTGCAAGCCTGTTTTTTTTTGTTGTTTTTTTTTTTAAAGGTCATCTCCAGGACCTTCCATATATCACAACAAAAGCAGCCTGATCCTTGCATGAAAAGCTGTACTTAAGATACTTATGCTTAATCTAATATGTATGCTATGCAAATTTCCAAGTCGAAGCCAATTTCAAAACTTGCGACGCAAAGAGATGAAAACCTTCAGGGCTACTTAACTAATTGACTTGCAAATGCTGCTGTTACACTGGCATGCAAGTTAAATGGAAGTCAATGGGTCAGCATGGATTCACCCAGAGAAAAAGACTTTATGATCATCCACTCCGCGGCCAAGATTTGCAAGCTGCACGTAACATCTAATTATCATGTATTCATTTCTGGACAATTTTGCTACTAAGCAATTATTTTCCTGCATCACCAAGCCTACAGGAGAACAATGCATCCTGTGTGAAAACAACTGCCCACGCTTTTGGATATATGTGAACCTGCTGAATATCACTATTTTTCCCCTCACTAAACTCTGAAGGACCTGTCATGTAAAAATGATGTAAAAAAAATAAATTAATTAATTATAAAAAGCGCACATACGCAGCTAAGCACTAGTAGACACTTCTTCACTCACTAACATGCAATTATTTTTCGTGACCAGTTTTAATGCAGCATAAGAGGAGCAGAAATTATTCAACTTCATGTCTACACAGTCTAAAACATCAATTATATGTAATTAAACACGCCAAGCAGACGCAAGCAGAACAAAAAACTTGCCGTCAATAAAATCCAGTCGTACTTCTTATGAAGTGCACGCACGTGAGAAATAGGAAAATTACTTCTTTTTTCCCCCCACTTCACCCTCCAAGGTAACTACAGCCAGCGCCAAACGAAGCAACATTTCCATTTATACACCTTTGAGTTTATTCTCGCAGACTTGGAGCTCGTTAAAGTCGTGCGCTTACCTCGAGCTAACGTCGCCGGGACTTGCAAACCAAGGAGCACGAGGATGGAAAAACTCCAGCAGCATCCTCCGGAAAACTGTCCCATCACTGCTGTGCTCGTCTCCCTCCCTGTCGGGTCTGGGGCCACCTGCCGCGGGTCTGGAGCATTTGTCGTCCCTCTCCACACCCCACCTTTTTTTATTTTTATTTTTATTTTTTTTTTTTAAACCGGTTTCGGTGTCCCGGCGGGCTGCTTGCTAGTGCGCACAGTCAGTCAGGTGCCGAGCTGTGGAGCTGTGAAGCTCACCTCGCGGAATCGCAGTGCGGTGACTGGGAAAGAGACGGGAAAGAAAGTGATGCTGAGCTTTGAAGCTGCCGACACTCAGCTGAGCGAGAGCGGAATAATCACTGAGCGCGCGGCGGCCAGCAGCAGCAGTAGTGGCTTTTAGGGGTTTTCGGAGGAGGAGAGAGAGAGCAGTGAGCAAAGCGAGAGAGAGAGAGAGAGAGAGAGAGAGAGAGAGAGAGAGGGTGGACCTGTTGAGAAATAAAATGTGTGGATAAACGCACGTGCGGTCGTTTGTTTGTTTGCCACGAGCAGATACAAGCAGTCAGATTGTTTTAATTGTTTGTTATTCACGCCTCGTTTTCAAGACAGCAGTGTGGTGGCCGATATCGGAGCGGGTGTCTTGGGGTTGGGGTGGGCTCTTACAAATGGCTTTTGAAATTGCGTTTTTACTAATTAATGACTATCTGCAGCCTTTGAGCATATGGCTTCTGATTGGTGTCCTTTTGCCAATTAAGCGTGCATTATCTCCGTTAAACGAGGCTATGGAGCAAGATAATATAATTCATCTTGCACTGTAATGATTAGAGCTTCTATTTCTCTTTTATATTAGAAATGATTGAATATTCTCTTCTTAAGCAGAACATTAAAGCCGGAACGGACCCGCGGTGGTGTGAGGCTCTGAGCAGGATTTTATTTAAAGGGGTTGCTTCCGGCTAAGTCATGACAATTGCTGAGAGTTGGGGGACGAAGGACAAAGATTAATGTTTTATTTACAAGCAATCCAAGAAAAAGAGAAAAAAAAAAAAAAACTATTAGTACCTTATAATGAAAGTGAAAATGTGACCGCAGCTCAGGCAACATAAATTATTGAGAAGTATTGAAATATGACTCTTCATGCTGCATCTTGTGCGTATATTGGCACATTTGTAAAACCAGCCAGGGACCATAAACAGTGACAACATTTTCCTATGCTGCTCAGATTACATCTAATTTTTTTTTTCTTGTCTTTGGCAATCCCTACAAAAATGGAACCCAGTTTCTACCACCTCCTAACAAAACTGGACGACTTTTTGGCAGGAAAAAAAAAAATATATATATATATATATATATAATGTTACTCATTAGAGATAGAATTAAAATTAACTCGCCAATCAGTTTTTTTTTTGTTTAATTTTTTTTTACAGATACCAATTTCTGACATTCAGATTTTATTCAGCTATTAAAACTTAACCCAGTCACAAGGGACACACTGTACAACTGACAGGTAACTTTTTCTTTTTCTTTGTGGCATCCATTACGCCATGCCATCCTGAGCAGAAAGCCATATTAACAATTCCAGAAACATTTTCGTTCATCGTTATATGTTTCTTTTTGAAATTCTTTATATTTTGTATACTGTAGAGCTAGCTTTGTATCTGAAGAGGAATTAGCATTTAAATGGCATTTTAATGCTAGATAGCAGAGGATAAGCTCATTCTTGCCATTGGGTAGGTTTGCTTATTAAATGTTTGTTTTTTTCTTGTGGTTTATTTTAAAAATGTGGATTTCTAAAGTAATTACAGCAGTCAGATTGTTGTGGGGCACAAATTAACGATTCTTATTGAAATGCTGGGGGAAAACACTACAGTGAAATTAAGATGCTTCAGTCAAGGACCTCATGCACTCACTACACACACAGCTGAGCAGTTTTATTGGCATCACTGGATTTCTTTTGTGTTATGGCAAAAAGATAATTCTACACTGTTTCTAAGATGGCGCATTTAACCATAAAAAACAAACAAAAACAAACGTGCCTTTTCATTAGTAACTGTAAATGGCTCACAACGAGCTGCTGCTGTCATCAGAAATGTGACGATCCTTGAAAGAAGTTATCCTTCTCGACACAATCCGTCTGCAAATTACACACAGTATTTTATTAACTTGTGTTTCTGAGACGTATATGTGAACGTAGGTCTGTTTTTTATGCAAATCGTGCCACTTTAACCCTGCTTATTGCAGTATTGATGGAAACCTCATTTGTTCATTTCCTCCGCTTGGAGCTTGGGGTTCCACTGTCAGGCGAGGTTAACTAGATAATAACCCAAAAGAGACCCATAGGCCGTGCATTAAGTATTTCTCATGGGCTGAAGGCTATTGAGCTAACTGTCAGACTATGAACAAAAGAAAGGCATTGGAAATGTTTTTGCAAAACAGCCTTTTGTTGTATGTTTGAGTTACAGCTCAAACATACAATTTGTCACATTGCGCTGCAATGTGACAAATTGAATTGTTGTTCTACTTGCCAGAGTTATGAGTAACTTGTAAATAATCAGTACATATGACGGGACACACGTTACATATTGAAACAACAATAATGCTAGCAATATCCCCTTGCATCTCTAATGGACTTCACATTGTCCCATATTTGTGTTAAAGGCTTTGAAAATTAAAAAGCGTTTAAGTGTCTCACTGTGGAAAACAATGATATTGATGTTGCTAAGCAACAACTAATTTATTTATTTTATTTTTACTGTAGCAAGCCAACTGACAAATCCAAACAGCTGACTATGCAGGAGGAAGATTCTTGCTCTGTGCAGATTATTATCATTCAATTCAAAAATACTTTACTTCTCTCGAAGGGGGAAAAAAAACATTGTTGTAAGCATCTTCAAACAGTCGATGATGATGATGATGCTGTAGACAGAAAGGCTCTTCAGTAGCAGTCAGTCTTGCTGCAAATCTGAAGAGGCCTCTGACCGAAGACAGTTGCTGTGTGAGAGCTTTGCTCAATTTCCAGACTGCAGAGTGGTGTTGGAAACAACTGACTGGATGATGCAGGTGAAACCAGAGTCTTCCAGGTCGAATTTATGCCAAGGCTTCATTATTTTGTTGAGACAAACTCCTCCCAAACTGCACAGCATCAATAACACATCCCTCTTTCAGTGCGCCAAGATACCAATCGGCTCTGTGGAAGCATTGGTATGCAAGTCTTTTATAAGATTTTTTTTTTTTGTCTTTTATTCTTTATATGTTGTGTTGTCTGTGTATCATCTTTGTGGACCACGAGTCTGTTGAATAAAGTAAATCAAATAAGCCAAGACAACCTATTCCTAAATTACAAATATCAAATATGAATAGAAATATGTTCTTCCATGAAAACATGCTAACAGTGTAAACATTTTGATATGTTTTTATTAGATAAAGACTACAAAGAACACAGGTATTAAGTCATTCAACACCACTGAAGCTCTGATGTCTTGATTTCTGACTTCATTTTTCAAATCTGTTATCAGCTTGTTTTGGTCCGTGTTGTACTGACAGCTTTACGGTTTGTTTTGTTTTGTGGAATCAGTTTTCACAGTGTTTTTAAACTTCGGCGTTAATGTCTCTTTGTCTTCTTTGTTCCGAGGAAAATCGCTTCCCCTCCCTCCTCTGATGTTAGCTAGCTTTGCCAAGCCTATGTTTATCTCGTCTCCGGTTCCTGCTTGCAATGAAGTTATTTTATTCTGCATCGTGTCCTGACCTCCAGCGTTTGGTACTCCGTCTCCATCTTCACCTTTAATTGTGGCATACTTGCACTCAGAAAGTGTAAAACACACATTCACAGTTTGATAGAAGTGTAATGTTCTGCTTATAAGAAGATGTACAAGGCCGTTCTAGTAAACAAATGACTTAATTATAATGAAAATTCATGAAATAGATGTGATTACATAGAAACAGAAACAACATTTTCCCTTTAGTCACAGTTATGTATTTTCAAAGTGTTTTAATTATTTTTTCTCTGTTTTAATAGAACATTTGCTGTTTTGGAAAAAGTGTATTATTATTATTATTATAAGATTCTTCATTAGGCTTGATACAAGCATCCTGACAGAATTGTCTTACTCGCAGTACATAACTCTTCAAATAGTACAAATTTTACTTAGGTGGCTCTAAAGTCCTAGAGTAAAAAGTAATTGTTTCTTAAAAAAAAAAAAAAAGAATTAATTGCAACAATTAGGAAAGTGTAGCTAGGGGATGAATGAGTGGATGATTTCCCAGTGGCTGTTTGGAATTATTGCCAAACACTTCTGTATTTTTTTTTTCCACCAGATCTAGAGATTTTCTTTTTCAAAATAAAAGACAAATTTCCATCTGGCTGTCATTTGTCTCTGAAGGACTGTTGACCTCTCTCTGGTCATTTTGCAAAAAAAAGAAAAATAGAAAGAAACTCCATCTGCTGTGATGCTGTGCATATGGTTGTTCTTCTGTAGGAGTCTCCCTGCTTCATGAAGTGTCTCAGGCTCAAGTCACCATTAGGACCACTGGTCACTCTACTTGGCTGGGCAGGAAAAGGCAGGCAGCCTGTTCAAGTATAGTAGTCGTCCTCTAAGCACTGTTTTGGTGCCTGTTATTCATCCATTTATTCATATAATTTTATGTTGCACAGTCCTATCTTTAAAAGCTGGAGGCAATCTTTCAACTCAAGACCAACCATTACATACAGAGCAGGTTTGTACTTTCTTAATTATGTTGATTAATTGCGTTATTTGTAGAAGTATTTCATGGACCACACACTGAAGCTGAAAGCACTGAAGCAGATCTGAGCTTCCCCACCATTTTCTGAAATGATGAATATTTAGTCTCTCTCTCTCTCAAAAAAAGAAAACTCTTCAAACATGAGCTGTATTTAGATGAGTCTGTCACTAAGCAATATTAAAATATTTAAGATTGAGTTTTTCAAACAGTTGTATTCACAAGAGGTTTAAGACGCCACAGTCAAGAGGATTAGCTTTACTTGCAAAAGAAGCATGTATCTGCCTTGGATAAAAACCACTTAAAAAAGGAAATGACTGGAGAGCAGTTCGAGTACTACAAATTTTAACAGAAGGCCTAGTGCCTAATTATTTAGCTTTAAAGCCAAAACATGGATCTGAGAATTACAAGATCAAACCCAACACAAGGATATTTAAGGTTAAAGTAAATACAGGGGAAGTAGGCCAGTTGCTGTGTTTAGCAACAAGCTAACCACTTTTAGCAACGCTAAGCTAACAAGACAACATTTCTTTTAATTTCATTTTCAAACAATTAAGAAATGTGTTAATATGTTGTGTCATACTGTATGGGTATGAGACTTATGAAAATACTAAGTATTCAAAGTGCAATTAGATAACCATCACTACTTTTTTAACACTTGGCAGCCATGTTGGATTTTAGGGTAAGGCCTAGCGAGAAATGCGCTCACTAATTTCAACATTTTTATAGTCAGAATTGCTGAATTTTTGCATTGTCTCTTTAAATCGGCAATATATATGATTTTATTACACATGTATTGTATTACACAGTTAGGCATGGCCTGCCTAATATGTTTAATGAATATGTGTACCATATTTAATCTTTCTGATCAGGGTGAGGTAGAAAGTACCGTGCTGCACTGATAGGGGGCAGTGCTGAGTCCCATAGGCAAAATGAGCAACAGATTCATGTCGCTCTTCTTCTACACATTGGAAAGACTGAAAACAAACATGCAGAATAGGACTGACCCAGGATGAAACTTCTTCAGGGCGATCATCTCTGTTGAAGCAGCCAAACTTTTAAATGTGTAAAACCAATTAAAGCAAAATTAAAAGTTATTTTTAAAACACGTGCTTCAATACCAAAATATAGAAGCACTATATTTATATCTATATTTATATCTGGGTTAATCTATTTGTACGTCCGACTCCCGAGGAGTCGGTACTCCCGAAGTCGTCAACCTCACCGTGCGCCACTGGGTTTAGGATCGTCGACCGAAACTCTGCTTTGTACAAATTCATGAGCAAAAATATAAAAAAACATTCTGCCCAAGCAAGATGTAACCGTGTAAAGAGCTAAAGAGCTACCGTCATCCTGCGGCATTAGTGACTCACTACCGCTTTGACTGACACAAAGTCCACATTTGTCTTCAGTGCACTGAATTGAATTTACATAAAATAATGCTTTTTTTTTCTCAGGATATATGTTGATCAGCATATCTACAGCTTTTTGTTCCCCCAAACATCGGAGGGTCTTTACTGAGTTAGCAGAATCACCTCTTCTTTTAACGCAGGCACTATGTATTAAAATGATTTTTGTTTTGATCCACACGGCATTTTGCTGAGCTTGCATACCTTCCGCAGCATCAGGCTCATTCTTCACATGCTGCACATACTACAACACAAATTCCAGTCTAGGTGAGGACTTTCTCGCTCGCTTGCATAGAAAAGCCGCTGTGACATTGAACACCTTGGTGAGCGTTCAAGGCAAAGTAGCAAAGTTTGAAATTTATTTCCCATGTTTTTGGTGAAGATTTTTGAAAGAGAAAGAAAGAGGGAGAGAAATGGAAAAACACAAGTGGTGCTTTCATTTCAAAGTTACCCTTTTATTTTTTTTTTTGTTGAGCGGGACATTCTCTAGATTTCCTCGGGGCACTTGCTCTACCATCTGCTTTATGTGTTGGCCGATCCTGAAACAACGACTTTCATTTTTCCAATTCCGCACTTTTTACTTGTTTTGTTTAGAGGGTACGAGGGCGTAAAGGAGCCAAAAAGATTCAATTATGTTACAAAGGAGATGAAAGAGAATCAATGTCTTCGGGGTGCGTTTGTCGGCAACTTATTTTTCATTTATCAGTCGTTGGGATCAATAATGGAGGGAAAGATGAAAAGAACCGGGCTGTTTACCGAACAAGCCGAAACTACAACAGGGCGGGCAGTCAACGTCCCAGACGTCATAAAACTGGTGACATGAATCAAACGAAACGGGAAAGCTGGAACAGAAACAAGCAATGTTACAGGAAAGACAGAAGGACAGCTAAGAAGCCAGAGACTAATATCTCCATCACGTCATTTGTGTTTTGGTGTTGCGTTGATGAAGGAAAACATGGAGCTTTGAATAAATAACTGTCCAGCATTGTCCTGCTTCACACACTGTATGCAATTTTATCAACAACATAGCCTAGCTGCCACACAGTTTTTGCATGTGGTAAAAATGTACTGCCATTGTTAGCATGGCAACTGTGAAATTGTTGCCACCAATTGAGAATTACTAAAAGTGGAATACTGCAAAGTTGCGGCATGCAGACACTTTGTCTACGGTGACAAAGACTCACCCACTTCTTCATGTGCTTTCAGATAAATTCAGCCTTGGACTTTCCCCACTATAGACGGCCTGTCGATTTCTAAATGTGGGAACAAATTAAATAAAAGGAGATGGTGATTTTACAGCAAAAGTAACTATGAATTCTGCATTCTTGTTCCCAATACACATATAATGTACACAGGACTGTCGCAATTACCAATAAATCAATAAATCGCATGATAAATTAAAAACAATTTCCATCTGCATGATTTATCGTTTTCTCTTTTCCCTCTCTCTTTCTACCAAAAACTGGATGAGTTTTCAGTTTCAGTTTGGTGCTTCGATCTCAACAAGCTCATTTTATGGCAGACATCTTTGTTTGCAAAGACTTCATAATCCAGTTTGTTTGTGGTTTCTGTTGTTTTATTTATTTGGGATATTTAAAATGTCTTCCAGCTCCACTGTTTGATAGAATTTAAAGTTTATTGATCTTTGAGAATGTGTTCTTGGATAACAATATTACCGTTCATCATGACAACAAATTTCAGCAAAATTTGTTGTCGTGAGAGACATGGCAGAAAACAGGGAGATAAAAAGCTAAAAAATATGATGTTCCCCAAAATGTGCTTCGATTTCTCCTATTTAGAACCATGTAACATGCAAGGTGTGACAAAACCCCCCCACAAGACTAATACATAACTACTAGGTGTCGCATCCACTTGAAGTAGGCCAACAGTAAGACCCAAAAGAAATAAAAAGAAAAACAGGCTATATATTGTGGCGGTGAAAGTCAAGACAAAGTAGAAATGTCTAGTGAATCATCGAGAGTCTCCTTAAAACACTTACTTGGGACGTTTTGACTTAAGAGGAGATGACTTTGAGCTCTACCACTGAGAGGGAAGAAAAAACACGCACAGCAATCAATTCAAGACTAGATAAGGACCAGATCTCCTTGTATCAAACCACATGCTCAGGCAGTCAAGCATACCTCCTACAAGCTCATTGGGGGTGTGATTAGTTGTTGCACTCTTGTGATCAAAAGCGAGTGAAAATGACTTCAAGTGAAAAAAAGGGAGCTGCGTACAGCTGTATGCTGTAGGACGTAATGGGAAAGTTGCAAGAATTTGTGAAAACAGTCATTTCAATAGAAGGATAGCGACAAGTCAAAACCTTATTTAATGCAAGGATCTACGTACAAGATAACTTAGTATGAGGAAATAATTATATACTTTTTTTTGGAGGAGTGGCCTTTAAACTTTGTAAAAGTGATTTCCCTATACATTCACACAATCTCCCGCCCCCCTTTCAGCCTGACCAAATATGACAGTGACTATTTATCCCAGGTTACACAAGTGAAGAATTTACTTTAATGACTTGGAAAACAAGAAGATCTAATGTTAAATAATCCCTTGATGCGTGTCTCTCGAGGCATCATTTCTAAGACCTATGGCTTTCATGTACACAGAAATCACTGATACACTCGCCTACTTTGTCTGCGGCATCTGTAATTTGATTTCTTGGCTTTGCACAGCTTCTCTGTACATATATATATATATATATATATATATATATATGTAAAAAAACATAAGCAGTAGATCAGTTTGTGATGGACCGAAGAACTACACCATAATAGACTGCATTAAGACAGGAATTTCCTGTGACTAAATCAAGCATATATAGTAGGAGTGGGCGGTTTTCCCTTTTTCTTTTATTTTCTGTTTTAATGGGGTATGAAGCAAAGGGTGGGAATATATGTACTGTACTTTGCAAATCCTGTAGCTCCTATTCTATCGCTAAGGAAAAACTGCACAGATAATGTTATTTTAATCCAAATTAAACAAAAAAACCCAAAAAAAAACAGAAGTCTGAAAAGCAGATCTACCATATATGTAGATGTTAGGCAAACCGGTTATATAAGGTATGCACAAAATAAGACTTAAGCTAGGCTTTGCATACCAGATAAACAGTTAACGCCGTCTCCAAACACAAAGGGACATGAAAACATAGCTCTAACTGAGCAGAGGGAATCTAAAAGCAGCCGTCACACGGTTTACCTTTTCAAATATGGAACATCTTAGTTGGTCGTGAACGTTAAGAAGCTGCATTTCGTGGAACATGAGGTCCTGTTGCGGCTTTCAAACGTGTTTTGCTTTCGGTCAGGCCCTGTTTCGTGCAGTGTGTGTGTGTGCAGCGTGGAATTAAGTTTGTAACCATAACCAACGAAATGCCTTTGTCACAGTTTATGAGTGCGTCCAACTGGTTAAGAATTACTCCTTCAATCAATCGCAAGAGACCATTAGTGTGATCTTGATTGTATTAATCTACATTAATGTAGGTTGATCTAATATGAATCTTTCAAAAATAGTAATGTTTGAACAAAACAGTTTCTGTAAAGAAAAAAAAAAATCTTACTTTTGAACTGGTCCACCAATATCGGTGTTTTAATAAATACATTTTAAATGCAGTGGATTAATTGAATAAATTAGAGACTGAAGAGGCACATCACCTCTCATTTAAGGTGCCATTTGCAACTTCTAAAAAAAAAAAAAAAAAAGACTTTTTTTTTTTTACACATTTGTTAAAATTATTAAGTCATGGCAGTATCATAAAAGACAGATAAATGTGAAAAAATGTATCTCGTCTGCTTTCCCCCAGTGCTCCGACTACAATCTACACAAATACACCAGTCAGTCAGAAACAACCAATCAGAGGCAGGAGGAGGGCTTTAGCGCGCTCTGCTCGGCTACAGACTGTTCGCCACAACATAACCCACCACGAAAGCTAGTTAGCATAGCCACCGATTACAGCGAAAAATTTTTTTTTTTCTACAACGGTAAGTTGTTTCTCTGCCATTAGCATGTCGAGCAGCGTGTACACAAGGTCGATTGACAGCTTTAGGACCTTCTTCCTGCCTCTGATTGGTCATTTTTGACCGGAAGCTGTGCATTTCATCAGACGGCAGTAGTAGCTCATGTAGGAGCATGGTGGGGGGGGGGGGGTTTTCGACATGCTGTCACGACACAGTGACGGTTTCAACAAATACGGACAAAACATTTTGTGTAAATATTATGTACAGCAGCATTAAGACGGGCTAACATGCACTGTGTCCTTTGTCTAAGTCATATAAAACATTTGATAATCATCATTGGAATTTGTTACCATTTCCAAAAATGAATTTGTTGGTGACCGATTTTGTGTAAAGTTCTACATCACAATTGACGAGGACAATGTCCAACTCATGGAGCACTAAAACCAGAATTCACAATCGACTGTGAGGCTAAAGGTTTTTCGCAAACACCAAATACGAAGGTGTTTACTGTACCTGCAGTCTGTATTGCTGAACTCAAGCTGTCAAACCAGCCCTCCCATTAAGCTGGAGAGAGGGCTTATCCAGATTTCTGAGGGTGGAAATGGATATTGACCTAACCCTCCACCTCCCACATCAGGGCCAAAATAAGCCTCCATCACTTATTCTTTATTCTTGGCAGGAAGCAAAGCCTCACATAAATTAAGTTTTATTTTTGGCTTGGTTTGTCTATCACAATTTCTTGACAAAGTATTTCTTTGATCAGCTCCATCTCCTTATTGGAACTCCTGATAGCTGTCTGTGCTGTATGAATCAGAAAACTACAATTACATACACAGTGGAAAATGCCTTGTTGCAATCTATGGCTTTCATATTCTTAGTTATTAAAAAATGCGATCTAGTTTTTGTAAAAGGCTACAATTGTTTGGTTTTTTTTCTTGCAATAATTGGTGCATTGCTCACATTATTCCCAGCAAAAGCTGAATGAAAAGAGACAATGAAATCTCTTGAAAAATCCACAATTTATCATTATTTTTCTTTTGCGTGGTATAAGAAAAATACCACACATAAGTGGTATAAACAAAACCATTTAACAAAACCAGTTGAATGGTTTTGTTTTTCCATTTAACTGGACAAAACTCTTTTCTTATTTGACCTTTAGTTTTGGAAAAAAAAAAAAAGATTTTTTTTTAATGAAGTTTAATCTAGGAGTTCTTTGTCACACACAGAAAACAAAATTTTTCTTAAATAAAGCCTCCCACTCAGTACCTGCGCTAACACTGTTTTGTCCAATTATTTTTGGTTGAAGGCCACCGGAGCATTCAGGAAAAACAAACAAAAACCAAGCACATACTAAATGTGTCTAATTTCTCTGGATTTCTAAGAGGAAATAAACCTCACTGTGGGTTTTTTTTGTTGGTAAAGAAAGAAGAAACGCCAAATTTGTACGAATAGAAGTACCAGTAACACAGAACTGCTAAATTCTTTTCACGGTTTGCCTGCAAACACATTTCAAAGCACAGGTGCCTAATGCTCTCAGTTTCATGATGCATTTAAGGACTGGCTTAGTGTGGCTCTTCATTCATGAATTCCGTTTGCATCTTGCCACAAATTGCAATCAAAAATAAGAAAGATAAAATTTAAATGTACAAAATTTTGGATTTTTTTTTTTCCCTCCCAGAACTGCACAAATAAGAGACACATGATTCTGTTCTTACTCACTGGTCTACACACAAAGTCTTTGGCAGAACCTTCTTTTGTGCTGCACCTAAGAAATATGAAGTGGGTGTGCCATACTGGGAAGTAACTATGAAGACTTCTAAGGAGTTCTGTAATTTAGTTCTTGTGAAGTATGAAACACCCTGGACATGGAGAACTTTGCTTCCACAGCCTCAAATAATAAAAATAATTTATTCTTGCAGATTATATTCAGGCTTTCGACCTATACCAAAGTGCAAGTCAGAGCCAGGAAAAGAAACGTAGATTCAAAATTCTAAAACTAATGTAGCATATTTGTAAAGATAATATATTATATTTTCAATAAATGTAAATGGGTTGTGACCAATGAGATCAATGGGCTAGTTTTCACAGAAGGTAGATGCGACTCATGACAGACTAGAAGTTTGCAGTTGCGAGTGCCTTGTGTTTATAGTGTGAAAAAATTATATACACATTTACAACAGTGGAAACATCCAAACGGCCATATAAAAATGTGCAACAGAGAAAGAAAAACAAAACAATAAACAAAAATTTATCAATCTCACAGTTCCAACATAAATGAACCCACACCCTTCAGTTCAGCTACCCCAAGCTGGGGTTGATTAGAGATCCCAAGCAGATTACTAACAAAGTGCTTGGTGCAGTGCAGGTCATCAGCTGACTAAAGTCAGATCAGAGTGGGGACAAAATTGTTCATTAGCTGCAAGGAGCCTCCTACCAGCCTGGCAGGAGAAGCAGAAGTCTTCCAGCACCAAAAGTCCAATCTTTTCTTGGGCTCTAGCTCGCCATCAAACCTGGCCTGAATAATAAAACAGGACCATTTTCTCAGTATATATATATATAAATAATCAAAACATTCTAGTGGGCACACAAATTCATTAAAAGTCACTCTTTGCACTATAAATAATTCTAAAACAGTCAATAGGCTATGCATTTTCAATAATTATAAAATTCAATATAAATTACATCCATGAAAAATCCAATAAATATGCACCATATAAATTAGTTAACATGAAATGTAAAAAACAAATCTAAACAAGTGCTCAATAAATATTTAAGGCACCTTATTGTCCATCAAATGGGTTAACGGTCATTTAGCAGCTACACCAACAAACAGTGACAATGAGCTAATGCTAAATCACACACGGAAACACTCACCAATTCCGCAGTTTTATCTCACACAAACAGATTTTTTTCACCTCCTCTACTCAGTAGTTGGTTCCTACAGTTCAGCACATTATGTGTAAGCATCATACAGATTTAAGGTGAATGATGAATGACGCAGCTCTGCTCCTCCCAACGCGTCCTAATGTTTCATACCTCCCCGCTCCTGCTAACATACCTAGCAGATAGGCTGCGATGGTACATGTGACAGTGATTCCCAACAGCGATTGGCTGTCTATAAATCTCGCGAGAATCGCTGACATTACATTAAAGATATCGCGAGATTTGAGATAAAAGGGGACAGGGAGTGGAGAAACCGGATAATAAGGGAATGGAAGTTCAAATTTATACCCGGGTTACACTAAGATTTCTCCAACTTTAATGCACCATCTTTCTCTTTTCCAGTCTTTTTGATTTATTTGCGACAGTCTATAGCAAAATTTGCTGTCAGCACTGTGACGAAAGGGATGTCAGCACTGATGTACAGCAAGATTTAGGTAGTAAACTGAAGAACAACATAAAATGAGCTAATCACTGTATAACAAGCAACATCTTTTTTAGTAGTAAAATTTATACACAAAACAGTTCAGTTTTACTGTGACGGAGGCGACTACAAGACTTCTAGGTAAGGGTCGTCTGTAAGCGAAGAACAAGACGCTGCTTTAATTTGAGCTTTTCTGAAAAACGATGAGCACAAACTTTCAGTCTCTGAATGTAAACATTTTAGAGTTGGATCCTCTAGGGAAAAAAAAAATCATTTTATTTTACAACCAAAAGAAGGCTGCCAATTTAGAAAGAAAGAAAAAAAAACATGAATGGTATTCAGAGAGTAAGGTCAAATGATGGATGTGGTCACGGAAGGTAATAGACATGATGGAATTACTTGAATAAAAAAATAAAAAGACAGAGTAGGTATTCTTACATTGTTTGAAATTGGACCTTGAGAGGATCGGGTGCCTTCTTCTTCTTTCTTTAAAGTTGAAAATGAATATCTAGGTGCATGTGTGTGTTTCTTCCAAGGTCCCGGTCTCACAAGAAGAGGGACCCGTGTATTAAAAAATGTATTCTTTGTGGCTGTGTGTGTGTTATGGGCCCAACGGCACACCAGGGACGACACAAAGACCCGCTATCAACAAACAATGGGCTCTAGTCTGAGAAAGCCATTCTAGTGGCTGTAGCTGGGGGTCCGTGAAGCTAATCAGACCCCTGGGACAAGCTCACAGACGACCGTTTCAGTTGTTGATGCTCTGGGATTCACAACACATAAGGACAGAGAGGTTTAAAGTTATCTCTCCACACCCCACACCCACTGAATCCTCTCCTCCTTTGTTTGTTACACACCTTCAACAGGGTGATGACCGCAGGACAACGCTGAATTAATGAATGGAAATATATGCCCATGTGTATGGCATCACATTTCTGAACTGGTCAGGTCAGCGCGTTACCACATGCATGATGCAACATGCAGTGTAGCATTATTGATACAGCTGGCTATACATTAAAGCCAAGAAAAGAAGAGTTTAAGCAAAAAACAATTGTAAAGCACTAACAGTTTTTCAACCATTTTGATAATGAATAATGACGTAAGGCTATGTTAGCATACAAAAAAAACAAAAAATGACCCAGACCTCTAAAGACATGCTCCCAGGCAACATTTTTCATTTGGGATGCTAAGGAGAGTCTTGACAAACAAGGACACAGCGGGATGCAGGAAATCCGAAGGACTATCTCCCCTTGCTCATTGACTAAATGAGTGCTTAGCAATGCAATACATCATTATTTAATAAACACTTCAAGGGGAAAAAAAGTGCAATTTATCCCCCCCAAAAAAGAAAAAGATATGCAAGTTGTACCTCCTAGAATAATATACAGCGATGATTCCTAATAGATTACAACAGGGTCGTCTGGCAACTGTTACAGCTGGGGTTTTTTTAATAGTAGATTACAATTGAGGGGGGGAAAATGACACTTGAACACTGTTTATAAAAATTAATATCACAAGGGAAGTCCTTGTGATATCACTGTTATATTTTGTCACATTACAATATCAGGTTTTTGGGGGTTTTTTTTGCAGGATTATGTTATTACAAAAGTAAGACAATGTTTTTCTAAATGTTTTGGAAGTACTACAACAGTTAGAGGTATCTCCACTTTGATACCCCTAAATTAAATGTGCTGCGGGAGGCTTTCTTTGCAGATGTCATAAACAAAAACATTAACAATGCTCGAGCTTTATTTGCAACAGTTGACAGAATCACAAACCCTCCTCTGATGTTACCACCTGAACTTCAATGTATTGCTGCCTGCAACCAGGTTTCCAGCTTCTTTTCAGAGAAAATTTTAAAAATCAGAGGATTAATCTGCACACCCACTATAAAGTCAGTACCAGTGCTGTGCCCAGACAAAACAAATACAGGAAAAATGTCCCAATTTCAACTACTTAATTATAAAACCCTAGAAGAAATTATAAGTCAACTAAGCTCCAGTTCCTGCTGTCTGGATGTTTTACCCACACATTTCTTTAAGAAAGTCCTGCCTGTTATTGCTGCTGATCTGATCCAAATAGTAAACTCATCGCTCTCATCAGGCGTTTTCCCCCAGGCTTTGAAAACAGCAGTAATCAAACCACTTATAAAAAAGAACAATCTGGACAAATCACTAATGCAGAATTACAGGCCGATCTCCAACCTCCCATTCATCAGCAAAGTTACTGAAAAATCTGTGTGTAAACAATTAACTAGCTTCCTAACGATAACCAACCGCTTTGACTCCTTCCAGTCTGGTTTTCGCGCTCACCACAGCACAGAGACCGCCCTCGTAAAAGTGTTCAATGACATCCATATAAATACGGACCGTGGCAGAACCACAGTGATGGTTCTGTTGGACCTCAGTGCAGCTTTTGACACTGTTGACCACGACATATTACTGAATCGGCTGGAGAGTTGGGTCGGACTCTCCGGTCCAGTGCTAAACTGGTTTGAATCCTACATAAAGAACAGGGATTTCTTTGTTTCAATTTGAAACTTCTCATCAAAGAGGTCAAAGGTCACATGTGGGGTACCCCAAGGCTCAGTCCTAGGACTCCTCTTATTCAATATTTATATGCTCCCACTAGCTCAGGTTATAACAGGAAATAATATTAGCTACCATAACTATGCAGATGACACACAGCTCTACATTACGATGTCACCAGGTGTCAAGATGTTTAACAGAAGACAAGTGGTTGCTCACTTCCCGATTTTATTTTTTTATTTGTCACATTTGTCTAGAACAAATCCTGCAGCTGTGAGTTGTTTCACACCTGCGGAGCAGCTCACACCTCGGCGGGGAGAGTTTCTGAAAAGTTTCCCTCTGAAACCTGGTTCTAAATGTTCCGGCGTCAGAGAAGGCGAATCACTGGTGACGTGTAAACGAACGGCTGGATCGCAGCCAACGTGTTATGGTTTCACTGAAAGCCAGCTCCGTGTAAACAGGGTTTAAATACAAAGGAGTGAAGTGATACGGCAAGACCTTTCGAACAGTAACGAACACAGGGAGGACAGCAGAATGTGGCAAGACGTCAAATTGATATAAATAAATAAGGAAGTATCGCCAACTGCTGATTCAGCCAAAGTTAACGAACAACAAGATCAAGAAATGAAAGTTAATTTCTTATTGAAGTAAATATTTGCATGAGACTCTCATTGCACTGCATGATCTACTGTTTTTGAAAGACAATGTTGTTCCAGCGAACATTTGAATGTGTTCAAAATCCTTTAGAGAGATTATTTTGTGATAATATTTTTGTTTTAAAGTGAAAACAATTAAGTGCCACATTTGGGGATAAAAATCAAAGATCGAAAATGAAACGCATCTACAAATAAAATGCAAGGTCAAGGAAAATGTTTCATTTTTTCGCACGCATACAAGTATATGACATGACTATTCATTGGATGGTTTAGAAGAATGAAGTTAAAAAATAAAGTTATACTTATAGATTTTGCCTAGTCATAATTACCTATTTAGTGACAAGATGTCACAGTGTTAATGTAGAAAAAAAAAAAATTTGCAAAAACGTTGAGCTCATCACTCACCTTTCGCATCCATTCTTCTTATTTAAGTCAGTATTTGCTTTTTACTTGTTATTCTGCAGAGGTATGGTGCATGTTATGTTGTATGAGATGTAAAACTATATTTTTGTTTAAAACTCCCCTCCTGTAATCCTGCCCTGAAGGGTCTGATATTCATGCAAAGATGAAAACCAACCGAGTCTGTCGACTTGCGCAACGCTGCCTGCAGGATCAGTGTATCTGCCAATTAGAGCTCCTTTTTCCTCCCCAAGTCTGTCATGTTCACAAGAAGTAAAAATAAACATTCTGACCATTTGATAAGTTAAAGCGTATTTCATTGTATGTCTAACTTCACTTCTGCCCAAAGTCTAATGAAAATTTTTAGTGGTTTTATTTATATTTAGGTGAAAATGCACCTAGAGCTGAGGGCAGGTCGAGGATAAACTGCAATAACAAACAGATATTGGTTGTCTGAAAGAAAAGCTGGGAATACTGAAATTACATTGTGACAAATAGACTTAGTTTTCTTTGCTTCCGTAACCTTTTTATGAAACTATTTTCATTGTTTTGATGGTTTAATATTTCTGATCCAGATACAGATAAAACTGTCCGGTTCAACTTGATTATCTTTGGCTTTGAAATAACAAAAATAAAATCTTTTCCTCATGAGCCAACACCCCTCAGTTGATAACAAGTTGGGATAATAGTAACACTCTTCATTGTGGATGCTGCTACTGACTAAAGAAAATTCAAGATTCGCAATGTTCAGAGTTAAACATGAAGCCCAGGAGACAGAGATGAGAGAAGCAGGTTAAGAGAAAAGAGTTGTCTATATTTCAGGCTGCAAGAAAGCGAGAGAGAGCCAGACTTTCAGCTGATAACAGGACAGCTAACTAGAGTACAGTAAATTTATTTTATCCTTTTGAGCTTTTAACCTGTTTGGTGTAACTGCATTTAAATCTGGCTTGTATTATATTATTTGAATCCATTATTTCTTAATATGTATTAGACCTACAAATATAAATTTAATTACTACCAGGTCTTTGGAATCCTATTTTATATTTGTATATGTAATTCATATGTACATCTCTCCGTTTTCGCATCAGAAAAAAAGATCTCTACCCCAGACGGCAGGCAGATAGTCCTGTCATGGTAACAAATGTCGCTGGATGATAAATCGTCTGAGACGTTTTTTGCAATAAATGATAATAATGTTGATTTTTGAGACCGTTTTCAAGTAATATGCTAATGGCATAATAATGCAAGTCTCCCCTCTCAAACACCAATAAATGTTCATTTCTAACAGTTAACACTGAAACTGTAAGATATTTCAAATATCCAAAATAAGAAAAACAACAAATAAAATGGATCCTGAAGTCTCTGCAAACAAAACTGTCCTTCAAAAAAGCAGCTTGTTGAGACCAATGCATCAGACTGAAGCCTTTTGTCATAAAAAAATTACTCTAGTTTGTTTTCATTTACCATGTGATTAACTGCTTTACTGCTTATTGCAACAGGCCTACAGGAAAATGCACAACATTTACTCAATTATACTTCATAAAAACAAAAACTACATTATGTATCCCCATTATTAAAACTTCCTTTTTTTTCCTAAGCACCACTTTCAACACGTTTTGAGTCTACAAGTAGAAGAGTTGTGAAAATATGAGCAAAACAAAGAAAAAAAAAAAAGAAAAAACAAGTGAGAAACTGGGCTATCTGCCAACATTACCATAGGCAGTGTAGATCTTAAAACAGCACGGAGTTATCTCAGCACAAAGTTCAGATCATATCTCATGTCCTCTGAGACCAATTACTTGTTTATTCTAGTCAAGCTCGCAACTTTAAATTTCCCCTTTTTCCAAACAAGCACAGTAATTTGTGAGGGGAATGGTTTATTTATTATGTGAGATACAGAATCAGATTCATCCATCTATCGTCTATACCTGCATGTCCTTGTAGGATTACGAGGGAAGGGAAGGATATTGAGGGTACGGGGAATTTGGATTTGTATAGCGCTTTATCAAGTTCATACTACAGTATATTCAATCATTCACCCATTCACACACACATTCATAATAGCCACTGCTGTCCTGAGTAACATTGTCAGAGACGAGGTTGCCACGAACCAGCACCACTGGACCCTCTGACCACAACCAGCAGGCAATGCGGGTGAAGTATCTTACCCAGGGACACAATGACGGAGGCGGACGGATCGAATCGGCAACCCCCCGGTCGCAGGACGAACTCCTATCACCATCACCACCATCGTCCCAAGAGAGACGAGAGGTGAGGTACACCCTGGTCAGGTCACCAGTCTATGGTCCAGTCCATACAGGGCAACACAAGGACATGTAATACACAAACTCATGCAGAAATACTCCAGGCTGGGATTTGAATCCGGAAGGTAACATTGCTGCCAACTATGGTATTGTGCAAAATCAAAATCTGTTTTGCAATAATCATGAGAAAACATGAGTAAATACACCAAAAAAAAAAAAAAAACATATGCATGATCTAATACATGGCAGCTGTGCAATCAATAGTAATGGAGAAAGTCTTTTAAAGCTAGGTATTAGTTTAATTGAAAAAAACATTTTTTTAACATATTTGTTAAAACTGTCTCCATGTTGTGAGAGAAGGATATGATACAGATAATCTGAAAAAAATAAATAAATAAAATCAATCACCTCCACTTCCTCCCATTGCTACTTTTACCATCTACAGAAATGCACAGCTCCAGGTCAAAAAAGTCCAACCAGAGCCAGGAGGAGGGTCTTAGCGCTGTCAATCAACCTAGTGTATGCACTGCTCAATGTGCTAATGGTGGAGAAACAACTTACCGTTCCAGAAAAACTGTTTATCCGACATCTTCAGTGGCTATGCTAACTAGCCTTAGCATTCATGACAAGCTCTGCTGATGGGGAGAAGCTATAGTGTAGCAGAGAGAAAGGGGGACGATGTGAGTGTTGTGTACAAAATACTGATTGACAGCGCTAAGGTCCGCCTCCTGGCTCTGATTGGTTGTTTCTGACCGAGCTGGTTATTTTAACACTGGGAGAAGGCAGAGGAGGCAGATTTTTTTCACAGAATGTCTTTCTTGTATTATACTGTCACGAGATAGTGACAGTTTTAACAATCACGTGAAAAATTTCTCTTTTTTTCTAAAAGTTATTTACCCCAGTAAAATTTGAATCTGCTATAGGACACAACTGTCAGAGTCCAGGTTTTGCTACAAAGATGAAAGGACAAATGATCATCGATGGACAAAATAGGCTTTCATTTCACTCCAGTGTAGAGAACTCAAAAGTTGTGAAAAGTTGCAAAAAAAAAAAAGTTTACAGAAAGAGCATTGCAAGGTCTTAAATCAGCGCTCGACAGCTCAGGTGTTTTCCTCGTCTGCCACTATGAATTGCACCTCTGGGAGACCGAATGACACCCTATACCCTCTTCCCTTGTCGACCTTGAGTAGGAAAACCAGTGAGAGGACCAGGATTGGCTCCAGCTGAAACCTGAATAGTCATCTGTCCACCCCAATCAGTCAGCCTTTCTTTCTTAAAGAAGGGCAAAGTGACTTCTAGAGGCAAGACGAATGATTGCACTGTGTTGCAGAAATGTGGATCCCCTCTTTCGAGGATTGTGGAGAAGGCAGTTAATGACAGGTTTTGGGCTGGAGGGGATGACATGTGTTGTTAGAGGCAAACAGAAAACAGTCGTTTGTATTTAGGACTCATTTGTGTCTTTGTTGGCCAGCAAAGCTTGAGTGACCAACTAAAAATGTTTACTGCGGTAACACAAAAGTACTGAATGCCAATTTGTGTGTCTCGGTGTGTGTGTGTGTGTTCAATGGTTATTGGAGGATTTAGTAGGATGCTAAATCTTGCCAAAAGTGAACGAGCTAAAGAAGATGTACCATCCCTCGAGGGGGAAAAATGCAAAATCGTTTGTTTTGAAGTGACAGTTTTTCTGCCCATCGCTTCAGGGATAAGGAATGTAGAGAGAACTCGGAGGCAAGAAAAAGAAAGTTTGTTGGCGCTCCGATGTGGGGTTTGGCTCTGAATACACCCAAATCAACTCACGGTTGTCAGTCATTTTCAAGATGCGTCCACCAGCCTTATCATTATGACCAGCAAGTTCACCTCGATGGCTTGGACTAAACTGCAAATGGTATCTCGTTATGTATAATTCTTGCACAGGACTTTGATACTTTTATACAGCATCTATTAGGTTAAGATTTATCTTTATTATCAACAGGCTTCATTGTTTTATCAGTCTGTAATTAACTGCCCTCCCTTAAAATTTTTTGCCCCAGTCGGTGCTCGTAAACGGTCTTCCTGTGGTCTGCGTGTCTGCTCTGAAATTCAATGGTTCATGCTCAAACGTCTTGCTTTCTAATTTGTGCCCTTCTCTTGATGCTCACGCAACTTATTTTCTAGGGACTGACGTGTTTCGTTCTCGGATTGCTGTAAAATAACCCCACGATAGACCCCCAGGTAACACTAGTCACGGGCAAATAGGTCTTAAATTGGACAATACACAGACAATTCACTGATATTCCCTTACTTGTTGTCTTGACTCGTTTTGAAATATAATCCAAAGTCCTTTTTTGTTTTGTCTGGGTACCGAGATAGGACTGAGAGAAAATGCATTCAGTTATGAGGGGAAAATATCTCGATACTTTCTGTAATCTACTGAATATAGGAGTAGGATGACACTAGTACTCCCAACCAAAATTCATCCCCTTTAACACTGTGTAAGATGTCACAAAAATCAATTAAAGACATAAAACTGCTTGTTGCAATTTAAACTTTTAAAGCATCAAGTCAATACGACTCACAAAGAAAGTGTGATATATTGTAGCAGATCACTCATGTTTGCTAGCAAGAAATGACGTCTAGGAACTTTATGTTTGAATACAGATTTCTACAGAATTGTATGCGAATCTACACAGAAATAAAAAGAATATGTGTAGTAACCGCACATGTGGATGACAGAAAAGCTGTCAATGAGGAAACAGGTTTTGTCTGCTCAAAACACAAGTTTTCTTGTATCATTTTGGGGTTTTTCATACAATCTTTGCTGCCTTTTTACACATTACAATGTCTTTATCAGGTGTGCCATTAGATATGAATTTACTGGTGTTCATACAGATGTTTAAAAGTGTTTTTTTTGTTGTTGTTTCCTTCTAAGGTTGTGACTAGTCAATATCTGACCAGTAAAAAGGGGCCTTTTCATGCCAGAACTGATTATTCTGCTCAAAACAGACCAGAGTTGTTTTTTGTATTTTTTCTTTTCCCCACTTTGAAACTCATCTGAATTTTGGACCGGACAAAACGATCAAACTCTGTTCTGCCACAAAAGGACGGTCTCCATTCAAGTGGAAAGTTAACTCTGGTTATGGTTCACTTCCAGTGAGGAAACAAACACTCTATTCAGAAAAAGAAATCAGTCAAAGGAAGTGAACCAAAGGTAGGAATTAGCGTATGATCTACTGACATATTTTGCGATTTGAAAACTTTGCAATGCCTCGCTCTTGCTTCTGTGTTCTGTGTTCCCAACAGAAGCTGTTTTGTCTCCAGCTCTCTGCTATCTCCTTTAGTCCTCCCGCATTTATCTCGCCACCCCTGCTGCTCATGTTCCTCGGCGTCTTGCGATAGGCCGTTTGGAAAAAGCAGCTTTTCTAACTGGATTCCTGATAGGAGTTTTTTTTTTTAAGAGCAGTGTGAAAGTGAACCAAATCAAATGAAGGGATACAACTTCTTGCCCATCCCTGCTAAATCAAATCAAGCACGCCCTCCCCAGACTATCGTTGTGTGAAAACACCTTGGTGATCATCTGCGCGTTAACGAAAAACTGTTTTGCAACAGCAGGTAAGATGCTGACTGCTAATTCGTAACGTGACCTTCAAGCCAATCTTGGTTGAATACACCGTTATTATTTTTTGCCTTCCATTTAAACGAGGCCAGATTGCCATCGAAGTTCACACGAGGATGATTCTTGCTGAGTAGAGTTAAAAAGTAACAAAAATAAAGATCCTGTCTCTGTACATGATCATTTTGGACGAAATGCAAAAAATATGGGACACAAAAATCACACCACCAAGGCGAAAACACAACGCCTTGAAATTTTTGTTGCCTACAAAAATATTACATCTGGTTGTGCAGCTCAGGATTCTGCTAAAAAAAAACAACTATAGATAGAATAAAAGAATTTACAAAGTAAACTGAATTAAATTAAGACATCTAAGCTCCTGTGATAACACTTTTGAGTTCTTTAATTGTTCCACACTGTCACATTTCATTAAGCAATCAACATAATTTGCTGCTTATTAACACACTTGGTGTGAGCCGCCTGCCTCCGACTGAGTACCTGTATGTTTAATTCATGGGCCCGTGTGGATTTCTCCGAAATCTTTTGTTTTTTTGACTGCAGCTGGTTATACACAAACAATGATGCCACATTTCTCAGCAGACTGGAAATATGCAAAACAATGGGCTGCTTGTGCATATGAAAGCGTTATCAGAGTCTAGACTGCCAGATTCGCAAATTAGCAGGCTGAATAAAGCCTGGTGACACAATTGTTTCTCGTTTCTTCTTTGAGCAAGTTTTCACAGATAGAAAGAGGAGAGAACTTTTAAGCAGATCCGCTTTCCTCCACGTAACGGGACGAGAGAGATTTTCGGCGGGAATATATTCCGAATTAAGCCTCGCTCTTTTTCCTTTTTGATAAACGCATTAACGAGAGAATTAGATCATATTTGTTTGTAGCTCCTGCACGGTATTTGGCCTTTGCTGAAGTTTCTCCTGGTTTTCCTGTTGATGTTCAATTAGCTTTGAGCTTTATTAGTCAAGTCCGGTTATCTGGAAACGTGTTCACGTTGTTAACCTTGCCTTCCCAGTTATTTCACAATTTAATTTCTTTCTCTGTATAAGGCCAGGTTTTCAGCTCTCTCATCAGAACACCTACCAATAATTTACATTCCTTATTAACAACATAATCCCAAGGTTTCACGTAGGCCTTGACCATTTCATCATCATCATCCCCATCATCTTTTGCATCAACTTTTCAAGGCACGGAAAAAAGCTGTGATCCACACATTTTTCATGCATCTGACTCAAATCCATACTCCTAATCTGCTGTAAGGTGACGTGATTGACTTCTACAGAGAAGCTGCTTATAGTTGTTGTTTGGATTGATGATAGATTTTAATCTCTTGGGCTTAAATAGACATCTGACACACAGGGGGATAAAAAAAGGAAAGTAGTTCCCCCTTTAAAAGTAACCGTCTGCAACTTTAAAACATATACTTGTATTTGTTCTTAAGGCCTCATGACCTCGCCACTATGCACCTCTGTGTAATGTCTTCTGTATTTTTAGCCTTTTGTCAAGTATTAATGTGCAGGTGTTGTTTTTTTGTTTCTTTTTAGCTTTTTTAATTTTCCAAAAGTTGCTAATGTGAAAAGCTATGGGAATCACACGGGAACCAGTGCTATACCTGTCAGCAGGTGTGTGACGAGAAGTTGTGATACAAAATCTTGCCACAATTTTCTCATCGTAGGGACTTTCATTTCACCCAGCGCTGTTCAGTAGTGGTGAACTTTGCCTGAAAAAGAAAAAAGGAACAGTAAAATTAGTTCCCGATATGAAGTGGTGGTTTTATTGATTTTCCTGTTTGAAAAAAGAAAAGGTCACAAAGGAATATACAAGACATTTATCACTCTAGTAATACCCGGACAAGCCAATTGTCACACCAATCGTATCTGCGCTACATTAAACGGCCACTTAATCGTTTTTTAAGGTCTGACTTTATTTTGAACCTGTCTCGACTAAAAACTAATCAAACCTGAACCAGATACTTCTACACTAAACAGAGACCCCTGAAAACAGCTTCATGAATTAATTGTATCTTTGATTTATATGTGAAATGACAAAAAGCAGTTTTTCAATACCGTTGCTTCTGCCTCAGAATAAGGTGATTCTAAAAGCAGTCTGTAGATAAGTTGACACTGATTTACTGTGCACTGCAGTACATGTCCTTTCCAGCTTGTGATTTGTGAAATTTTTACTTACGATTTTGGGATTTTTAACATTTTGCCAACATTTTTTTTTTTTTCTCCCCTCCAGGGGGTCTTTTGTGGGCTCTAGTGTCCCTTATATGAAAGTAGGCTGACAGGAAAGGGGGAAGGAAAGAGGGGAAGACATGCGGCAAATATCGTCGGGTCTGGGAGTCGAACCCGCGATGTCCACGTCGAGGACTCAAGGCCTCCAAACGTGGGTCGTGCTAACCCCTTCGCCACCGCGGCACGCCCATTTCGCCAACATTCTTAATAAGAATCTTGATAAAACCTCATTAGTGTGAACAAAATATTAGAATATAATAGAAATATTTTTTATTATAAATAGTCACAATGGAGGAATGTCTGTGGCATCTTATAAGCTGGATGTTACATAACACCCCAACTTTCCATCAAAAAGGCTTTTTCTACTTGTTTGAGTCAAGACTGGAAAGCTAATAAAGATAAATGCAGTTCCAAAACTTTTGAAGGAAATTCAGCAAGTATGAGAATGAGTTAGCTACAGCATTTTTTTTTTAAAAGTACATTTTTGCAAGAATTCATTTCCAAGGTCAAGCCAAGACAGCTGGTAAAACTTCCTTATGGACTAAAAGTCAGACAGAGGTGATTAAAGTCACTGAAATACAAGCTCACGCGTCAGCTGGCCTTATTTCACGTCACAATCAATCTCTGTTACGAGACCTCGGAGAATAATTCTCCATTTGTATTGAAGTTTAAAAAAAGGGGGAGGGGGGAAGCGATTAGTAATATCGGTGTCAAATCTGCTCCTTATTAGGAAATAATAATGCAGACAGTGCTCAGTAACCTTGAGACTGCCTCACACGACAATCAGCCACAGTGATGGATGAACTTGACTGTGGGAGCAAGTGCACAGTATAAATGCATTCCATGCCAGCTCAAGTTATTGGCTCCCGCGTTCACTCGGTTATTCAGCGAGTCACAAAGGGGAGCCGAGTCTTAACTCAATCCATTAGATCCATCCATCATCTCGGTATCTCAGTGGGAGACAAACACTGATGGATCTATGCACATCGACTGGCGTCGCACCTTTAAAAATGGGGCTTGCTCTTGTGTCTCCCATATGCTCCTTGGGTAAAGATTGCATGTGTGTAAGACAGGTGGGTAA
Source organism: Xiphophorus hellerii (assembly GCF_003331165.1). Taxonomy (NCBI): domain Eukaryota; kingdom Metazoa; phylum Chordata; class Actinopteri; order Cyprinodontiformes; family Poeciliidae; genus Xiphophorus; species Xiphophorus hellerii. The sequence continues at coordinate 23,283,327 of NC_045679.1, read as the reverse complement.
TAGAGATGAAAGGAGCTTGTTTGGGTTTTAAGCGTGGGCTTCCATCAGTCGGTTTTCCACTTCATTAGTGCTGGGATGACAGGGCAAGATACTGTAATAAATGTTTAAAATGGTGTTTGCAGGGAAATCTCCAGACTGACGCACCTTACATGACATAAATGAAAACAGAAAAGGGATCACTCGCTATGCGGTTGGGTTTTGTTGACAGCGAAAGCACGACGCTAGGAAACTAAAAGCTTTTCATTAACGTGAGACAGTTTCATTAGACTAGAAAAAAAAATAATAAAAAGATTGTGTATTTTGTTAACAGTGAAAGAAAGTATGTTTTCAAGGTATTTCCCATCTTCGGATGATTCAACGTGCCAATATTTGCTTCTATTATAAACCCATTTAGTGTCCAACACATGAAGATGAAAACCACTGATGTCATTTGAAATACCAAGCAACTGGAACAATCAAACTGGAAGTTATACCTTAAGTTGGGAATTTCCCAATCAGTACTTTTTTGGTTTCCAATACCAAGTTGTGTCTTTTAAAAATGTTATATTTTCCTATACGAGTCCACCTGCAGTTTTATAGTACAAACTTGTAGAGTAGCCAAAGTTTGCTATATTCCACTGAATGTCTTGCAGAACCAAACATGTGCACAAAAAGCCATGCTGTGGTGCCCAGTTTGATTCATCCTTTTTTTTTGGCCATTGATGCATTATCACATTAAATTATGTGGGCACACTTTGCTGTTTTTGTGTCTCCTTAGCATTGCTATGATTGCACACTCACATGCTCTGCTGTATAAGAGCCTCAAAACTCAAAACTCAGCAAATCCTAATTTTGATGAATGAGGCTAAGCAATGACATTAAGCAAAGGTTGGAAATATAAATGTTTGTAGGTATTATTTAGCACACCAAACAGGTGATATTAAACTATCTTTTGTTGAAATCGGATGGCACTGTGCTGGACGTACAATGCTAATAATAAGAATGTCCAATGGCTCCAAAAAACATTTAAAGCCTGTGTTTTTACTTCATCTATTATTACCATTTCCTTTACCTTTGCGATGTTGTCTAAAAAAAAAAAACGCCTCTTCATTTAGAACAGCCGTCTCAAAGACTTAGTGCCAAACCACCATGCAGCCTTAATAAATGCATTGAAAGCATGAGGGAAGTGATGCTTGACAATGATAGAATTAGGCAGACCTATATTTGTGTGTAAACAGGACCGCCTTTACCTGGCAGATGTTGCATTTGGTGGTGTAGCTCTTTCCCCTACAAAGCCTCCAGAAATATGCAAACTGCAAAGTGCAGGTTTGCCAGTGACAACTTAGCTGCTGCCACGATCTGTTTCAGAATAGCTAGCAATGGCAGCTCTGTTCAGCTGAGATCCGAACTTAATTTCTTGCCCAATCAAATCGCCACGTCCAGAGAAACTAACTTCGCCCTTCACCCTGAGCAGGGTGCTGCACGTATAGCATCATGATGAAACTGAACACAGCTCAATCCTGGATGAAAAAGCTGACAGTTTTACGGTGCAGCTGACGTAAAGCCTACAGAAGAAGGCAACATTGGGTTTGGAGTTAAAGTAGTCAGCTACTCTGATAACCATCAGTCAAAAACACCGGGATCAGAGCCGAGATCTGGGATTAGGATTTCATCCTTCCTACCACAAATGCTATGGTAGATCAATCTGAAAGGTCAACGAGAGAACTAATCTAAAGGCAGGCATGCAAACACAAAACCACCATAAACTATTCAATTCCACAACAGTGGCAATCCTCTTAAGACAATCAGCAGTGCAGCGATTGATTTTCATTTTACAAACTTTGCCAAAGTGGGTAAGCAAATGAAATAATTGAATAGTGAGTTCAAAATGTGTACCACATTAATAAATGTAACCTGACCCAGCACAACATTAAATCAGTCATAAAAGCTGTTAATACTGCATTCATAATCACCTTCCAAAGTGTTACCCTGCTTGAAATCATTGGGGTTTATATACGTCAATGTGTCCATGAGGACACCTGTGTCATCATGACACTGAGGGGTTAATCTTTAGTTGGACTCTTACAATTGGAGGGTCATTTTCACAATTCCTTGTCAGACCATGAAAAAACAAAATGAAGTCTGTATGGCCATCACCATGACCGCTGGCGCGCCAGTTTGGCCATGAAAAAAAACGAAAGGCAGTACAGACTAAGAAGCACTTTATCGGAGTGTTTGTGTGAATAGCAATTCCTTGAAAAGTGTTTTTGCTCTACTGAGCTTCTTAAAAAGGAGGCGCACAAATGTGGACTTTTTAACCAATCAGTCCGGGAATGTGTGGAATGCGAAACATGAGGGAATCAGTCTTTGAAATGCTTTTAGCCTTGGAAAAAAAAAAAATCCTTACTAGTATCACAAAAAGGATTTTATTTGTAAAAGAAAGGGGGAAAAAACAAATGCAACGAGGAAGTATAAAGAGAAATTTTTCAATACTGCTCTGTTTTTCTCAACAGCTTCTGGCATTTTCATGTCACTTTCTTACAGCTTTATCTCCCAATTTCCTTTGCTGACGACCTTCTTCTTTTGAACCTGCAGACTTTCAATTAAGAGTTTGAGGTCCTGTACTGCAGCCTGGATCCATTTCTGTATCTAACCACTGAACCAAGATCAACCAGTAACCTGTGTGCATATGTGTGTGTGTGTTTCTTCCTCTGGGAGTAATTTGCAACACAGCATGCAAAATCGCTCTGCAAAGTATGACACTGCTAGAAGATTTTAAGTCAAGCAATTATCTTTGCTTAACCTTCCACACTGCCTCATTTAGAAAGTTATCTAAACTGCAGTGCCTTGCAAAAGTATTCATGTCTTTTCAACTTTTTCCACATTTTGCCAGGTTACAAACACAAACTTTAATGTGTTTATTTCAGATTTTCTTGATGCAAGAAAATCTGTTCACCCGGAGGACATTCCAGCACAAACATGCAAATTAAAATCTGAAAAGAGTGCAGTGGATTTGTATTTGTCATGGTTAATGCCCTTAATTTAGATGTAAACCGGGTCCATATGGATGTAATTTACTTTAAAAAAGGTGCGAAAATGATATGTTTGTCATCATCTTCCTTCCAATTCAAAGTGATGGTCTCCAAATATGGTGTGTCATAGAAAATTCCAATAGAGCACATTTAAATGTGTAATTGTAATTTTAAAAAAAAGTATTTAAAGGCTTATGAACACCTCTGCAAGCCATGCACACTGACGAGTTGGTTGGTTTAAGACTAATTGTATTGTCTAGTCTGTGTACTTTACATCAAAACATTAAGACGATGTTGGTTGTAAACCAAAATATAGGCAAAGAAAGAAGGAAAGAAATACAAGATTTTAAAGTAAAAATTAAAAAAAAATCAAAGATCCGGTTCATCACAGTGTCGCCGATGCTTAGTCCTTTGTGAAAAAATATAAAGACGTAAAACGTAGAAAACATTAAAAGAGTGTCCATATTGGTTCAGTGGTTCCGTGGCAGAATGAAAAAAGTACACAAGTAGTCTTTCAGTCTACGTGTGAGAGATCTTATCTTATTACACAGCAAGTGTTTTGACTGCTTTCCACCATGTCTACTGGGTTCTACATGACAAGCATCTCTAATTTAGTGTCTCTTTTTATTCCCAGACAGGCTGAATGTAGTTGTGTGTAGGGTCAGTGGCTACAAGATGTCACGTAGGGACAAATGTTGCTGGCAGCTGCCGAGGAACTGATTGCTCAGAGAAGATGTAGCCGAGGAAGGCAGTAAAGGTTTGAGTCATTGTTGTATGTCATCTTTACAAACATGCCAGTGCTGTGTCATCGAGATACTACTGTGATCCGCAACTGTTAAAGCATTTACTTGTTGGTTTGAAGACGACATGTGGAAAACGTAACCCGTTGTTTTGTCATACCGCCTGACCAGTTCCTTTATAATCCTTCTTTCTTATCTCACAATTATAATGTCAGGCCATAAATGGAGAGAAGCCTTTTTTACATCCTGCCTTCAACGCGTGCTTTACAATGCAGAGCCACTTGCTCGGTCAGCCGGTGTCAGTACTGTCCTATTAAGGGAAGTTGTAGAAAGTCTTTTTTTTTTTTTTTTCCTTAAGCCATATTGCAGAATCCATTATAATATGTCAGGATTAAATCTCACAGTTTCATGTTTTACCACCAAATTACAGTCAGATGTTACGCTGACACAAATCACAATTTGTTTTCGAAGGTTCTTTAGCGAGCCCCAATTTAAGGAAGGTGAACTTTCAGTCGGCCATACGCGATGCTGGAGCGTTGACTTGCAGAGAATCTTTTCCTAACTCGCTGTCCACATGAAAGGAAAACAACATGGGAACAGAGGGGCATGCATACTGCCTTTTCGGTATAATCACTACCCGCTGTTACATTAGGTTGTTGCCTTCTCATTTATATATATATATATATAATTATTTAACGGATACGGAAAATAAATCAAATACTTAAGACGAGACGCTCACAATGCAAATTTTCCTACTTCTTCCACATACTTCTGGTTTCATTTTATCCACCTGCAGCACATTCAATATATTTCCTCCCCCCTCCCACACTGTTTACTTGTATGCTGAGCAGGTGGCCATTGAGTGGCTGAATTCAAGAGCCGAGAAAGAACAGCCGTACTGGGAGATGTAAGCCGAGCCTGAGCTTTGAGGAATGGATAAGGATCAGTCAGCAATGAGACCTCTGCCAATTGCCTCTGCATATCTACCATCCATCGGTCTGTGTTGTGCAGCAGCTGCAGTTGAAAAATTGATTTGGTGCACGCTCTCGACTGATATGTGACACTGGGATGCGATTCTGCCACAGGACAAGGCAAACCGTGGAGGACAGGAGGTACTGTAAAATGTCGTCCAGTGTGGACAGTCCCTTGAAAAATGTTCACAAATGCATATGAATGCATTTCGTTTCCTCATAAACGGTAAAGTTTACTGTATTTTTTGTGAACTTTACGGTACAGATGAACACAAGTATTGTGTAATTGTGAAGCGAAGGGAGGAGTGATTCATGGCTTTTGCAACCTGTGATTAACAAAGACCTGAAAACTGTTGTGTGCATTTGTCATGCAGTGAGCCAGGACAATAAAGATTTTAATGAAAGGACTAAGTAAAGAAACAAAACAAAAAAAAACAGGCATCAGAGGAACTGGAATGCATGTGACCGAAAACACAAACAAACAATGGAGACAGGAGAGATGTGATGAAGGAATATATATGAAAGATCTGACAAGCACGTAAAGGAAGTGGCTGGCTTTTAAATAATTGAATGATATAGATAACTAGGTTAGAACTAATCAAGAGGAATGGATTGCAAATGGATGAAAACTTCTACAGAGAAGTTGAGAAAAAAATTACTAACAGAAATGAACAAAGAGGACTCTAACAAGACGCACAATGAGTTAATATACTCCAAAGAAACCTCATAGTATAGCAATAATGTAAGCTAACACACAAACAGTTTAACACAAGAAAGAGCAAAGACTCTCAACAGAGAGAAACAGACTTGGTGTAGAGAAATGGGAGTGAAAAAACAAAAAATAATGCCAATCCTAAGAATTATCTTAATCCACAACCAAAGTGAAAAACCAAACACTGTCAGCCTAAATCGTGATGGCGTTTGCATTTAGTCTTCTAAAGCAAAACTTGTCAATCCACAACTGGGTAAAATTATAGCTGCAGTTTGTTCCACTAGCGTTACAAATAATATTTTCACCCTTTGTTTCTACAAGAAGAAGAAAAAAAGTATCCTCAGACAGGATGAAGAAGTTATGAAAATACTATGTTGGATTTAGCTCTGGGTTACATCAACACATGAAGATATGTTTACCAAAAAGTCTGTGCATTGTATGTTTAGCGTTGTCCTGTTGAAAGGTGAACTTGTGTCCCACTGTCAGAAGTCTTTTGTGGTGTCAGAGTAATTTTCTTCTGGGATTCCATTTCATTTATCCCTCTTTAACTCTGTGCGGTCTTCAGAGAGAGTCATTTGAAACCCACAAGCTTTTCACCCTGTGCGCGGTCCAGCTGGGTCACATTGACCCAGTGTGCACTTTGACAAGTTTTTTTGTGTGTGTAGTTCCGGGAACTGACGGTGTGATGGGAGAGCCTCCGTCAGACCGCTAGTTTGAAAACTAGCATATTTTTCAAAGCATATGTTTCTCCAACTTCACAATGAAGTGCTATGTAATTTTTACTTATCGCATAATATCCCAAACAATTATTTTTCAGTTTGTGGTTGTAACATGACATAACATTTCAGAAATATGGATGCTTTAAAAATACCTAGAAGTGGCTGATTTTTTTTATTATTAACCGCTAAATTCCAACAATGCCACACACTATAATTAAAATACCTTTTTAATAAAATAAAATAAAGTAATAATAGATGTCCTAAAACAATACTTCTTCACAAATATCCAGTTACATTTTCCCCGTTTGCTTTAACTCTACGGTCGAGTCCGACCAAACCATGAGTCATGCGTACATAGCATGAATAATGGTGTGGTTCTAAAGACTGCAGCATGCTATCTCAATGCTGCACACCTTTGCGGCACAGAGGGAAATACAGCACTTCATGCAATCAAGGCAATGAATGGAGTTCTGAGTGTGCCAATTTAGCCCTCAACAAAAGCTCTATTGTGCTCTCGATGATGTTTTGCACCTGTATTGAAAAGAGCGGCACCGAGTGCAATCTTGCACACTCGAACCGCAGAATTATTATGTCAACTATTTATACATTTGAAAATGCTCATCTTTATATGTTGCTTTGAGAACGTGAATTACACGTATAGTTGAAACGTAAAGATTGAAAAGCTATTTAGTGTCGGATGTAACTATTGTTTGTTTGTTAGTTGTACATGCAAGGGACAGAAACTCTGGGTGGGCATCTGCTAAGGTGCTTGAGAAGGACAGCATAAGGTTTAAGAGGCAATTTGCTGTTCATCCATGTTATCCTAAATGAGGAGAATTACTGTTTTCCAAAGTGCACCCTAACCGGTACCCTTCTAGGCAGGGAGGAGGCCTCTAAGTTACTGTATTTCATGCAACTGCGAACACACGGGAGGGTTGCATCGCCTAACGGGAAAGGTTACGGGTTTTGCACTTTAATTTTGACACCAAAACATTCTCCTCTGATCACTACCTGTGCTCCCTGCCGTCGCCTTCTGTCGTCAGACAAACTTGGCGAGTTATATGTTGGGAAGTGCGGAACGCAGAACTCAAAGGACCGAAGGAGAGCCGCAGTAAAACATCTGCTGAGAAGGTTTGGAGCTATACTCTGTGTCAGATCATGTCACTGCCGATTACACTAAATTGCATCAGTGTAGTAGTGTGCAATGGCTGATATAAAATGCCTCACTGCCACAGTGCTTGCAGTACCTTGCTTAATGTTAGCGCTGCGACACGGTATGGTTGGCTGCTGATGAGTAATGCTGTTCAATTTCATGGAGATCGAATCCTGCGAGTCCCCCGGTCCCTCGGTTCAGTTTAAATTCAACATAGCTAAAAAAAAAAAGTCAGCAGAAAATAAAAAAAACAAGATATTGCTAAATATTTTACCTTTTATGATGATTTAGAATTACACATTTTATGTGTTTTAGATTTTTTTTTAAGTTGCAGACTAATTTGGAACCTCCTCTGTTTCAGATCATCCAAAACCAGGATCAGGGTGGCAAAACGAGCTGAATTTGTTTTTACTATGCTTAGATGCTTTATTATTAATAATTATATTAATGATACATTTTATTTACAGGCACCTTTCAAGATTCCCAACGTCGCTTAACATCAACAACATAAAAAAAAAAACACCACCTTGTGAACAAAAGTTAAAAAGTGCTACAAAAACGACCTAAAATACAAAAGAGTGTTTGTTTGCGGTGTGATGTGTGAGATGGTCAGATGGGGTATGCTAGTCGGAGCAGGTGAGTTTTGAGGAGAGATTTGAAAATGTGCAGAAATGATGTGAAGCAGTGGCAGTGTGTCCCATTTGGTCCAGCAGAACAGCTGAAAGATCTGAGTCCAGTAGTGGACAGACAGGCGGCTGGCATCTGGAATCTGTCAGAATGGCATAAATTATTAGTGCCATGTTTCCAGACTAGTCATGGTCAGCTGACCATGTGTGAGGTTAAAAGTTAAATGTAACACTGGTTACTTCAGACTCTATTTTATATATTTAAGTCAGGTAATGAATTCATGGCTGACGTTTATGCCCTCTACGTTCGTCGGCACCCCCGGCAAAGTCTTAAATTTTACATTTGATTGCAGTGTTAATAATCTCACACATTTAGAAAAATCTAAATTTTAGTTTTAGTTCTTATTTCTCCAAAATCACTGCTGTCACTTCTTTGCAACTCTTTTGTTGACATTTTGAAAAACCTCCTTTTGCTCGAAGGACACCATATAGACTGCTACTGTGACATTTTGCATTGTTAGAGCACACAGAGAGAAAGATCTTTTACTATTTCTCTCTTTGAAGATGCCAGATAACTTTTCTATAGCCTGCCAATATTTAGACATTTTATTATTACTATTATTAGTATTATTATTATTATTATTGTGACTCCAGTAGTCCTTATGGACTGTGAATAAATATGCAGGGAAGGTCTGCAGGAAGTCGAGCCCCAGACAGCTACAGCCATCTGTGCACATGGGGCCCACACCACTAAGCACTGCCACAGATGTATATTCAACAATAAAATGCTCTCTCTGTGGTCTGCATGTCTCTACATCCAAACTAAACAGTGTTTTTATAAGATCTTCACTTTGCGTACGGTTTCTCACTCAGACTCATCCATGACAGTGGTTCAGTTTGCAAGAAACACAAGCCGGTTGTCGCAAAACCTAACTTTTCTCAACAACAGTCAACAAACGGCTGTGCAAACGTCCAGCTGATCACATGAATCATTCATAGCACATCTATACCCTCAGTTACTTTCATATGCAAAGATTGTTTTTTTGTACCACACTTTGTTTCAGTGGGTCTCTCTCTCTCTCTCTGCGGCCACGACTGTATCACACTGATCTGTTGTTCTGAATCAGAGGTTCACCTGCTGCAACGATCTCACAGTTTTGCCTCTCTCTGCGCTGTGGTTGTCAAACCAGTGTTGCACTTTGCCTGCAGTGGCTTAATTAAATCCAGGAGCCTTAACGTGATCATGAATTTCAAAGAGAGCTGGGATGTGTATGAATGTACCAAAAGGCTTTACTGGTGGGATCCTGGCAACTAGCCGTTTGATCATCATTAGTTTATATTCAAGCGGTGCATGACAGAGGTCCTAAAATTGAGCCGAATGTTATTTATTATTCCTGTGTTCATTAGTATGCATATTAATCTTCAAATTTATATCCGAGGCTGATGTATCTTTAATGGACTGTACAATATAACTTTATCAGTTTGCTTAATTTCTATTTTCTCTGCTCTAGCGGTTATAAGCTGGCATAAGATCACGAATTAACTCACCTAGTATATAGAAGAAGAGTAATATTAATTCTGGCGTTTTATACTGATGGCTAAAAAGAGATGCAAAAGTTATACTGTTCATTAGCAAAGAGAAAGTGCAAATACAACATATTACCTCAGCATAAGGGAGACCAACAATTACTTCATACGTACCCACTTAATGTCTTACAGTGATCTTAAAAAAGCCCCTGGGAGAAATATGTGAGCATTTTGTACAGGAACCAGACTTCATGCCAGCAGATTTCCGTTTCCTGTAATCCAGCGCATGTAATATCTGCAGCTCTAAATTGTATCCCTCCCTCTGTCTAACGGTTTGGAGGAAAGGGGGGGGGGGGGGGGGGGCAGAGAGAGAGAAAATGAGTGAATTAATGCTGAGCTGATGCTTAGCGATGCCTAACGCTAATTACATTTTTCTGCTGTTTTTAATGGCGTTTACAGAAGATCTTGGAGCAACCATGTGGGGAGGAGCATTCACCTTGTTTTCATTAGAGGAATCCCTGAAGCAGAAATCTCTTTTGTTCATTAAAGTACTATATTGGGGTATGTATATATGCACGTGTCTCCTCTGTAATGTTAAAGTAAAGCTTCCCGTAGCAGCCCTGAAAGTGCACCGACTTAGGGTGGCGTTAGAACAGGCTTCTAACGATGGTTTCTGCCATTACTGAGTCAAGAAAGCTTGGATACGGTTGGCCTTTGCCTTCAGAATCAATATGTAATAATAACCACGATAATGTAAAGAATTAAATATTTGATCTGTGCTCTTGTTGCATTTGAGCACATTTTTTGGGCTATCTCCATAGTTTGCAATACGTGAATATGAAATGGTTTGTTTGTGAGTACAAAATGGAAGAAGGAAAGTGAATTGTCAAATTCGTCAAGAACCAAACTGCCTTAGAGCTAACAGACTTGTAGGTTATCCTGCAATAGTCAGCCCCGCCCACTCCTCACTACTCCCCAGGGCTGCCTACTGACCAGTTCTCCGTCTAACAGGTCCGGAAAATCTCTGAGTCCTGGGTATTACCCTAAGAGTACTCTATAAGAGATAATCTATTTAAACTGGTAGCGAAAGTGACTCGTCTAGCTCTAACTACCTCCAATCCAGAAGTTATGACCCTTTACAGTTAAGAAACAATCAGCTGAGTAGCCCTCGCAGCTGCATAATTCCAATAACCACTTCTGTTAACGGTAGCCCACTTTCTAAATCATAACTTGCACTTGGAACTGGCTAGATTATGTTTAGTGACTTAGAGGTAAGTCCCAGGGTCATTATTTACTCTCACCAAAGGAAATTATGAAGCCTCCTATTTACTGGAATCATGTACATTAGTTTTACCTTGATTAAAAGAACTGGACAAAGATTAAATGACTCTATTAATTCCAATGTCCACCAACCTCATTAGAATTTTGTGGTATAAATTTATTAAGCAAGCTTAAGCAGGGATATGCGACATACAAATCAATTATCAATCGTATATAGATCAAAAACAGTGTAATAAAATTTACATGTACAATCCCACTACTCTGTCTCCTTTCCCTAAGAATTAAGTCGCAAGTTCTGAAATGAAATTTCAATGAGCAGATTCAACTCATACCCAGACGATGATGGATCTTTTGGCAACAGGAATTTCTTGCATCCTTGGTTGAGGTCTTGGTCTCGTGTGGAAAAATCCTCCTTAGAAAGGAAACAAAGCAGAACGGGTCTGAATCCTTTTTGCAAGACTCAGTTCTTCCTCCTTGTGGGACCTTTGTCCTTCCTCCAAGTCCTGCTGCAGAGTTTGAAAGTGCTGAGTTGAGACGAGACCGTCTGTCAAATAAAGAACTAGAGATGGGGCAACGGGACCCAGTCCTTTCTTCGCGGTGTGAAGTCTGAGCTTCCCCGTAGTTCTGAAGTGCGGTCCGTGTTTCAATCTGCTCCTGCATGCTATTGCAGGTGTTGTCTCTTCTTCTCCGCCGCCGGACTGGGAACGGTTGGTTCCTCTTTTCAGCCCCTTTTTATGCCTCTCCTCACCATGTGTGTGTATGGGAAGGTTTGGCCTACGTGACTTCCTTCACGGCCGCTGTGTCTCATGAAAAAGTCCCCCCCATTTCTCAACCTGCTTGCTGACCACAGTGGAAGTTCCCGTACTTCCCCTTTCTTCCTGTGCTTCTTGGCCATCTGTTCAGAACTGCTTGCGACATTTCCTGTTCTCAGAGCTGTACTGCACATTCGTCTCTTCTATATTCTATAACTCACTTTATCTATTAAAACTCAGTAAACACATTCAACTTGTTGTTAAATTGATTTCAGATGATCATAACTTCATATTCATTGACAATAAATCACATCTTTTCCTTGTTGTTAATCATTAACATAATCATTACATATTTAAATCATTACAAATCATCAATCAGAGATTCTTTGCAGAAACAAATCATTACAGATCTTTACAGAAAGTTATTGAGTGATTACTTGTATTCATGTTATTCAGACTTATTCAACTTAATTAACTTCTAATCAAACTACAGAATTACTTTATTTCTTCCAAGCCATTATGTATCTTTTTCTGCGTGTGCCTGGAAAGATCTCATACCCTTATGCCAGTTTTCTTGACACCCCCTCCATGAGATCGGACGGTGCTGCGCAGAAAACACAGAGTCCAAAGTCAAAAGAGATCAAGTCCATCACCACAAGTGGCAGTAAGGATGTCCCGCTCATAGCAGGTAACCGGAGACGATGAAGGTGTCCAGGAATCCACGACCTCATACTCCGATAGATTGGATGGCGGAGAAAGCCAGTGTTCTGCACCCAAATCGTCGTCAAGGGTAGTTTCACCAGAGACGGAAAGGGTGGAACGCTCCAGCGGAGGCTGCAGAGGCGAAGGCAAGTCCATGCCAAAGTCTGGCAACGCGGACGGGTTGTTGCAGTAGCCTTCCAATTCTGCCAGCAGATTCTGGAAATCCATATCACTTGGTGATGGAGATGAAGGGGAAAGGATGTCCTCAGTCTGGCATGCTTGGGGAGATGAACTGAGGTTCTCAGTTTGGGTACCTCTCTCGTTAGTCGCACTGCTGGTTTGGCATCCGACGTCGATAAACAAATCTGGAGACACGGGACGTGTAGGCGGAAGGTAGTCACCCACCGCCACAAGTCGTCCATCCAACAGGTGTAAAGTTGGGAGGCATTGCCGAGTAAGTTGGTGTTCCCATAACTTATGAATCACGGGCAGCCGTAGTCCCGTATACAACGGAGATGCTGTGAAGTCGTCGTCATCTAGGCCAAACGCAGAGGTCCACACGATTTTGTGCACCCGTTCCAGGGATCTAGATGTGGAATCCGCTATGTAGGGCAAATCCTCCAGCCCTGTGGCGCAGAGGATTGCCGTTACATTGCTAAAATGGCTGCTCACGCATTTGTGACACCAGCGGGAAGACGATGCAACCCAAATGAATCCATAAGATTCTGCAGTGACTCCACACCCCACACAGCAGGTTGATGCCTGAGGAGAAACAGCAACCCAGGTAACTTCATGATCAGTGGTTATCGATTAACTACATTTACTTACAATGACGAAAATGCGAAAGCGAAAGCTGAGAGAGTAGGCTGGTTTAAGCCCGTGTGCCGGCTTGTTTTGCGAGCCAAGGTGAATTAATCACAGGAGCCGGAATGTCATGATCTGGAGCTGGTTCACCTCGATCATAGACATGAGCTGAATCATGGAAGATTGCCGCGTAGGTCATTAGCCATACAACAATGGCCAGGTCCGAGGTCTCATGGAGCCAGTAGAGGACCACCAGGATCCCCCAAACCGTTGCCCAAAGAGCCAGAATTATCCACTTTTGCATCCAAATTCGCCGTCCCCGACCCTTGATAGACAAGGCCTGACGCGCTAAGTAGATGAGGATAGATACTGCAAATAGCCCTTCTAGAATAGCTGTGAGGATCTTAAATGGGGCGGTTCGTGTGGCTTGTGTGCCCCCAAGGACCAATTCCAATATCAGGGCTGCGGTATCGGTGATGAGCCATAGGCAGACCACAACACCCCTGCGCCAATTAATGCGGGTACGGCCCATCAAGTAACAAGCGAAAAGGGATGAAGCTAACCCCCATTTGTGGAGAACGATGGGACGGAGGATCAGCTTGGCATATCCTTGTAGCGCGACGAAGATCCTCATAGGATGTCCCTTAGGCCAAGGACCGGTGTGGCAGAAGACTACCCAGGCCAGGGTAATCCCTAAATGCTCAAGGGTACTCACTTGAATCGGTGTAAAAAGTGAGTTAGGATTCGACGAGTTGGTTGAAGAGTTAGTTGAAGAGTTGGTTTCCATGATATCCGATGATGGTTGCTCTGGATCAGGTCTTCTCGGCAGCTGCGGTGAAGGTTGAATGGCTCGCAGACACACGACGGCTCTCTCTTATGCAGAAGTAGGCTCCTCCTTCGGGGGGAGGGGCTGGTAGTTCCTCTTTTTACAACGACACAGTGCATTTAGCCACGCCTCCAGGACGATTTTACCGATGATCAACGCCACAGCGACGCCCAGGAGGCCCAAGAGGTATGGCCACAGCAGACTCAAAGCACTCATCAACCATTGTTCAACAATGTTGAGGCCTTCTTCCACCACATGAGCAACTTCTTCCGCAACCTCAGAAATGGCGGCCACCAATGTTGCCCCCATAGTCTCATACCAGTAACAGTCATGGATATCAGAGCCTTCTCCACATTGCTGCCAATTCTCCGTGGTGGTGGAGCAGGTGAGATTGGAATACAACAGGTTAGGTCCTACCCATTCGAACCCTGAGTCGATGCTGCCATCACACAGACTTTTTCGGAAAGCATGTCCTTCGGCGATGGCTATAAGGGGATTTGGGATGAACGGAACGGGAAGGCCAAGGATGTTCTTGCGCTTCTGGAGATGGTATCCTAGGATCGCATCGGTGCACGTCCCTCCGCTCACAATTGCCCTTCGCCATGTTCCATTGAACTTTCGCCAAGTAACCTCAGAAGAGTGAGTGTCATACTCGTCTGCATAATGGTCAGTGCAGTAACTTTCCCAACCTCGGAGTTCTCCGCAGGGTCGTCTGGCCAACCCTATTACACATTCAAGGACACTTCTGGTGTTGTTTTTACAAGTCATGCGCCAAGGTCTTGGGCTGACGTAACTGGCCGGTCTCCAAAAAATCCCAGGCCAAATCATGCGTTCCTTAGAGTAGACTGTAGCAATGTACTGGTACTTGACCCAATAGTTTGTTGATTCTGTAAGGCATGGTGTTACCCAGGCTTCAAACTCATGTTGTTGGAGGCCCCACCACTCGTAGTCCCATTTTCGATAGTAATCCTCGTACCAGGCTCGTAGGGCCCATTTAGCCGTAGGAGCTTTATCAGGATCAGGGCAGTTATACCTCCAGGTAGAGTGCAAAGCGTTGCCGACCTGCCAGAGGTCGCATCGTGGCGATGAGAGGGTTTTCTTCCAACAGGTGTCATTCAGGCTCTCAAAAATTCTTTTGGCGACACACTTGTCAATTTTAGCAAAGTCGTCTTTAGGAGCGTTTAGAAGGTCATCGGGAGTTGGAAGGAGTTGTGTACGCAAATTGGCAATGTGTAGCTCATCTAACCCAGTAAGAGAGCGCACTGTCCCCTCTGGGAAATCTCCCATAAAGAACGTTTGGTCCTCGGCTATGTATGTCCATGGGAATGTGTTGTTCAGCCAGGTCTCAATCTCTGTACGGAGAGGGCGTGTAGAGTGCCAAAAATCAGCCCAATACTCTTCTATGGCCGATACTATATAATTCTGTCCTGCACATTTCACAAACTTATTCCAGAGGCAAGGATTTAACCAACTAAAGTGGTGTTTATAGCAGTGTTTTTGATCGTTGTCATACATAAACCGTCTAGGTCCTTGCCTGATCAGAAAAGCCGTCATGTTAGTCAAAGTATCAGGTGTAGGCGGCGTCATTGTGTTAACTGGAGCAGTACCTCGGGAGGCATTTCGAAAGGTCCAGTTCCCAGGCGGTGCTGTTGGGATGGTAACATCCACCCTGCAGTTCAGGTGATAATCTCCCCAAAACTCCTCTCGGGGAAGCCAGGCTCGACAGCCTGAGGACCTGTGTGGGGCTGGGTATACTACTTCGGTATCCCAGTACCCTTGACTTGGCAACAATAGCAGCGATCGACAAGCCATGTTGCAATGCCATTCTGGCATACCTCGGTCCGGGTGAATCCAGTTGCATCTGACGGTCCGTCGTTCTTTGTTTTGCAGAACCCGTATCCAACAGAGCACTCCGGTGTCGAGGAAGTCGTAGTTGTAGATCTCCCAGGTGCGATTCAGAAGGTCGTCTAAGGTGGAGTCGTTCAATTTGAAGGCTCGGCGTTCCACGTACTTTTTACCGTTATCTTTGGCGAACAGTCCGGTTCTGTTCTGGACAGAAGTTTCGTTGTCCCATGGCACAAAAATAGCCGTGGTGTTTGTGTTCCAACAATTGAAGTTAGCGTACTTGGAATGTCCATAGGTGACTCTTGTATGCGTAAGATACCACGGTCCAACTCCGATGAAGTAGAAGATAGTAGCAAGAACAGCAGCAGCAAATAGCAGGGCAAGAAGCGTTAGCAGCCCTTTCAGGCATAGGGATTTTCCGGTTATCGTAGTCGTTTTCCGTAGCAAAGGTTCGTTAGAGGTGTTCGAGTCGTCGTCAGTGTCAGTAGAGCTGTCTGATTCCGATGTGACATCCAGCAACTCCGGGTCTGTAGGCCGGCGTCTCATGCCGATAGCATCCATCCTGGCCAGATTAGTGCTTCTCTGGGATCCGATGTATCAGGCTTTGCACAGATTTTCCTCAAAGCCTTGAGGTGGCCCTGGTTAGCAGGGTTCTTTCCAACCCGTCTGGTGGCCCTTCTCTGCTGCAGGGCTGTTAATATGGGAGAGGGGTAGGGTAAATCAGGCTCCAACCCCCTCCACACCCACTTCCAGTGAAACACCCTCCAGTAATCCGGCCGAGGAAACGGGCCTTGGGCGGTGCCAGTTTTCAGCGCCTGGTCATACCAGGATTCGTGTTTGTGCCCTATTGGGGCAGGCACTGAGATGTAGGTATACAATGATTGTCCATGCAGAGTTAGCCTGGTGCGGTACCCCCAGGATGACGGAGTATAAATCCTCTGGTGTGGTGGATTGGGGTAGACCCTGTCAATTTCCAATTTCAATGGAAGCTTGGTGTTATTAAATATATAACATTCTGGATTCGTTTCCCTCTGTATTATGGTTTTCGCCATGCTTGGTGATGTGGTCCAAATGATCATGTCATTAACTGTAATTTCACAATACAGTCCTTGCAGTGGTTCAAGATAATGGGGACCCCACCTAACCCGCAGCTCGATCCCCCGTACCCTGAAATACACTGTATTAAAAGTCCATGGTAGAGATCTTGGACACATAGGGGAGATTGATGCAAAATTAACCGTGTTTTCAGATCCTCGTCCTTGCCAAGCAGGCGGTGCGGTAGGGATAAATATATGTGGCTTCATGGGAGGGGGCGTCGTGTATTCTTCACTTTCCTCCACCTGTTTTGTGTTTTGGAAATTGGTGGGTCGGAGATATATGAGATATTTGAGAAAATAGGCCTCGGTGAGCGGATTGGAAACAGTGTAATCTTCTCTTGGCATATCGAGTAGAATGGAGGTGGTAGGGAGCCTTAAAAACGGGCCTCTGTCTGATAGTCCCGATGAGACTCCAACCCCCACTTTGAACAATCTAGTCACAAAACACTGTCTCCCCTTTCGCTTTTTGGTTTTTTGCTGACCTTTAGACTTGACGACTCGTTTTTCTCCTTCCGGTGCGTCCATCAGTTTTGGTTTGCCTTTCTCCATGGAAATGCTGAGGCGAGCTTCTGCCAGGCGTGAGTTTTGGGTTTCTTCTTGGGAGGCTCCGACTCCGTACTGGACACGGTGGCGTAAGTCTGCTCGTCTGGTACCACTTTGATGGCGGCTCCGACTGAATAGATCCCTTTATAGGGGACGGTGATCATGCGCACTGACAGCTGGACCTGACAGGAGGTGCTAGGATCAGAGGGCGTGCCCGCCCTGTGAGCCACGCCTCCCGGGTGTTGCAAAACTCCATCCCGAAACTGGGATTCCGCTGTCACCCAGTACAGGCAAGACTTCTCCTTTGGTCTCACCGCATTGCTGCCCCATCCGTCCACCTCAGTGGTGTAGTAATACATGTCTGAGCTGCGCACCCCATCTTCCCTTGGTGCATCCGGCAGATCTACTATTGGTATTGTGCAGTCATTGATGACCTCCAAAATCAGATGTGCCCAGGTGGTCAGTTCCCAGGGGCCTGTCCACCCACCATTAACGGCTTGCTCTCGGGCTTCATCTGGGAGTGCACTTAGCTCCTCAGCTGATGGTTGGTATGCATGAGGCCGATGTACCCGGAAAACCACAGGAGAGTGGTTGGCATTCAATGGTGGAAATGACAGGGAAGCTCTAGCAGCGTCATACGGCCAGGCGGCTTGAACAGAATCCCACAGGACATCATGGGGCCCTTCTTCCCTATTCCACACCCATGGGTCCAGTTCTTCTGGAGTGTTCGGAGGGGCGGAAGGTCCTGGTAATATTATCGGTATGGGGCTCCCATAGTTCGACTGCACTTGCCCATAGGTTCTGTAATATCGCAGCGAGCTGTAAAACCTTGTCACTTGCCACCCTTCAGCTTCGCCTGTCAGTGTTACCTCTCCGCTCCTCAGCTGTTCCTTGCACACAGGACAGTGGTGTAGCTCATCTCCGTCCCACGTGCAATAGCAAGTTCTTGGTTTTTCCTTGAGCCACCCCCATTGGGTTTCCAACTTAAGCCGGGGCAGGTAACCCACTCGGCAGTTCCCACAGATTGTATTGTTCAACACCGTGACCGGGGAGACGCGAAGATGCTGTAGCATCTCTGCGGTAGCCCCCTGGTGCCTTGGCTTCTCACGGCCCGGTCCTTCCCAGATAATGGGGAGATGGTGGTCCGTTAAACAAACCGGACAGCCGCTTTTAGCTTTCCCCCAAACCAGCATCTCTCTCTCCTCCGACAGGACTCCATTTTTAGCCCAATCCAATTTCTTCAGGGCTCGTCCTGCCCAAATCCCTGAAGGTGTTCTTCTAACTACAACCACCCCTTTCACGGTGGCCAGTCCGAGATAGGGTGGAATGGTACATGATTCACTGGCCATTTCACCGGCTTCTGTTTCACTTTAGTCAGGAACCGGCTTGAGCTGCTCAACTCCTTGGATCCCTTTTCTTTCCAGCAATACTGTGTTCCTGTCCAGTACTTGCTTGACGATGTCAGTTGTGTCAAACTTGGGTTTCACTGCTGCATGCACAGGTTGCTCTCTTGCTTTGACCCACACGCGCTGTCCCTCTCGGAATGGCACTCTGGGCGTCAGCTTCTCCTTTTTGTCGCTGGAGCCCCGCCCCACTTCCTTCGTGGTGAACGGCCGTTGGTTGAGTTCCATCGCAGGGGCGGGTCTTTCGGCTCTGCTTCTGTCATTCAGGGCCTGCCCTATTTCCACCGCTTGGGTGCTCCAGCTGTTGGTGTTAGCATTTTTAGCTATCCAGCTTTTCACTAACCCAATGGCTCGTTCCACCACTCCGTTAGCTTGTGGGGTGTAGGGTGGCGAGTAAACTCGCATTACTCCATACTTCTGACACCACTGGTCAACCTGTGAATTACGGAAATGAGTCCCATTGTCCGTGCGCAGCTCTTTCGGGATTCCCAGGGCACTGCATACTTGTTCCAGCATGCCGACAACACTATTGCCGTTCGCTTTCCTGGCTGCTTTTGTAGTTACAAACCCCGACATAGAATCCACCAGCACTAAGAGGTACTTCTCACCTCTCCTTCCTGTTATCCCCATGGGACCTGCAACATCCATGCAGACTGAGCCCCAGGGGACCGTGCTTTTGATGGACAACCCATCCATCCGCTGCCCTCGGCGACCTGCGTTGTATTGACCACACACTTCACAGTCCCTTAGCACGCGTTGGACTTGTTTTACTGGGATCCAAAGATCTTGCTCCTCCAGTTCCTTACGTGTAGGTCGCACGCCTGCATGTCCAAGGGCCTCATGCACGCTCCGCACGACCTCGACCACGTACTCTTCTGGGACCTCCCGTCCTCTGGGAGTACTGTCCCACTTCTCGGTACCGACAAAGACGATCTTTCTTTGTTGGACATAGCAGTCCACTTCATCATTCCCACGCCAATGAGCTCCCTCATGCGTGTGTGCTCTTTGATGCTCAACATCTATTTCCAACTGCAGTTTTAGCTCAGCAATCTTTTTCCACAAGTCTTTGTGTGCCACTGGCTTGCCCTTTGCTGTCTCGAAACCATTTTCTTCCCAAATGGCCAAGTCCTCTCTAAGGGCCTGAGCACAGTAGTAACTGTCGGTTACTAACCTGGCACTTTTGATTTTCCTTTTCACCAGCTCCAGCAATCCTTCCAGTACTGCCGTCACTTCTCCGGCCTGAGCACTACCGGGGGCCTTTCCTTTCTGACGGCATTTCTCTTTGCCATCCTGCTTCAGAATAAATCCCCAGTATGCCGACTGGTCGGACCCCTTTCTGGATCCATCGGTGTAGATTGTCCATTCCGGTTGTCCTGGCTTCTCAGGTGTTTCTTGTGGTTTTTTCTTACTGGTGGGTTGTGCCGGCCCAATTTCAAGCTCCGGGTCCAGCAAGATGTCCTCCCATCTTCCCCACCGAGTATTGGTTGCTTTAGTACTTTCCACAGTCCCTTTTCTTAGGTACTTGTGAACTTGACTTTGTGTGATGACTTTAACTGGTTGTCCTTGTGCTAAATCCTTCAGCACGCCCCAATAGCGAGCTAACACCGCTAGCTCTTTCTCTTCCTGCGGGTATTTCTTCTCAACAGAAGTTAGGGTGTAGCTCCACAGGGTAACCAAGCCTCCATTTTCATTACTCACTTTGATCATGGCATCGTCATTCTCGCAGTTGATCTCTGCCACTAGTCTTTCTGATAAACTTCTTGGCTCCAGTCTCACGGCTGCTTGAATGGCCCTCCTCAGTTCCTCTAGGTTTTGTTGATTGGCTGCTGTCCAAACCCAGGGTCTTTTTCCGTCTTTCTCATCGTCCTCACTTTTCCTCAGGCAGTGGTACAAGGGTTTAGCATACTTCTGGTAATTGGGTACATGGTCTCTGACATAGTTACACAATCCCAATATTTTCTGCAAGTCATTTTCTGACTGAGGTGGTTGAATGTTTGCGAGCTTTTCTCTGTATCCATCCGAGAGTCCTAAGTCCGACGTGACTTCGAAACCCAGATAGTTCACTTGGAACTGTCCAAATTGACATTTCTTGAGGTTTAGTTTCAAACCTGCCTTGGTGAGGTTTTCAACTACTTTTTGTAGCCTTTCTAAGTGTTCTTCTTCTGTGTCATCAGCAATGAAAACATCATCAATGTACACAGTTGCTCCTACGTCCCCCAGTACTTCCATCACTGCTGACTGGAACACATTTGGGGAGTTCTTGTAGCCCTGGGGTAACCTTTGCCACACATAGCTTTTGCCTTTGTGGGTGAATGCAGTTTTACCTTGCGATTGTCTGGCGAGGCGTAGGGAGAAAAATCCATTAGCTAGGTCGATGCAAGACTTGAACTTCTTGACTCGAAGAGTTTTCAGCGCTCCTTGTGGATTGATTAGACTGGCTCGGTTTGCTATTGTTCTCCGATTCAGGGCCTTGAAGTTGATAACTGGCCTCCAACCCCCTCCAGCCGATTCAGGTTTCTTCACCGCCTGGATGGGGCTGTTGGTGATCGGGTTGAGTTCCTCTCTGATGATCTCTAGGGCACTCAGTTCCTTCACGATCTTGTCCATCTCCTCGACTGCTCCTGGGTTCAACGGGTACTGCCGAACAGGTGGGTGAACCCCACCTTCGATGTGATGAACGAACTTTGGGCCCAAATCTCCACAATCGTTCTTGAACCGTGCCACCTGCGCCGTAACGATGATCTCACGCAGCTTCTCTTTCCCAGCCGGGGAGAAGTCACTCTCTTCAAGTTTCTGTTCTATCACCGTTGGTATGTCAACTGGTTTGTACCAATCTTGCTTTTCCGATCCTGCTTGGGTCGGGCCGACTTTCACCAATCTTGCTTTCAAGCTCGTCAGCCTTCGCTCCAGTCGGCGATGTGTGCCTTTCTTCTTACTGAGCTCGTCTAAGTCTTTTACTGTGAGGAGATTGTAGGGACCTTTCACCCACACTACTCCTCTCCAGGTCCCATACGGCATTTCTTCTACTTTTCCATTAGCAAACTGAACCTTCAGGTGTCCTGCTGTTTTTAGGTCTTTGCGGGTCATAGACACCTCCGCTCCTGTGTCCACCAGGTAGGGTACTCCCTCCACTTTAGCGTAGATTTCGTCCCCTTCCCAGTAGGCATTTTCTAAAATGACCCGCGACCTGGACGCCATTACTTCGGTGACCCTCCGGCCCCGGCTTTACGGGACTCACGGAGGGCCGTCCTCTCTTCTGGGCTCAATTTCCTATACTCCTCATCTGTCAAGAACTGACCTTTTTCTGGCTGGTTTGATGAAGCCGGCGGGTTGGTCGGTTTCCCTTGTGGTCCTGGTGGTTTCTGCTGGAACGGCCGGTTCCGGAAGTTGGATGGCGGTGCTCCTTGTTGAAACGGTCTGCTCTGGAAGTTGGATGGCGGTGCTCCTTGCTGGAACGGTCTACCCTGGAAGTTAGATGGTTGTCTGATGTTAACCCTTCCCGGTGGCTTTGCCGGTTGGCTAGCCTCCTTCTTCCTTTTGTCCTCGTAGTACTGCTGTTCCAGGTCGAATCCTTGCACTGCTACATCCATCTGAGCGATTGTTGTGCTTCTCACTGGCAACTTGACGAAAACGATCTCTCCCCTGCGTCCCTTTGTCACTTCACGCAGCACTTTCACATATCTCGCAGGAGAAACGGTCTGCTTAAGTGTGTGCCAAAGCGGTTCCAACCGGCTTCCCCTGTCCAGCCGTCCTCTGGCTCTCTTCACCTGGGACTCTTCATCATCCATGTCCTCCAACACCAGCCTTTCATAGTTGCTCTGCGCTGAATCTGTTCCAACCATCGGGTCCGAGGTCACGCTGGTCAGCCACAACTTTTTGGCTCCCTCGTGGTTGGTGGTAGACAGCACAGTTGGCCAAACATCTTTCAGATATTCCTCATTGTTTTCGTCTGCGTTTTTACTCCTGATCACCAGCCTTAGATTCTTCAGCTCGGCGTAAGCGTCCTGTCCCGTATTAGTGGCAGGTAGCTGAGCTGACACCTCTGGTTGTCTCGCCGGGATCCGCGGTCCTGGCTCCGAAGACGTCGCCTGAGGTTCCTCTTCATCAGCCGACACTTCGTCCAGCTGCTGTTGAGTTTCCCTGGAGTATTTGTAGGCGGCTTTCTTCAGCCGTCGCAGCATCACATCATACATAATTCCAATGTATGCGTTCCTGAAGTTGGTAGTCAGGGAATAGTGTGCTGTCAGGGTGGAGCAGGATGGTGTCATCAGGATGTTGGCCCATTCTCCGATTGTCGCTTCCACCTCGAGCTGCACCCGGTCTCCCAACCTGCTGGCCCATCCTGCTGGGATCTGGTACTCGGTTTGGCCGGCCTCTGGTACATACGTACGCCGTCCGTCCTTAGCCTGCACTGGACCCCAGGTCACGTCTCTCGCCAGTCTTTCAGAAGATTTCTCGATGTCAAAGGTCTCCATTTCTTTCTTCTTACCCCGGTGCTGTCCTGTTCGGAGTGTCTTGTGCTCTGTCGGTGGTTGCTTCGGGTCGGAGAAGACGCTGCCGTGATCACTTTCCTCTTCTTCTTCTCCAGGTTGTTCGATCTCCGGCTGCTCTTCTCCGTCTTCCGAGTCGCTGATATCCTCATACTGTTGTTGTCGAAGAGGTTCTCTCCCGGGGGAGTTCAGCGGTTGAATCTTGGCTGGTTTCATCAGTCCTTGTTCTTTCGGGACCGTCGGCTGCTCATTCTTGACTCTTCCCACATTGGGTTTTTTCAGTTCACTGCGGCTCTCTTCAAACGAGAACTCCTTAACGTACCTTGCTGCGGAGAACCCTGGTTCAACAGGTGCCTCCTTTATCTTTATTCTGGGTGGCTGCACGGCCTTGGCTTTACCTTTCTGGGTGGTGTTTGAAACCTCTCTCTGGGGAATTTTTAAGGGATATTTCTTGACTTCTTGTGATGGATGGCTAATGCGGCATTGCTCCTCCATCTCAGCTGCCATTTTCACCCCTTGCTCAGTGCGGAGTCGATGCAGACGGGGGTCAACCACCACCACCACTTCTTTGAACACAAAGAAATGGCTGTTGTTCTTAGCTATATTCACCACCCCGTTCTCTGCAATCGATCTGGCGGTGTCCCTTGGCAGATCCGGTGATCTCAGTCCCTGCACACTCACTACCACTCTTCTCATGCATTCGTTGCTGGCTGCCGTCAGGCCCCGCTCGAGTCCGTGCCACATCTTCTTCCGGTACTCATCTAAACTCTCTCCTTTTCGGTAGATGTCAATCGGGACCAGGATTACAGCACTATAAGGGAGACTATAGCCGTTCATCAAGACTACTTCCCCCCTTGTTTTTGGGCTACAGCTAGCTTCCAGCAATCTTAAATCTGTTTTGTAACATTGCCCTGCTTGGTCCGCAAGGCTGTGTCTGAATTTTCGATTGTGGATCTTGTATTGGTCATTGGCGAACACAATCAGTCCGTCACCTTCAAGATCCCATATTCTTCCAATAACCTGATAAATCCGGAGTCCGGTCTGCAGTCCAAAGTTGCTGGCCCCCGGTGGTATTTCGGCTAATTCTCGGGCCATCCTCCAGGTGTCCGATTTCTGAGTCTTCTTCTTGGGGCGGTCGGGCTCCCGCAGCTCCTCGTCCGATTCCTCTTCGTCTTCGTCGGAGCTGTTATCCGCCGGAGTCCTCGTAGGTGGCAGTGGAGGCCTCCTCTCCGTGCTGTGGACTCGGGGATGAAACCCGAGCTCCGGGTCCCGTTGAGGGGACCATTCCTTGACTGCATCCTTCCACTGCTCCTCTGTGAGACCGCCGACGAGCGCTCCCTCGGGGTCGTCCTCATGGGCCGGTGCAGATGGGATGTCCTCGTTCCGCGATGAACCCGGTGGAGCTGAGGGACCTCCGTCGTTGTCGTCGCTGCTGTCGTCGCTGCTGTCACCGCCGTCGTTGTCGTCGCTGCCGCCCGTCAGGTCTATTAGAACCCTCGAAGGTTGCTCCCGCTGGTGAGTCGGTGTCGTGGCTCTGCTGGGCAGTTGGGAAGGAGCCTCGGCCACCTCCGACTCTGCCCTGTCCGGGGCTCGCTCTTTTTCCTTAATCTCCTTGTATAACTTAAGTCTCTGCAGGGCTTCGTTATATTCTTGAAACTTGCGCACCCCCTTGGCAAGATGGTTTACTAGAATCCCGTCAATGCCCGCTGCCAATGTAGCGGTTTTTACTACGCTGTCATACTTCTCGGAGGGACTGTAGACAGTCCGCAGCTCACCAGCTTCCCACTCTTCAAGGAGCTTAGCGAACCATTCCAGCCATTCTTTAACCTCCGTCTTCCTAGCAACCTTCACCGGGCATTTGACGACCCCCAGACGGTGACCGTGTTGAAGCTGGGTGCAAAAGTATATCCGAGTTTGCACTAAGTGCTTCATCATTCTCTGGGCCACCTCCTTGTCGAGGGTGTAGTGGGATCCATAGAAAGCTTTCTTGTTTATTTCAGTCCAGGAATCCAATCCATCACCGAGCAATATCAGCTTCGTAGGAATTTGTGATATCGTGGATTGGGAAAGACTAGGTCGATGACTCCCCTCGTCTCGGCTGATGTTGCTCGCCCCTTGTCCCATTGCCGGCCCTTGCAGGGGATCCAGTTCCCCTCCTTCTTCGTCTTCACTCATAGTTGTCTTTGTCTTCGAGTCGCCTATCCCCCAAAGCCTCTCTTTGCGCTTTCGAGTAGGGATGGGTCCAGGCTGTGTTGGCTACTGGCTTCACTGTCTGGATCTGGTCATCCTATCCTCAGTAGAAGCTTTCCCTCACCTGTATGCTATACAGTTACTGCGAGGGTTGTGACTGATGGCCTTATCAGTCACTACTAACTCTCTTCCCTAAGAGTTAGTAACCCAAGTGAGCTATTCAGAGTCTCGCATCTGTTTTTACTAACTTGGTGTCTTTGGGGCCCGCCTACTCAGTTGTGCGCCGCCCCACGTTGGGCGCCATGTAGGTTATCCTGCAATAGTCAGCCCCGCCCACTCCTCACTACTCCCCAGGGCTGCCTACTGACCAGTTCTCCGTCTAACAGGTCCGGAAAATCTCTGAGTCCTGGGTATTACCCTAAGAGTACTCTATAAGAGATAATCTATTTAAACTGGTAGCGAAAGTGACTCGTCTAGCTCTAACTACCTCCAATCCAGAAGTTATGACCCTTTACAGTTAAGAAACAATCAGCTGAGTAGCCCTCGCAGCTGCATAATTCCAATAACCACTTCTGTTAACGGTAGCCCACTTTCTAAATCATAACTTGCACTTGGAACCGGCTAGATTATGTTTAGTGACTTAGAGGTAAGTCCCAGGGTCATTATTTACTCTCACCAAAGGAAATTATGAAGCCTCCTATTTACTGGAATCATGTACATTAGTTTTACCTTGATTAAAAGAACTGGACAAAGATTAAATGACTCTATTAATTCCAATGTCCACCAACCTCATTAGAATTTTGTGGTATAAATTTATTAAGCAAGCTTAAGCAGGGATATGCGACATACAAATCAATTATCAATCGTATATAGATCAAAAACAGTGTAATAAAATTTACATGTACAATCCCACTACTCTGTCTCCTTTCCCTAAGAATTAAGTCGCAAGTTCTGAAATGAAATTTCAATGAGCAGATTCAACTCATACCCAGACGATGATGGATCTTTTGGCAACAGGAATTTCTTGCATCCTTGGTTGAGGTCTTGGTCTCGTGTGGAAAAATCCTCCTTAGAAAGGAAACAAAGCAGAACGGGTCTGAATCCTTTTTGCAAGACTCAGTTCTTCCTCCTTGTGGGACCTTTGTCCTTCCTCCAAGTCCTGCTGCAGAGTTTGAAAGTGCTGAGTTGAGACGAGACCGTCTGTCAAATAAAGAACTAGAGATGGGGCAACGGGACCCAGTCCTTTCTTCGCGGTGTGAAGTCTGAGCTTCCCCGTAGTTCTGAAGTGCGGTCCGTGTTTCAATCTGCTCCTGCATGCTATTGCAGGTGTTGTCTCTTCTTCTCCGCCGCCGGACTGGGAACGGTTGGTTCCTCTTTTCAGCCCCTTTTTATGCCTCTCCTCACCATGTGTGTGTATGGGAAGGTTTGGCCTACGTGACTTCCTTCACGGCCGCTGTGTCTCATGAAAAAGTCCCCCCCATTTCTCAACCTGCTTGCTGACCACAGTGGAAGTTCCCGTACTTCCCCTTTCTTCCTGTGCTTCTTGGCCATCTGTTCAGAACTGCTTGCGACATTTCCTGTTCTCAGAGCTGTACTGCACATTCGTCTCTTCTATATTCTATAACTCACTTTATCTATTAAAACTCAGTAAACACATTCAACTTGTTGTTAAATTGATTTCAGATGATCATAACTTCATATTCATTGACAATAAATCACATCTTTTCCTTGTTGTTAATCATTAACATAATCATTACATATTTAAATCATTACAAATCATCAATCAGAGATTCTTTGCAGAAACAAATCATTACAGATCTTTACAGAAAGTTATTGAGTGATTACTTGTATTCATGTTATTCAGACTTATTCAACTTAATTAACTTCTAATCAAACTACAGAATTACTTTATTTCTTCCAAGCCATTATGTATCTTTTTCTGCGTGTGCCTGGAAAGATCTCATACCCTTATGCCAGTTTTCTTGACAGACTACATGTTTATTTTAATATAAAAGCAGGAACCAATGCCAATGAAAACAAGACAGTTGGCTCTTCAGTAAACTTATTAACCATTTTTGACCCTGTTTTAGATATAATTATATTTTTCTTGATATATCATGAGCGTCGGTGGCTGTGGTTTCTCTTCTCTGTCTTCACCTACTCTCTTTCGCCCCTCCCTCGTTTCATGTGCTGCTTATCCTCCATGAGGGCTGGGATGCTCCCCTGTGCTGCTTGCTCACCTGTTTCCAATCATGTTATCAAGTACTAACCCCTGTGCATAGCAACAAACGGCATGCGTCGAGTTCACTGCCATAGCCCGCTGTTCGCTCACGAATTTCGACCTTGTAGTGCGCGGACCCCCGTGGAAAAGAAAGATGTGAAGGATTTATCTTTCTAGCCCTGCTACTGAGATGGGAACGCAAAGGAAAAGGGAGGAAAGGAGAGTTTTGGATACAAGACACCTGTGTCTAGGTAAAATGTTGATCATATACTGTCTACAAGAAAGCATGTCAAGCAATCAAAGTTGACTTTGGTTGAACTTTGATTACGGCAACCTGTAGTTCGATGTGCAAGAGCCATAAGAGGACTGGCAGAACTCCCTGGCAGTGGCACATTGTCCGTCGTGGCTGTAGCAATCCAGATTTCTGGTTTCCATGTTTGCAGTCTTAAGTCTTTACTATTTCCTTATCTGTTATGACCAACTGGAACGAGCTTTCACGATTGCCTCCCTTGGATCTTCAAGTTACTTGATGACCAACAAACAACCACCAAAGAGCGATCAGAAAACCCGTCATAGGAAACAAGAATCAAATACAAGTTTCCTGTCCACTTTGGGCTTCAGTTATCTTAGTACTTCCACTGTGCCGATAAGTGCCCCAAACACAACTTCAGACTAACACAACCTCCGTCAGATTACTTCTGGGCCTGATTCAT
Source organism: Xiphophorus hellerii (assembly GCF_003331165.1). Classification (NCBI taxonomy): domain Eukaryota; kingdom Metazoa; phylum Chordata; class Actinopteri; order Cyprinodontiformes; family Poeciliidae; genus Xiphophorus; species Xiphophorus hellerii. The sequence goes on along the minus strand of NC_045679.1, from coordinate 23,255,001 downwards.
GAGAGCAGCAAAAAATTTCAAGACATCTAGATATGTACTTTTTTTTTTTTCTCCGTATAGTGATGGCTCTTGGGCCGCAGAATAAAACTATCCAACGTAGCACTTGAATGTTTTCCAAAAGTGATAGTCAGTAAATGTATGCGGTGATGACAAGCAGATAATTGGTTCTGTCATGTACGGAACCAATTAAACAAATAACACTTTTCTTTTATTTTCCTAAGTTCTTATTAATTTAAATGGAGAATCTATCGCTCCAGTACATTGGATACATTGAAAACACATTGTTTAGTGTATTTTCTATCACTAAACAATAAACAGACTGAGACAAAAGTGTCCGTTTTGGTTAGATCTCATCACTCAACATGAAGTCGTGAGATATAACTGCAAAAGATACTTTGTTTTACAATGAGCCTTTTTTCATCTTGCCAGTATTTTCCCACCCAATTCTTCTTATTTTATTGTGCTATGAATATGAATTTGCTGCAACCTTTGGGGAGATGTTCTCTGGACACACTAGTCAATGAAAAAGAGCTGGCATAAAGATTATAAAACATAGTTATCACACTGCATATTCTCTTCCTTTCTGTTCTCCATATACGTCTCCATGCACTCTGTTACACAGAGACACACACGCAGTCAGGCACTGACGTCAGTGCTTGGATTTTCACATAAAATCAATCGAACTGGCACCAAGTTTTCTGGAAAGGTGTCGATGGGTTTATTTCTGCTGCCAACAGTGTTTCTCTTCACACTTCCAAACATCACTACTTTAACTTTTGGATTCAGTCCAGGGGGAAGAAGTCTCAAGTTTAAAGTTGAACTTTTTTGAGTGCATATTACCACCAGAAATGCTGATTTTTTTTTTTTTTTATGTAAATGTTCCAAATTTCAACTAACACTATTAAGAGATTTTTTTTTCTTGTTGATTATAGAAAGACATTTTTGGATTTTGTCCCAAATCCTAGGACTTTTATGCGCATGACCAAAAATGTAAGTATTTCATTTTTACTTTTCTTATTATTTGCAGTGATTCATGAGGTTCCTTTGTCTGAAGTTTCGCAGATTTTGTTTTTTTCTTTGGATTGGAATGCAGCTCTCCCACCAAAATAAGAGATTTTATCCTTCAATGGAGCGGTTTGTAGGTGTGACGGAGTACGAGTACATCTATATGTGACACTACAGCTCAACACTCCAGGCTGATAAATAGTGATAATGTGCTAGTAAGCCGGTACACTAAATGGCAATTTACAAAAACAGAGCTTTGAGTGATTTCTAACCACTACATGCAATTTGTGTGTCCTCATAGATCTTCTTCACTGATGAATTGTTCAGATGTGGATGACAGCGAAATTGTCTCCCACGTTTTGCGTCTAAAAATAACTCTCCAATTTGTTCCTACTTGCGATCTTGGTTCACTGGTATGAATTTGAACGTTTATTTCATTCACTTTCAAAAATGACACATTTTAGCAGTCTGTATTGTAAGAAAATTCTTGGTGGGATGACTCTCACAAACCAGGACAGGTGTCTAGATGAACATCACGTTCAGAGCTGTGCAAAAATATAAATCCACATGAAACTTTTTCACATTCTGTCACAAATTTCTGCATTTTGTGTGAAGTACCAGAATATAGTAGCACATTCTGAAGATGGAGGACATTTTTGCAACAAAAACCTTTCTGAAAATGTGCGGGTACATTTGTGTGTAACCCCGTTTACTCTGATGCGTTTGTCAAATTTAATCTCGGTATGCAACTGCTGTGTGAAATGTTCAGAGAACAGGAGAAGTTAGAGAACAGGAGAGGGCCAATAGCATCATGAACATCAAGAAACAGACAGATTAGGAATAACTCTGTGGAGAAGGTTCCCTAAAAAAAAACAGTGTTAAATCAATCATTCATAGAAGAACCAAAACCAAATCTAAAAAGAAATGGTTGTCCACATATCTGGAAGGACAGCGGGGGTAATAATCAGAGAAGCAGTGACTGGGGTCCAGGGTAGCTCTGTAGGAGCTGCACAGATCATCACCTCAGATGGGATGGATCGGTTAACATCACAATTTGACTGCACTCCAAAAATCAGATTTTGGTCAGGGGAAAAAGCCTGTACTAAGAAAAGGAGGCTCTTTTTCCTGTTCGCTGCAATCACTGGACAAAATGTGGGGAAAAAATTAATAAATAAATAGTGTTCTGGCCAATTCGTAACACTAAGAGTTGTGAAAAATGAATGCTGTGTCTCACTCTGAACATATCTCCATCTGGAAACATGCTGGTGGAAGTATGCTGCAACAGAGGCGGCCCTAGACACTTTGTGTGTCCCACAGAGACACAGAAACCATTCCGAATGTTGTGGAATCAAATGTTGATTCCACAACATTTGATTTTTAATCTTTTTATAGAAAAAAAAAGGTATTCACGAAAACAAATAATCTAATCTGATCATTTACAGGTTATGGTCAGTCAGCGGGGTCTATTGGTGTATTGGTGCCTTTATGGATCGTTGAGTTCCTGCAAGGTGGAGGAAACAGGAGCACTTGGTGGTGTTGCAGAAGATTTTGATTTCTCAATAATGCATCTGAAGAGAAAAAGAGAAGCATGTTTTCAGAAATAAAAGTAAAAATATATTAAATGTGCTATGTTCCCTCTCCTGTAAAAGTAAATAATAATTTATTATTTTATTATTATAAAATAATAAATGTTCTGAAATGCAGTTTAAATCCGATTGAAAATATCAAAGTGAAATTGAGAATTAATTGAAGCAATAAACTTTAAGGAATGCTACAATTATGCTAAGTTGATAATAATGTATACAGTTTTGTAATGAGCTCACATATTTGACTTGTTTTTGCTAGTTAGCAGGTTTGACACATTTTCCTCACGCTTTTGCAAAACAAGCAGTCCGACCTACATAACTAAACAAAAATAATTTTATTTCCATTATCTTTATTTCTTATTCTCCCATAGATTTTTAGTTTACATTTGCAATCTCCTCTATAATATTCACAGTAGTTCTAAGTCAAAGTAAAAAATATATATATCTCTCTCATGGAATCAATAAAATTTGCGTCAAAGTATTTCTTATTCTGGATCCAATTTTTTGTGAGAAGGAAAATTTGACGCAGCCTCGAAAGATAGTTGTCTTTCTTGAAAGCAATATTTGCTCATTTAAAAAATATATTTTTTAACAAGTACAGCCTAACGCAAACAAAATGTGTCTCTTTGACTATGAGCGCCTCTGTTTAGGCCTCTGTGTGTTACCTTCATGAAAATGTGGAGTTTGAGTTGACAGCTGAATGTAAGCAGTCAAGAAAACCTGGCTAGGCTATTTATTGATTAGCTCCGTGTTAGGCTTGCTAGCTGCTACACTACACCAGCGGCGGCGGATTCACTTTTGAATTGGGGGGGCTATGGGGTGTTTCGTCACCTCTGTTACGCACTTTGAATGTCAGGACTTGTTCAATTGATTTGATGGCATCTGTCAATCAATTCAGTGGGTTTGTCGCAATTTGTCCCAAAGTAAACAGTAAACACCCCTTAGATGGAGGACAACGTTTTAGGGTCTACCATGCGCTGCAGTCTGGCTAGATTTGATGATTGTTTGCTATTAAATGCGCTGCGGTCATAGAGATTTGGTGGGAAATAATCAGAAAAACGCAGAAGGCTTTACACGGAGCATTTAGACTTTATTTCACCCGATTAATTACCTACAGCGAAACGTGGAAATTACAGCCTGCAGTCGCTCACACACTCGGAAATCTCTGAATGTACAAAGCTGGCAGAGATGCACTTCAACATTTTTGCAGCATTTTTTGCAGACTGTCCAAACTAAAGTGGGGACAGATGGGTGTCTGTGTAAGTCATAACATTGCAACAGTTTGAATGACACTAAACACCATGATGGTGTGAAGTGGACGAGATTCGTTTCTCCTTTGATGATCACCTTTAAAGATGTTGTGTTATATATCATGCTGTTTTGAGTATATTTTCAGAGGCCGGTTTTATTTACTTGATCCGACTAAAAGGTCCATCTGGACTCTACGCCGTGAACTCACTTAGGGTATAAATACCATGTTGAGTGGTATTTGTTAAACAATAAATAAATATGGTGAAAACAGACAAACACCGGGAGAAGATTAGGAAGTGGAAAGAGGGAGGGCTTTCACATTTACCAACACCAGATGGTGCAAATAGGGGAAGTAAAGGAGATTGTGTGCGGCACAAACTTTGAGACGCCAGCAGTTGGTCTCAGACAGCGTTACGTGCCAAGGGAGTTCTCCCACGCCGTTTTTGTTTGTGTCTGTGTCCTTTCTCAAATGCATGCTGAGAGGTAGAAAAAATAAATAAATAAATAAATAAATCACTTCACTATGTTGATAAGTGATGATCACAGATTCCCAGCCCCCATCCCCCCGTTTTGGAAATAAATAAGCTAAATGTGAGGTATGAAATCTAAAAATACTTTTTAAAATGACATTTTACTTATTTAAGTCACGTGTAGTTTGAGTAATGAGGTGTTTTTTGATTAAGTCAGCATTAACATAATTATGGTTTAATTTTGAAACGCGTAGCAGAACAGCGTCACGCATTTTAGGCAATTTCAACAAGCTTTTTGTTAAACAGTAAAACTGTCTCCAACAGTGTAACATGCAGGTTCTTCTTTGACAAAGCTCGACTCTCTTCACAAAAGTTTCATTTTTGGTTTTTCAGGTCATTTCTCGCCATTTCTCTGGGAAAAATCCTTGACTGTACAAAATGTTTACTTACAGTCAATGAGGCAACCGCAGTTTTCGCCACATTATAAAACATTAACCTTAATTTTCTTGGAGAAAGAGTGATGTGTATATAGGGGCTGTGCTGCACAGCACTCTCTGTCAGTAAGGTAGTCTGCACTTCTTCCATTAGCAGACTGTGCATACTCCCGCAGAGGGTAATGCATTTCTATTGGTCCATTATTTACCACTACACAAACCCACTGTGTGGATGTTTTTTCCTCCCCTTCTTTGTACTTTTTTTTTCTATTCAAAAGTAACTTAGCAGACTAATTTAAGTAGAATGAACACAAGTAGAAGCACAAATTTCACAAACTGTAAAAAAAAAAAGCAGAAATGTGTTAATTTAATTAACGTGCAAATTTAATTTGCTACTTTTCACCTGTGATTATTGTGTTTTAATATTGTGCGATCTCTCACCATGGGATCTTGTTGCACCCCTATTGAAGTGGGTGGACCCACATAGCTAAACTACTTGTAGACTACTTTATATAACAATTGAATTTATATTATATGATTGAGTATGTAATGAATGAAATGATTCCTTTTAATTAGTTCCAACACAAACGATATGGAATACATTGACTACTGGAGAGAACAACCCGTTCACGCCCCCCCCGGTAAATAACGCTCCAGCATTGTTATCCCGTACATTCAATACTGTAACAAGTGCAGTTTGATCACCGAGCCAATCCAGGCTGCCATACAATTTTTCATAAGTTGAAAGAAATAAAATAAAAATCCTCCTGGGTAGCGTATACTGCACCTATTCACTGCTGATTTTGAATTTATGCAAGTTCTTTTAAAGTGCAGCATCAATGACCTTGTAGCATCATCAATGGGTCGCATCGAATGCAACGCAAACCCTCTGAGCTGATGAAGAGTCACTCATGTCTGCATGCTGAATGCTTGAAAAACCTAGGAAAAAAAAAACTGAAGATACTCAGACACTGAACAGTGTATAAACTTTCACTAAACAATCACAAAATATGAAAAAACAAAACAAAACAAAAACAAGACAATGGAAAGAGAAACACAAGCTATGATGCAGAATATCATGGTTTGTGTGCTTGTTTTTCTTTTTTTATTAATGACATTCATTAATGCCATTAATGATATGAATGTCATTAATGGCAGTTTGCTTAAACCAGGGGTGTCAAACTCCAGTCCTCAAGGGCCGCTGTCCTGCAGTTTTTAGATGTGCCACAGGTACAAAACCCTGGAATGAAATGGCTGAATTACCTCCTCCTTGTGTAGATCAGTTCTCCAGAGCCTTGATAATGACCTAATTATTCTGTTCAGGTGTGGTGCAGCAGAGGCACATCTAAAAGTTGCAGGACAGCGGCCCTGGAGGACTGGAGTTTGACACCTGTGGCTTAAACGAATCTAATATATTATGGCTGTAAAATACCTATGTATGTTTTTTCTTGTTAGTTTTTACTTTTTATAATAGAATGTACTTTTTTTTTTGTCAGCACCGATAACTGAACTGGTTGGCAAATCAAGACAAACAAAATACTATTGACCATGAATATTGTTTACAAACTGCCAGACCACAATGGCTTCCATTAAACTACCACCATCAGGTAGTCTCTCACACCAGTTTTCACCTTTTCAGGGTTAACCCAACCTTCCCCAGCCGTCATTAGATTAAATGTAGTATACACAGACAGATCGCCATCACAGCTGCTTCACACCAGGGTACTTTATTGTTTTGGTCCATACCAACCTGTACTTATCCTCAGTCTTTTATCTACAGTAGGCCGTTTTCTTTGTATCACCTTGGAGAAGTTGTCCTTTGGCCTCAGTGCTGTAGAATGCTGGACACAGCAGTATTAGATGCTAAGAGCCAGTAGTTTGCTGACATGTAATTGTGGGGCTTACACCCTGGGACCCAAGTCTGACTTCTGTGTGATAACATTGTTTTGAATATGGTGAGCAAGTTTACGCTTTGGCTTTGAAGACATATTTTCACAGTGCTAGTGCAGCATGTAGCCTGAAGAGTGCTAGTAACATAATATTACCTATACATACATACTCTTTACCAATGCATGTATTACCTATATGTACAGTAAGTACTCCTTACATGTTGGTGCTCTGCCAGGGCCTATATCTAATATATGATGGATCCATTTGTTTGCTATACGTTGTGGTTTTGTAGTTAATGTCACCTAACCCAAGGCTAAGTCAAGACCAAGACTTTTAAGGAGGCGGGACCATGAGCAGGACAAAACCTATGAGAGACTGTTTTCAACATTATTGCTGTAATCATTTTAATGCAGTAACTTGCTGCAAAGATTTCAGAAAATCTGCTCATTAGCAAGCTGGCCTATAACAGGGCTGCAGACCCACTGGTTTCCCTGCTGTGCAGGACATTTTCCAGTTTGATGTACTGCTTTTGATTTGAACGCAGACAAAGATTTCACACTCACTTGCAGTAAATAAAAAAATGAAGAAGAAAAAAAGAACGCCGCAGCTCTGGTCTTAGCTGGTCTAAACCAAAACCAACAATTAACGCACAACTAATACTTTGTATTATCATACTCTGAGCTACTCCAACTTCTGTTTTTTACATATTTCTTTCTAGATTGGCTTCATGTAAACGGGTTCTAACTCACTTTAAAACACGATTGAAACAAAATTAAACATATCATACTTGTTACTATATTGACTAGTTGATGTCAAATCTGTATGTAGGTGTACATGTTATTTCATATTTCCTGGTTCAATTAGTGAAAGAAGCACTGCAAGATTAATTCTGCTCTTAACAGAGTTTGATAAGAGGCACCACTTGAACCAAGGTTATGTCTCTGTACTTCATCCTTCTCCTTCTATTGTAAATACTCCAGGACAAGTTAAGGTTTGAATTTCCTACACTCTCAACTACGTTTAAGCTCACTTTGCTACTATTCGAATAACTTTTCCCTTCAGCATTGTCTTAATTGGTTGTGGTACTCAACAAGGCGTCAGAAACGCTCCTAAAGATTATGGTGCATAACGTCATAGTATCACAGAGTTGCTACAGATATGTCAACCGTCCCATTTCATAATCCAAATCACATCTCAGTAGTTCTCAGTTTGCGCTTATTGCCGTGATGTTGCTGGAAGTAGCCAGCAGAAAATGGGCACACTGTGGTGGTAAAGGGGTGGAAATCGACGCCGCCATACGTAGGTGGAATGTATTGTGTAAACAATGGTCAATTTGTGCTATGGGACTCAAAGTGTGCCAAGAAAATATCTTCCACACCATTAAATTCCTGCCTTCATGTTGTTTAGGCCAAAGTGTGACCCTACAATCTGAATGTTGCTGCTGAAATGAAACTTCCTGGATTATTCTGCTATTGTCTAATCTTGGTGAGCTTTTGTGAATTTCTGCTGCTGTAGCCCATCAATTTCAAGGTTTGACGTGTTGGGTGTTCACAGATGGCGTTGTGCGAATCTTGGTTGTAACAACTGGTGATCTAAGCTGCCGTTGCTTTTTTTTAATTATTATTTTGAACCAGTCTGCCCAGGAATCTCTGATTTTAATCCACACACCAGCTGATTGCTGGAGATTTTCTCTGTTTCTGACCGTTTTCCATGAACCAATTGGATCGTTATTTGTGAAAATCCTGGTACAAGTCGTAGAAATCCCATTTGTCCTCAGTATAATGCTCGGTTTGAACTTCAGCAACTCGTCTTCAGATGTATGTGTTTTTAGCTGCGGCCACGGCATTTGCTAATTCTGTTAGCAAGCAGCTGCACTAAGTGACATAGTGGCCTGTAAGTGTAATTAGCCTTTTCAAGCATAATTTCTGGGCTGTCTTACAATGAATTGATTGTTTCCTGAATTAATTAGATGTTTCCTGAATAATGTTTGTGAGTGAAATATTCTTTTGTGTCTATTATTGATTTTTTTGAGCACAAGTCTTTAAAACAATTATTTTGCGACAAATTTATAAGTACTATAAATTATAGATAATAAGGGAGAGCACAGAAAGATATTTGTTTTAGAATAATGCATTTTTGAAATGACTATGGCGTTCACATTTAATATTATTAAGAGGTGCAAACTCAACAAGAAGGAAAATAAACACGCACATTTTTTTAGAAGTAAAACAAAAATAAAATAAAGTGCTGTTTTGTTATGAGATTTACTCCCTGACTTTCAAAAATCACGTACACTGATAATACTCAGCACATTGCTTTGCAGCTGCGGTTATTAAATTGGAACAAAGGCCAAAAAAAAAAAAAAAAAAAAAAAAAGTGATGCTTGCAAGTTCTTCTGAAATTTCATACCTTAGTGTGTTATTTCCCAGTGGGGCCACTTACTTTACATAATGTATTCTGACTCAAACCATCAACAATTACCACTCAAACCCTTACCCTACACCTCCTTCATTTCAGCCCTTACACCAAAAAAGGGTTGGCAAACCATCAGGACCGCAATTTGACCAATATCCATTACAAATGTGGTGTAATTCAAACTTAAAGTAATGGACGCATTTTTTATTTTATTTTATTTTCCAAGCCAGATGCCCACACCACATATGCGCACCTGCTGCTGTGATATGAAATAGGGATGTTTTGAGCTTTGCTATGAACGGAGCATCGTTTTGAAGTTGGTGATTAATAATAATAATAATAATAATAATAATAATTAAAAAATAGCACCATCTGCTCTCTAACTGTGCCAGTTCTCTGTGCAGGATATGCGTCTACTCGCGCACAGAAATGATGGACAGCTACTCAATAAACAAGCTCGGTTTGAGCGCGTGCAGGCCAGCACCAGGAGGTGTTTTCTCCAACCACGAGCGGCACACTAACACATTGTTCCGGCTGGATGTCAGCTGCCCAGCACGCAATCAATATCATCACGGCAACATCTAGCATCCACTTCTGGTCTGCTAGGTTTAACTTAGCCTTCAATTACTCAGGATGACAGTGAATTGATTAGCCATAATATGCTAAACAGACTGCCGGTGGTTTTTGTTTGGGGAAAAAAATAAATAAAGTGGGGACTTGGGGGCGTGAGTAATTGGACAAAACGAAGTGCATTTAAGTACAGTAATCAGCGAACACGTCGCCGCGGTTATTGTGTTGGAATAATCTCGTAGCTGGTAGCATTAATTAAGATGAATCTTGTTTAGCTCAGCCTGAAAATAAAATTCACACAAGACAGTAAACAGATGATTTATATTGTAAATATAAAGGGTAGGAAGCACTTTTTATTTTACTTTTCAAACAGATGGTGCAGCGAAACCAACGCTGTCAGTGGATAACTGCGGAAAATGTATTTTTGCTCCGTCAGCGTCATCGCGAGAATGCGGCGGGGATGAAACTGCAAGCTCATAATTCTGATAATAATAATAATGAAAAACCCAGCTGTGTCTTTTAGCTGTAAATATTTCACATCCGAGAATCTTTGCTAACATTCTAGACTGAGGTACATGTGCGTTTTTGTCGTTATTTCACCCAAACGTGTTGGCCGTTTTAACACGAAGTGCATAGGCGTCTTATTTTTGCAGAACATCGGCAGTGGAGTGTCTAAATTCACAGCAGTGGAGTTTGCACCAGGACAGATCAATATACAGCAAGGAGAATAAGCATTTAACCTGTCAAAATGTTTCTCAGTACACAGATCTCTGGTTGGAAGAGGGGGAAATTTTGCTGCAGAGGTGGGAAACGGTTGAAGTAACACACATATTAAATAAATCAGAACAAATTCCCTCAGTAAATGAAGATACGGCAGAGGTAAAACACACAGAAACACTGAAGATTACTGAAGATTGCTCAACACATTGTTGGTAATGGCGACTAAAAGATGAGCCATATATGACTAAAAGATGAGCTCTATATGGAGAGACTAGACTTTCGTTTGGATTCAGATCAGGTGATTGACTGAGCTATTCTAGCCGCATTGTTGCTCTTTCTCTGGAAACAAGTTGTGAATTTCCTTGGGATCATCGATTTGCTGAAAAATCCATGAATGTTTCGTCTTTAGGTTCTTTCTCAAATTAGCTTCGACGTGCTTTTTCTTCAGTTGAGTTTTGCACATATCTTGTACTGCTGGTCATTTTCCTTAAAATTATAACTTCGGCTTCTTCCAGGTCTTCGTGAATCTTTCTATGAGTGATCCTTGGATCCTGATCAACGACATTTATTTTTCTTCTTTTGACTCCTCTGTCGGGAAGGACACCTAAAGTCAGCAAGGGCAAGTCAGCATCACTGGAACATTAAGGTGCTTTTCTTTTTTTTGGTTTTATTGGCTCTAGTGGCCTTTATTTGATAGTGAGTAGACAGGAAAGAGGGTAATGAGAGAGGGGGGGAAGACATGCAGCAAAGGTCGCCAGGCTGGGAATCAAACTTGCGACAGCCGAGTCGAGGACAAAGGCCTCCAAATGTGGGTTGTGCTTAACCCCTGCGTCACCACAGCACACAACATTCAGGTGCTTTTGACGTATTTCTGTAACCAGTGCCTTCGGTATGCTTTGCAACATCAAAGTTGCAAAGATATGCAGGCAGATCTGTGCTGTTTCCAGCCATAACATAAAGAACAGCACAGAGCTACACTGACAGAAGAAACTCTTTCATAGACCTTCAAACAAGTCGGGTATGTGCTCAAAACATATTTGCAGAGTTACAGTTACTTGAGAAAAGTTAAGGAAAGAGGAGTATTTTTCCTCCATCATACTTTCTATTTGCATTTGAGTAAAATATATTGAAGTAATGCTATTCTTACTTAAATAAGACCGGCCAAGTCTTACTGCTGCTTGAGACCACTGCTGTACTGTAGGGTGACTCGAAAGGAAAAAAAAAATGCAAAAAAAAAAAAACACACACAAAGAGGCAAAGTAGGAACAATGAAAAGTTTCATCACACTGATGCCATAGAGTCTATAAATGGCTACAAACCGTTTCTCACTGAGGATAATCCAAAGTGGTTAGGAATAGCTCCTAAGAGATAGTTTGTTGTTACTTCTTCCTCAGCTAGAAAACTGATTGTCTTTTTTTTTTCTTCGATAAGTAAAATAATTTTTATTAAACCCAAATAAATTTTAAAAATGGGAATAAACAGTTCAAAAATTGACAAGTTTTAACGGGGGCAAAATAAAAAAAGTCTGCATGCTGTCGCTACCTTGAATTCAATTGAATCACTTTCTTTTCCATGATATCATCATGTGAAGATTTCACTGAAATATATATACATAATATATAAAACATTTTTCCCTCATAAGCTTAGTCCATCCAGTGAGTTCTGAGTTTGCCCTGGGGGTCTTCTGCCAGTGGAACATTTCCAGAAAACCTCTAAACCGAATCATCCCGATCAGACACCTGAGTTGCCTCAATTGACTCTTTTCATGTGGAGCAACAGCAGCAGCAGTTTTATTTCAGACCACTCTACGGAGGAAGCTCCTTTTTAGCCGTTTCCATCCAAGTAATCATGTTCTCTTTAGTTACGGTTCATATCTTATGACCGAAGGTGAAGGTCAAAACTTAGAAAAAGTTGTTAATCAAAACCTTTGCTATTCGATCTCTTTCTTCGCCTCAGCGGACCTTAGCAACGTCTGCATTTCTGGAGACGAGGCCCCACTCTATCGATCCGTGATCTGCTCTCTCTCCGACCATCACTTGTGAACAAGTTACTAAGCCAAAACTCCTCCATGTGGAGCAGATTAATGATTCATGTACCTGAGGGTAACTGTTCATATTCTCTGCACTGGAAAGCCGTGGTCTCGGACTTACAGGAGTTAACTTTCAACACTGGCCGGTTCGCACTTGGCTGTGTACCAGCCCAGTGCAACTTGAAGCTCATGGCTTGGACATGACAGCGGGAGCAAATCCTCGGCGCTCTTTTGGTGCAGAAAAGAGCCAAGAATATTGACTCTTTTCTGCACCAAAGTAGAGAAACAAATCCCCTACCTGGAGTCACTATTGACTCAGCAATGAATCTCATTCTGCAATTACAGAAGGTACTTTTTCTTTTTCACTTCGACTCGCCGAGCCATGTTAGGTGCAAACTCTTACCACGGCTTCAACGTTTGAACTTCAGAGTTGGACATTTCTCTCAATGGTTGGTCTGAAAATCGTCGCTGTTGCTGCGTGGAGCCGATCTGCGCCTGCGGTTCGAGCTTTGATTTATGCGAATTGCATAAGCCTCCCACTGCTTTACTTACTCATGCTAATATATTAGATCTGAAATGCTGGGAATGCATGAATATTTTTTGGCCGTTCGGTTATAAAGATTTCACAGCTTTTGTGTGCTTCGTTCGTAGCTGAAACTTTTAAAAAAAAAATTTTTTTACACGTACATGCTAATATGTAGAAGGCATTTTCAGTGTGACTTTTAAATCTGGGCATAAAAATACAAATGCCTTTTCACAATGTGTCGCCTCAATCCAAAAAATAAAAAATAAAAAAATAAATCACGGCTCAACCATGAGGCGGCCTTGATTTGGAAAATTCTGAATATCTTCCTATTTTATCAAATGCCCACTAATACGTTTCCTCTTTATTTGTTCCCCCCCCCAACCGGTGGCCATGAAACATGTTTTCTTCTCTTAGTCATTTCTATTCCACACTGTTGACCTTGAGTAGATGGCCAATTATGACACTGGGATGAATTAGCTGCTTTTTGGATTAAAAAAAACACTCTTAAATTTTAGCCTTGAATTCAGAATACAAATAAATAAATAAATAAATAAAAAACCTTCAATTTTGTTGTTACTCAGCAGCTTCAATTTTACTCACAGTGCCTGAAAACCTGTGAATCAAGCCGGAGCCCAACATTAGTTCTCCACAGTCGCCGACAGGTAATAGTCGTCGTCGTGAGCGACTTTACTTGCAGTTTTTTTTGTTTTTGTGCGAAAGGGAGATTTTCTGACACTTTGTGGTTTCAATTCAAGAAAAAAAACAGCCACACTCTGAAACATACCTAAGATGAATTATTATTCTTTTTTTGTTTCTGGTTTGAATAAACAAAGAAAATGAATTAAAAAATTGTTTAATATCAAGTTATCTAATTGTTCAAAAATTAAACTATATGTCCAACTGCTGTGCTTTGACTTCTAGTGTTTTAATTTTGCTTCCATTAATTGATTTTTTTTCTACCCAAGGCCTCTGGTGAGGTAATTAGTCTTGTCAAAGCCAGGAAAACAGGTATTAGCAGTTTGTTAATGTACTGTGTGTGACTCAGACGGGCCTCTATATACTTCATTGTTGAGCTGGTTTCTGGCCGTGGTGACTTTGAATGCTGTGAAGGCTGAAAATGACATTTAAGACATTAAAAAAAAGAACAGGGCAAGGTAAAGTTACAAGATTGAACACATGCTGCAGTGTTTTTATGTTGCTTGACATTGGAGAGGAACAGCAAATTTGCAACAAACAATCCTAATTGAGATGTTCCAGTTTTTCTGGCTTTGTGCTTTCTGATTTAAATGTGCAGACTGTTCAGTTAGCCGGTGCTTACGCGTAAAAATAAATCGGTCGTGTGCAACGCCGTTGCTCTTTACTGATCTGTAAGTTGGAGAAACCATTTTGGTGTGGATGCAAACATCCATGACCTCAATGCGAGATTTTCAATAACTGACTTAAAAGGAATTTCACATAAGCCCATCTGTGGTAACGAGAGTCATAGAGGAAATTATGAGTTTCAATTTACAGTCATGGTCTTACTACAGTTTCAATTAATGATTTTACTTACATGAGGAAGCTGGAATATTATCTGCAAAACAAATTCCCTTGTTTTGCAGATAAACAGGGAAATTTGTTTATCTGCAAACAACTTTATGAAGTCACCTTTATGACTTGATGAAGTCATTAAGGTGGCTTTCTGAAGGCCCTTATGGTCAAGGGTCTTCAGAAAGCCACCTAAATGTTACCTTACGGTCAAATGTTTTGTGACAAATCTTGTGTTGCTTGAACATCTTTAGATTTTCCTGAAGTTCTTCTACACTGAATCTCAATAAAAGGCATGTTTTTATTATTATTATTAGGAATGGCATTATATTTATATATAAAAAATCACAATGGTGAATCTTTTTGTTTCAACTTGTGCATTTTATAACGACTCATATGATAATAGGATGTTTCTCTGGGGGTTTTTTTCTGAGTTACCTTTCTTTCTCCAAATGATGACATTTTCATGCGTCCCACACAGTTGGAAGGGCGATTCCTCAGAGAAAATCACTCTGCAACAGTCTCCTACCATCCATCCCTTTGGAGTTTTAATCTGTCTCAGATAGGGCAGGTTTTTTGGGGGGACAGAAGTTGCTTCTTTGCTGTCGTCCTCTAACTGCGCAAAGAGACACACATGGACACACACACACACCCCTCCTGCTGTAATTTGTACAATCACTACGTGGTTTTTTCTTAATATACTCATCAGGAGGACAAATTCCTGAAATCTTCTTACCTTGAATTTCTGGAGAACCTGAAAAGCAGTTATTTCATTCTTGGCAACAATTTCTATGTGTGTGACATTTTTTTTTTTTTTTAAGCAAAGGTATGACAGCTGAAAGTTTTTCTTTGAAGGTCTGAAATCAGACTGCTACGTGTTTAAACAGTATTACTTATCAGCAATATTGTCGCTATCTACAAAGTTAACCTTTTAGACTAGAAAAGCTTTTTGCAATGAAAATAACGTGCGTCAGGATTTTAAATGATCTTTTGCTCCAGCTACCAAAACTACATGCAGCCAAGGTTTGACAACAGTTCCTTGAGATTATTAATCAGCTCCTGAAATGCTGGAGAAATATTTGTAAACGGCATTAGGTCCTTTCTAAAAGTTCAAACCTGAATGTTTAACATTTTAATGAGAGCCAGACAAGATAAGCAACAGGTAGCACACTCTGACAGTACGAAGGTTAGGCCATCATCCGTGTTTTTCTTCTTCTCTAAACATCATCTGCAAGTAAAAGTATTTCAGAAGGTTACTCTTGTCAAACATCACTGGTGTTGTCTGGACTGAATCGTGACATTAAAATCTGTCCATAGCAACAAAGCGACTGTTTTGCAAAAATATTTTTAGCCTTTCTGTAGGTTTTTATTTTTTAATCTGAACATGTTTATACACCTTTGACTTTTTTTAAAATTTTTTTACTTATCACTTATCGGAATGCCACAACCACAAACTTCTATGTATTATCATGAGGTGCAACAGACTTATACAAGGATTTTGATCCAAGTAAAAATATGAAAAGTGAAGCATGCATTGTCTTCACCACCTTGACATCCTTAAATAAAATCAATGCTGCTTTCCAGAGATTAAAAAGGGTTGCAATTGGTTAATGCTCAAAATAACAACAAATGTCTCTCTTCTGTTTATCTTTTCGCCATTTTCCCAGTGCAAGACACTCTTGGGCTCATTAAATGTCAGCCTTACTGCTCCTAACATTTTATCACGTTACGAGAAGCATGGGTCATTCATTCTTTCTTTGTAAACACTAAATGAGTATACCCAAGTCTGCTTTTGAGTAAAAAAACAAACAAAAAAAAAATGCTGGATGTTTGTAGTCCTATTAAATATTTTTATATTTAATAAAAATATAAGTACTTTCTGGGTTGTTTGGGGGGGGGGGGGGGGGGGTGCGCGGGCGTGTGTGTTTTTTAATACGTTTTAAGAAAAAAAATCATTTGCCAATAAAACATTTCACTCTATACAAAAATTTGTCCACCTGCAACAACTTCCTTAGTCAACGGGTCCAAATTTGTACCATTCTTAAAAACTGTCAGGGAACCACGTCAGATCAGTTCAGAGTAAATAAAGTCGCTTTATTTCCAAAATATTAAAAAAAAAAAAAAAATGGAGCTTACCAAGTTGAAACACCTGGGAGCGACGCTACTTGACCGCACTGGCTGGCATTAGCAAAGCAGCCAATCCAGGAGCAGCATTATTTTTCCTCGCCACTGATTGGCTGTACCCCCCATATCGGATATAAGTAAAACTGTAGATATTATGTTTTGCTGTTGTGCTAAAATGATTTCCACTGCACGTATTAAAGTATATTTGATGTTTGAATGATTAAACCAGACAGTTAAAGCACTTCCTGTCAGAGGAGGTATTAAATACTGCATTTGCCATTTCTATTCAATTCAATTCAGTTCGCTGGTGGCTGTGGTCCCTCACCCCTACAAATACCAGAGTCCACTGTAGCACAGAGAATCTGTGGCTAGACTCTGAATTTCAAAGAGGCTCACCTTTAGGTCTCACTAAGGTGGAGCTGGTTGCAAAAAAAAAAAAAAAGTGTGGAGAAAAAAATCTGTCTCTTGATATGTTAGAGACACACCTTCAGAAGACCTGCAGCTGTAACTGCAGTAAACACAAGTTGTACCAAGTTGTTACCTGTTTAGGCAGAATGCACATGCACACATTTGTTTAAAAAAAAAAAAAATTTGCAGTAAAAAAAAAACAAAGTTCAAATACACTCAGAGCTTTTAAAGTAGCAGCAGGCTGTTGTTCTCATTGTTATTCCGGTCTCCTGCTCCTCTTCATTAGAGCTGATTTCAATGCTGTCTGAGGGCTCGTCAACATCAAAACCCCCCGCATGCGCACAGCGGGTACCAGCAACACGGACCCGGCCGCGCAGTCGAGAGGTGTGCGGAAATTTCGGATGGTCCTCCGCATTTTAAAATAACAGCCTGCTCTGTATGTTTAATTAAACGCACGGCAGTTTTAGCAGCTGCAGGATGACTAATGCTTCAGCACAGGGTGAGGGGGCCTATTGGAAGAAATGTCAGAGGCAGAAAAAGTCTATTTAATGTTCACATTATCGCTGTCTTCATGTCATACAGGGTTTTTTTTTTTTTCCTGTCTTCCCTCCAGTCTGTATTCCTCCCTCTGGTCTTTATTTCAGCTAATGGTACATGAAGGTTAAGGATCATTAGTCTGCTCCCTGGACTATAGCTGCACCTATTTTAGTGCTACGGCATAGCTTCTTTCTTTCTTTCTTTTTTTTCCAATTGGCCAACCCTACTTTATCACTGCTTACGCAGGACCTTTCCCAGAAGGTCAGGCTTTTCTAATGACTCGTGACTTGAGTCATGAGGAGGCAAGAAGAAGCGAAAGAGGAAAATTGCCTGTTGAAAGAAACAGAATTGACGGAGCAAGAATGAAAATCAAGGAAGGAGGGGATGAAATGAAGAGGGCTTTGGGGAAGGTTACTGCTGAAGAAGAGGGAATGTATCACCACGACAATGACGGGGTGGACGAATCTGGACTTTAAGGCTTTTCTCAGTCGTTTCTAAAAACCATGTAAGCCGTATTAACGGTAGACAAAGAAAACCTGAGTAAATGCAAAATGACCTTTTATTTAAAATGATGATTTCATTTATTTAGGGGGGAGGAAAAACAAAAAAAAACATTTTCAATCCAACAACAAACCAACCACATGTGAAACTGGACATGGCGTCTAAAAGCTAATAACTGGTTGTGCCATGCTTGGCAGCAAAAAAAAAAAAAAATGCTAATCAGGGTTTTTGCAATAATAATCAGCAAGTTCTTTATATTGCTATAGCAGAAATTTGGACCACTTTTCTTTACTCAATTGGTTTAATCCAGCAACAATGTGTTCACATTTCAGTCTGGATACTGACTCCAAAATCTTTTTATTATTATTATTTTTTTTTTATTGGTTTGTTTGTTTTCTTTTTGCCATTCATAGATCATTTTGCTTCATAATTTATAATTCTTAGGGTAATCTTTGCCTCACAGCAAATCATTGAGATGCCGACAAAACACTCATCACTTCAAAACTTTACTAAAGAAACAAAAAAGTGACAAAGATGTATCTTTGCAGTAAATAAAAGACACATTTATTGCCACGTGTTTATTTATTGTATGAACTTATTTAACATCTCTGCTGACATTTCAGGAGCGGTGCCCTAAGCTGGTGGTTATGAAATCATGATTAATACATGATACAGAGATAGAGATGCATGATTAATTTAAAGGGCTTTATTTAAATCCCCACACCTTTTATTTCAGAAAGACCAATCTATCATTTTTCTCGAGTTTATTTTTAATGAGCCTCCCAGATTAATTTCCAAGGAAAAACGAAGTTCAAATGACCCTGCCGACCTACTTAGAGCTTCTCTTTTTCTCAAGGTATCCTCTGATTACGGGCAGCAACAGCGTGACAATAGGCACTTCTCACAACTTTGCATTCGGGGGAGAAATAAGTTTTAATGAGTTATGTAAGCTACATAAACAGCTTCCAAAGCACTCGCTGTATATGAAATATGAACGTTTTTTGGTTTTTTTCTCACAGTCTGACTATGAGGTCTGGCGTATCCGTCGGTTCCTCCTGCTGAGGTACGTCAGGTTTACCTCCTTTTCACATCCTCTTGCTATTTGTTGAATTCTCCCCCCATGTTGCGGCTCCAGGTAACCTGCTGTGTCAAGACTTACTTTAACACCGAGTACAGCACAAATACATCAAATCAGCATAATCAGACATTATTTTTGTCTTTAATTAGTCGTCAAGAATAATCAACCTCTACTGAGTATAGATTTTGCTTATGGACTTACATTCTAACAGGGAACATTGGAATACTAAAATTTTAGATTTTGTTTTGACATTTACGAAAGAAAAAAAGTAACTTTACCACAAACTAAACAATTAGTCAGTGTAAGAGCGGAATGATGTCAACGTGTTCTTGCCGCCGAGGGAGAGAGAGCAAATGTTTCTGCTCTTACAGAGTCTTTAGAGATCAGCGGCGAAGAGAGGAATCGGGTTCCTTGACAGTTATTTATATTTACATGCTACAGTCCATTTGGAACCGTTTTAGTTTTTTTTTTATAGTTTTCATCATATTTTTCCAACAGCCTCCCATATAAAAAAATAAAAAAATGTTCACAATGGTGAGGCAAAGCTAGGTTTTCCGTCAGTTCGTGGAAAACGATCTTGGCGCCACATAATCGGCGATGTTTGCAGGTGGTCATCAGGTGTTTTGCACGTTTCACTCTTCTACACCAGGCTAAAAACACGAAGGCCGATCAGAAATGAACCTGTACCCTTATGTCACTGAGACCTGCCCTCTTTTTTTTTTTTTTTTTTAGAGCGATAGATCTCCTCTCCTTTCCTGTAACTCCGAGCACCAAGTGTGATCTGAAAAGATGTGACTCCGATGTTTTGCGGGTTCCACCCGGGCAATTTTTTTTATAAAATCACTGTTTTATGTTCCATTACGCTCAATGATCTCCACCTTCCTTTGATCTGTAAAGCTCTTTCATGGAATGTGCTTTCAAAAAGAAAAGAGTGCGACTGATTAGCTGGCTGCGGTATCGTCTATGATTTGGCAAGAAAGCGTACTTTTCAAGGTCTGCTGCTGACCTCCTTTTTTTTGGTGTGAAACATTTCTTTTAAAACCCATCTGGTGTTGTTTTCAGGTTGTATTTCTGCTTCTTTGACAAAGTTAACAGTGTTGGCAATTGGCGTTTTAGTCGAGAAGAAACTTGTAGGTTTATTTGAAATCCAAAGGCGGTTGTAGAGAGCATTGACACAGGGGGGGGAGATGCGTGGGGTGCCAGCTACACCATCAATCTCTGTTTCTGAGCAACTTTTGTTTTATGCTTCAAAAACTTTTCTCCAATTCCTTCCATTTAAAAATCGTGAAAGTCCACCATTTCTTCAACAATTACAGCCAGCTGAGGATCATAGCAAACTAAGCAAATCCAGGCTTTTCCTCACCGTGCTCCAGCAAGAAGCGACTGAACATAAAAAGAGATTTAGGTTTACACATCTACGTATATGTATAATGATGTAATTATACATCTATGATGTATAATTAACTCAGTTGGTAAAGTCCCTTGTTTCATTGCCCCTCGTGTCCCTCAGTAACTAAGCACAAACTAGTACATGTCCAATGCTTTGTTTTCTCTCTGCACCATCAAGGAGACCACAGAGAGCGCGTGAGGCTTTTTGAATCTTATCCAACGCATCCGACGCATGAAGAGGTTTAAAGCAGTCACGCCACAGAAGAAACTCAAGGGCCCTTGGATTTTAGAGACTCTCAATAGGTGTAAAAAAAATAAAAACACACTCAGAGATCTGTTGGCAGTATTTTGTGGACGAAAAAGTTTAATTGAGGATACCACAAGTCTGAAAAAATAAAATGCTTTGAAAACATGTCGTTTGTAAAGGTAAAGCTAATAGTCTTGTTTCCTGATAAGTATTTTAGTTTTTTCGTTGCGAGCTGGTTGCTTCGTAGAGGCGAACCGTTCAGGGATTCAAATACCCCAACACAATATCATATAGTCCTTTAATTATACTGATGCGAGGAAACACAAAGAAATGCACTGGCATTACCTTACTGTAGTTGACTGCAGCATGCACAGTTTGATCACCAAATAAGTCTTGCTTACATGTGCACCACTGCTACAGAATCATTGCAACTGTGACTCTGATATCTACCTCTTTGACAGTCAGTTGCTCATAAAATATGCAAATATATGGGATAATATAAAACAATAGATCATTGTGATTTTAACCCGTTCGTGCATAGCGGTCTAAAAGCCATTTTCTTGTGTTTCCTTGTGGATTTTTATGTTACAAAGTGCACACAGACTACTGAAGTGGACACTTAATATACACTATCAACTACTGGCCGTCCACTGCAAAAGTGCATAAAATTTTTTTGATAAATCCAACATGGCGGAGTGTCCCGTCCCTCATACTGTAAAGGACTCCTGCAGGTAAAAAAAATATATATATTGTGACATTAAGTAGCCCCTAAATATCAGTACTACTGATTTATTTTCCACATAACAACTTTGTATTTGGAGAAAATTACAGCTGAGCACCTAGAAAAAAAAATGCAATTTTTTTTTTTTTTCTAGGTGTAAATTTTTGCACCTACACAGAACTTGGTGCATTTTATAATTTTTTTTTTTTATTATTATTTAAAATCATGACATAAAGGATCATAATTCATGCATGAAATTGCTAAAACTAATGTCACCAGCGTTTTCCACATCGTTGATGTCAGCATACGCGCAGCATTCAGAATTCACACACATCTGAGACACGACAAGAACTGATGTTCCACAAAATCTCCTAGACTCTTCTCACTTATAGAACCTCGTGACACGAAAGCCGACTTTTAATGTGAAATTGTGTTTCCCTTCAAAATATCAGATACCAGACGACTTACGTTTTTGTCGAACCCACATGAGACGACCCGCTGGACGGCAGAGACATCCAGTGTAGACTGGTCAAAGCAAATACTGTTCACCTATTCTCTGTCTGGATTGTATCCCAGTAGCCCAGTGGTGTGAGGGCAGGGTAGACTCACACACTGTTTGGCCACCGCAGAGACACACCGGACAATCGAAAGTAAGAGGCAAAAGAGATCTGAGGCTCGAGTTGGTATGCTAAATTTGACCATTTAAAAAAAAAACAAAAACAAACTTTCTTCTGTTTTGCAACGACTGAAAACTACCATCTGCCATCTGGATTAGGTGAGGCCAGAGGACATAGCCGGGGAGAAGGACACCTGGTCCTTTCTGCCTGGTTTGCTTCTGCCATTACAAAAATCACATAATTGCCGGGATGTGGGAGGACGGGAGGGTGGATGGAAAATAAAATCCTTTACACAGAAAATAAGTGATATCGGCCAAACCCGGCTTATCAGCCATAAGGCCCTGGGCCACAGTGTTTCATAACCCATGCATTTGGGCACCGGGGCACAAATGATTGAACAAATGGAAGACAGATAAGCAAAAAAGGTCTACGGAAAAAAAAAAATACTGTGTCATTGTCGGAATATTGCCTTCAGAGGTATAGTATGTAGAAGCTTGATAATGTCAGGCAGTGACTGGAAGGTAATTGCTTTCTAATGAATTTTGGTTTCCCTCCGAAATATCACCTGTTGCCTTTCTGGATATGATAGCAAGATGATGCAGAAGGCCCGTTCTTCCTCTGTGGATATGCAGTGATGCAAGGATCGGTTGAAATGACTTTTTCCAATATTCCTGCTCCTTGTTTGACAGTTGTGGAGCATTATCATGCAAACAGCGGGTGCACCGATATGTGCGTTGGGCAAATGAAAATAGTCCATGTTGAGAATGTTATATCAGGCGTCAATACAGACAAATACATACTACATGAGAGACGCAGAAGGAAGTGAGGAGGAAAAAAAATAACACAGCTCTAGTGAAATATCGCTATCCTGGTACACATGGTGGAGATTAAAATAAATGATAAATGAAGGATTAAAATTAATTTACCCTTAAGCACCATGTATTCCTTTTATAAAAAAAAACTTTTCGGTATAAGTTGTAGATTTTTTCCACTCCTTTCTTGAATAAACCAGGCTTGTCTTGACTATTCAACAACCCAAACTGCATGGGACTGAATTGCAACAAGTTTATTCCACTTATTCAATCATTCATTCATTCATTCATTCATTCTACTTTGTTACTTTACAATTACAAATTCATGAAATTGCATGAAATGTCAACAAAAAGTTTAAAAATATTTTGAAAACCAACGCAATATTTTTCTTCCACTTCACAGTTATGAGCTTCATGTTTATCTCTTGAGTTCCAAATAAAAATATATTATGATTTGTGATTATATCTCAAAGGCTGAAAAATAATTAAGCAGTATAAAAACGGCTGCAAGGGAATTCAAAAGAACAAATTACTGAAGGAATCTTGCCATTGCTGACAGACATAATGCCAATAGTACTTTTCTATCTAATACAGATGTTTTTTCCAAGTCCACTGGTGCATTATTCATCTATATTTGAACATATTTTCACGTACTTATTATCAAAGATTTTTTTAATAACTAGCCATGTGCAAACAGTCAGTCAATTCATCAGCAGAGCCGACTCCCTACTTTTTTTCCCCTCGTGTTGCTCGGCTCTCACTCTCAGTGGCTCCGCCCGGCCCACCGCAGATCGTTGCTTTGATTGGCAGCACAGCAACCTTGCAGCCAATCACTTGTTAGGATATGGGATCATACTATAATGTATAAACAGAGGGGGAAAAGGAAACAGTCAGGTGGAGAATCTGTCCATCTTCTCAGTCAGTAGACAAAAGTGAGGAGGAGAGTGAATCGCAAAAACCCATAAATATGTAAGCAAAGCAGAACCTGGCTGCAGTTTTAACACATAATATAAAAGTTAAGCTTGTGAACGTTAAGCATGTTAATATTTCATAATGCAGATTAATCGCATTCCCTGTTTTTGACCTAAAGGCCTCTCTCTGGGCTCACAGCAGCCTGTTCCACCGTCCAGTTCTGTGTTCAACAACGCAGAGTCGCAAACCTGAGTGAAGGAGAGTCAGACTGGTGAGCTCGACGGCAAATTTTGTTTTAAAAAACAAGCCGCGATGGACTTTCGGGTAAAAGCAAGACAGTAAGCAGCCTACTTATTGCAACGGTGAATTATCCATCCGTTGAGAAGCACAATCAGTTTACAGTTAACATTTTCATTTAAGTAAAAATGATCAGTTTCAGCAAAACATGACTAAAAAAGGCTTTCTCAACAGGACACTTTCATAAAAACGCTACATTCGAAAGGATTTATTAACATACAATACATTCATATTTCCCAAATTAAGCTAAAATATGACGCTACAATCAACTAAGAGCTTTTTGTGAGCCGCCTTTCCTCACACCAGAGCTCTCTCTCTCTCAAGAAAAAGCCAAACTTCCCGTCACTGGATCTTTCTGACTTGCCCAGCATTGAATTTCCCAAACATCTTGTTGTAGCGCAGGTGAGTCGATTGTGGAATTCTCTATTTCTCTTTTTTTTTTTTTTTGCTTTCCGTCAGCCTGGAGGCAATGTAATGTATCCAATACACTACATCCACAAACTGATACAAAAAAAACAACAAAAAAAAACAATTGCGCAGCATCTAAAACACATCAGGTGCACCGGTGCCTTAAAGTGCAGAATAAAACCCGGGTCATGAACGCATCAAGCCGAAACATAAAACACAGATGAGAAATTTTGGGGGAAGCAGTGGTGGAACTTAACGACCCCACATGACATTAAAAGTGCTCATATATCTCAAAAAGTGATTTGAATGAATGATGGCTTTCTATTAAAGCGAGCACAGGGGGGGGAAGAGACTTTTTCAAAATAAATTAGTTTTGGAAGAAAACTATATAACCTTGTACACGCTGTTGTCCTTGGGTTTGCCCCAGCAGTGATGCTTGGCTATTAGATTCATGAGTGTGTGTGTGTGTGTGCGTGGGTGTGTGTGTGCGTGTCTGGGTGCACATTTACTGAACACACGTTACTTCTTCAACGCTTTGGAAGAAAGCTGATTAAGGAGTGAATGAGGAAGCTGATTTCAGCCCCACAGAGGACCGGCATTGCGCAGGATTAATCAGACCCGTCTCCTAACTATACAGGTTAATTAGGGTTAAATGATAATTAGCACGACCATTATAAGTGCAAACAACCACTCAGGAGCCTTAATCCGCCCAATGCTGCGCTGCAGCAGGAAGGTTTGTTTGTTTGTGTGGGGCGGTCCCGCGCCTCCAGATTTCCAAGGATATTTGAGGACTGTCGGGGCGACCGCGTTCGACGGGAAGCACGACCGGAATCTGGAGAAACTGTTGACTTTTTAGAGAGGAAGTCTCGGCGCAAAGCGTGCTTCTTGCTGCGACTTGGAACAATGAAACCTTCCTCAAGTCGAAGCAGAGTTTGAGCTAAAGGTCCAAAAACATTTAGAGGAAAAACAACATCAAAAGCTCTCCGAAAAGTTTGCCATCCCGACAGCAGGATCGGCATTAACGCCCGGGACGCTTCCTACCATAACCGACGAGCTGTAAATGTGTTGGGGTGGAGCAGGCAGGGACGTCCTCTAAAACACAATTTGCTCCCACTTTGTACTTGCAAATGTGACACAAAACGTTGCGGTGGGAAAAAATTCATAAAAAATTGGAATTGATCTAAGTCCTGGCTAAAATGTCTCAGGTTGTGACCCCCCCTGTGCTCTGAAGAGTTTCCCCGTATTAGTATTCTGCACCCAGCAGCTTCTGCCTTGCAGGCCGGGCCTCAGAGCACGAATACAATCATTCAGCAATACTGTGGCTCTCCTGAATTCTTAGTACATCAACTTACTGCGTTTGACCATGTCTCATGATCATCCTTCCAAATCTTTATCCCTTTCGTAATTCATTGTCACAACTCATTCATTCATTGCGCTTGATGAATAGGACTCTTATTCAGCCTATGGCCCTGAGTGAAGTGCTTTTGGCCACGGTAGTCCTCCCCACCCCACGTCTGCATCTCTAAATATTCAGCTAAGCTTGAGTTGTTTGCGCACCGCACATGTTCATAAGGTAAATTTATCACCACATAACACCTTCGCCGTGCTTATGAAAAAGCCCTCGCGCCATTAGGATGGTCTTACAGTAAGCAGCGGGCGTTTTACTCCATCTTATTTTCATTTAATTCCTCTCTTGAAGGCTTGTACCAGGGGGGTCTCCTGTGATCTGACTGCAGCCCGACTGAGTAAGTCCTGAGCCACGATGAAGGCTTGGATAAGCATAATGATGTTTGGAAGTGTGAAGTTTTTTCGCTGCCTTTAAATGGAGATGGTGATTTTCTCCTTACACCTCTGTGCTTACTTAGAGCTCAGACTACGGCCAAGAATTTCAATTGAGGGCTCTTATTCACAGACTCTTTTTTTTTTCCTCTTTCGTTTTTCCTGTGTGTGAGTCGCATTCTCTCCTGGTTTTACTACCCGAAAGGTGCAGCCGCCTCTAGATCAGTGTTGAACAAGAGGCTGGGTTATGAATTTCAAGAGTTGAAGGGGGGAATGGGTCGCTGTTGTTTATTTATTTACTCAGTCAGCTGGTGTTTTTTTTTTTTTTTTTTAATGGTGTCCCCGATTAAACAAATGTGTAGAAGGCGTAGGCCTGTCACAATAAACAATAAGTCAATTAATCGCATGATAAATTGAAAGGAACGCAATAAATTTCATTTGCTTGATTTATTATTTTTCTCCTTTTTTTTTTTTTTTTACCAAAAACTGAATGATAAAAGCCTTCAGTCTGGTGTTTTGGTCTCAACTAGCGCTTTTTTTTTTTTTTTTTTGAAAGATCATTTTGTTTACAAAGACTTCATAATTTGTTTCATAGTCAGTTTTAAAGCTTTAAATAACTGAAATGTTCACAGTAAAGGCTGACCAATGTTTATCTTGCCATTAGGCAAATGGATGGCAATGGTGGTAAAAAAAAGAAAGAAAAAAAAAACTTCATTTTTGGCAACAGTAAGAATGTGCTGCATACAAACAACAAATATGTGGAAAATACTGTATATGGTGAAGAATTTGTGGTGCTGATTGAATGTTTCCCTTCCACAAGCCGTTGGGATCTTGTCAGATTTCATTGTGTTACAAACGTTTGAAATTGCAGGAGATTTTAACTCGAACCCAACCAGCATCCGCTAAAGGCCGAAAAATTAACAATCCGAAACATTTGGTCAAATTTACACAGGAGTGGCTCGACAGACTCAAAATCAACTTCCAGTAAACTCTCTGCTGCCAGATCAACACTACAGAAAGCCTGCGGACTGAGATGTAGAGAAGACAGTGGAGGTTGTAACCCTGGACTCTGAATTATTTAGATAGATTGTGAAGAGAGGAATGGTCAAGGATCCCACCACCTCTATGCTCCAACCTTGTAAAATGTTATAGGAAAATGTGTTCTGTTTTTTTTTTTCTTCCCCCTCAAAGTGTTCAGGAAAGCAGAGCCAACATGTTTGGAACAGTTGAAGTATTAATAAAAACGGTTGTTATGGAGACTTGGTGACCCCACGTTGGCACTTTTACATTCAGTTCTCGAATGTTGAACTCCTGATCATTACACACTTGTGTTGATGATGTATTCTTCTTTTTATTTCCGTGAAAGTTAATGAATAGACTGGTGCATATCTCCAGCAGTCGATGGGAAAGAGGCTGGGCAAGTCGCCAATTCATCACAGGTGGGGGTTTTTTTCCCTCTCACACTAAATAAATGTACTCAATAAAAATCTGATTTTTTTTTAAAAAGTGTAAAAAAATGGGATAAATGTATTTATCTTTTCTTTTCACACTTGTTGCACACAAGTTTATGAAGGGCTTCATCTAGACGGTGCCGCTATATGACGTTTATCACGTCATATAGCGTTATTTAACCAAACACATCCAAAAACTAAAGCTCATTCTTAATATAGTTTCTTGAGTTATTTTGGCAAAAATCCTACTTTGGTTATTGGAAATATTTAAAGTTTTGAGGGATTTATATTGATTTAAAAAAAAACAAAAAAAAACTAGATTTTCTTGTTATACCTCATGATTTCCTCTAAAACCATGACATTGAATTATTTTTGTTTTTATACTGCAGGGCTTTGCAGGTGTATGCTGCAATGTTTACGTTGTTACTGGCGATATGTGACATTCTCACGTGGTACACAGCTGCACTTATTGCAGCTGAACAATAAAGCTGTGAATGCAGTTTAATAAGATTTCATACAGGAGCCCTGGATCTCTGCCACAGCTACCACACACACAAATATACATAACTGTTGGGGCTGATTATAGTCTTCTCATGACTCGACTCTGCAAAATTAAAAGTGCTCACAGCAATGGTACATGTAGCTCTTGTGGAAGAATATTGTAAACTAACTAACTGGCTTAAAAACAAAAGTAGCAGTTTTTATTGTAGTGTTATTTCATAAAATAAAGTCATGGTGTGTTTACGTTTCGTTTTCATGCATGTTTTCAGTCGATCCCTGAATTTACCGATTATGTTGTTTGGTTCTTTTCAGGTGTTTGTAAAGGTGTTATGTTTATAATTTGATTAGAAACTAAAATTATCTCTTATATTGTTTTTACATTCATGCTTTCTTGCATATATTCTACAATATATGTAACGCTTAACAAATTTATTTCCCACTGAAGACAACAAAATTATATTTGACTCTTCTTCGCCACTGGTGCTTGACTTTGGCAGTGTGTTTTAGATTAATATTGCATGGTGATATGCTTCTATAGAAGGAATTATTATGCAAAGAAAAAAGTGCAGCCAGTGAGTATTTGGGTAAATTGAAGTCATAAAGAAAATCTTAAGACATTTCTCCCACACACACATACATGTGGAATGCCAAAATGACAGAAAAACATTCCTTTTTTTTTATCTTATGTAGGTGGAAGCGTGGCACGGCGCTAAAATAAACTAAAGACTTGATTAAAGTAAGAAAAAAAAACAAACTTAAAATTACTTTCGACTTGAAATCTAGATGTAATATAATGAGGCACATGTCCTTTAGAACATTTGACTATTTTTACTTTTGAGTGACAAAAATGATTTTATGAAAAATGAGAGCAACGTTTTCCTGTGACTACAGACTGAATTGAGATAAGCAAACATAAAAAGGCTCATTGAAACTGCGTGAGAATGTAATCAGTGTGCTAAATGCAACGTTGTACAGCAAACATTTTCCTCCAAAATAATCATTTTTAAAAAGACACAAGTCTTTAGTTGGTTTACTGTATGCTGTAGAAATAAACTTAACTAATTTCTCACAGTTGAACTTGCTTAAACTTTATTTTATAAACATGTTCAGGGAGTTCGGCTAACTGGATACTGTTTCAGAACTTTTTATTATTTAACTTGAGATTATACAGATTTAATACTATTTGCACTGACGAAACATGAAGAAAATGTACAGTCACTGGAAAAACAAAAACTCAATACATAAAATTCAAGTTTTATATGTCTTTTTTTTTTATTTTAGCTTATTCTTTCATTAAAGTTAATAATGATGATACAGTACAGTCTCTGGTGTGCGGTTCTGAACATTGGGGATTCGATTTTATTTTTGCCTGCTCTCATTCACATATTAAAACTCTGCTCCTTTTTTTTTAAATACAAACATGTTTATGGAAAATGTTTATGTCTCATAATATGACAAAACAAAAAAAATAGAACATCATGCGGCCTTATTTAAAAAAAAAAAGAAAGAAGAAAGCCCTACTGCAGAAAAAAGAGAGAGCTCTTGCTACTGCTCTCACAGGTTTGATTACAAGTACATTGTTTTTATTGTGTCTTTTAGAAGCGCACTGTGCCTCTCTACAAACACTGCAGCTGCACACCCTGGAGCTGCGCAGCTTTTCATAGCAGAAATCGCTTGACGTTGATAAAACATCTGGAGCGATAAAAGCGAAAAAGCAGTAGATGGGCAACAGAAGCTATTTTATAGCTGAAGTGCAAAGGAAAACACAATTACTGGGGGGAGGAGGACTGCAGAGCGGCTGAGTTATGTGCATGACTGAAGATGGGGCCCCTTCCTGCCCCTTTGCGCTGACTGACAATGAGGTTGAAACTCGCGGCAAATAAGCTGAATGTGCCAATTTTTCCTGCCCTTTCAAACTCGTCCTGTAATTATCAATTCCACTTTGGAAGAACAATTGCTCCAAACTGTCAAAGCGATTGAGCCGTTTGCGGACACTAAGTCAGGCCTCAACCGTGTAAACGTACGAAGCTACTCGATGCCGCGCACAATTACGCACAGAAAACGCAGAAAACAAAGTATGTAGAAAAATGAAATGTTTTATTATTAGCTTTCACATTTTACCTCAGTTATGAGCAGGGGCACAGTACAGGGGGGAAAAGTTATGACAATTCTAAGGGCCCCTGACAGACAGGGGGCCCTCCACAATTTATTTATTTATTTTTTGTTCATAGAAATAAAATAAAAAATGGGGCCCTGTCAATTACAAAATATTCATATTGTGTTTTCTAAGATTGTTTTTAGCAGTAAAAATTTTAAGTTCCCACTCCCAGACCAAAAAACACACATCAATATTTCCCCTGAACCCCCCTGGATCTGCATGAAGTGGTTGGTTCCTGCTTGGAGCGCTTGACAGTGTTCAGCAGCAGACAGTAGAAGACAAAAACGGCTGTGGCTATGTTACTGTGCTGCTAAGAAAAATAAAAAAGTCAGGGTTTCAAAAAAAGAGAGAGAGATAAAAGAGAGAAAGACAAGAGTGTCAATTTGTAACCCAGTTTTTCTCCGAGAGAAGTGGGTAAAAAGGTGAGTCAGTCAGCAGCAGCTCTAAGCCACGTCCCTCCTGACCCGCCCTCTCCTAAGTGAAATTAAAGCTGCAGTATGTAACTTATTTTTTTTTTAAATTTCACATATTGGTTAAAACTGTAATTATGTTCTGACAGTATGGCATGAGAGATAATCTGTGAAAAATCTATTTCCTCTGCCTTCTCCCAGTGCTAGAAACAACCAATCAGAGGCAGGTTTTAGCGCCGTCAATCACAATCTCATGTGGCTGCTCTTCCCTATGCTGTAGCTAGTGCAGCCTGTTGTGAATGCTCAGTCTAGTTAGGATAAGTTTATGGGTTATTAAAAAAACAAGCTCATTACATTTTTTTGCACAAAATCATTCTAGGGTAATGAGATTTTACCTGCTCAGTTCTGCCTATTTTGAGCTCCTTTCAGAGTGAGATGTTTAAGGGATCTGTCGCTTTTATGCAAATAAGCTGCTGCTGGCCACGCCCCCAACTCCATTTTATTAGTTACTCTTATAATAATCATAATGTAAGTAATTACAGTTGTCTCATCTGAAAAGAAAACAGGAATGATCCATTATTCTAATTATTTGAAACCAAAGTTGCAATTGCTCATTCTTACAAGAGAAAACATTATTAATATAAATATTTTGCATTGGGTCTTATTACTCAGTTTGTTTAGCTTTCATTCTTTAAAACTTTCATGCACTGAAACAAGGAATAGTTACAATAGCCTGCTGTTCCTGTTTCATGGCTTGGCAACTCTTATGATTAAATACAAAAAATAAATAGAATTAAAGCAAAGTTTGCATGAGACAAAACACAACAAACCCAACCTGACTGATTTCATTGACTTTTGACTCTACTGTTGGGTCCAGATGTTACTTTGTGTGATCCATTTTAAAGGTAACTTCATGTATTGTTACTGCTAAACTAAAACCTCCAGCATGGGGGAAAGGGATGGGCTCAGGTTTTCTAGACAGTTTGGAGTTGGAAAATGGCTGCCAACAGGCGCGCAGATGTACAACTGTACATGTTTGACCCCCGAGTCAGAGGAAGTGGCACGGCCATCAAGGATGCAGCAAGCGGTTTTTGACTGGTAAGTCAACAACAAAACACTTTCCAGCGGCCATTGCACAGCACGTAGAACAGAACACCTGGCTGGTTGGTGAGGGGCAGTCGGTGACATATTAATCGTGGGGTTTTTGAAATGGCTCGTTTTCCAGACGTTTTCCTGGCAAATTTGTTGCTAGGAAGAAGCTGAATAATTTTTGATGGCGCTTGAACTGTTTCTAAAAGCTGCAGAGATCCAAGTGAAGGTACAAAAATGTTCGAAAAGCAACAATAGGTTCAATTTAAGAGCTCTAATGCCAGTGAACGTAAAATCCAATAATCCCTCTCGGAGCATTTGTACAGTGCCGTACAAAATTGCCCCTTATAGATTTAGTCCATTTTGGCATTTTAGGTCAGGTCTGTTTTAATGTCAAACTAAGTTACTACAACAAACAAAAACAAGTTTTTAAATGATCACTTATTTTATAAAGGGGAAACTAGTCCACAAACTAGTCCTCTTGTAAAAAAAAAGAAGTAAATGCAGAAAATCTCTTAACCCATGCTGACCTCACTTACCTCAGTTAAGGTAATTGTTCATGATTTTAATAGTAGAAAGAGACTGAGCATGAATCTTCTGTGATAAAATAAATAAAAAAAAGAAAGAACCAGCAGGTCATGGTTAAGTTAATTGATGTAACCATGAATTCAGCCATCGCTTTCCGACCATGAACTCAAACACACTGAAGTTGCGCAGAGGGACTCGGGTCCAACTCCTCAACAAAATGTGACAGGAAAATGTGGCAATTAAAGCCCCAGCAGAGAGCGGTCTGTGGAGCAGCTGAAGGAAGCGTTAGAGGACATGGAAATCCTGTCTTCTTCTTTTCCTTTTAAAAAAAAAAAAAAGAAAACTGCTGGAAGGACGGAAAGTGATTCTCAGGGTAGAAGCCGGCTCCACCAGGATTCAGTTCAGGATAATATCAGACCTCATTCCAACACTCCTGGCGTTTAAGGCAGATGTTTAAAAAAACTCTTTCATCAAACTGCTGTGTGATAAAAACAGAATATGCCTAACCCTCGATTAGGACAACTGAAATGCGTTTCATTGCAAGGCAACTAAGATATTTTCCTGTCATGGTCAATTCAAAGATGTTGAGTATAGTCTCAAAGATGGGGAACATTCCCTCCATTCTGCTAAGTAAACTAAGAATCTGAAACTTAATTGCTGTGTTTAGAATAATCTTCTTAAGTAGCTTTGACTCCTGAAAGACATCCAAAGCTTTTATGTTCTAAAACAAAGGCAATTGTTCAGCAGGCTTAACGTCGATCCTTCTAAAAGTACAAGTCTCTTTGCATTTGTGCATTTTGCGGCGCGTGTGAGAGCGCTTCGCCAGAGCATTTGCGAGTTTGAAATGCTAAAGCACGTTGCCTCGTCCCAAATCACTAGAGTCAATTTATTTTATCAGACCAATATGAGTCAGATTTTGGTATTTTCATAACGTGAATTCTTTTATATCAAAATGAAGCAATTTTGATCCACTCCACTTTGCAGAAATGTCTCAATTCTTCCACATCGGAGGATAGTGAAATATGAAAAACATGTTTAAGCATTTCAGTTTCATTTAAGTCTGGAAATTGAGTAGGCCACTCTAAAATTTTGTTTTATTTTATTTATTTCAGCAATTCAAGATTTAATATGGGACTTTTGGGTGGAGTGACTAAAGGGACATTTGGGAGGATTTAATATGGGACATTTGGGTGGAATTATTATTGGACATTTAATATTAAATCCTCCCAAATGTCCCATGTTAAATCCTCCCAGTCTACTGACGTTTACTTATATGCGTCCATAGAGTTTGTAGGTCTGGAGAAATTTCTGCAGAGTGCCGTTTGTGCTCAACAATCGCCTGTATTTTTCTCGTGTCTCGATTCGGAGGTAGAGTTGCGCAGCAGAAGAGCAGGACGAAGAATGTGTTAAAGTTTAAGAAACTAAGCTTGAACTCTGGGCTGGAGAGGAAAACGAAAGTATTCGAATGGCAGAAAGTTCAAACTGAACACAGCAGAAAGTCTGTGGGATCGCCAGCAGAGCGGCATGGACAAGAGATGCACTCACAATCGGAGATTGATTTCAAATCCTGATGAAGAATGCTAAAATACTGTTTTTAATGGATTTGGGGTTTTTTTCAGTTCCAGTGTACAATTAGGACAAACTTAGAATCCAGAGAAACTCTACATTTGATGAACATTTTGGACCACCTACTTCATAGAATCAAAGATGGAGAACCAACATCTAGTTTTATCCGGTCAAGAACTACTAGTTTATAAATTCCTATACTCATCAAACACGGGGAACCAATATGTAGTTCTATACTTTTACCTTATGTAAACTTTTTATATTTTTTATTTGGTTTTCTTTTTTTTTATTTTGTTAGTATTTCTTCTAACTCATGTAAAACACTTTGAATTGCCTTGTTGCTGAAAACGTGCTATATAAATAAAATTACCTTACCGTTTTCTGTACCTGTCTGCACAGAAAGGTACAGAAAAAATTATATAATCTCAAATCAAAATCAAACAAAATTTTACTTGCATAGCACCTTTCAGCAACAAGGCATTTCGAAGTGCTTTACATCATACAAACACAAAACTAGTCATTGAACACACAGTCAACAACTGAAACATAATTTTTATCCATCATTAAACATCAGATTGTTGATTAATGTTTCGTCGATTATGTTTCAAAAGCAACTCTAAACAGGTGGTGTGTTAGTTTAAATTTAGCAACTCTCAGACTGGCAATGGCGACTTCATTTACTGAGACATTGGCAAAAAAACGCTTAGAAGAAAACAATACCAAACGACATTTTAGACAAATCTGTAGTGTCAGCTTTTGACACTGACTTGAACACTCCAGACTTTTTGACTATTACAAATAGCTACTTAAGACACTTAAGAAAAAAAGCCTCATAAATCCTCTTCAATCATACAAAACTTCCCATGTCATTCATCTATATAAGGTTTCATAAAGATACCACCTTTAAAATGCTCGTAAATTGAACCTTAAGGCCATTGTCATTGTCATCTGTCAACATTTTGCGCTACATGGCTTGGCAAATCAATTGGAGACTAGGAAGGGGGGTTCAAAGGACGCCAAACAACAGTGCAGCAGCTGAACCCCCCCCAGAGGAGTTCAGCCTTCATGGAAAAGTACACACAGAATTGTTTTCCATCACACAAAAAGAAAATGTTGACTCCCTTAATAGCTTGATAAATGTTTCTATCATTACCCACGTCTCCAACGTACCGTCCTACAGCGCCGTAGTCCACGTGATATGGGCTTTTGAATTTAATGGAAACTTTTGGGTCATGAATAGATTTCTCTCCTCGCCGAGAATAAAAACAATCCCGCGTTTTTCGAGCTTTCCGCTAAATTAGACCATAGGTCAATCTGGCTGCCTTTGCTGTCGGAATCGCTTTGCTTTGATTTACCGCATTCAGAGCATCCACTCAGGGTGCATTGAATGCCCCGAAGTATTGATTGAATTAGACAAAGAACCCTCATGAGGAGAAAAAAAAAAAAGAAAAAAGACAGAATGCAATCATATTCCCATTAGCAGCAGGCTGGATAGGAGAAGCGTGCGCTGGCCTTTTCTTCTTGCCTTCCTTGTTCAACATTAATTACAGTTCATTTCACATGTTCTGTTCCTTCAGTCTCCCCCACTTTCCAGCAGCAAGCGCCACTTTCAGCCCCTCCGCCCCCACCCGTCAGGTTGCTCTCCCTCAAACTCTTTTGAATTAGAAACTCAACGAGGCATCAGTCAAATGTTCAGAATTATTTAATACGAAGCTTCTTGAACCTACCACTTAAATTATGACGGGCAGTCAGAATTGAAATTCAAAAGGGTTGAGATTAATTCGGGACCCGATGTGCACATAAATCAAGCGCCGAACAGTAGGAAGGGTTCAAAAAGCTGTTGCAGAGCGCGCTATGGTGAGAATTGTGCTCCGCGAACGTTTATGCAAGCTGAGAGCTGTGTTCTTTTCTTCTGCCACTGGCATCTAAAGATTTAGCCTCTGAGCAAATGTCTTGCTGCGTTTTCATCACTGTCAAAAGGCTTGACTCATATCCCAAATGTTGTAGCAGAACTGTTTGGTTCGCCGGGGTAACTTTGATTGAGTGCTGATGTGTTTGAGATGTATTTTCCTGAAAAGAGGAAAACCAACTTAAAGAAGGGTAATAGCAAAAAAAAAAAAAAAAAACAGTTGGAGAGAAATTGAAAGTCAGACTCAAGACAGCTAAACAAATTGTTGACATAAAGAAAAACAAACTTATTTTGTGGGGAAACAGCAGGACTCCAAATAAATCCTGCGCTAAAAGTTTAATATGTTCTTATTATTTTCTCCGCATTCAGCTTTTATGTGTAAATTTGTTTTTTTTAGTGACTTTTTTTGTGCTTTTTTTTTTTTTTTTGCATTTACAGTGCAAGTTGTGAACTTTTCAACACCCGAATATAAATACATGTTGAGCTGTAATGCGGTCATGAAATTGTCAGCATATGTAAAAAAAAAAATGCTTTAAATGCAATCTTTCAAAACACAGCTGTAAAAGCAATCTGGCTGTGAATAAATTTACATAACTTGGTTTGTGTATGAAGATTGTACATCTTGTATGGATAATTTTACTATTTTGAGCAGAAAATATCAGTGTAAAATGCTATTTTGCCATGTTGACAGAACGAGCTCCATTAGCAACATGCTATTCTGACTCGAACCTGTTAATTTTGTAGCCTCGTAATATGACTTGAACATTTCTATTCAAAGACAGCTTATGAATAAGTCGTTGCTATCAAAAGAAGTATCTGTGAAAGCCCACAGGTGTTTGTATGTAAAGGTGAATTCACACCAGCCCTATCTGGTCTGCGTTGATCGAATTCTAGTTTGTTTGCCCAGAAGGTCCGGTTTGTTTGGGGAGGTGTGAATAATCAATCAATCGAACTCTGATGCAGACCAGAAGAGTGACATCTACATCTAGGTCTCGGTTCGGTTGATGTGAACTCTGGCGCAGTTCGAATGCACGTGGGAATGCCAATTGGACCGGAGGCCGCTCCAAAAGCAGGAAGCAAGCTGCAGCACAGGGCATTCTGGGTAAATACAACCAAAACAACCATGTATGATCTAAGGCTAGAGGGAGAAATAGCTTGTCGTCTTTTCCCAAAAGACAAAGGAGAAGTCCTACTCTCCTGGCTGTACCGAGTGTCCCACCTCTCGTCATTCTATGATTTAGTAACCGTAGTAACCCAGTAGATTACACTGATTAAAGCAGCTGACTTCTCCTTCTTTCAACTGCCTCTTTGAACTGATTCAGGTCATGATTTAGTGACTCGTATGGAGTCCCAGGGATGTTGTTTCAATAATTTTGTGCTTGGGCAACTGAAACGTTCATGAATTCACGAAGCACGCACTAAGATTGTTTTACTACTATTGAAGAACTTCAGACAATTCAATGTCCACTTCACATGCTTCTGTCATTAGTAAAGTTTATAAGGGTACAGTACAGCTAGATTCAATCGCATAGAGACGCAATAAAAAACCTAACCAAACTAACATACCTATCTCTAATGCTGCAACTGAAGGATTTCTCAGTGGAGGCTGTTGGAAGATGGATCAGGCTTCCTATAGCCCACTCAGAGCAGATCATCTGGACGCAAAAAGGGTTTGAAGAACTTGGAACTGCAGGTCAGGTCTTTCTCCGTCTCTGGCTTGATTGGAAGACTTGGAATCTCTCAGGGATGCTTCATCAGACAGTCAAACAAATGTTTTCTGTCACCTACACATTTTGTCAATTTTATGTTCCACTCGTCTCGGTACTCACTTTCTTTTTCTCCGTTGCTTGCTTTGTCATTGCTGTAGTAACTCTGTGTTTTTATGTCTTATAAAGCTTTTTGTTCTCTATTAATTGATTAATTGTTTGATTTATGCTGATTCGTCATCGGGTTACCGGTGTAAGGCTGCTAATGGCTTTCTATTTTATTCAGGAACTTTTCTATCCCTGGAGTGCTATTAGCATACTACGTCTACCTTGAATCATTCTCTGCAACAATGTTTCCTTTCCTAGTCTTTGTGTAATATGTTGCCATTGCTGGTCCACAGAAAATTGGCTTTGGAGTTTCTGAGTGAAAGTTTGCTTTTCACTGTCAGCTTTTCATTGAGCTTGATTCTTCTGGTACTCTTTTAACAGTACCAGTTGCTTTAGTCATACAATATATTTGACCTTTCAGTCTTTCAGAATACATATGTGCTTTGATCTGCCTTGACTGTAACTGATTCTGCTACCGATATCACATTCCAGAGTTTCTCTCTTTCATCCAAAGCTCATATATGTGCAAAGGTGCTGTCTGCACACAGAACGTATCTACCACTGAGCAGTATGTGGTACTCAATCATAGAAAGTAAGGATACAGTGCAGCCCTACAGTTTGCTGCTGCACTTTGTCTTCCCATCTAAAATATATTGAACTTTGGGTAGCGGCAGACTCTGACCTGAACCTTCAGAGTCACGTATAGTTAATTACACAATCGGCCTTCTATCTCCATGAAAAACATTTCCCTCCTTAAAGGAATAATGTACCAGCAAGATCTAGAGAAACTCGATGCGTTTATCTTTAGTTGCATTTATTTCTCATATCGTGCCTACACAGGTCTGAATAAAAAAAGTAATCAGCTGCAGCTGATCCAGAATGCTGCTGCTGGAGTCCTGACTAAAACCAGGAGCACCTCACCCCAGTTCTAAAGTTCTTCCAATGGCTCCTTGTAGCTCAGAGAATAGACTTTAAAAAACTGTTGCTAGTTTATAAGTCACTGAACGGCTTAGCACCACAATACATTAGAGATCTGCTGTAGTTGCCGACCTTCCAGACCTCTCAGGTCTTCTGGAGAAGCAGCATTCGGCTTCAATGCACCACAAACCTGCAACAAACTTCCAAAAAACTGCTAAACAGTTGAAACACTAAGTTCCTTTAAATCAAGACTAAATCCCCACCTTCCTAGAGCTGCCTTAGATTAGTAGTAATTGGGACACTGACCAACGTATTTGATGTGTATTGATGACTTTGATGACAGCATTTGGCAAAATGTATTGTCTATCTCTTGTTTTACGATTGGTGACTATATGATGTTTTTATGATTTAAAACACTGCAGGGTAAGGCAAATTTAAAATGACTGATTTTATACTAAATAACCAAACAATCAGTTGGAACTGAATTGATTTTAAAAGTTAAAAGTTTAAGGAATGTGTTGCCTCGACCACACAATGGTTAAATCAGTCCACACACTCACGTCATTAGTTTCTATTGTTTGGAAGTTAAATGTGTCTTTTAATAATGTACTTAATGTCTTCACCTGGACTTATTAGTGATATTGTGAAGTATACTCCTAAAAGTAATGAGGTTTTCAAAATGTATTTTGTTATATTAGTTCTGTTTTCCTCCTTCTGATTTACCTGGTCTGGGGAGTTTCCTGTTTCCTGTTTGGGTAAGAGGCGTGGCCTAAGGACTTTGAAAGAAGGGTGTTTTAGATTCTGTTAATTTCTTTGGTCCTTATTTGGTAGTATTGGTGCTTAGTTTTAGTGAATTTTGTTTGCACAGTTCATTTTATTAAAGTCACTTTTTTTGGCAGACATATTTTGAAGACCTCTTGCACGGGCCCAATAATCTCATTTTTGTACTTTGCTATTCTTGAAATCTATGGGGTCAAAAAATAAAGTAAAATAATAACAATTTTTAAAAAAAACACTTTGAAGAAATTTTTTTTATTGTGTTCTTTATGCTTTCACTGCTTGGTCCTTCACACACACAGATGGAGTGTTCAAGGTAAAGGCACTTTTGAAACGCTCGCCATAGACATGCAAATGCTCCGTTTTCTACCGTCTCACAAGTGCAAGTACAACAACGTATTGAAAGGCGAGTCGGCCAGAAAAATGGTCCGAATCAAACACTGGAAGTTTCTCACTGAGACCGGGATAGTCGTTAAAAGATACATTGTGATGTTATTGGATTTCATTAGTCCTTATTTAGTCACAAGTAAGAAAGGCCTTTGACTGATGGGAGCTTCAAATGGGCCTTATAAAATCAGAGACCTGGAAGCCTGCAGTTGTTCTTGTATGATTAATTAATTCCTGCCATAAATACTGTTTTTTTTTCTGGTTTGGTGTCCTCCAGCTAAAATCTGTCCTTCATGTTATAGTTTTACTTGATTTATCCAGCTCAGGTTTTTTTTTTTATGTTGAAAGTAAAGAAATTAAAAAAAAATGTTTTAAAGTGCATCTCACAACAAAGGATACTGGAAAGGACGGGCAACAGCTTTCCGCACTGCTGCGGTGGCGTTTGATGAAATTATATCCAGAACTGGAAAACTTAACAGCCTGCAAGCAAACACCTCCTAATGGACCATTTGCCTGTTACAGCAATTTAGCAACCAGTAGTCTGCACACGAAACCGCTCCATGGCAACAAGAGTATCCTAACCACAAAAGATCTGTGTTATTTGTCAAGGTTTGCTTTCATTATCATTGCCACGAGGCTTTCCATCTCAGGAATGAGACATCTGTTGTTGTTTTTTTTTTTCTTTCTTTCTTTCCTCTTCTTGCTGACAATTACCCACACAGCGATGTGTTTTACCGACATTTTTCATGCTAATGCTCGCACTCATCAACAAACATTTATCACTCTCCGGAGTTCATTAACGCCGTATATGTCAGTAATATAAAGCATATGCTTGATTGCTTTATGTTTTTTTTAGAAAGACGTTTGGCACTCTTTCACGCCATAAATGGCTCGGATGTTTCGCGCGGCACTTTTATGGTGAACAGTGCGGTGATTTGCGGCTGGGTTTTAATGACCGAGAGCACAATAACTGTAAGCTAAGATTTGTATCTCCAAGATGGATGGACCCATGATTGAGTCGTCAGTCTGTGCAGCCCGAGAAGGAAAAAAAACGGCGCCCCGTAACGCGGCCCAATTTGATTTTAATTTGTGTAAACAGGGGCATCGTGGGATTTTATGGATGTTGTAAATCAGACACACCTGCCAAGTCATTTTATATTAAATGATAAGCTATAGTACAATGACAAATTGTCTCAATGAGCAATTACATGTAGCCCAACAGCTCCGGTACACCTTTGAAATTAAATTCTGGTGACCTTGAAGCAGATAATTCA
Organism: Xiphophorus hellerii; assembly: GCF_003331165.1. Classification (NCBI taxonomy): domain Eukaryota; kingdom Metazoa; phylum Chordata; class Actinopteri; order Cyprinodontiformes; family Poeciliidae; genus Xiphophorus; species Xiphophorus hellerii. Next base: position 23,213,966 of record NC_045679.1, on the reverse strand, counting down.
CTTATTTTTAGTCCTCATCAAGCTATTCGCCGACCACCTTTACCCAACGGCCACGCACAAAGTCTCAATCCAAATAATGACGGATTGCAACGTTGCATTCGGTTGCACAGTGACTCTTCATTGCAAAGATCAAGGAGTGAACAAATACTCAACACGACAAACCCACTATTGTCAGGTTTTACTTTCCAATCGTCGGCGTCCTGCACAGTGTATTTGAAAAATATTCACACCAGTTAATCTTTTTTACTGTTTGCCATACTACAACCAGAAATTTTAAGTGTATTTTATGTGGATTTGGCATAAAAAAAAACCCCGTCATAAAGTAGCACATACTTGTGAAGTGGAAGGACAGTGACACAAAGAAAAGGAAACAAAGCACTTGCTGATTTTTACACATACTTTATACAAGGATAAAGGTACCGAACTGAATGCTCCATGTTGCTTCTAGAAGTGCTTGAGTCTCTGCGCTCTGAATTACAGAAAAAAAAAAAAACACACATCAGTTTTCAAAAGAACGCAAATGTTTCTAAAGTTCAAATGGCCGACGACGGGCAAGAGCAGAGCCCAGTGACAAAAAGAAGTAGAATTTTATTGCTGCGGATCAAATGCGGAGAACATAAAATGTATAAAATATGAGCTATTATCAGGAGAAAAAGGGGAAAAGGAGGACCCAGGCTTTCAACTGAGCCTGAGCAAGTAATTTGCTTTTGCCAGTTCTGGCGAGAGAAAGGACAAGAGAAGACGACAGCGAAGTAGGAGCAGAAACCCAAAATGAAGAGTTCAACCACGGATCGGAAAACATGAGGCTACGAGGTGTAACATGGGAAAGAACATTAGTCACATTTAGTTATGGTAACAAAAACAAACAAACTGACTAGAGAGATCTAATATCAGCATGGTGGCTCACATTCATTTTAGTGGAAGAGAACCATTTTAGTTTTAGATGCATTGAAAGGGCTGGTAATCACCTTGACATTGTTGTGACATGTGCATTTTGGAGCAGTAAATACACCAGAATGACTGACAGTTTGTGGGCGAGACCCATACGAGTGTTTTTTTTTTTTTTCCAAGATAAACCCAATGAATCATACAGGTGACAGAAAATGTTTTTGTTTCCCAAATCGACTGCAATCGACTTTATTTATTTATTTTAGTCATATTTTATCACAAGGCTAACAAAACAATATGATTCATCCTGAACCTTCCACTCTCCAAAGCATCACTGGTGTAAAGCCAGTGATGCTTCACACAGCCGTCTATAAAGCTGTGTGAAGCATCAACTTACATACACCAGAATGTTATGCAAAGAAAAATTGTTCAATCCTGCAGCTACTGTAAACCTTTATTCATACCGACTTTGAGTTTCATCAATCATTTTGGTTTTTAATTTCGTGTTTCTTCCTCCTTTGTCTTTCTATGTTTAGTGTTCTGTTTATGTCATCGTCTAATTTGAGGTTTGAAGAGGCTGGGATAATTTATGTTCAGGGGTTTTCTTACTTTTTTTACTGCATGATTAGGAAAACAATGTATGATCTTACATTTTAAAAGCTCATTATTCCTACGTAGTTTACTTTTTAGGTCGATATTCACTCATACGTCTGTGCAGGAATGAACAAAAATAACCAAGAAGCTCGTTTATTTCCTTTAACTTCTCTCAGTTTGCGTTTTCTTCATTACAATTTGAGTACGTAAACACCTTGAAAAACCATTAAGGCGTTAAGAAATGAAATCAAATAATCCCCTTCGAACACAGACCGGAGTTTAGGTGCTATGCTGAAACTTTAACGTTTTTTTTTGTGTGAGCTTATGCTTAAAAATACAGAATTCTACTTCTGAGAAAGAGTTGGAGGAGTTATCTTAGGGCGACTGACGAGAAAAAGAAATGTGCAGCGATTACAAAGGAATGGCCATTGAAAGAGCATCCCACTATCAAATCACCTTCTTGACCCAAGCAGTGCTCAGAGTGACTCGGCTTTAAGTTTTCATCAACCACCTGCTGGCTGCACTTTGCTACCTGGTTTAGCCGACGCCTCCAGAATGCAGCCCTGTCTTCTCTACTGCAACGTTTAAGGGGACGGTTCAGAAACCTACAGGTGAAGATTGGTTTGCATCTTCATTTTCAGTGAATCCATATTTGTTAATCCCAGAGGACAAAGCTGACAGTTGGTCTGAGAGGGGCAGAGTCCAAAATGGTCTTCAGCAACGTTAAACGTTGTTCTTCTACGCAGAAGTTTTATGAAACTCCAAGCTATCACAGCGTTTCAGAGTGGTTATTTTTACAAAGGCATGCAATTTTTTTAAGCTGGAAATGAAGTGTGGAAGTGATACCTGGCCATTGCTCTTCCTGAATAAAACACAAACTTAAATGCTATCAAATGAAGTGCTTCCAGTCAGAACAACAGTAAATGTGTGTGAAAAGTACAGTCGGTCTAAAAAGCAAATTACAACAGCTGAAGTAATAAAATGGCATTTCCAACAATTGCTATAGTGTTTTTGTCACTGGAGTCGCCAGCCTTTTTTGGGCTAGCGGTTAGCATAAACGTCTTGGCCCAAAATAATCCAGACTAATGCCAAATGAAGATGCTATGAGAATTATGTGCTACCATTAAACCTCAGCAGTGCTAATGAAAACCAAGCACTAGAAATGAACATACTTTGACATTTCTGTTTAAAGTGTACTTTTTATTGCTCCTATATAATATTTTAATCTCCGGAGACAAATAATTTTGTGTTTTTATTGTCTTTAAAGGGTAGTCATTAAATTACGGGTAATGGAGACTTGGAAATATTTCACCCTGTGCTTAAATCTAAATAAGTAAAAAGTTTTATCTTGCGTTTAAAATGGTATAATGACAGACAAAGAAGCTTTTTGCGTCAGCAACTACGGTTATGGTTTTCTCTCTTCAGGGATTTTTTTTTTTTTTAATAGAGAAGCTTTGGAGAGATGCAGGACAGCCTAACAGATGTATAGAGGATAACAATGTCGCCATGACTGTGTTTACCGAAAACTATTCATCACAAACAGTCAAGCGTTTGTCCCAGTACTTTTTAATTTCTTTCATCCAAACAGAACGGTGTGGGACGAAGCTCTGAGAGCGGATCGTATTCTCTCTCTGGCACCAGGCTCAGATTTTTTGAGTGTTCCCGGCTCCGTTTCATTTTGGCTGTAAAAATGTGGCGAACAACAAACATAACTCTGCTTTTCCGTCACGGCATATTGTTTGTTCGAAACAAATGTTCTTAGCTATTAAATGTATTTATTTGCAAACACTGTTGAGTTAGTAGAATTAGTTTATTCAAAAAAAAAAAAAAAGAAATGTCCCTTATTTCTCCTTTTATGCATCTTCTTCACTCTATTTGTATTTTTTTTTTTTGCCTTTCATTGCTTTAGAAAAAAACTGCATGTTGCAGCAATACACATTAAAGAAACCATCATTTCAGTAGCAATGCCATTAAAATGGAAAGATGCTTAATCTATATAGAGGCTCGGCTTTCTTTTATGGTTTTTTGCTTTAATTGCATCGTTTGAACTTTTTTACGGTCTTTGTTCGGCAGTCATTGAAGTTTGTCTGGTTAGTTTTTGTTAAGTTTAACCCAAAACTTAACCCATTTCATTTTATTAAAAAAATGCTGAAAATCCTTGTTTAATAAAATCTTTTAGTGTAACTGTTTTTAATTTTATTTCTGAACAAGGGCAGCCGGTCTATAGGGGGCGCTGCCTTCCCTGACGAGAAAGGGGGAAGGAAATCTATTAGTCTTGGTGATATCATTAGTAGAATTACTCTGTCTTCCTTTATAGTGTATACCTAAAGGTAATCTGGCTAAATTACACAACATTTCCACCAACTAGCTCTCATTTACCAGTGAATTTTCCCCGACAGACTCCTGCCAGCTCTCTCCTGGGGCGATGGTGTTAGCGCCCAAGAAGTGAAGCTAACTAGCCAGTCGTGTGTGTTTGCTAGGAAAAAGAAATACTAAACATTTTGACCAATCAGCATCACTGAATTTAATGTCTCTGGGGCGCTTGGAATCACATCCCTACTGAAAGTTTTGGGTCGCTATGGTAATAAATTTGATGATGATGATGCCAGTCAAGGGAAGCTCAGACTGAATTCTCCTCCTTGAATGACATAGAGGAGAGCTATGAACATCGCTATGGTTTTCATGATGCTTTTGTTGATTTGGTTAGCATAATGCTAATGGTGCTCTGGGTAAATATCGCTAAAACTTATTTCTTAGCAATGTCACTCAATCAGTTTTGAATCTGATTGAATGTTAATTGTTGACACTGATTTAGCGATTAAATATTGTATATTTTGTTAGTTACTGGACAAACCTTTTACTTTTAGCTAATTTAACCTTTCATGGGTTTTGTTTTTTTTTGCTGTAGAAAGAATGTCATGTTATTGTGGAACTGCAGGTATTTTTCTATGGTTCATTTGAATCCTTTTCCTGGACATGGAAGGAAAATCTAGTGGCACATCAGCCTCACCAAGAATGTTTTTGCCACCAGCCGCCCCCGTTTCTGAGCTCACAAAGTTTGCCCATTTGTTAAGTAGACATCCATATTTATTTAGACTAATGTCAGCTCAAAAAAGTATTTTTTTTTTTTTAAACTAGACATCCATATTTATTTAGACTAATGTCAGCTCAAAAAGTATCTGGTGCTCAAACACCAGTGTTCTTTGCAACAGGCAGGCAACGCCACATAATTACTGGAAAATGAAAATAAATTGCGGAAATATCTGACTTTGCAAAGGAGAGGACACTTTAAAAAGTGAAAATAACGGGACGCAATTTTGGTCAGAAAATCACTGATTAATTTTTTTTTTTTCGTACTTTGTGAGTATAAGCAGCCAGTAGCCGTTACTAAATCTGCAATGCAGTGTGAATTTGCCTGATTCTTGTGAAAATTATACCTGTATTTGTGGAACACATCTCATGAATTTTGCTGCACATTTAAAATGCCGCTTAAATCAGGATCAAACTATAAACGCATCCGGGCTGCATTTCAATTTTTCGACGACTTTATATTCAATATATCGAGTGCATCACTAAAGCCTCGAGTGAAAATCATTTTATCCAGTGTAAAAGCTTCAACAAAACCGCCTTCACTGATTACCTGTCCACTCTCTCAATAAAACGAAGCACTACCTACATATTTCCCATCATGCTAAGCTATCCCTGAATTCACATCATTGCCATCTGCTGAGACTCTCTACGCTCTTAAAACAGATGTGTTAAAAACAACACATGATGTGTTATATTTTAACACATGTGCCGAATCAGCTCAGGGACAACACATGTGTCGTTATTGACAACTAATGTATCATTGAAATCAACAAAAAATGTGTTAAAATGTGTCATTTTGGACACACACACACACAGGTGTAAAATGTGTTTTCATAGATTAGGTCAAATAAAAATGAACATTTTCATATGAGAATATAAAAGAACATACTTTTATTAAAATTAAATGCATGTTACAACAATAAGTTTTGCGACAGCTACAATATGTAGTTCATATGTACAAGTGAAATTCAAATCATCAATTAGTTCACTAGTCGACATGTTTTTTTCTTCAAAGTCAAGCTAACAAAATATACCCTTTTTCTAAAGTTATTCCACACCACAGATTTTAAAATCCATACTGCATGTTGCAGTCAAATGGCAACATGCATTTACAGTCCAGCAGTCGTCAACCAAAGTACAAGATATTGTTATCTTGAAGCCCCACACCTCTTTGAAAGCAGTCTCTCTCCGTTTTGGACAATTGAACATTTTACTTGCCAGCTTCAGGTTGTCCAATCAGTTCTAGTACGGGTGCTTTTCTTTGTATGGAGAACAGTTGATTGTAAATATGTAACGTAAAGACAGGGGTGGAGTTCTGGTGGATAGGACGCACCAAGTAGAGTTTGAAAAGCTTTTGTCCACAGCATTCATGGGACCAGATGTAGAGGGATGGTGACTTTGTTGTTCTTGATATCGGTGTCATACTGTGTCAGTGAATTCAGTTCGCAGATGTAGATCAACTGGGGATGATGGCTTCGTGAAGCAGAGCAATACTAATCTTGTACCAGGCTTAGACACAAAAGACCAGAAAAATCACAAAACAAATTTGTTAGTGAAATGATCAGCCACTCTGTAAAATTTCTGATAAAAATACAATTTGTCAAAGATAAATATCTACCACCACAAAATCCAAAATGTATGATATTGTGTTGGCACTAAGATGACTTGCACCAACAGGAGGCAGTAGATCTGTCAACACAAGCGTGTTACAAGTCTCAAAAAATAGCAGAACTCTAAAAATGTGTACTTTATGTTGTGGGCCATTCTAAATACAAATCATTCACCTTTTCATATTATAAGCAATTTACCTTCCTATCACTCACTGATGTTATATTAAAGATTTTCCCATCACAAAAACTTTACTCTAATGTAGGTAAACATTTTATTGTTTTTTTTTTTCTTCCAACAAAAGGATCTTTGTAAACTTTTCTCATGTTTTAACATTAGGGCCTGAATTTAGTTTTATATTTTTAAGATTTTAATTACAAAGACCACAAATCCCAGATTCCACATAAATACCTTCGTCCATGTCTTTTGAGTTTTGGTATGATGTTGGCTTCCCATGTACGAAGAAATAAGTTTCCAAACTGAGTCCATCTATAACAAAGGAAAGCAAAAAAGTTTTAGAAAACGAGAAGTAGATCATCGTTGTGTCAGTCATAATGTTACAGGGGGGAAAGAAGCAAACCTACCAGATTTGACATGTCCAGAAACCATTAATATTCATTCAGCCTGTCTGCATTATGAAGATAACTGGGGGGGAGGGGAAAGAACAGCATTCCATCTTAGTAATTCATAAAATAAAATAAGATCACACTTTACTGCCTCAGCTTATAAATTCGTAAAGAAAAAAATTACAAAGTATCAAAAATAAGCTTGAAGTCAGCAAATGAAATTTTTAAAAACGGGACTGAAGGTTTGATTTCCCATTACATGTGCATTTTAAACAATCACTTGGAGGGTTCAGCAAAAGGGGAATAAATAAGATAAAAGCAGTCAAATTTCTCAGTCTTCTCTATAACTGAGGGCAAGTTTTAGTCCATAAAACTGAGCAAACTAAATGTATGTAATACTTTGGAATATTTCTTGAATATACTGATATTAGGACGAAATGAAAACAGTCCCAAAGTACAAGTGCTGTGGTTGCTTTTTGTAACTTTTTGCAGCATCACTGCGCACCAACATTAGCTTGAAGCTAACGTGTTACAACGTCCGCTAACGGTCGGTCATAAAATCACAATTAAATATGACCGGGTTTAGCTCCACGTGGTCACAACCCCGAAGAAACGACAGGGAAAGTTGATACTACTGTACTGGAGGCGAATAAAATGATTGCTCCTGCTTTTTTTCCCCTCTTGGCTCCACCGGATCACTGAACTCCACAGCGGTGCTTATTAGCTGTTAGCTGCTCCAACCGTTACTTTAAGAATTTCTTAAAGAGACAGCAACCTATAACTTGGAATAAAGAAATGCAAACATGTAATTGGGACATAAAGTGTAAATAACATTTCAAACGGTGAATTAGGCCATAATTGCATTAACTACACAAATAAGGACCATTTTCAATTCAAAGGCAACCCACCACCTGTCTGCCATAATAATATGCTGGCTAGCTTTGACATAAAACCCAGCATAACATTTCAGAGTACCCTGTCATAGCAACAAAAAGTACCATAATACTTTTTCTAACTAGTGATCCAAGAAAATTCCCATAAATCTAACATGATACCAATTCATTAAAACGAATACAAGGTTTTTACATACCAACGTGGTAATTCCAAAAGATGTGGCATCAATCTTTGCTGCGTTTGTCAACGTGAGCCATACCGCGGGAAAACTTTCCTCCAATCAGAAGGCTTCATTTGGTGGCTGAATCCCACCCAGTTATGATGCCTTGATGCTGCAACTTGCTTATCAGCCAGTGTGAGGTTGTCAGCTAAACTTTCTAGTTCATAGCCATTTCTAATTATATTTATTGAAAATGTTAAAGAATTGTCTGTTGTTTTTTTTAGCAAATAAAATTATGTAAAAAAAAAAAATCTAAATGTATAGTGCATGTTAGTTTTGAAGATGAGTAAATATACAATGCAGTGCAAAAATATTTTTGTCCTGCAACACTTATAAAAGTCATTTAATCCTGCCACAATACAGTAATAATAATAGGATTTTTAGATCAAGTAAAAATTGTTATAAATACTAAAAATATTTTGAAAACCATTTTAGGAAAAAAATGCTGGAAACTATCATTGAGGGGAATTACACAATCTGATGTCAGCAGGGAGTAAATTCTGCCTGCCAAACACAGATTAACACAAAAACGTGTTGAAATATTCAACACATCCAGTCTGTTCATAATGTTGTGTAAATTTTAACACATTGTGTGTTAAAATGAACACAAAATGTGCAACAAAGGTGATGACACATTTTTTTTGTGTATTATTTTTTTAAACACATCTGTTTTAAGAGAGTACTTAAACAGAAAACAACCAAGAAACAATCTATTCACATATGGGGGGACTTTACTGCCATAATTTGAGAGCACACATTTTCAGTTTGAAAGCAGGACTGCATATTTGTTCTCAAAACTTGACATGCTTGTACTCAGAACTTCTGCTCACTTTCAAATATTCACTGTGCTTTCTCAAAACTCTTCTCTGCTTGCTTGCAAATTCCTTTCTGCTCTCTCTCTCAAAACAAAAAAATACGGTCGCCTGGCAACCGTCTCCGCCAATAGAATGAAAATGTTATACTGGGTGCATTTGTTTCCTTCTGGTGGGTGTACCTGTGTGCATTCAGACTAAAAATGTGTGCTCTTGTGCTCTATGGCAGTAAAATTCCCCCATACTCATAATTAACTCCTATAAACTCAAGCCCTTCCTCCTCCCCATCAGGGGGATTCTCACTGTGATTTTTGAGTTTGCTTTGTTCTCAGACCATTGCTGAAATTTAGAAATCACACCGCTGTTGGTCTATCTTGTATTTCTGTAGCAGATTTCACAACAGAGATGTAAGAAGATGTTGCCACACCGCAAATTGCTCACACTCGTCGTGTTTGCACAATCACACCATTAGTGCTCTCTGCTTTGTAAATGAGAGGTTGAAATAGAATAGAGAGATTTTTTTTCCCCTTTTCTTCTTTTAGTCATCAAAAAAACTGAAACGTGTCCCGGTTCGGACAACGTAAAGCAAGTTATGACTTTTTCTAAAGGTAGGAGATGAAATATATATCAGGTGCTATTAAAATGATGAAATGACTTCTTTTATGTTGTCAGTCAAAATTCTTTAAGGAGTTGTCTCTTTTTATCCTTCACTGCATAAAGCCATTGTGAGTTTTAAAACTACACATATTACTTGAGGATTTACGACTTGACTTGACTTTCTTTTATTGCACGTTTTAGTGTTATGAAACACTGTTTTAAATCAGGATGCAATAACCATCATTGGAGACATAAATATCTCCAGCTTGTTCTAAAGATGTCTTTTCTGAAGGGGGTGGGGGGGAGAATAATGAACAAAATAAAATCTCTACTTTCTCCTCCTGCAGCCTTTTTCAGACATAGTGTCAGAGCTGAAAGCTCCATCCAAACTTGATGGGCCTTATAATATGATTTCTCCCAAGATAAAAGCTTATAATGCATCCTCATATCCACTCAGGCCAGTTTAACACAATAGAGTTTTTCATTTTCTCCCCTCTCTGTTTGGTTTCTGTAAGGGCTGCCGAAGCCTCACAAAACGAAGCCACACTGAACACTTTTTAATGCACAGGCATTGACTCAGGGTCGCGCTCTTTACTTCAGACCCTTCAGAGAGGTAGAAAAAGCTATTCATCGCTCCTGCAACTTTCCGAAATCTCCTGAATCGCGATGAAATTCTCCGGCGCTATTCACAAGAGTGAGCCTTTATTTTTTATTTGAATCATTTTGTTAAAATTAGGCTTTTCTTTGCATTTACTTTCTTCAGATTGTTTTCCCTTTTGTGATTTATTTGCAAAAGCGGATAATAATAATAATCTTATCTTTGCTAATAAGATCTCTTACTCGCGTGAATGCGTTTTCTTTACGGTTTGTTTAGCTCCACACACAGATGGCATTTTGTCTTAATGGTTCGGGTTCGCCAGGGCTTCCTGCATATTTAATACAGTTTAAAAAAATTATAATAATTTTTCCTGCATGGCAGTTAAAATTTGCGGCGTCATAGTCGTATTTTAAATTTGTGAAAAATGAACTTTATGCTTTTTAAACCAACTAAAAAAAGAGATCTCATGAGAAAAACTTTATATTTAGAAATATAGAGAAGCATAATCCGACATTCTCACAAGCAGAGGCAATAAAATGATCTACGATGTACTGATCAGTGCTCACCTAAAGCTCTTTTGTCACCATCAAATGTTTCAGATGACCAAATATAGTTTAATATCAGGCAAAAAAAACCCTGAGTATGCAGCTCTGAGAAAACAATTAAGAGACCACTTAAAATTATCAGCTTCTCCGAATTTACTCCTTATAGGTATTATGGGTAGTGAAATGAACACTGTCATTTTATTCTATGAACTACCGACAACATGTCTCAAAAATTCCAAGCAAAATATTGCGTATTTATTTGCAAAAAAAAAAAAAGAGAGAAATGGTCAAAATAACAAAAAAGATGCAGTGCTTTCAGACCAGAAATAATGCAAAGAAAACAAGTTCATATTCATTTAGAAACAACAATATTAATGTTTTAACTCAGGAAGAGTTCAGAAATCAATATTTGGAGGAATAACCAGGAGGTTTTCAATGGGGGTCAGTGCAGTGGGCTCATTCTTTTCCCCCAGAGCTGTATATGAAATGTAGTTTTCAAACTATGATTAAATAACTATCCAAAAAAAAATAAAATAAATAATAATCAACCTCTGAAATGTAAGAACTTATTGTGTCATCCGTGGTGGCAGCAAATGTTTCTGACAACTTCACCTACTGACTTAAGTTAATGAATGCTTTAACAAAGGGGCGGGTGGTGGAGGGGTGGGCCTGATCAACAAGTAAAGAAAACAGCTGCTTGTGTTTACTCTTATTTCGTTTGAAACTACTGAACCTGAAGGATGAAACATTTGCATGTCAGAAAAGCGAAGGCGGAACAAATCTGTGAAGGGTAAACTACTTTTTCATGACTCTACTCTTCCCAAATTATGTTTATGCTACAAAAGGTAAGTGTGTCTGGTCCAAGGAAAGAGTAGCACTTCTCTGGAGCGTGCCTCTGAATGCTTCATTTCTGATTTGCGCTTGAACTGCGACGTGCCGCTCCCGACGCAATCGCTGCTCTATTGTTTCCCATCATTCACCTCCTCCGTATGAGCCTGTCGCAGCGGTGGCTGACACTGATGGACTGACACAGACAGATTAAACACCGGCTGTCAAACGGTCTCCTTCCTCTGCGGCGAAGCATCCACCCAGCGCCGAGCCTCTCTCTCCCTCAGTCGATTCCAGCGCACTGGAAAGGGATCAAAACCTCTAATTGACTTGGGTTAGCGCGGCGACACGTTCAGGCTGCGTTTGATTATCAGAAGGCAGACGGGGCTCCGACACACGGAGATGTACAGTGGGGTAATTTCGGTTTGATCGGATTTACAGGAAGGCTTATCGTCTGACCCGTCAGCTGACAAATGCCTGTTGCCTTGCACCCAACAAGTTTAATTAAAATTTTTAAAAAGTATATATTAAGAAGAAGAAGTTAAGAGCACAAATCTGAACTCAATTCTGATTTCCTCTAATCCACACAGGCTCAAACTAAAAAACAAATAGACTGAATATTATACAGTACCAGCTACTGTATGCTATTTTTTCCAGCTTTTTGATCCCGTGGGAAATATCATTTTGTTTTTAACAAACAATGAAGTTGCATATTTTATTATTATTCTGTCCTAAAAAAAAAAAAAAAACTAGAGGTGATGACTCAAAATTAATCACATGTTCACTTCCTCTGAGCGTGGATATAAACTTCTGAACCAAACTGTGTTAATGTGCCTGAACCGAACAGAGCAGGCACCAGTCTGATGCCAAAGGAATATCACAGCTTAATGTATGAGAAGCTGTGCAGTTATCAAAAAATAATGGACCATGTTATGCTATGCAAAGCAGGTTTCTAACCCAAAGAGGTGTAGAATAATAAGAACTTCCGTTATCTTTTCTTCTTTGTCCTCAGGAAGCGGGGAAAATCAAGCTGCAATGCCGGCACTGTGGCGTGATCGGAACATAATGCATTCCCTACAGCCAATCCAATCAAATTGTTCTCTGTTGTCATAGCAAACAGTTGGAGCAAAAAAGCCCGCCTCCCCTCCAACCCATCAGAATAACGTTATATCTATGCATTATCTTTTTTTTTCTATTTTTTTAAGACTTTTGCACCAACTGTGATGTACACAGTACAGACCAAAAGTTTGGACACACCTTTTAATTCAATGAGTTTCCTTTATTTTCATGACTATTGACATTGTAGATTCACACTGAAGGCATCAAAACTATGAATAACACATGTGGAAATATGCACTAAACAAAAAAGTGTAAAACAACTGAAAATACCCCTTATATTCTAGTTTCTTCAAAGTAGCAACCTTTTGCTGTGATTACTGCTTTGCACACACTCTGCATTTTCTTGATGAGCTTCAAGAGGTAGTCACCTGAAATGGTTTTCACTTCATAGGTCAACCTGCCCTGTCAGGTTAATAAGTGGGATTTCTTGCCTTATAAATAGTCATGAAAATAAAGAAAACCCATTGAATTAGAAGGTGTGTCCAAACTTTTGGTCTGTACTGTATATTTAATCGTTTTTAACGACCTTTGATCTTGAACGTCATTTATGAAGGTAATCGTGAATTCTGTTGAGGTCAGCAAACAAAGAAACGAAGAAAGTCTTAATTCAAAATCTCAAAGCCTGCAGAATATCCCCGGGTTCATTTTGATCTACTGGAAAATATTTCAGTTACTTCTTCCTGAAAGAAAACACACTTATGGAGCAGTGGGATCGATCTGCTGTCACACTCAGTAGGACAGTTTTGTTTCAGCTGGAAGTGTCAGATAGTTTCAAGATAAATTCTCTCCTCTGCTCTAAATAGGCAGATTTTCTGGATATTTCTAATTATCCCAGCAACAAAGCAAAGTTGTTGTTTAAAAAAAAAATCCTACCTATGGGTTTACCTATCTGCCTAGAAAGATTAAATTCAAAATTCTGACAGTGGTGGAAAATGAAGGTACACCAGCTTAGATACGTTGCATAAATATAAGAAGTTTAATTATTTAATCTTTTTCATTTGCTTTTACAATTTGGCCAAGTGTGTGGTATTATGAGATTAGATTTAAATAACCACAGAACCTTATGAAGATCGAGTTTTGTATATGTTAAAGTTACAAAGTTTACACAAGATTCTCCTTTTGAACCATCATATTTCTGAAGTTTTCTTATCCGGGCTGTATTTTGTGAGAGATTTGAATGTTTGGGCTGCACAGCGGCGCAGTAGGTAGCACTGTTGCCTTGCAGCAAGAAGGTCCGGGGTCTTTCTGCATGGAGTTTGCATGTTCTCCCTGTGCATGGTGGGTTCTCTCCAGGTACTCCGGGTCTTTTCTAACAGTCCAAAAACATGACTGTCAGGTTAATTGGTCTCTCTAAATTCTCCCTAGGTGTTAGTGTGTGTGTGGATGGTTGTTTGTCTCTGTGTGACATCTGCCACTCTCTACCCGACCATCGTGCTAAGACCGCTTGAGGATAAAACATTGCTCAGTTGGAAAGGGCCCAAAGTGAGCCAGAACATTTCACAACTCCTACAAAATTACATCATCATTTCAAACTGTTGGTTTAAGGCTGGCTGTATCCATTCTTATATTTTTACTATGCCAAATTTTGACTCTAGCATCTACATACAACAGCTGAAATCACAAATCTGCTCACAGCAGACAACGTTTTTTTGCCATCTGTAACCGTTCAATTCTGGTGAGTCTGTGCAAATTGTAGTCTCAGTTTCCTGCAGTCGATCTTCTTCAAGGTTCAACATGATGTGCAATCAAAGATGGCATTTTGCCTACCATGGTGATAATGAGTGGCTATTGGAGCTTCGGTTTCCTTTTTTGTTGTTTTTTTTTTTTGGTCATTTTACACCATGCAGTCTGGCCTTTCTCCTCTGACATCAAAAATGCATTTGATGATGGGATATTTTCTCTTGCATTTCTTCATTATAAACACAACAAACATGTGAGCATTTGAGCACATCACATGAAAATACCAGCCTGTCAGGCACCAACAATCATGGTGCCTGACACTTAAACGCCCATTTCTAATGCTAAGCTTGAAATTGAGCTAGCTGTTTTCACAGACGCCTCGATGCCTTTTAAGATTCTGCCGTGTCATTAGCCGACTCACTATTTGCGTTAACGAGCGATTGAGGCAAGCCTTCCTAACAAAGTGGACAGGAAAAAATGTGGAACCGTTTCCTGGAGCTTGAGCTGGATAAGAGCTCATTTATCTGGGTGAGGTTTGGAACAGAGACGCTGCTCCTCTGCATCACAAGGAGTCAGCAGAGGTGTTATGGGCATCTGATCAGAATCCCTCCAAGGTGTCTCTCTTTGGATGTTTTCTGCACAGATTCCACAGGGAGGGGAGCCCTGGGGCAGACAGGGAACTCGCTGAAGGGATCATATATGCCTTCTGACATGGGAAAAGCCTTGGGAGCCCCCAGAACAAGATGGAAAGAGCTGCTCGGATAAGCAGCAGACGATAGACGGATGGATGGACGGACTGTTATTTTCGCTGGAATCCAAACAATTGGAGCAATAACACTTTAAAAGATACAAATTGCATCACCTTTACATTAAATCAAAATTGACTAAATGAATTTTTAGAAAGGAATTTGTTGTTTAGTACAGGAGAAACCTTTTTTTTCTTTTTAAGAAATGAACCTGCTCTCTGATCCATCCAACCAACAAATTTCCATTTAAATTTAGTTTAGGGGAGAATGACCAAAAAAAAAGCATATTTTGGGACAACACTACAAAATGAGACTATGTTTAATTTTTTTCTTATTACTATTATTATTTTTTTTTTTTTTTTTTACTTGAAAATTGGAGTATAAAGTCCAACTTTATGTCAGACAACAATCAATTGTTTGGGGTAAGGAAAAAAAAGAAAAAAATCATCAAAACTATGTTAAAACAGCCTTATGAATGCTATTGCATTGATTAAAAACCACAGAGTTGCACAAAGGTAAAAAAAACCAATCACACACCTTCATTGTTTCTGGAAATGAAAAAAAAAAAGCTTTAGTTTGGGAATGAGGCACGGACCGTGTTGACGGAAGCCTCTTTTGTATACAAAAAGAAACGGTACACTTTCTAACACAACATGCCAACCCTTCAGGCGACGCCAAGCCACAAAAGCAAATGAAAACGTATAGCTGTCGAGCAGACGGACAACCGCCAAAGCAGGGAAACAATTATGTGGCCCACCCACGTCGGAAAATGACACTGAGCCTCGGAAATAGCGTTATATACAGTAGCCTTTAGACAGCTTAAGGAATGCCAAGCAATAAGTAGTGACAGCCAGAAGGCAAAGCTTCTGCTCGGCTGCAGTCAGACAAGTCTCTTGATTGTTTTAGGCAGCATAGAGACTCCACTTGTCATTTCCCTGCCCCGTGCACTGCCCCCCGAGTACTTAGCATCCTGGAAATGTCGTAGCCATTATCTGGTATTCTTTAGGATTTGCAGCTGCTGTCTCCTGTGCCACAGGTCTGTAAGACTTCAGCTGTATAATTCAGGCACACGGGCTTCAAAGAGGTGGAACAGCTGTATGAACGGAAAGCCACCTTATTGTACGTACTGCATGAAGTCACAGCGTGTAAATAATGCCAAAGGTCAAATACACCGTGTTCCAAATTATTTTGCAAGTGATATTTTCTCAGATTTTTCTAAATGGTCAATGCAAATGATGGTCAGTATAATTTTCAAGTCATGAATTATTACAGTATAAATCAAATTTTACTGAACAAACAACCCAATGAGAACAGTATTTTTTTCAAAAATAAAAAAAACTCAAAATGCACCGTTCCAAATTATGCACAGCAGATTTTCTAAACATTTTATGGATTATAAAAAACTGCAAATGGTCATTCTTTGAATGTGCAGCATTATGTGGTCACACGTACTAAAATCAAAAGCTATTTCAATCAAAAACATCATAACAGGCCGAGTTACATGTTAACATTGGACCTTCTTTGATATCACAGCACAATTCTTGATCCATTGAACTTGTGAGTTTGTGGAAAGTTTCTGCTTGAATTTCTTTGCAGGATGTCAGAATATCTTCCCAGAGCTGCTGGTTGGATATGAACTGCTTTCCATCCTCAGATCTTCTGCTTGAGGAAACTCCAAAGGTTCTCAATAGGGTTGAGGTCAGAGGTCAGAGGAGGATGGTGACCACACCATGAGTTTCTCCTCTTTTATGCCCACAGCAGCCAATGACACAGTGGTATTCCTTGCAACCTTCATTGTCATGATGAAGATGATTTTGCTACTGAAGGTTCGGCTCTTCATTTTGAACCATGAAAGAAAGTGATCAGTCAGAAAGTCCAGATACTTTGCTGAGGTCATTTTCACACCTTCAGGGACTTTGAAGGGTTGACCAATGATTCTCTCCCCATGATTTCAGCCCAAAGCATGACTCCACCACCTCCTTGCTGACATCACAGCCGTGTTGGGACGTGGTGACCGTCCACCACCAATCCACTACTGCGTCCATCTGGACCATCCAGGGTTGAACAGCAGTCATCAGTGAACAAGTCTGTTTGAAAATTAATCTTCATGTCCGGCTGGGCCCACTGAGACCGTTTCTGCTTGTGAGCTCTGGTTAGGGGCCCAATAGTAGGTTGATGCACCGCAAGCCTCTGGAGGATCCTCCACCTTGAGGTTCCAGAGGCTCCAGCAGCTTCAAATAACTGTTTGCTGCTTTGTAAAGGCATTTTAACAGCTGCTCTCTTAATCCAATGAATGTATCTAACAGAAACTTTCCTCATTTTGCCTTTACCTGTACAAACCCATCTTTGTTCTGAATCAGCCACAAATCTCTTCGCAGTACGATAACGCTTCAGTTTTCGTTAAATATTAATGTTTTCATACCTTGTCATACGGCTCTACACTATCTGATGATTTTCGTCAGCAGAGATTCTTTCTCTTTCCCATATTGCTTGAAACCTGTGGCCTGCTTAAATGTGGAACATCCTTCTTAAGTAGATTTCCTTTAATTGAGCTCAGCAGACAAACTAATCAACCAGCTCTCTGAAATTAATTATAGTGATTCAAAGAGCCCTGACACACAATACCATCTATAAATTTAATAGCACAACAAAAAATTTTAAACTTTATGACACTCAAATCCAATTTGCATAATAATTTGGAACACGGTGTAGAGGCATGTTTCAGTAAGTTGTTTTGTTATTTTGTCAAATGAATGTTGAGCATTTATTGTTGGATGCATAATCTTTGTTATTCATCTAATTTCATTTTTATGCTGAATCTCAGAGAACATTTTCTTGGCCTGAGCAAAGAAAAACGATAAATATTTTGCACGCGTCTCAGGCTAAAATGATCAACTGAAGAAGAGCTATGCTAACTACTAACTGAGAAAACATAAATGGAGACACAAAAATGAAATAAATAAACAAAAAAAAACAAAACACAATGAGTAATACATACGGAAAGTGTGGTAATCGAGAAGCTCTCGATAAATTTATAGACCATGACAAGTGGGCACAATCAAGGCCGCCTGATGGTCAAATAATAGAGAGCCAATCCGAAAAGTTTCTAAATGCCCATTTTATTCTTTCTCAAATAGTAGGCAAAGAAACTTCCGTCCACATGAGTTCGTTGATGTGTTGCCGCTTTCAAATGCCCAATGCCCAGATTTGACAAAAATATCCTGGGCACAATTTTGTCACGTAGCGATAAAACAATACCAGACTATTTTTATCCAACTTCCTCAGCAGCATCCTGCGTGTGTGGAGGGCGTGCTGGAAGAGTCGGGACTGAGGATGTGTGGGAAGTCAGTGCTGGTTTCACGCTGGGAATTTGATTAGGAATTTGAGTTGGTCGGTGTCAACTTAGCAACTAAGAGGTGCTTATGAAATGCAACACTGCAGTCTGAATGTCTTTTTATGAAGCCGATCTGTTAAAAATGTCTAGAGAAAAGTATAAGCGGGTATCACGTTTCTATAGTCTGGAGTTATTTTACTATATCATCATCTTCTGCATGTCCAATCACCTTGGCAATAGCAGTCTTTGCTTTCTGCTCTTACGTTCTTCTGGTTTAAAGTTTGTCTATACTCTGTTTGGATTTTTTTAATAAAAGGAATGAAATGCAGACTGTCAACATAGGTTTGAAAGAGTGCATATATTTATAATGAAAAAAAAACAACTTTTACCAGATCTATGGCATAAAAAATGAAAGGGGTCCAACATCAGCAAATGGAATATGCACGTTATGTCAAATGCATGTTCACATCAAGAGTCTGACGAAGTAAACCAAGAGAGAAAGTGTCAGAAATGTCACAATTAAACAGATCTTACCCTTAGGTGGAAAACTTTTTCAACTGATTTGTATAACAGACTGAGCTTATTGCATTGTTTGATAATTAGCATTAATTGAAATGTATTTGTGGTCGAATTGACCTTTTTTTTTTCTTTTTTTTGCAAAGTGCCACGAGGCAACATTTGTTGCAAAATGGCACTTGACAAATAAGCTGAATTGACTCTATATATGTTGTCATGGAGATGACAGGGCTGGGAAAATATTTGTTCTCGCATGTGAAATGAAGGATAATGCAAGGTATGTAAACCTGCAACTTTAACCTCCATACTCTGCTCATATAGGAATGTATGTTGAGAAATGGTTAGAAAAGTTCTTCTGTATGCTACAGAAGCAGGTTTGTGTCATGTACGTCTATATTTTAATCTTTACAGTCACTGTATGTTAGTAGAAATGTGAAGTCTTTCATGTGTGGAGTATTCTTAACACCCCACATCCCCGCCTGAATAAGTGCGCAACAAAGCAGCTAATTTAACACATCATTTAGTGGAAACAGGAAGCAATTCCCATCAGATTGATAGATTGTTTCCGTAGAGGTAAAATATTTAAGACTGGTTTACATATTAAATTCTATTAAAGTGGGGTTTAAAAGTGCATTACGTGGATAGAACATGGTTTGTTTACAGATATGAAATGGAAGCAGGTTGGGGTAAAAATGGTAAGGATTTGAGTTTTTCTGTGTGTTTATTTAGGATTCTGTGTCAGTTAAGTCTCTGCGTTGTCCCGTCTCCCCCTCGATTGATCCCAGCTGTGTCTAGTTCCCTTAATTACCCCCTGTGTAGTTATACCCACATGTGTTTCTTGTTCACTGTCAGGTCCTTGTCTATTCTGTCTGTTGTCTTCAAGTCGAGTCCTGTTACTACCAGTGTGAGTCGTTGCCTCTGCTCACCAGTGCTGTCTGGGCGGTTAAGATTTTCAGCATTAAATCATCATTGCCTTCATTTCGACCTGGGTCTACCGCTTTTTTTCCTCACCATCTACTCCCCACTTCATGACAAAAATGCCCATATGTGGTTACATAATGTAGGCACAAATCTCAAACTGACTCGAAGAGAGCCAAGTGACTAAAACAAAAAGGGTCACAGCAAGCTCTCTCAACAGCTGTTGAGCTAAATTGGTAATATTGATCATAATGCTAACATTATTGACTTTGTCTCCCCCAAAAATCACATCAGACATTTTATAAATCAGACAGACGGCATGTCTCCTGTTGATGTTAATCCAACAGTTGAATGGGAAAACTATGTAATCATATAATTTTGTTTTAATAGTACATTACTTATTGGGGATCCACCGCAGCCACATGGAGAACAAAGTCAGAGTTGCACACCAAACACAAAAGAGGCCGGTAAAGAACTGAGAGTTCCAACAACCCGCTGGCACGGCACGCTTCTAAGTTGGAGGGATTTCCACACAGCTGGAGATTCCATGTTACGTCACAGAGGCATTAAAATAAAGAACACGGCAGCATTCTTCTCCTTCCAGCAGCTCTCCAGCCGCATCGGGGGGGGGGGCACACACATGAAAGTCCTGTGAACTCCCTGAGCTTGCATGAAAAAAAGAATCAAGAAAAAAAGAAGCTTGGACGAAGAAGCTTCAAATGGGCTGGTATGTATTTTTCAGGCACACAGTGGCATTTTATAGCACAATCGAGCAACTATGTCACCCTCAGTAGTCATGAAAATGCTATACATATATGCAGCTCTTGGGAAAAAAAATGAAGAGATCAGTTTCTCTGATTTCACTTTTCATAGGTATATGTTTGAGTAAAATGAACATTGTTCTTTTATTCTATGAACTACTGACATGTCTCTGAAATTCCAAACAAAATTTTTGTATTTATTGGCAGAAAATTAAAAATGGTCAAAATAACAAAAAAGATGCAGCGCTGTCAGACCTCCAAATAAAATGTTTGTTTCTAAGACATCAATATTTGGTGGAATAACCATGAGGTTTCAGTGGGGTTCAGTGCAGTGGACTCTTAATTTCCAGTGATATATATATATATATACTGTATATATATATAGTAAACATGACTTCAGAGAAAATTGACTTCTTAGAATTGGGCCTCTGTCTCTTTAAGAAGCTCCTATTCTTTCCCTCCACCTTCATCATGTCAGCACAACAGTGTTTCTCATTATGCCATTAATGGAGGAGGGAAAAGCATTATAGCATGATCTAATGCTCAAAAAAGTCGATTTTTACATATTAATCCACCTTTAAGGTTTCTGTCCCTGACTGTTTTAATCTCCTAGCCAATCTATTGTTTCAGGACATACGTTTAGAGGACTTTCTGCTGTTTAAATTATATTTCAATTAGATTAAATGGTTGTAGAGAAGTTGGCCAGGCAGGACGTAAGAAATTTGTCTGACTTTCCAACCTCACGCAAGTCAAAGTGACCTGGGCGAACCTGAATGATGTTTGTTCGTTTGATAAACTAAAGAAATAACCTTCAGACCTAAGATTTATCCTCAAGCCGCTGGCACCCAGTGGACATTTAAAGGCACAAAGCATGAGAAAAATACTTAAAATTCAAGCCATTTGTTTCACTTTTCCCCCCCGTTTACTGGTTCTTTTTTATGTTTTTCAAGCATCTTTGATGTGTTTTATTAAATTTACCTGCCTTCTATTTTTTTTCCCCACCATGTCTCAATCAAATTACTCTCCCACTGTAGTCAAGGAGAGAGCATAAGCAAAAAGAAAAAAAAGCAGTCAATGAAAGATGTGTCAATCAGATTAAAAATGGCGGATCAAGCAGGTGCTGTGAGTCGCTGCTGCTGCTGCTGACGCCCCAGTGTGGCGGCTGTGGGAGGCAAGAGCTACAAGTTAGAGGATCGGCGTGAAAGGTGTTAATTGCTGCCTGTTATTTGATTTTCAGGAGCCATATAGGAACACACAGACCGATGCGGTTCTTATCCTATATTCCCCCAGTGTAATCCAACACCCACACGCTGTGGCACACTTAAACATTAATCATCACCTTCCGTTTTATCAAACGCATGTGCCTGCTCCTGGTGGTTAAGGAAATAACGTGGCATTCATTGAGCCTGACAAGCGCCGATGATGATCTGACATGTGCCAATGTGCCGCTTTCTTATTTTTACTCTTCCTCAAAATATAGGGGCATGGAAAGTGTTGATTGCAAATGGCATGAAAGGAGCACTAATTAGAACATACAGGTTTACGGACATAATCTGAAAGTTATTTTAAAAAAAAGAAATTCTCTATATGACAATTTGTGCTTTGACATACAGAAGGTGGAATTTAAAAGAAAACAAATTAAAAAAAATAAAGTGTTTCATCTCATCTTGTTCTCCCTTTAAGTTTACTCAGACTTGTCTCTGCTTTTCGCAGCACCTCTCATACCTGTGTTTCTTTGACAAAGGAACCCATCTTTTCCTATCTTTTTCAACATCTCAGCTATGTTGAAAAAGATAGGAAATATTCTCAAGATAAAAAGACACTTGATTCAAATATTCGAATGCGGCAGGAAGCAAAAGACGCCACGAGGGCGTTGGATTGGCCTTCAAAGAAAAAACTACATTTCACACCTTATATCTGAAGCCTCCTTCTGCTGACAGGCTGTTATTTCTCTCCACTGTTCCCCTGTGTATGAGCTCTGGATGAGGGATTCGGTGGAAACCAGAGGTTCAAAAACGTTACGCTCAAATGAGCAAATCTAATTTCTGGACAAGGTCGAAGGTCTGGGAAAATTAGGAATGAGTCGAACTCGTAGATTCATTTTGCTCGCAAGCAAAACAACTGTTACTTTTTGTCTAATCAGCACTTGGGTTGTGATCCGAAATCATTTTGATTTCTGAAATGAAATGAGCATTCCAACTTAAAAATAGAAAAGTGAACTTGAAGTGCAGCAAGATGTAGATATAATAAAATATCTTAAGCCAAAATTTACCAAGACCAATTTACCAAGAAATAATTTAATGTGAAATACTTCAACCTATACTTTTTTTTTTTCCCCACATTAAATTTTATTACTTCAAAAATCCATTTCAATTCCATGTATTACAAATCAAACCCTTAAAAAAAATCCACTCATGTTGGTAATGTGATCCGTTTCAAATTGACGGGAAATTTTAGGCCTTTAAAAATGATCTCTCTGCATTTTTGTTGTGAAATAGTAGCAAAAATAGCATTTCATACTGTCACCTTCCTAAAATGACAGACTAAGTCAATTTTTGGCAAAAGATGAATAAAGGCAAAAAAATCAAGCACTTTTGTCAAAAAATGACAGATGATTATTTGGAGAAAGCGATCATATGAAAGTTGTGGAACATTCCTTTATGGAAAATCTAAACTTTTCGGTATGTGATCAACAATATTTATATATTTTTGTAAATGTAACCAAAAGAAAAAAATCCAAATACTTTTTCACAGCACTTTTCTTGTTAGGACTCCTTCATCGTTTATGAAATTGTCTCCCTATGATGCCTGTATCTTCACATGTCACGTGAGTTAACATGACTTCACATACATCAGTTAATGTACAAAGACGCCCGAAAAGTTTGCGAATACAATTCCTGCTAAAATACTTTCATCTGCGCGTAGATAAAGAACACGTTGCTGAAGCTCTCACTAGCCATTTCACTAGACACATTACCATCGTCCCACTCACAACAGCAGGGAAAATGTCTGCTCTCATTACAGGACGTCACCTTTTCCAGCCTTACCTTGTCTGTAATTTGCCCTAGTTGGCAGTGCATGTGTTCTTTAATTCCATTACGCTGAGCCGGCAGCGCGTTTCGCAGAAAAAAAAAAAAAGAGTAGAAATTGATGATTGGTGATATTATCAGACACCTGTATATTTTAGATTCTGAGTGCATCACTTATGTGTCAGTGGGAATACTGATCAGCTTGATCCAGCCATGTGAGCTTGGCATTGATGTTATGCAAATGCGTGGCGCTCTCCTGACTGTGTCCACACACACTCTGAGCCCCTTCCAGTGCGAGGCGTGAAGTTTCATGTGATCTGGCGATAATGGAAGCTCATTTTATTCAGCTGAAACAATAGGGCGCACCGGGTCTAATCAAAGCGGTGTAAATAACACGCTCGTACCTGTTCGTCTTTGTCCGCCTGCCTTTTCTCTTGTTGAACTCACCCGCGTTTACGGGTCTCTCTAAAGAGCATGACACGGGGTTCTGCGAAGGACGTTACGTGACCTTTGGTTCCGAGTGCACAGGAGGACGCTTCATGTACCGAGTCCGGCAGCATCGAATGAGAACTCGTCGGCTTGTGTGTTTCATTTTTAAAGTGTGAGATTAGGCCTGCCATCACAGCGGTTGGTTGTCAATATTACAGAGGTACTGAAGTGAGCAGTGTGACGAAAGCCTCTCAGGCGTTTCAGTGGGACTTTTGTTTTAAGAATCAGTTCATCAGAGCCATCAGCGCCTGGAGAAGACACTGAGAATCTTCTCTCCGATTCTGAGTAATCTGCAATAAGAAGAAAGCTTTCGTTGTTTAATTCAGTTTTGGGTTTTTTTTACCAATTAAAATTTAGATGCAATTGAAACAAGAAAAAAAAAAAACTTTAAAGTTATAACTGTATAATTAAAGCATAAAACAGACAACTGCTTACATCATCTGCCTCGAATGTCTTTCTATGTGTTAATTATGTCGTATATATATATTTTTTCCAAATAGGACTTTTTGAATTGAACATCATTAAAAGTGCCATTATCCAAATTACTAGCTCACTTCATGAACTGAAACGTCGTTTTCAGTGTAGTTTATTTTGGATTTTTTCAGACCATTTCTTTCTCCTGTAATTATCGTCATAAGATGTTAATAGCCAAACTTAATGCGCACTCATTTTTAATGTACAACATGGAAAGATTCTTGTGCCCACTTTGTAAAACAAAGATTAATCTCTTTCATACATCAACTGTTTACGGACGTGTTGACAAGTGCATAACGCTCTCAGCCGTATTAAAAAAAAAATTGTAATGCCTTTGCATATGATTTACGTAGTCTGAGATTCCCATTCGGGTCTCTGATCTAAAATTGCTACTAAAAACTAAATTTGCTTCCTCCCTTCCCCAATTTAAGAATATCTCATTAAACTTCTTGACATTAAACATATGCTGGATGATAATTACAAGTCAGATTTTCTAAGAAATAATTGTGTCATATACAAAAAAAGAGAAACTGTAGTGGAAAATGTCCATATTTGACATATGATAAAACAAAAAGTGTGGAGGTCCTAACGCTGAACCTTGTGGAACTCCACAATTAATGTACTTGATCTCAGTTTATCAGTTTTCAGCAACGATGCACAAAACCTCATATTGATGTAAAGCACTTTGAAATGCCTTGCTGCTGAAATGTGCTATACAAATAAAAATTGATTGATTGATTGATATTTCGCAAGCCAATAATCTTAAAATAAGCTTTTTATAAATTCCTTTTTTAAATCTATAAATAATAATAATATATATACTTTTTGCTTTTCCTTTGCTGTTGTAGCCATAAAGGTCAAGCGACTACAATTAGATTAAAAATTCTTAAAACAATTATTTCTAATCCATTTAAATGAGGCTTCTTTTTTTTTGCTTTTTGTCATTAGAAACACTTTAGGTAAGTAAAATAATGTCAGGCATTACTTTATTTTTTCTACATCCACATTTCACTTCTCTGTTGCACAAGAGCAGGCGAACGCATCTCGAGAGAGAAGACATTACAAGAAGGATCCACTGGACAAAAAACACTTTAGACAGCAAGATCAGAGAATGAATATGTTAATTGGGGTTATCATGGGGGTGTTTTCTTCTTTGTGCTAAAAAAGCGAGTAGGTCTGATTTTAACTAACCTCTAAAGATAAGCCATCAAAGTTCTCTCCCCTGGCCATTCCCCCCGCACTAATGCTCTGAACGACGCAATTGATGTGAGCCTCTTAATTATGATGCACACTGAGATAATGATAATGGTTGCTTTAGCCCGTTTGAAGATTGCTGCGCAAATTCAAATTCAAATGCGCCCGCGTTGCAAGTGCGCCGACACACACACACACACGCATGCGGAGCGGGACGTATGGCTGAATGTCAAAGGAAGGAGAAAACACATAGAAAAGCTTTTTTTTTTTTTTTGTCTTCTTGGTTTACTTATTGATCAGGACCAAGAAGCTGCTTTAATGTAATTAGCTCGTTCGTATGAAACTTCAGAAGTAAGCAGCAAGGTCAGTTTTAATTTTGTTTACTTTGAGATATTTTTCTCCCCCACTGACTGTGCATCGAGTACACGCAGTCTGCCTACAAACCTCTTGGATTATTATTACCATTTTTTTTTTTTTCCTTTTCATATTACATCCACAATCTCCACTGCCTTCTATCGTGATATCACGTGATAAACCAACACAAAGAAGGGGGTAATTGTGAAGTGGGAGGACGTTGATGTATGGTTTGCATGGATTTTAATGATTTATTTTTATCTTTTGCACATAAAAACCTGTGTGATTTATTGTCAGTGTAAATTCAGGCCTTAGAGGTTTTCACAGGAAACCAAAGCGTCCAAAAAAAAAAAAAGTCTTGAGAAGACTTTTTGTTCAGAGATAAAATAGAGTAAAAGTTAAAGAACTTGCAGTGATATTAGATTGGTTACAGGTGGATAAATGCCCACAGAAGCCTACATGTGGGCACGTAGTCATGAATCTGTCATGACAGACTCAAAATCATATCAATCTAATTCAAGAACTTGTGTTATTTCTGTCAGTCTAAAGTTATTTTGACAGAAACCGTAAACTACATGAAAGGAATGAGAGGAATATGTTCTAATATTTTTTACTTCAGAATCACAACGACACAAAATTTGGACATTTTAGTTTTTATAGTTCATCTGGTCACCAGAAGAATCAATAATTAAACTATAAAACTAAACTATTACACTGAAATTTTTTACAGGATGTGCAAAAAAAAAAAAAAAAAGTTAAAATTACATGTCACCATGCACTGGTGACATGTACCATGCACTGGTGCAGCATCATGCTGTGGGGTTGCTCATTGTCAGAGAGTGACATGAAATCTCGTCTACGTGGCGTTGAATACAGATTGATCGTTGGAAAAGAAAAATTGTAAGCTAATAAAAGTTTGAGAATTTGGAGAGTCGCCCTCCAACAGAACAATCTCACTAAACACGAATGGCCTATTCAAAGACCAACACTTTGCGACTGAGAAAAAGTGGCAAGACTTCAATGATAAATGCACAAAGACATTTTTCATCCGGTCTCATCGATTGAAATGATTTGCAAAGAAAATGAAAAAAGCCCTCGTATCCTGTCGATATGCAAATAGGGCAGAGACACGCCAAAGAGAGTCGCTGCTCTGATCACGATTCACATACAAGCCGCACTTTTCAGAATTACGTCTAGGAGAAAAAAAATACATTTCAGCTTTGCACTGCTTTTGTTGGTCTACCACACAGTATTCTTTAAAAAAAAAATGCATGGAGGTTTGTGTTTGGAACAAGATAGTGTGGAAATATTTAAGGTCAAACTCATTTTCATTTTGGGTCAAATCAAAAACCTGAAAGTTCTTAAAGAGCCGGTTCTGCCAGAATACATTGACAAAACCAATTAAACTGTTAATAAATCAATAAATAGCTGTTCCTCCAGTGATTGTTTTTGTGGGTTTTTTTCAATCAAAATTGCAGATTTTGTGGTGCCAATTCAGAAACGTTTGTAAGAAATGTTTACATTTGTGCTAATGTGTAATGTTAAATGCAACTTTTTATTACTTGCCGTATCAATTACAGACTATAACTCGACATCAAGTGAGGCTGGAGTCACTTAATCTCCATGTTTTTGACCAATTTTGAGGAAAATTTGCAGTAAAATCAGAAAAAAATGGGGATTTGTTGATTTTGTGTGAATTTTTCGCAGATTTGTGGAAAAACTGGAAGAATTTACTGATGTAATTTGGAGTAAAGCTCCACATAGAAAGCTACGCTGGGCCAGATTTGGCCCCCAGGCCTCGAGTTTGACGCAAGAGATTTAAGGTATTAAAAAAAAAAAAGAGAAAAAACTGTAAAAACACACAAAAAACCAACACACAAAATGTATCTTAAAACAATTTTTTTTAGCCCGCTGTTCTTTCACTCAGAATTTTCACTTCAGTCCACTTTGATGTGACGCTCACACAAGTTTAACAACAAAGGTGAAGCTAGGAGCAATGTGTGACCAAAAAAACAAAAACGCACGCACATTTGCAAACCCAAACAGTTATGATACTAGGGTAAAGAAAATTAGTGCACTCAGAGCGAACCAGCATGCACTGCAGCGCCAACAGCTGCGTGAGTATCTGTCGACATATGCGATGAATGATGATTTCTACCTACAGTTTGGTGGAGAGCGGCCTGCGTCCCACAGTTTGCCTGTTTATTTATACATTCCGCCTTAAGGTGGAGTGCTCTCCACGGCTGCGAGCGTGAATGGCCCATAAAGAGGTTTCCATTTGGGAAGCCTTTGTCATCGCACGCCCCGTCAGAATGAAACGCTTCGCTTGACGAAATACCCAAATTATGCCGGAAAAAAATAAAAAAGGGAGAAGAAAACTGACATTTTAATTGTAGAGAAGTATAATTTTAAAATGAGGCAGGAGAGTTCGGTGCTAAAGGAAGGTGTGCTATAGAAAGATAATGTTGGGAATAAATTGGAGCTCGACTTTCCACCAGCTTCAAAAACACAGAGAGGAGGAGCGTGGGAGCAGCAGGCGGAGGAGCTCTCCTTTCTTAAGGAGAAGAGAAAACACTTTAAAAGTCACGCTGGATGTTCAACACACGTGCATTTGCGGCCTCCTAAAAATACAAAGTATTTTACGGGAACTTCGTCATGAAAAGACGATGAAATGACATTAAAGTCAAGCTGTTTGATCCTCCATCTTAGCAGAAATGGATTAGATACATTTCTGAGCACTACAGTATTTGTGCTTCGTGTTAAATTCTTCCGTAAAACTGACATTAAGGATTCTCCTATAATATGTGATGATCCTCGTTTCCCTTTCATTAATCATTTACTCAGACTGGTTTCAATCCCCTTTCAGAAACCTTCTACTTAATCGTTTAAAAAAAATTTAACACTTTATTTAGTCATATAGAGTATCTACATAGGCTATTTCACATTTTGTTTAAATGCAATTCAGTATATGTATGGAGCGCTAATTTACAGCATGACATCTGAAGGCACTTTGCAAAAGAAAAAAAAAAGTCATGTCACTCCAATCATACATACATTACAGCTGATCAAAGTTATAAAAAAAATGCTGTCAAGTTGAGTTTATTACTGAAATTGGCTAAAAATGTTTCATATCTGGCATAATTGCATCGATTCGCCGACTTGCAGCGTTCACTCCTCCTGTACTAGCGTGTAGCTACGGTGGTGCCGTGGACTTTGCAGCAATCCCTCCTACTGCATGAACACTAAAGTGGCATGCATGCTCAATAACTTGATGGTTAAGACGGTATCGAAAAGTAACTTTATGAAAAAGTAGGTTATTCTGTGTTCATGCAGTAGCACGCCATAAATGTCTCGTTTTTTTTAAATGTGCTTTTTGTTCAGACCAATTTAAAGACCGACATATTCAAGACCTGCTTATGTCTCCTGAGATACAAAGAAACCGTTCCCGAAGAGCTCTTATTCCATGAAAGTTGGCGCAAATAAACGGGCAAAAGTATTCAGCACACGAGAAAGTAATTTCATTATCATGCTATGTATTTAAGCGCTAATAACTCTGGGATCTTTCGTTTTGTTATCAATAATTGCTCCTCAAAACTAGAAATGTGTGGATCTTGAAGTCAACGTTGAGCTGAACCTCCGCTGTGGGGCTAGTTGTGTTTGACTGGCTCACCTTTACATCAGCTTTTGAATAACATACCACCGCTTTCATCTTGAAACTCTTCATTAATGTCACACTGTGGATGTCGGGAAACACCTCAGAAGTCCAGTCGACATCAAAAGACACCGCAAAGTCAATACAAATGTCCGTACGGGATTCAGTCTCTGATGACTGGTAGATGGGGAGCAACTACACAATATTAGCAAATTTTATGTCTATATATAGACGTATGGTTGAAAATGGCCACCTAATATTAACTCGCAAGGACTGGGAGCCTGATTGGTTTGCAAATATTGGCAGACTTTTTGCACTTTTCAAAAATGATTCTCCAAGTTATTTCACTTTATTACACATAATGCCATTACTGGAATTATTTGTTTTAACTTCATCGCATGTACTTGGGTTGCTACTAGTGTTAATAATCCCATCAATGAAGTATTTTGGAATTGAACTGAATAATTGTTGAGAAAATGTTGGCATGTTTGGAACTTCTAATCTAATGAAATAATTAGATTCTTTAAAGCAGAAAGCAGAAAAAATTTAATAAAAAAAAAAAAACACAGTTTGGTTTACAGGGTGAAAACATCGTCTGTACAAAAGCATCCAAAACCAAAATAAGTCTTCCCTCCGCTCAGCTATTTGCTATTTATGGCAAATTAATGTCTATATAAAACGTGTGAGCACGCCACGCTGCGTTTGTTGTTGTTTTCCAAAGTGCACAAGCCGAAGCTTTCCGAGCTTTTACACCAAACACAAGATGCTTGTTAAAAAAAAGGAAAAAAAAGAAAGACCTCAGGGGAAAAGTTGTAGGATTGACATCATGGAAACAGAAGTTCAGATGTTGGATGAAAAGAAAAAAAATCTCCTTTATGTTTCAGCCTCTGGGTCGATTCAGGTTCAGACTGATGTTCAAAGTCAACTTCTATGGTCAGAGCATTTATAATTAGATTAAAAGGTAAAGGGAATATACCTGCTTTTTTTTTTTTTGCTTCCAATTCATCTACTTATAACATAAAAATAAATGTAAAAAACATGAAAGTCCTCTAAAACTTAAGTTTTTTGGCTCAAAAGCAATGAGGCTTTTTTTTTTTTAGGTTAGAACTGGCTTCCTACTCCTGAAGTAAGACGCAGGTTTTGCAGATATTAACAGAGTGACACATCTTTACAGGAAAAGATCTCTGAGGTCAGAGAGCTTTTCCTGTAAAGGCACAGAAAACATCAGCTGGACTGAAAGCCGACTTGAGCTTGGACCAATGTAGAGCAAAGAGAAACAAAGGTTCCCTTCCATCCCTCGTTTGTCCATATTTGCTATTTCCCGTCAAAGTCATACGCCCTCATGACCTCATAGAGTTAAAGATTATACAATACAGCTGCCTTTTTCTCCATTTAAATGTTCGGTTACAGTGTCGTGTAGCAGCTGGTCCAACAGATCCCAACGGTCAGTCCATTCTGTTTGCTTTTACCTTCACTGTAACGCCGGGCCGTCCCTGTGGAGGAAGCACCTAAACGGACAATATATTGCATTTCAAAGGGCTCAGGTGTTTCATCATTGGCTTGAAAGTCTTGCGAACCCAAAGGTCCTGCTTAGAGGCTACTGGTTTTAAAACAGCCTGACGTCTACCATATTTTAGCCGCTTTGATTTACCTCCACCGCGCTTGATTATATGGTCAAAAATGACCTCTACACGCCTTGCATTTTGCATTTCTAAAATGCTTAAGAGTGTTAAAGTTGAGAAATAGTAAAATGTTAAGAGTCTCCCAATATCTCTTTTAAATATGCTTAGCATATTTTAGATGCTTATATTTCTTTATTTTTCACAGCAAAAGATCAGATTTTTAAATCCACACTCTGCTTTCTGCATCATTTCAAATAAAATGCATCGTGTTAATTTCTTTCGAGCACCATAAGTACATTTTCCTACTTTTAGGACATTGTCTCCGATCTGTTTGGAGCACATAAAAATTTTAAACCGGCAGATTCAGATTCTGGATCTCTTCGACCCACAGCTTTATGTTTCGTATATCATCATACGTTTGGTAACAGTACAAGAACAACTCAATATCCGATTAAAATCCAAATATTTTCTACAAATGTATATAAAAAAAATATTTTTTCTTAAACTCTCTCAGTATTGAGACCCAAACTTTTCTGCTTTTCGCTTTTTCATTCGTCATTTGACCTGTAGACATTAAACATTAAAGGGCTTTTTTTTCTGTTTATAGTAATGATGATGAGAGGAAGTTTGTCCACAAGCTATCATAAAAAAAAGAACAGAGCCATCATAAAAAAAGAGAAAAATAACACATCTTAAATGTACAGATAAATTTTGTAAAATAATAAGAAAAAAAAAGCTGTTGACATCCATTTGCCAGCGATTATTTTGTGCAATTAAAATATTTCAACAGATAACAGAAGCAGCTGAGGAAACCTCACATTTAATTACAATATTGATTTAAAATGAGAACTCTGAAGTAAAACAAAATGTTAAGTTAAATACTCGCCACCTCTGTCAGACTGTTTCTCACCTCTTCAGTCAGAGCAAAAATAAACAAGAAGCTAAGAAAAAGGAGAAAAAAAATGAACAGAGGATGTTTTATGTGTTTTAGATCTTTCTTATTTCCTGTTTTATTTAATCAATTTACTCAGTTGCCTGTCTGACTATAATAAGCAACGATACTTATATTAAAGATGACACTGCTAACACGTAATAAAATGAAGCATGCCTTGTTTAAAATCAAACCTCCATCGGCCGGGTATAAAAATGGCAACTTTCAAATGTTTGTAATACAATAAATGCTCCGAAGAAACAAGACAAGAAGCACTTTTCTTTAGAACATTTTCATTTCAAATTTCAGTAGAAAGGTACTGTTAAATTAATTCCCGTAACAAATATTGTCACTTAAGAAATGACTATAACTGATCAATATTTAACACTAGCTCTTATTTTCAGATTTAGATTGGAGGAATCGTCATAAGGGCCATTGTTAAACAGTGATTTGTTTAAATTTGTGGCTGGATTTATTAAAAAGAAACTTTTTAAAAACCCTGTTGCATTCTAATACTGCAGCGGCTTCATACCATGTACTGGTTCATCTCAATAATTTGTCATTGGATGTCAAACATGTTGATGAATAGAATCAATATGCGCTGAGAAGAATGCAGTGTGTGGGGAAAGGACCCGCCATGCTTCACTTTTCCACATTTTGCATTAAATTAATCTCGTTCTATAGAAATCTACACACAGGTACCCCATTATAGCAATGTGGAAAAAAAGGTTTTTAAGTGTTTTGCAAT
Source organism: Xiphophorus hellerii (assembly GCF_003331165.1). NCBI lineage: Eukaryota > Metazoa > Chordata > Actinopteri > Cyprinodontiformes > Poeciliidae > Xiphophorus > Xiphophorus hellerii. The sequence goes on along the minus strand of NC_045679.1, from coordinate 23,181,159 downwards.
TATTTTTTTTTTAAATAGGAAATTAAGGAATCCCAATTTTGAATGTATTCACAGCCTTTGCTTAATACTTTGCTGGTGAAACTCAAAATTGAGCCGTTTCCTCTGATCGTCCTTGAGATGTTTCTACGAAAATCGAGTCAATTCAATTGATGGGTCATGATTTGTCTGTAGAAGGTCCCACAAGCTGCATCGCCATTACAAATCTGCCCAAAACTTTGTCGATATTCTGCTCATGTAGAAAGAAACCACAATTTCTCTATTAAATAAGGAACACGGTTAAAATCACACGTTTGTTTATGCAACAAGTCATTTTAAAAAGATTCAATTGCGCCACAACCCTCCAACTACTTCCTGTCTTCTTCTTTGTGGTTTGCGGGAGTGGCAACGTCTGGTTGCTGGCCATGTGATTCGTGTGGTGCAAAAACAAGTGTTTCTGCTGCAATTTTGCGCCAAAACATTTTGTCAAATAAGTGGGGGCTTTTTTCGAAATTGGTGTATTTCCATTGAGCAATCTCAAACTGCGCAATTATTTGGTCAATGGAACTCCAGCTACTGTCGGCAGAGCAGAGAATTATCTGTACACCTCCGAGACAGGATTGTGTCAAAGCACAGATATGGGGAAGGCTGCAGACAAAGTTCTGCTACTCTGAATGTCCCAATGAGCTCAGTGGCCTCCATCATTCATAAATGAAACAAGCTTGGAACCAGCAGGACTCCTAAAGGAGCCGGCAGCCGGTCTAAACTGAGCGATTGGGAGAAACAAAACTCTCTCACTGGAGATCAAAGATTGAACTCTTTGGTGTGGACGCCATGTTTGGGGGGGGAAACTCCATCGTCCCTTTACTTTAACAAAACCATTCACTGCTTCTACTCAAATGTTGCAAACTAATATGGATTACACGTACAGCGGCAACGCAAGGACAAAAACTCCCGTAACACTAATATGGTACAACTAAAATTGTTCTTGCTCCTTTACGGCTTCTTTCCCTCTTTTTGACACAACGTCGACGTGAGAATGAGGAAAAAATAAGACTGGGAAAAAATTTTTTAAAAAGAAGAAAAAAAAAAACACAGGAGAATTGAGTTAATTTGCATCCCTATCATGAAGCAGCAGTCATTCACTGACTGCTTCCAGAAGACTCGGCTTTTCTTCAGTGTAACAGGGAGTCATTATTATTGACGGCTTGACAGCCACTAAACATCGGCAAAAGGTAAACTGACAGTTATCTGAAGTGCAGTATTTACCATACTGATGCGATTGTAAGATGAATGACAATTAGGTACAGCGGGGGGAAAAGCAAAAAAAAAAAAAAAAACAGCGAGCGGCCGACAGAGAGAATGCGAGATTCAAAAACGAGACTCGTCCACAGAAGAGTGAGCAGTTACCCCTTAATGTGAAAACTATGTGGTCCTTAATTGAAAGGATAGCAAGCAGCTTAATTCCAAATCTAGAAATGTCTCTCACAGGCAGACGCACTGCAAAGGCTTCCGCAGATCAGTCATGCTCGTCCTCGGTGTCTCTTCATAATGAGGCTGCTTCCCCCCCCTTCCCTCTAATATGCTTTGAATCCAAAGGAAAAAAAAAAAAGGCTCTTATAATTAGATATTTCCCAACGCTGACACAAGTAAGGTGTGAACGCAGGCGGAGAACTGTGATTGTGCCATCAGAGCAGTTCCTACCCCCTTCAAATTTGAGGGGTAAGAAAAAAAAAAAGAAAAAAAGAGAGAGAATACTTTCCTGAATCTTTTCATCCGTCCAATTTAGTCTGTGTCAAAGAGACCTTCCATCAAAACAGGACAATAGAGACTGTTGTGAGTGAGTATGCAATCTACCTGTGTGTTATTGCAGAAGGAGCGCCGATACTGGATGCGCTGCAGGACATTTCTACACTATTTCTAATCACAGGACTTTGACTTTAAAAACAATTATAGCCATCTGTATTTACGCCTTTTGCTCTGATAGTCGACACTGAGCTCAGGTGCATCTGGTTTAAACCAATCGTCCCCGAGATGCTTCTGGAACTTCAGTCAATTCAAAATTCAAATTAAAAAAAGACTTTACTAATCCCAAAAGGAAACTAGATGTTGTTGTAACTCATTACAGCAACATCTTCGAAGAGTTATTGAAGATGGAGATGGCTGTTGGCAGGAAAGGTCTCCTGCAGCGGTCAGTGCCACACTCAATCTGAAGAGAGCCTCTGACTGAAGATGCTCCGCCTTCCCAAGACAGTCTCGTGAAGAGGATGATCAGGATTGTCCATAATTTCCTTAATCCAATGATTTGGATAATCATCTCCAGAAGTTCCACAGTCATCCCCAGAACAGAACCAGCCTTCTTTAAGGGTTCCTTAAGTCTTCCATAAGGTGGCAGTGCATATCCGAGCAGGACCCAAGCCATGAAGTCAAAGCAGTTGTCTGTAGACCCCAAAACCTGACTTGTGTCAGGGGGCAAATGTCCTAAAAAACATATTTGGGAGAATTTAAAAAAAAGTCTAGACACACCGGGATTATTCCTGAATCCTGGCCACTCCACCAAACCGAGTCTTCTTGGAAGAAGGGTCACGGTAAAGTAGAGAACCGAGAACCCAAAGGTCATTAAAGCGCTACTTCAATGTTCCCTTGTGCTGCAGGATGAGAACCATTCAGAAAGTCAAACACAGGAGCGTTTCCCACATGGGGCGCCAGACCCCACCAACAAGTTCACTGGGATTGTTTCACTTTCCTGTTTCTCTGTCATTTTTACTTCTGTCTCAGTTGGCGCCACTGAAAAATGACCAGCGGTGCCCTCTACTGGATGGTGGCCACACTACACCACTGAAAAAAGTTCTAAGTGGATGTGGAGCTGATTTTAATCTAATAAAGCAATTGTTTGCATCGCTAATAAATGCAGCACATAAAGGATGAATAAAGAAAACTTTAATCTGGTTTCCCTAGTGTTACAAAGCTGTTTTGTGGTACTTCATTTTTGAGAATAAACAATCAAAACCAAGAGCTGTGAATACTTCCTGGGGTTGCTGTATATTCAGTGCTCACCTCTAAGCTCTTACAACTTACAAAAAGACCCTTGAATCACAAAAACCCAACATGCCTCTTTAATAATTAATAAAAAAAAGGGGATATTGTTCTTTCCACAGCGGTAAAGTTTGCAGTTTATCCAAGTCTTGGGAGAAGACAAAAGATGGATGCGCCTGAAAACGATTTAAAGTCTAAAATTTATTTTCATCTGCTGTCGTTTGGTGGTGACATGTATTGATTTACCATCCACCTGACTGAAGGCTTTCACCAAACCCAAATGCTTTTTTGTTTTGCGTTTTTTTTTCTTTTTTCTGTTACAGAACAAGTGATCCAGTTGATCAGTCTCTTTTTTTTTATTGAAAAGTGTTCACAAAATATTTGATCACTTTTAAACACGGTTTGTAAATTATGAAGGGCGGATGGGGGGACTCTTATTTCAAACTGGTGTTTTGATTCGACTGAAAGTGGGAAGTTAAAAGGCTATTTCATATTTCAGTTTGGTGTGTAACGATGATAAAATAGATGACTGTCTAAACCAGGTGTCCAAACTTTTTACCTCATGGGCCAAAACTGTCGAGTTGAATGGAACCAATGGCCACAAAAGGAGGTTTTTATTAATAATAATAACAATAATAACAATAAAAAATAGAAAATAAATGATATAGTTGTATCTGCACAACTAATATATTATAATAGTTTAATAAAATAAACAAGTCTAATTTCCATAGAAAGGCAAGCTGTAAATAACAAAACAAAAAATACAAACAAGATCTTAAATGTTGATGGATATTCTATTATCTTTGAATTTTTTTATATTTATTCTTAGCAACAAGAACAAGATGAGTCGCCCACTCTTAAAAACTTTTCCTTTTTTATTGGAGTTTACTAAGATTTTCTGAAAGGGTGCAACAAAATCTGCCCTTGAATAAAAGTTGCTGTATATTTGTGATCCTGGTAGATATGAAAGTTAACTGAATGAGTACTTTGGGTTGTAATTTCCATATTTAGAAGACTTTCTCTGTAGATTTTTTGAAAGTCAGTGAACATTTCACTATAAGACTTGTTTAACTGCATCAACCTCCAACTTTGAGCTGCCATTTTTGTTCTGTGACGGAGGGCAGCACAAAATTTCATCGAGGGCCACAAATGGCCCCCGAGCCACACTTTGGACACCCCTGGTCTAAGCATCTTGAAATGCTTACAGCAACATTTTGCTACATAACAAACAAGGGTCAGAGTTAGCCAAAACAGTTTGACTTCACGGTCAATGACCGCCCGAAGCAGACAGAACCACAGTGTAAAGATATATTTTTTTTAAAAATGCATTTGAATGAACTACACTGGCATCTTTTTTTTTGTCTAAACTTGGGAGAAATCTGGTTGTTTACTGGGTTACTAATATGCTTCAGGTGAAACACATCTAGCTTTCTCCTTACATCTCAAGGAAAAACAAGTAATGCTTAATTTTATTGTAGTTTGGAACCACTTGACTGCACCTTACCTCCCGTCCCGTTGTAGTATCTGTAGTATCCTCTGGCTCTTTTATAGTTTGAATCATTGCAGCAAAATCTTCAAAAACATCTAAGATCTCGATTTTTCTACAACCTTACACTCCCTGACTCAACCTCCAAACTCAGCCACCCTTTGATCCGTGGCACCTCCCCCAATTATTATTCCCCTAGCCCTCTGATTGAACTCCTTGAATTCCACCTTAGCATTAATAAACACAGAGGCGTCAGTTCAGGTGACAGTATGCCGTGTTTTTCATTACCTGTTACTCAAACTGCAAAACGTAATTCGACCTTTAAAATTTGCTCCAAAGATTTGAACAACTCTGCTGATAAAAGAAACAATTTCCACCCGATCTACCATCCGAACCATTATGTTTAATTCACTGACATGTTTTGTTACCATCAAACGTCTCCTTTTGCCATGTAAATTTGCCAACCAGTACAGAGTCGTGTTGTCAAAGTTAAGAGTTTTGTGGCGGAGGATCAACAGAAGGTCAAGTAGGAGGAAGAAATTAAGGGGAACCCAATTGCAAAGTACCTGCAAAGCAAAATATTTTAAAGTGGATTTTTTTTTAGAGAGCGCAGGCATGAGAGAACAGGAGCAACATGACAGGCTGAGGAAAGGAGGCGGGTAAATAGAGGAGGAATACAGGTGAAAACAACATTAATGTGTTAATTAATGTGTTCACTGTGAAAGAACTTTCACAGAAATTTCACGTTTAGAGTTGTAGTTCTCATGCCAGGCCACTACATGGCGCTGTGATGTTAGCATATCATCGAACGCACATGGTGTTGAAGCTTTCACCTCTTTGTAAACAGTAACCCGTCGCCGTGCCCCATGAACGAAGTGCTTATTCCTCATCAGAAATTGTGTTAAACCCAGCAGGTGAAGTAGCGCAATGCTAGCTGCCATTGTTATTGTTTTCTGCCGGTTTCTGACGGCGTGCGTCTTGTACATAAGGACGTCCACACCATCAGAGTAGGCTGCTTTGTACCTCCGCGGGGTGTTGCAGAAAAGTTTCACTTTGAGAAACTGTTTCTAAAAAAAAAGAAAAAGTGCCGATGTCACGTAAACGATCAACTGTTGGGGTTTAAATGAAGAGGGGCTCCGTGTAAACGATCAAAAACACAAATTCCCACGGTACTAACACCCAGATATTATTAATGAGATATAGCCAAGATCAGAATCAAAACACAGAGACAATGAATTCAGAAGGGAATACTTTAAGGAGAGGCGATCAGTTAGGAAACAAGACACTGGTGGAGACTAATTCACCAGAGTCAGAGCAGCTGAGTGGGGAAATAGATACAGCTAATCTAACGGAATACGTCACTGAACAGAAATTTAACACGCAGCAAAGAAACTAGGAAGTATTAGGGTCATTGTAGTTCACAAAAATAAATGTCCTCCAAAAAGAAATGTAAAAATTATTCCACCAAATGGATTCACACGTTTACAACACAAAACTTGGATATTCTCTGATGCCGAAATGTCCCACATTTGCAAGAGGAAAAAATAGTTTTCCGTGGTTAAAGCCAAGGCATCCATTTCTGATATTTAAACTATACTCTCTGACACTATAAAGAGAAATGTGGATGATAAATGTTTGAGGTCCACTGAGATTGTTTACCACAAAAAAAAAGCCAGAGGTCCTACAAGGTAAAGTTGTAAATTTATGAGATCTCCCACTTGGATATTTTCCAGGATCTAGGTTCTTTTCTCATCAGCCTCACCATTTACGTCTCTGGAATATTGTAGCATTAGCTGCATCAAATTGCCATGTCTAAAAACCTTTGATTTATTTTTCCCTAATAAATTTAAGAAGCTTACAAATCATATTTTTGGCATTACAATGTCAAAGAATATCCTGGTTTCCATATTATAAATTCCTTCCTGAGTAGTGGAAAATGTCCCTGTTTTTTATAATTTTTTTGCAAATGCAAAACCTTTTCTACAAAATATGAACTTTTTCTTCTGTAAATATATAAAATGATTCTTGAAGTTTACGTGCTTTTAGGGAAAACATTTTTTTCTCTGACCTACAATGGCCCTGACACTCCGCATTAGGAAAGATGAACACAAAAACAGAACAAGTCGACGTAGAAGTGACTAAAATACAAACACAAAAGGATACAGAGAAACACAGAAAAAGGAGAGGCAGACAACTGAAAATAAAGAAAACAAAAACAGCTGGATAAAACCGGAAACTACAATTCTACCATTTAGAATATCGGATATTTAGAATATCGGATATTCTAAATGGAACGTGAACTAAGATCCTTCAGTCTGAAACAAAGCTGTGCCAATTTAGGAAGCAATCGGAAATTATGCATTTACATCTGCATAAATACATCTATGTATTTGGAATCTGGAAAAATAGAGAACACAGTCTATGTGTGAAAAAATGACTTTATCCCAGAATCATCATTTGCACCTCAGATGTATCACAGAACATCTCCCGTTTGCTGTAAAAGAAAAAAATAATCCCACAGGTTTTTTGTTTTGTTTTGTTTCTCACCGCTTTTTCAGCCAAATGTGGTTAATGGAGTCTTTCATGACTTTCGTTAGTCTCCACTCGGGGGGAATATGATTCACTCATTCAAAGCAACATGCGACAGCCAGGTTGAAAACGCAACCCCGAACCATGCAGCACAAAAACACACATGTTCCTTTATGTTGTTCTCATTAGTGTTGAATTCGTTAGCTACCAAATAACAGAAGCTAATAACTACAGAAGAAAGAAACACACTTAAGATAAAGAACAAAGCAACAACAGGCACCTGAGGTCACCGTGACTCGTGTTTGGCTGTGTTTTGTCAGTTCCACCAAATGGCTGAAAACCATTAACAGCTTTAAGCCCGAGCGGCGTCACTGCACGGCTCACAGGCCTTGAGCACCTCTTGCCAAGCTTTAATCAGCGGCTCACAGGGCAGATAATAATTATATGATAATGTAGCGCGTCCGCATAATCTCTGAAATGTTCAACAAGGCTGCAGCACACAACCTACCATAATAAGGCAACAAACACAGGATCTATTCTAACAAAGTGTATAGAGCTCAATGGTCTCAGTTCACCCCATTTGCTCCGTTAGTGTTCAAAAGAGACGTCCAGTGGTACCTGAGGAGAATTTGGATCTTGCAAATCTTCCTTTGAAAATATTTCTCAGCACCACTCAAATCACCTTCCCTAATGCTGAGATGCATTCATAAACAGAAAAGCCGTTTCTAAATGTTCAGATTTTCAAGCTTATTAGTCAGAAAATCTTGTGGTCTACGTCTGTGCATTAGAGGGCGCTGCTGCTGCACTTATGAAACTCCTGATTTGTCACCTCGTGTAAAAGTAGTACTATTAAAATCCACGAAGTGCCCCCACAGACTCGCATCAAAACTCTCGGACAAACGCAAGTCTTTATTGTTTTGCTTCTAAAGAGTAAAATTAATCCGCAATTCATTTGAATTTATTTCAACTTCCAGTGTAAATAAATTGTTTTACATAAAAAACATCACTCCCCTCCTAAAAGACTCCCTCAAAAAGAAAGAAAAATAAACATGCACTAATATCACAGATGAGGTAGAATTAAAAAATATATATATAGTTAGTTCCATATATTGTATTCCCAAAAGTATTGAGTCACTTTCCTTACATAAACAATAACTTTGATGATGTGTCACTTTCAGTGACGTGTGGTGAGGTTCACAGCTGGTGAGGCACTGACTTAATCATAATCAGACTTACAAATATAGACCCCCTGCATGTTATTGTTTACATAAGGACATTTCGCGCATGCGGACAACACTGGAAGGCAAAAACATTATTTTTTTACATGTCATGCATAGCCGCGCTGCCGCCGTAGAATAACTCCGTTAACTCAATCAAACTTGGACATGTAGATATTATTAATTTCGTGCTATGCTCCACAGCAAAGGGGAAAACCGTTAACGTACAACTCAAAACCTTTCTCGCTCAGCGCAGCTACGTTGCCATAGGAACTGACATCAACGCCACACAAAAAACAACAACAAAAAAACACTAAAATATTTCCCACACAAAGAGCAGAACATTCAGTCTGTTGCAGTAGCATGGTTTTAGGCTTAATGTTTATTTTGCGATTATTAAGTGATTGCTGTGGTAATAGGAGAAAACTATAAATATATCGCTGCACTTGACTTTACTGTATGGCTAACTCCATGGCTAGCTCGCTGTTCCTGTCTCTTACTCTGCAGTTGTGGAGTCACAATGTCTGGGATCATGAGCGCCCCCTGCCATGAGGCAAGAGAACTGCCTGCCTCACCTCGAATCTGTTGTGTCGTTTCTGATCGCTCCTCAGCTCACAAATCACGTTACACACACAGTTGGTGACAAAAAAAAACACTGCACATTATATACATAAGCTAAATTATGGAAAATCAGTTCATATATGAAATGTTTTTTTGCCATTTTATTATCCCCTGACCACACGTTACTGGTCACTTTTGTTATGGTGGTGGCCACCCTTTACTGCTATAACTTTAACTCCTATGCTTCGGAGTATGTTTCTGGTAATTTTGTCCAGTCTTTCGGAAGAGTGTTTGTGAGGTCAAACACTGATGTTGGACAAGTAAACTTAGCTTACATTCTCTTCTCCAATTTATTCTAATTATTCTTTTTTTTCATGTTTGAACTAAAATTAACTTGGAAACATTGCATAGCAATTGAATGGACTGTTTAATAGAGAGAAAATTTTACAAATGGACTTTTGGGACATTTGGCATCCAATCATACGGTGGGTTTTGGAAGTCACTGAGCTCCTGCAGCGGCCCAATCTGTGTGGAAATGTGTGGCCATGAGTAGCATTGTCAACAAATGTGTGTGTGTTCTGAAAAAAAAGTTAAGGATTAATATAAATTGTCCAATTACTACCGTAATATGGAGGAATTAAAAAAGTATGAATTAAGAAGTAAATGTATAGGTGAATAATGAACAGATGAAACTGGGAAAATGCGTTTCAAACTTAAATTACTAGTATATGTCAGTTAAAAACAAGGTCAACAAAAGTTACATTATAATGATAAGATTATTGAACAATTTAGAGCTCAAATGAATGATAAAAATTAAAAAGATGTGTTTGAAAAGATTCCACACTTTAAGCTACCCTCAAATCTTCTGGTAGTTTATTCCAGGGATGAGGACTATATTGATAATTTAAGGTCTTGCTGTGTGAGTTATTGATCTATGAATAATGCATAAACAAAGGCACCTAGCTCAAACCCTGAAACAGGGTTGTCTGCACAGAATAGAGAAGATCTGGATGAGAAAACATGCCGGTTGTGTTGGTGGAGCCAGCAGACAAAATGAAGGGTTTTTTTTATCCAACCAGTTTCCAGGGATTTGTTAATCAAAACTTGGCATCCAGAAGACTGATGAACAGAGAGATGGTAAACTTCTCAGATGCCGTTTTAGATTTTGCTATATTCTTTTTTTTTTTTTCTTGCTCCTGGTCTCTGTGTCTCCTGTTGAGCTATTTGTAATTTTGTTTCCAACTTGTCAAATGCCCTTATAATTTAAAGACACATTGCACACTGTGCCACATTTTGACAAGTTTTTGGTTAACAGCTCTTTGGGTATCTCCTCTTTGGTGTGAAGCCGCTTTTTTTTTTTTGGCCTGTCAAACTGTCATCTTCACCTTTTTATTTTGTTGCTACAGGAGAAATGGAGGGGGAAAAAAATATGCATATTTTTTGGCAGACTGCTGGCAGTGCCAAAAGATATCATTTAAGATTTATCCTATCCAGCACAACACCAATTTCTCTATGTGGGTTTTAAATATAACTTTTTAGTGCACAAATGTTATAAAAAAAAAAAGATTCTATTAAAAATCATTTATTTAGAACCGGTGCACGTTTTTAATCGAAGAAAAGCTGTAAAAAGGCCTAAAGGATCGTTGCTCTCGTCTGTTTCTAAAAACTTTGTGTTAGCCCCTTGATACAAAAGTTAAACAACTGAAAGGCTGGCATAGACTTTTTGCAAAGCTACATAAGTTCAGACTTGGTGATGCAATCTTCCAAACTGAAAGAGTTCAAACATCGTTCTCCTGGAAGTGCTGCCATCGTCTACTGATGCTGGAAGTTGTGTGATGTGCTCTTTGTGACGACAGCAGTTTGTTCTCAAAGTCTATAAAAAAACTTCACGTAAGAATCAAGACGTATACATTATCCATATCAAGGTTTACATGTTGTCCAATACATGTTAATGAATTTAGATCATTATTTTATTGTACTCTGTTAACAGTATAAATGAAAGTGTTTCTGTACATTTTAGAAGGTTGAATTTGTCTTGTAAAGCTCTTTTTAAAACAGCAATAATTTAAATTTCAGATGTACAAGTATAACTAAAAAAAAATCTCTTAATAAGTAACTTACGTAGCAACTTAAATCTAACTTTGTCATTGTGATGGTGTGTTTTGGCTCTGCTGTGCGGAGTTAATTGGTTTTAATCACTTAACTTTATTGCCTCTTACTCACTGGTCAAACCACTTTATTACTGGATATTATTGAATGTTGCCAAAGTCTGATTCAGCATTTTTACATGTGAACAGACGCATTCAGAGCAAATATGTATACAAAACATGTGGGACCTCAACTCTTAAAAATTTTAACTGATTGATATTGTCATGTCAGTGACTACAATTGAGAAGAAATATAATTGCAAATGTATGTGAAAATTTCCACTGCCTGGCAAGAGAAAATGGAATCCAGTTCAATAGTGTTTTTCAATCAACATACTCACATTATTAGTGTATTTTATTCTTTTTAACTGGTAAAGTTATGCTGTAGGTTGACAATGATGGTCCAGGAGGGAAAGATTATCATGTAAAAATGCACTAGATGAATTACTATCAATTATGAAAGAATCTGTCACTCATTATATCTGAAACCTAAGGTCTTACCTTATGCATCTTTCTGAAGCTAATATTGGGATAAGGAATTTTCATTTGGCTGCATTCAATTTTCCTCAAAAGTCAGCGATTTTGTCCTCACTAAAGCTTCTGATATGGTAAGCTAGTGCTAGCATGTTTCTCTCAGTTTTGATACAAATTGTTGATAAATCATCTCAAAAGAAATGTAATCGTGCGTGGGTCAAACCTAGAGGAATTGGTATTAGCTGATGAGATCTGCTCATTAGCTAATAGCAGACACGAAATTACAGACAGTATACCAACAGCAGGTACTAAGAGTTAGCTATGACTACGTCCAAATGTACTGTCACTTTAAAAGTGCCTTGATTTGACTTTGACTTGCTACATGTAATCTGCTCCGGAACTTAATGGACTAAAAAACAAACAAAAAACTGACAGCACATTGTGGAGAGTTAGTCACAAAGTGTTCCTTTATGTAACCTTATACCTTTATTTCCAACTGGTTTCGTTACATAAAACAATTTAGTGTCCTGGCAACAGTAAATAAATGTATTTAGAGTACAACGCTATATCATATATACGTTAAAAAAAAAAAAAAAAAGCCTCCTATGGCATTTTCTTAGGACTGGTATGTAAAATATCAACAAAAATTAAACGAATGTAACTGAATTTTTAAAAAATGACAGAGTTACACCAAACACAAAGGGTTTCCGCTGCTTAAGAAAGCACATTGTTCTGCTAACCAATATAAGGATATTGCTATACAATGTAGTTTTTGTTTTTTCTGTGTCTAAATGTGTTTTCTTTGTTACCCGTCTGTGCCCCTAGATGTCCTCAACACGTTAACTTCATCCTGAGCTCACTCTGTCACCACCTGTTGTTCGTTACTCATCTTCCACCACCTTGGTAATCTCTCATTCCTTTCTTGTTTTCTTTTTACTTTGGCCTCATCGTTTCAGTCGTGTTTTTTTTTTTAATTTAGTCTTGTGTTGTTCCTTCATAACCTGTCATTTTAAATTCTCTCCTAGACTTAGCTAGCAACTGCCTAATTTAACTCATTGTTTTATAGACTTGTTCATTAAATTTCATTTAATACGCTTCTACTCAACGAACAAAAAGCTTCTCCTTATCTAGTACGTGAGAAACACTTCACAGTACGCAAAACATTTGAAAGCCAAACACGTTTAGACTGGAAAACAAACCACAAAGTGATAGTATGCGAGAACTGGAGGCACATTTTCCCGATACTGCAGACACATACTGTAATTTACCAAGCTGTTATTCCTCCTTCCTGGCAATTAATTACCAAGTGAAATGCTTGAAATATTTTGGACACGTCTCCACTTTCACGTGCTGCCAGCCAGCGGCGGCTCGATTTGATACCTCACTGACAGGCCTCTGAGTAACTTAGTGGAAACCGCGGAGGCAATATGTTCTTCTTAAGTCACGTGCTTTAGAGTAACGACAAATCTAAAAATATACAGTCTGAAGAGAAGGATGGTTTGATGTTGACAGACCCAAAACCGGTTTTCCAATTTCTGAAAACAGTGTTAACCCATGACCACAAGAAAGTCTTGATTGTGTCTAGATTTCTCAGAAACACTGTATTGCCAGGGTTTCTCACGCTCATGCAACCATGTACTTGCCAGGTTTTTATTGGTTTATTTAAAAAATGCCTTAGAACCAGTTTTTCATTAGGTCATTATAATAACATGCCCTGTCTGTGAATGGGCAACTTTCTCTAAAAGTTAAACCCAACATTATGAAGTTGACATGTTTGGTAATAAAGGAGAACCCGGGTGTTAAAAACTTGCAGATGAGAATGACTTAAAAGGAAAAAAAAGAAACAGGATTTAAATGGAGTGAAATGGAAAGAGCCAGTGGAGAACAATAGCTATGTTTCTATTTCAAATGTGCGCAAAACTTTTTCGGTATTCTGCTAATGTCAAAAAACCCCCCAACAAATTCCCAATTGTGGTGTTTCCATTAAATAGGAAGTTTAATTAAAATCAAACATAAATAAGCTTGTTCACCTGATAAATCATTAAAAATTATCCATTAGCCATCGCAGGAGTCATGAGCATCTTTCTAAGACTTTGGAGCAGCAAGCGCCTTATACTTGAGAGGGGCTACATGCGCACCGTTTTAAGTGGCCAATTTTACAGAAGAGCGGTGGATTCAATACTTTCACAGTACAAACTCAAGTTTTGATGAACTATGATTGCTATAAGTCCTCTGGCGGAGCCAGCTGTACATAGTCCAGAGAGACCAATGCTCTCAAATAAGAGCGCTGCTGCTGTACTCAAACTGGCATGATGCAAAAAAAAAAGTGTTTCCATTGCAGTTTTGCACCAAAACGCCAGTTTTGATTCAGCTGAAAAACCAAAGCATCCTTTTTATCCCCACAACTGGCCCGTTGCCAGTAAGCAAATGTATTTTCATAATTCCAATTTGTGGAACTTTATGGTCAATGAAAACACAGTTAGTGAAACCAAAATGCCACACATGCACTTTGGACAATGAACAGAGGAACCAGAGGAGCTAATCAGATGAGAATGAGCGGCAGATGAGAGAGAGTGCAGGCAAAGGAAAATTAGGAGATGGAAAGCATCTGGGCTGGGATTTGTTGTTTGCCAACCGCCAATGAGCACCAAAGAAGAAGAAGCAGGCTGATGGGTTGAGGAATGGCTAATGAAACAAAGCTTAGACACAGGGAAACCACATAGCCAAGGAAAAACCTGAAACTAATTAATCTTCGGAAGCAAGTCCAAAACACAAACATTGAGAATAAATGAACTAACACAATGAAATTTTTTGAAATGGCAAGATCCATGCAAACAGACAAAGAAATAATCAAGAAAGAAACATCCAAAGGTCCAACACCTGGGATGAAAACAGAAGACTCAATTAGGGAGTCACTTATTTCCAAAATTAGAAAATGACTGCCCTCTTGAAAAAAGCCTCAGATATGTTACCTGCGTGGGAGGTGAGCAGACGCTCGCCTTGGAGATTCACCCCTCAAACAGTGACATTTGCCACATTACAATTGCCTTCCGTGCCGTTAATATACCCTTTCCGTCTGTATAGGGTCTCAGGTGGTTATCACTGTTAGAAATGAGATTGTGGTTCGAAAGGTCACCAAGGGCAAAAAAAGGTCAGTGATATTTGCTCAAAATACATCCGCCATCTTGGTTACATCCAGAGCAGGAGCACACACAGAGCAATAGAGCAAATATAATCCAAAAAAAAAAAGTAAGCTTAACCATTTTTCTTATCAGGATGTTATCCTTCACCCTTTGCTGAGAGAATACACACATATGCTGGTTGTTTCATCCTACGTCTCTTTTTGGGATGTGAATGTCACTTCATTAATGCCCATTTCCAAGATTTTGTTCCACAACCAGGATTTTATTTTATTTTTTTTATCTTGTGAGATGGGGAGCTTGAGATTTGTGGAAAATCACAACAGCACTATCATAAAAACCCATAAGATCCCCATAAATTTGACTTGCATTAAAATATGGTGGATTGAGTTAAAGATTTACTAAGAAAAATATGGTTGAATGGTTGATTGATTTGGAATATCACAGATGAACAAATAGATATGACTACTGTCGGTTGAAGTTTGTATCTTGAGAGAAAAATGGTGGTTGTGTCTCAACATGTTCCTAAAAAAAACCTGATTGGTGGGTTGTTTTTAAGTTAGGTTAATTTTCTCCTTTTCAGGACAGAGAGTGCGACTTCCTTATAGACAAGAACGTAAGCAGTCATATTTATTATCAAGTGAAGTGAAACCCACCAATCAGGAAGTCCTGCAAAGGGGAGATTTTTGTCTTCAGCTTCACTTTAGTATTCAATGAAGCGTGGAGAGGAAAAGGAAGCTTTATGCAAATTTTGTCATTCATATTGTGATCTCAGATTGCTATGGAGTTTTTGACGTCGCAACCCAACATGCGCTGCACATACGCGCCACTGCTACGAAAGCTAGACATTTTGAAATATGTCTGAACAGATTTCACATGTCCAACACAGTCCTCAGTGGAATAGAAATGACTCAATGGTGGCATAATGTAATCAGATGTTGTGCTGTGCTAACATTCTGCCTACATTGATGAAGATCTACTCACCTCAGCATGCTTGCTCTAAGTAGTTGGACATATTTTTTGGTTATTTAGGTAATAATTACTGTTCCCTACCAAACAAGGTCATTCATACGATGTTTATGATAAATGAATTTCCAACCAAAGATGATCAGGCGAGCATAAAAGTAAATAAAATTATTCTAAATATTTATTAAAAGTCTTAAATATTCAGTCTTTTATATTTATCTTTTATTCCAGTTTTGTTCCGTTGCTTATTATGAATGTTGGCGCAATTGTGAAGCACTTCGGAGAACTGTAGTTTTTAAATGACCTATATACTGTAAATAACAAAAGTATAAATCTGAAATCAATTTTAAATGACATAGCAACAGGGCAGCTCAAGGTATTTTAGTTTTAACATGTTCTATTTTATTTGATTTAGTTTTTAATTTAATGTGGAATATAGAAAGATTTGTTTCTTGCAATAATTTTTTTCTTTTGCCATGATAATCATCCAAAAAAAAAATAAAAAATACACACATAAAATATTCACAGCCTTCATACTTATACTGATAATTGTTTACTGAGAATGAAACCAAGTCAGTATAGGTTGGGTTTCTTTTGGTTTGTTAAAGCTAAAATGATAATATTCACAATTTTCCCTACATATGCATTGGTAGTCCAGCGTTCTATCGCTACTCTCTAAAATGAAATAAAAAAAAATTCCTCTCAAAATATGAGTAATGACATTTTTGAAGTCAGACAAAAAAGTAAAAAAATAAAAATCCCATCAGATCTTACAAAGGCTTAAACTTCAGAGGCGCATGTTTGACATTTGGAGCCTCTCTTTGGCGTGACCTTTTCAGAAGTTCGCCAAACATATCTAAGTGTCAATCTCACCCTTTGACTCTGAAATTTTAATTTCTGTTCCTATTGACGAGCAGAAAGGGAGAGAGGTGGGATCTGTGTTTTGAATCTGCTTTAAGGTGGTCCGGAAACGACAGAGTACTGTAATAAAAGTGACATGATTTGATTTTGAAATATGTCTGAACAGATTTCACATGTCCTACACAGTCCTCTCAGCTTTTTGAAGGGAATATATATATATATACAGTATATAAAAATCCAAAAATATGTTTAGACAATAAAATCAGCTGCAGAGCTCAAAGAAACTCTCTCTTGCACCTTTATGTGCTCCACTCATATCACTGATTAAATATGTAATAAATAATTAAATAAAAGTAGAAGCATGATTTGGATATTTCTGTGCAACACTAAATGTACTGAACTGCACACAGCATGGTTTAAATGCAACTGTTTCAGTGCAAAAAAAAAGGCGGTATAAAATCTGGAGCCACAGCGCCACTGTGTGGTGAAAGAAAGAACCTAAAATTCAGAGCTTCTCTTGAAGAGTGTTGTTTAAAAAACAAAACATCAAACCTCTGGCACATAAAGGATATTAAAATAACCCCATTTCATAACAATAGGCTGCATTCAGTGCGAATTTTGCTGCATGCTGAAGCAATCACTATAGCACAAAACTTGCTCGCTCACAAGCAATGTGTTTCACAATGGTTAAAAATACATATATATATATACACAGTACAGACCAAACGTTTGGACACACTTTTTCATTGAATTCAATGAGAAAGTGTGTCCAAACTTTTGGTCTGAACTGTATACTGTATATAGATAATACACTAATTTACAGAGGTTAATAGCGCTGAAAAAGGCATGATGGCAAATAATCCGAATCATAATCGCAACCTGCGGATCTCACACTAAGGTATGAGCTCTTCTTCTGCAGGGCAAGTCCAGGGTGTGGCTGCTTGATAGCAGCGATCGCGTCGGGTTTTAAATCAAATGTCAAATTATCTTAATTGTCTCCAGTTCCACAAGATTGGAGTCCAGGCTATAATGAGGTGCTTGAGCTACGAAAGTTCACACCAACACTCTCAAATTATTTCCAGCGAACCAGCCGATTTAACAGGATGGACGGCTTCTTCTGTTTAATTCCAGATGAGTGTTATTGCTGCAATTTTCCCCTCCAGAGGCAGATCATGAGCTTTTTAATTTTTTTTTTTTTTTTTAAGTAAAACCTAAGCTAATTCACTCTCTGACCTTAGACTTATTGAATTTGAAATGCTTATGAAATGCAAAATACAACATTTGAACTGGATGTTTTGGCAGATTTAACACACCTCTGCAGTTTCCAAAGCCTTTCTCAGAAAGTCCTTTTGTTTCTTGTCTATTATGCCTCACAATCTGCTGAAATGTCCCGACGCAGAACGGCAGGTGGGGGTGGAATCCACTAATATTACACCATTGTTCAACCTCGGAAGGTATTTAAAAACCTGTTTCAACAGCTATGAACTGCAAAGAGAAAGTGGATTTGCAAGACAAGTGTGATGTTGTGATTCGCAGCTCTTCAGTCCGCCGACCTACAACGAATGGAGACCTCATATCATCCTCCATTTTCCATCCAACTTGAGAAATAGGTTGATCAGCAGAACTTAAAACAATGAATGTGTTGGGAATGTAATTATTAGTAATTACTAACTCTGAAGGTGAAAAATTAAATTGATTGAAGGGAACAATTAGCGATGTCTTCTGTGCCAACACATATCAAAGTAGGAAACTGATTTAGTGCCATCACTTTAGCACAGGCCCTGGACCCTGTCAGCCACACAGTTTCTCTGTTTGTATCACCTTCAGACTTTACAAAATGGAGCAGAAAGATTCCTAATGAGGACAAAAGAGAAGACGTTACACCTCTTCCGACCTCCTTGCACCAAGCTCCCTGTATATTATGGGACACAGTTTAAAATATTAGTCCTGATGGTCGGGGCACTTCATCGCCAAGGCCCTAAATATATTCAAGATTCCTTGGAGCCTTAAACTTGAAGTTACATAGGTTTCGATGCCTGTTCTGGTGCTGTAATTCAAACCTTCTCCATTTTGTATTTCTGCAGTTTGGGACAGTTTCCGGGTTTCATACCCACTTCAGTGAGCTCCCATGGAAACCCGTTAAGGTTTACTGAAAGGATACGTGGTTCTCTGACAATAACACATAACCCACAAAACTAAGATCAATTATTTATTTAGATTTGATCAAGTTTAACAAGTGTCATCTTGTAAAGACTGGGGTTCAGAAGCCCTATAAATGGAGCGAAGGTGGCATGTATAGTTGTGATGACGTGCTGAATTGTCTGAAAGAGTAGAAAATTCTTAAAGAGACAGAGGCCTAAGTTCAAGGAATTATATTGCAAAGCCATGTTTGATATACTTAGCTTTTTTAAAACAACTGTTCATAGTTTGCGCTATAAAACGGCACTGTGTGTCTGGAAAGTACAAAATACTGCCCCTTTAAGAGAAAGAAAAGAACAAATGCAATGGCAACGAGTGGATGATTGTTAAAAAAGGTAGAATCAGTGTTTTGTATTGGTCAACTTAACAGCTCGTCATATCAGCCATAATGGAGACAGAAGTTGTATGCTGATAAAAAAATAATAATAATAATAATCACAGCTCAGGGCGACACGCTCTGTTAGCACAACACATCTTATCTTCTTCTTTTGTGTCATTCCAGAAACTGGCCGCACAAGTTTCCTTCATCGTTTCATGGAACGATGAAACAAAAAAAAAAAAAAAGATGGCTTCATCCTGTTCTTTTCTTTTTTCAGAATGAAGTAGGGTCATCTCCTTTGTTTTGCTTTCCACAAAACCTGGGGTGTTTCTCGGTGGGTTGCGAGTGCACGTTTCTTTATTTCACACTGGTTCAAAATGGCCCTGGACGGGAATTTTCAGTTTTGCGTGTCCTGATACAATGATATAATGGTTCTGATTAACATCTGGAGTCTGGAATCTTGCTGGAGGTGTTTTGCACTCGTTGAACTCAATTTTTATTTTTTTTTTTTACTTAATTTTGTAGGTCAAAACAGCAAAGGTTTGGAATTAAACTCAGGTGGTTAGTAAAAGATGTCAAAACCCAATCCAAGCACTATAAATTAAAAATATATACCATCCAAGGTCGTGCTATGTTAATCTAGAACAGGAATATTTACAGACGCCATTTGGGAACCGTGTTGGGGTTGTCCGTCTTTTGTGTCCAATTACTGTATTTATTCAGATTTGCGAAGTGTCCAAATAACACATTCCTAACCAGTTTCATTTATAGTTGATGATACAGCAATGTTCCAACAAGTTGTTTAAACTTTAAGGGTTTTATTTCTCCACCACCCACCTCTTACTACACTATACACATTTTTAGCAAAAGTTCTGATTTCTGATCTCTTTTTTTGTAAAACTTTGAAATTCTGGTCCCTTTTTAGGAATTTAGAAGAACAAAAGTAAAAGCAAAGAGGAGCTACATGGAAGAGATTGCGTTATTTAGGGGGAAAAAAAATCTGATATAAATTTTTTGTTTGACTGGCTGAAAGTCAGACAATCGCACTGAGTCACTTTCTCAGTGCGATTATATGTTTCCAGTTGAAAATAATAATAAATTGCCCTTGGCTCATCAAATAAAGTGGGATTATGTTTTAAAAGAAAAGAACACATAAAGAAAACTAGAAAATAAACTATTTCAGAAGCATTACTTTCACACCACTTATTTCTTTCCAAGTAATAAATACCGATTCAGTAGCAAACATTGATTTGAAATTTCTTCCAGGGGCGTTGGGAAACTTAGCCGGTAGATCAGGCTGCAGTCATTGGCTTTGTTGTCCTGGGTTTTGTTCTCAGGCTTGAGCCATTTGTTACATGTTCTTTCACCACCCTCTTTCCTGTCAAGTAATAGTTCAATAAAGGCCAAGAGTGCCAAAAATGTAATAAAAAAACCCCATCTTGGTTCATATTTGCTTTAGGTTTAGAAACTGCGAAAAACAAAATCAACCCCTAAGAGATCTCTTTGTTTAAAAGGTACACATATACCAACCTCACAATCATAGCGTACTTAACACTTCTGAGTCCTGAACTAAAAAAAACTCCTGAAACCGGTTCTGAATGACACAGCCTAAGGCATATCTTATCATTTTAATAACAAATGACTGACAATTTCTTCATAACATTCCAAGCAGTTTTGCCGTTGCTGAACAGCCTTTGTTTGTCTGCCATTTGGAACGGTGTAAAGTAAACACACAGTCACTTAATGTTCTGGTCTTTGCTTTTAATGTGACAAGAATTAAACTGCATTATGTCAAAACTGTGAAAAAGGTGCTTCATAAATGTGGTTTTAAAAAAGAGGGGGTGGAGAGGTGAATGCAACTGCAAAATAGTCAAACAAAACAGGCCATCATTATATTTTCTCTCCATTGAAAGGCCTGTGTAATTTAATTCAATTTAATCTTCGTCTATCTGGAATGGGCTTTGTGTGTCTCGGCTCTGCTTTCCAAATCCCTATTCACTCCCGAATGTTTGCATGTCTGAATTGTAGCCAGCTGTTTTAACACGTTTTCTTTGACACAATGGGAAGACTGGTCGGTGCTGGATCGGATGCAAGAAGCGCCACACCTGACGGAGCTATGTCTGAAAGAACGGGATAAATGGCGTCGCGCGGCTCTCTGCACGCACCTGGAGACGAGTGAAATACGGTTCTGATTCAGAAGCTTCACTTTCTACGGGGACGGGGATTCATTCCGCAAATGTAAAGAAACCTTTGAAAGTGCGCAGGTGTGACAGAGATGACTAAATCGTCGTAACGAAAACCTTGCGGGCCTCTCGAAATAGACGGAAATGTTGGTTATGATGCAGAAACTAAGAGCCGAGATTATCCACGGTTAAACTCGGATAATCAAATGAGACCTGTATTTATGTTAGCCTCGTGTTTTGCCAGTGTAGTCATACGCTGTAGCTCATTTGTCAGACTTAAAGTACCATAAAATAACTTTAAAGCAATTATGCCTGAATGCATTTTTAAGATTTCAGATTAGCAAATGCCACTTCTTGACTCTACGGAGTGCTTTAGAGGGAGCAAAAGTTGTTTTCCTTGAACAGCTCACTTAGGCAGGTGTGAAAGCACATGTAAACCTTCATGTCAACCCTGGTCAACTTTAAGAGCTCATCAAATCGTTCTGCTTTCCGTCATGCTTCTGTACGGCTGCATTGGTCTCAGTCAGTTACAGAGTCAATTTTTTACATTTTTTCTTTTTCATTTTAAGGTTTTCTGTGGCACTAGTGGTCTTCATTCAACAGCTTTGTAGACAGGAAAAGGGTCCAGAGAGTGGAAAAGAAAACTTGCGACCCACGACAGCTTAGTGGAGGACTAGCCTCTGGACAATGGACCAGAGGCGCTGCCCACTGGTCTGCCAGTTTACACCAGTTTGGTTCGCTTTTACTGGATGTGAAAGTGGGCCAGACCAAATAACAGCTTGACATTTTTGGTCGTCTCAGATCCAGTCAAATTGAGTTCCCCGACTGGCCTGAAAATGCAGCAAGTCAGTTGCTCTCCTGTGTGTTGTTATGGATTCAGTGGGTGGTAGGTGTGCGGTTTTGTGAACTGTCTGCTACAGAAGAAAATGAAATAACTTGATAAAGCAAATCAATGTCGCTTTTGTTAGCTTGCGGTCCCTGAGATACGTTATCTACTTAGGGAAATAGCAGCTCTTGTTCTGCTAAAAACAAAGTGTGATTCTTATTTTCTTCTTCTGCTCTTGATCTGTTGGTTTATTTGATCTGCAGTGGCTATGGCGCCTCACTTTGACGCAAGGTTGGAGTGATCTTATTTAGATTTCCAAATATAAAGTAAAAGAGGACACTTCCCTATGTGCTTAGGAAAAATAATCAAATAAACTTTTGGTAGGCTTTCACAAGTCAACAAGATTTTACACACCAGTCTTGGGTTACATCTTCATCTTCCTCAGTGAATTTAATAGACAAACTCTCACTCTGCACCACCTTTTCATAGTTTTAGTGTCAATTTGACCTAAGGGGAAATTTAGCACCTTTGTCACACACAGAAACACGTATGCCTGTTATGTAAAAGCTGCACTCCTCTCCCCATTTGCTGCAACCGGGAAGGTATGAAAGAAATTTGTTTTCTACTTTGTCATCATCTGCGAACGACTAGGCAGCAGGTCGGGGAAGACGTCACAATTTAGTACCCTAAAAAAAACTTATTAAAGTCAAAAGTGGAGATTTCAGGGTAAACAAAGGGATTTGGTCACACCTACACAAGATTATATTTTCTTAAACATAAGCCTCTAATTTCTGTTTTGTGTAATTACCACCAGACAGCTGGAACATGATTCCAGATCTGGTTGATTCCAGATTTCTGGAACAAACCAGCTGTTTTCACTCTTATCCCACGTTTTGTCGATAATCGTGGCTTAGTATATCAGAAGACATCATGTCATAGTAAATTAACAATCACACATCGCCTTTTGTCTGCAAGAAACACAATTCAATTACCACATAGGTCAGGGTGCCACAGATTTTTTTAGCATCTGTTAAGTAACAGGCTTGGTTGGCCGTGATTCATAGTCCATGAATAACTAATAATTATTTAGTGCTTAAGGTACCATTACAGTACAATTGATACCAATATTAACAATCCTGAAAGTGTGTTTCGCCCATTTGTTGCATGAATAGAAAAAGTTGTGATGACAGCAGCACAAATAGTGAGTAGCATGTTACCATTAAAACAGCTTTTAGCTTTAGCACAAAGATACGAATGGTAAGTCTTTACCAGTTATTAACTTTACAAAACCACTTTTTAAAACCAGGGGCGCAACTACATACTTTCTGACGTGTATGCGAACATGTCATGCCTCTCCTTCCCCAGGTTTAATATGTCCCTATAGCTCTCCCTTATTCCTGCACTTATAAAATACAGTAATTAAATTCAAACCATCACAGTATTTAGGTTTTTGTTACCTCCCTAATGCTATTATTTCTTCCTGATGTCATCACTTGTTTCCTCCATCACTGACCTCATGTCTGTCTCCTTCACCCCTCGTCTTTGGTGTTCTCCACTAAATCATATGGTCAAAAAAGTATTATATATTAATTGTAAAGAATTACAGATCTTACTATAGTTTTTAAAAATAATGCTTAAAAAATATTGCTTGTTCCCTCATTTCCTCCTAATATTAGACCAACCTGTTGCCTTCCCCCGTCTGTCCTGATTCATCTTTTCTACCGTCTGTATTTTTGCCAGAGGTTTTACTTCTAAGGACGGTGTTTTATCGGGTGGACATTTTAAAAAGACGCAGGTTGATAGCAGCTCACTGCGGCTGCGTAGTGTCCGTTTCTAGGCAACCATGACAACAGCGTCCAGGGGTCCTATTTAACTCCCGCCACGACAATTTAGCTGACCTTAATATTTACCATGTTTTGGTCATTATTATTGAGATTTGTGTGACAGGTGTGTCTATCAGACATATATAGAAATACCGAACAAATTGCGCCCGGTATCGGTTCAATACGGCACATAACAATTAACAGTCAACCCTAACAAGACAACAACAGCCACCTGTCATTTTAGCCTAGCTTAAGCTAACCTGAATATTTACAACTCTCTTGTTGATACGCTGACATTACTTACCTTCTGTCTTTCAACCACTTTGAAAAGATTTTCCTCGTCTCTCCAACAACTTTATTCCTCCCCCTCTTCACTATTCTACTTTACGCCCCGAGGTTGTTTTTTTCCTGCCGCCCCATCTTTAGCTCCATGTTGTCGTATGCACTACCATTCAAATTTAAAAGAAAAAAAAAAAAACGTGCCTCAGCGAGATCTGGAAGGGGCGCGTGCTCAATCTACCTGGAGGGGCGGCAGGACGATTGGGTTGGGGTGCGCCTAATGATTAGACCCTAATCAGTACCGTTTCTCTATTTCTGATCATTTCATGCATGCACAAACAGCTGTTAAATACAGAAAATGCTGACTAGAAAAAAATTCCCCACATCGTTTTGGCGCCCCCTCTAACGCAGTCTATGCGCGGCATACCGTGCATACCCACTTTTTGCGCCACTTTTTAAAACTCTGACTCACTGGCCTGTTTGCACTAAAACGATTCAGCACCACAAAATGAAGCAAACCATGTTCCAATTGTTTCATCTTAAACCAACTTTCTCTGCCCAAACACAACTCCTTACTTGAACCATTCTTGGGAACAGGAGGATGTCCAATGGGCAAGTCCGATGAACAAAGAACCACTCTCGGTTTTGTTAACTTTGGGCTGGCAAATGCGTGCAGCATGCAGAACTGCGGTTTCAAATGCAACCGCAGTATCTGATTGTCGATGTAATCAGGGACAATATTTTCTCTTGGGAAATCTATAGTTCTTTAACATTCTTTTCTGTGGGGAGCCAAGATGAGCCTGTTTCAGGATTATTTTGGGACCAGGACACAGTTACTGGATACACAAACAGCAGATTAATTCATTTTGGTTCCAAGGCATCTTCAAACCCAACTTTTAGCAGCTTGCAGAAAGCCAGCTGTTAAACCAGCTGGCTTTCTGAAAAATAGCAGGTTAGAAATAATGAAGCATTTATGTAAAGCGGTCTCCACTATGCATACAGGTTTAAATGAATTTAAATTTACCAGAGAGACTAGCATTGGTATGCGTTTGCTCCGTGTATAACTGGTAAATCATCTCACTCAACAACACCAGCGGCAGGCTCTTTTGGTTTGGAACAAATAATAGATAGATAAGGAAGCAGAATGAAGCACTGCAGTGTTTATGCCAGCTGATAGAGTTAAGCAATTAGCAGGTTGGGAGGAGTAAAGGGAGCCACACCTAAAAGGTACAAATGACAAGAAATACACCAACAGTGAATACCAATAAATTGAGGAAACAAAAAATGAGGAAACGGCACATGACGGTAAATCTCCACCCACATATTACTAATAATCTTACATAACAATATTCGTACCCAAGCACAAACCTGTTCTACAATAACCTAATGCATAAAAAAGATTATGCCCCAAGATTAGGACACATCTCACTGGACACATCCTGGTAAAAAGACCTCACAGTGTTTCAGTCATTTGCTCACACGCCGATAGTGGCAAGATGACGGAGCCAGGATCCAAACCGGCGACCCACTGATTGCAGGAAAAAAAAAATAAAAAATCACAAACCAGGCCCCAGAACATGCTGGGGGGACTACGTGACAAACATTAAGAGTCCAAGCAGAAGACCGGATCTTTATTAAGGAAGAAAATCAAATGAAACAGATAATTCACAATTTAGAAAGGTAGTCAAAAAATGAGGCACAGGTCAAAAGTCAGAATATCAATAAGAAGGTTGGAGTGCAGACAGAAGTCAAGACAAACTACCCATGGGGAAGGGAACCAGAAGGCGTGAATAGCCGATTTAGGAAGACGTCTGAGGGGACGAAGGATGACCAAAGTAGAAGATAATAGACGGATGTTTGAACTGGCAAATTGATTATTTTCCTGCAACAATAACTCAATGAAAAATCCCCAATTATTCTCACTTTAAGACCTTGACAGTCTCTGATAAAAACGTTGCACCGTCTGTCAGTTCATCCGTTTTATAACCAGAAGCATGACTTGGTCCCTAAATGGCTTCGATGTTTTCATTGTAAACAAAGACAGGCAGAGTGGTGCATCAAGAGAAGACGGTCAAAATGGAAGACATACCAAGAGAAGTTATTTAAGGAATGTAGAAATGCAATCTGTCAGAAACAAAACGTAAAAAAAACGCTTGTCATCCCTGTTATGTGTGCAAGCACTTACTTATTAGTCAACTAAGCAGAGTATCATGATAACACAAACAATATTAGCTGTAAAATTATTGTTTAATGTAATTGTAAATTCTTTTTTAAAGTTCTTGTAAAATGAACTTGACTAATTTTGAGTCGGGGCTTGATGTGACCAGAGACTGTTGAAGTCTGGAATAGTTAAAGGGACACACCTTGCTACTCAGACGTTGAGGACCTGCTTCTGCTGCAGTCATTTCAGCACAAACGGCGAGACAGCCGAAATGAGAAGTTGAGTTGCACCTTTTCGGGACAATAATAATACGATCCCATGTGTGGCAGAAAATTCACAAGAACAACTGTAAACTTTAGAGAAGAACAGATGGAGCAATGATGATGGAAACTGCAGATTGCACTTAGCAAAAAGTATGTTTTGCTGACATCAGCTGCTCTCGCTGCTGTAAGTGGAAACGCTCTAGGGACATAAACTCACAGTCTGTTCACCAGGACTCTCAAAACCTTGCCAGTCTGTGTTACTCACTAGGTTCATTTTCAGACCATGAATTTCAATAAAAAGTTTACATCAGGTTTATGATGAACTATTAAAACAACGACTTACCACCAGAACGACATTTCCAAGTCTGAGGAGTTCTGCGAGGCTGAAATCCTGGAAGAACACGAAACTTTTCTCCACTGAAAAGAGCACCAAGGAGGACAAAAGAGAACAAAGGTCAATATTTTTAGAAATGCAACATTATTTTCACTCATTCCAGACAGTAAAATGTGGATAGTATGAAGATTATTCACATTTTAATTTGACAATAGTGGCGTAGAGCTCATCAAAAACCCCAACATTCAAGTTCTCTGTCATAATTAAAAAATAGCGGCAGGGAAAAAGTTATTTTAAAGTAAACAGATTACCTCATAAAACCTCTTAACTTTTGTAATCAGGTGTTAACAGAAAGACAGACCTCAAAGTTGTAAGACAGCAGCCCTCAAGGAGTAGAGTTTGACACCTGTGATTCAGAGACTCAGGAAACCCTTGCAGGTGTTTTGACTTATTTAGCTAATTAGGGCATGCCGCCGCAAGTTTCACTTTTTCACAATACTGTTCTAATTTTCCAAGACATTGACTTTTTGGGTTTTTCATTATCTGTAATCATTAAGCTAACAAGAAATAAACACTTGACATATTTAGCTTCATGTGTCAGAGTCCATATAATGTGTGAATTTCATTTTCTGAACTGAAGGTCACAAAGACATTTACACTTTTCCATGACTTTTTGTTTGGAGGTTCTAAAAGAGTCCAGTTTCGAAGCAATCAGATATTTGTATGATGCAAAATTATGTTTCTTTAAAAGTTGTTTTTGATATAAACTGAATTTTTTTTTATGACGACTTAAGTTAACATATTTGCTTGATTACGGTATAAAACGGCGCCATGTGACTGGAAAATACATAATACCCCCACCGCCCCCATTTAAAATCCCTTTCCAAGCTTTATCCTAGACGTTTATGAAACAAAAAGAATAAAAATGAATCTTGGACGATGAATTCCAGCTTTGCACAACTGCTCAGTTATTTCTAAGCTAGACTTGGAACAATTTAGGTCAGGCGAAAGGGGAAAACTCCTGTTGACAAATGTTTTAAAAAAGAATCTGTCTTCTTTTGAATTTCTAAGGGGACCGTGTCAAAACGTCAGGTCGTAACCTACTTCGACGTGTTCTCCTGGGCGTGTGCATCTTTTTTGTAGCTTAAGATAACTTTGTTACAATATAGTCAGCAAAGAATACGTTGCATTAGCATGCTCCAGTTTCACTGTGTCCTTCATTTGTCACCCAGAAGCTTTGCAGTGACAAGACAACATTTTTTTGTCACGGTTGACGTAGCGTGACCGACGTGTTGGCTGTGATTTATTGATATACAAACATCACATTTTCTAAGGTAGACTCACATTCACCCTGGCATGCGTAAACATCAACGCGGAATGCCGTATTTTAACAGGGAGCCATTGTGTCTCGTTCTGCAACACAAAGAAGATGCATATTTAAAAAATGTTCCTGTCGATGTTGTGTTTGTTGTGTGATTGCAATAGGCTTAAGCGATGGATATCTGCAAGCTGCCCCCTTTCCAGTCTAACAGAGTGAGTTGTGGCAACAGCCCATATAAATAGGTACCATTGTATAGAACTGTCCTGTTCAAATGGTGCAAGGAATGTCCAACCCTTTAACTCGGCATTAACTCTCGCGGTGCAAGAATTTTATAAACGTGGCTGCTGGAAAATTCCACTCAATTCCTTTCCAAATAGAGATGAAGACTTTAAAAAAAAAAAAGAATGAGGAAATAAAGTATAAGATTTAATCTTCACATCTTTGTTTTCACACGTAGGACTTTCCTGTGCTATCCGTAGTGATTAGGCCCCTAGGCTGGTTGTTGGCATGTTTGGAAAAAAAAAAAAAGGTTGAAAAAGTTGAGATTTCAAAACCACAATATTTCTCTTACATAGTTTTTCCAGTTTAAAGTCATTTTAGCTTTACTGTGACAGGCTGTGCAGCCGTGACTGGGGTTCGTTTTCGCTTTACAAAGTTTAGAGTAACAAACCGAGCCGGTGTTTGGGCCAGATGAAACACTAAGCCTGCCAATAAATCACAAACGGGACCTGGGAATGTATTTTCAAAACTTTAGTTGCTTAAAAATATGGCCATGCTAAGAAAAAATAGCATTAAAAAAACTGAAGTCATAAAACTGAAGTCTCAAAATTACGAGAATCATAAGAATGAACTCATACATGAATAAAGTAAAAAAAAAAAATAATAATAATACAAAAATAAAGTCATAACATTTTGACAGTCGAAATAATATAAGCATAAAATAATATTTTTTGAATAAAGTCAATATTACAAGAATAAAGTATTACCAGAATAAAGTAGTAACATTACCAGAGTAAAGTATGTTCATATTGTAACTACTTGAAAATTGCTGCAAAATTCAGCACCAGCGATGCATGGAATATATGACTTTTTTTTTTTTTTTGCTTAAATTATTTTGTAAATGTTGATGTAGTGCATTTGTAGTATTCTCACTCAAAGTTACCATCCGCTGATACCGACTAGGGCAAAAACATATTTTAAAAGCATTTAATCAAATCTTTCTTCTGCATGCAGCAATCAAGTGTTCTTTTTTCCCCCAGTAAATTTGTGTATTTTGATTCTGATCCATTAGTCCATCCACTTTTACTCTGTTCACTTCAATTTGGGGCACAGTTTGTGTTGTCGGCTGAATACCTAATCTGTTGCTGCCAGACAAATGAAGCAGCAACTTTACCGTAACACCCGCTGAAACCAATAAGAAGGTCTCTGATAGGGTTTAAGACTGAGCTACTTACTCCAGTTCTGCAGAAATCTAATAAATGAATTCAGTGGTGAACATGTCGCCAGAATTCAGTGAGACATGAACTTCCTCTATTTGGCATGGCCGACAGGCTCCAAACATAAAACCGGTAGATTTTCTTCAGATCTCTGAGAAACGTCCTTCCCTCCTGCCCCCAATGCGTCTAGTGTATCCACAGATATCACTGATGTTACAGTATACAAATTGCATAATACAAAGTCAGAACAAAAAAAAACAAAACACAACGCTAATTACCAAAGAATGCTTTCACAATGCTGATTTGACAGAGAAGCTTTAGAGGATTTAAGTAAATGGATTTCACCCGTTTGACTCATCCGGGTTTCTGGTTTCTATATTTACATCGTCGCAGGTTCAGCTCGGTGTAGCAGCGGAGTTTTGACAGGTCATCACCCCACCCTTCGGATTCCTATGATAGCCTGAGAACCACACACACACACACACACACACCCCGACAGATGCCACGGTGCCGGATAAATGCAAGAGTTTATTCTGAGGAGACCAAACACCGATTGAACTTCCTGGTAGAAGCCTTCGCTCTGGACATCTGTGGAAATGTTTTAACACCAACCTTGAATTTACCGTTTTTGGTTTTCTGGTTCCCATTAAGCCGGGCTGCTGGTTGTTTTTAAAAGTGAAAAACTTTGTGACATTTGGAAAGTTTTCATGATCCTGTTTGCTTTCAGAAAAGTTTAATGGACGCTTGACTGGCTTCAGTCAAAAGACTAAGAACGTCATATTTATAGGGGGTTAAATATGAAGTTATATTAAATAAATTAGAATACGTGTCCATTTATCAGTCAAAAGGTTCCTTTTGAAAACTATCTTTAAAAAGATATTAACCATGCTTTTCTGTATTAAATGTTTTTTTATTAGGCCGATGTTAGATTTTAATTTTGAAATATCATGTTTTTGTTACCTGTAAGTGAAAAATTAGCATAAGAGTAAACGGTTTTCAAACATCCACCTGTGTAAAATTATTCTATATAACGTGTTGCATTCAGTAATAAAATTTCTGAAATAAATGTTAAGCTTTTTAAAGCAAAATTCTAAGTTATAGAATGGGCTGTAAATTCACGGTACACTTTTCAGATTTTGATATTCCATTATTTTCCATCTACATCACATTTCTGTACTAATTAGTTTGTGTTGATTTGTGAAATAATCAAAATACAATATGATTTTTTATTTTTTTTTTTTTTACAATCATTTACTGTGACAACATAGTTATTTAGTTGTAAGGAACATTTTATTTATCTATTATCCTGAAACATTGACTACAGATACATATTGCGTACATGGTAGACTAAATCCTGACCTTATTTATTTTCTAAATGATAAATATGTTCTCTTTTTCTGCTTTGTGTATGAAAGTTAAAGAGATTCCCAAAACCTAAACTACATGCTGTAAAAACACTATTTGATTGTTCCAGTTGTGACAAAGTAAACAGCACAAACTCCTGGGGTTATAAAAAAATATATTTTTTGCCAACTTCATACTTCCTTCTTCCTTATTGATAATCATCAACATTTTTCATCAGCTAGAAAGGTCTTTTATTTCGAGAGCTTATTTTAGTTTGAGTTAATTTTTTTCTACTTTGGTCATATGTCAAGGTCAATAGAGTGAAATCTTAATCCGAACTTCTTTGGCAGAAATTCTACATACAGCTGCAGACTGCAGTGTATGAACCACTTTTTTAGACACGCAACAGCTACTACTAGGTTGGTCTCTGTTTTGCTCTTTGAAGATCTTTCATTATTCAACAAGATGTGAGAAACGTTCGGCGGTTTTGGTCCAAACTGGCGTCATGGCATCACACCGTTGTTGCAGAGCTGTTCGCTGCACGGCACCAGCTGCGTTTCCATTCCAAATGTGCTGTGAAAAATTGACCGTATTCCGCTAATGTTCAAAAAACACAATCTCGCAATTGCAATGTTTCCGCCATATAAGAAACACAATTAAAAAGACACGTGAATACGGCTGCTCACGCGATAAGTCGTTAAAGAAAACCATGCAGTGCCATCGTCCTCCTGCCACTTCCTGTCGCCTTCGTCTTTCCCAAAGAAGGCGTTTTTTGATCATCTGACTCATGATGTAAAAAGCGCTCCCATTGCAATTTTGCAAAATATGCTAACGTCAATTCCAATCTCCCATCTCACTACATCGCAAATGGTCTTGTTTGGATTGAGGCCTGGTGACTGGTGGTCATGGGGCGAAGTCATGCTTAAGAAACCAGTTTGAGATTATTTGAGCTTCTTGTGATTTGGTGTGACATAGCTCTGGATCAGTTGTCACTTTAGTGTGCTATAAAAATACCCTCCACACCATTAGAGTCCATTACCAGCCAAAACGTTTGCTGCCAGTCAGCATGCACACGTGATTTCTTGGAGGAGGTTTTGACCTGCTATCTACACATGATATCAGATCTCAGTGTTTCAGGCAAAGTCTTTCCAATCTGTCAACGCCCAGTTTTAATGAGTCTATAAAGCCGGGGGCCTTTATTTCCTGTGTCCTGGTTGACAGGAGTGACACCCGGTGGGGTCTTCTGCTGCTGTAGCCCATCTGCTTCGAAGCTCGACTTCTTGGGCGTTCAGAGATAATGTTCTGCATGGTTATAGTAGGTATTTATTTGAGCAGGAAGAAACTGGTGCAGCAGAGTGTGAATCAATTTCAGCAGCCTAATTCAACATGAGGAACCTGCTGTGGTGCAAAATTAACTCAAGTGACGGACATGTCAGTAGATTTGCACAATATGCTTCAACAGCTTCGCACATTTAGAAAGTTGTGTTTCTGAGAAACGCAAAACATTGATTTGATGTCCTGATTAGACCATTGTTGGTGCTATTCCCTTTGCTGGACTGCTTTCCTGTTAAAGACCAAACACACTGGAATGTCTCTGAAAGGTTATGCAATCTCTCATATGTATTTAAATAAAAAATAATTATAATTACAGAATAAGATATGTCCGAATAGAGAATATGATGGGAGCAATTTTTCACCGTTCCGAGTCATGATTAATTATATGGTGTTTTGTTTTCTTTTCTGGTCACATAACTCAGGAACGAGTCGAACTGGTCGGACAATAAGAATCTCAGCAGGAAGTTGTTAAAGTAAACACCTCCTTTCTGCTACTTTATCACTTTGTCACCAAGACTCAAGGGACAAATGTGCGACTGACGTGACGGGGCCTTAATAAGCTGCTGCCGTGATCGAAAGTTGTCTTTTAAACTTCCTGCGGGGATCATTAACCCACACAGTTTTCTCGGCGTGTTTCCTCACCGCCTTTCCAAATTTATCGTCTTCTGGAGAACAAAAGGTAAGAGATACTTTGGTTAAAATCCAGATGTAATTATCTCATGATATCTAATCTTGATTTTTTTTTTTTAATCATATCGGTCGATTTTTCTGGTCACCGTTCATCTTTGTCATTGAGTGATTTCATTTGGATGCCATAAAAAAACTCTTTTTGAAATTTTCTTTTGCATTATGGATGAAAATGGGACAGCATAATCTTTAAATACCTGAAATAATGTGAATTCTAATATTTTAATATCTACTCTAATATTATGGTGCTATAATTGGCATGTAAGGAAACAGATTTTACTAAGTGGATAAAAGACGCATTGAAAGCATGCTGTTTTTACACCTCATGCCGATGCTGTGAGTCGCTAACGCTGTTGACATTAGTCAAAAAGTTTCAGTATCACGATGTGGCCGTGTTGCATCGATTCATCGAGGTGTTGCAGTAAGGCTCCCGATACATTTGAGAACGGCGGGAGAAAGTTCATTGGGATAACATCTTGAAATAAAACGGGGGAGGAAAAATCTTAAATTTGCTCTCCTAAAAATTCTTGTTTGTTGTTGTTTTCAGGTTGCAAGTGAAAATGGCGCAGGTGGAAGTCCGAGAGGAGAGCACCAAAAAGTTGATGGAGGAGATCACGGAGGAGCAGTTCCTGAAAAATCTTTACCTTTTCATGAAGAAGCGAGACACCCCGATAGAGAGGATCCCCAATCTGGGCTTCAAGCAAAGTAATTATCTGCATAAACGCGTTGAGACGAATGTCAATATGCCCTCACTTTGTGTTTTACAAAAAAAAAATGTTTACATACCGTTGTCCTTGTAACACCCGTACATAATTCATGTGCATCGCATTCCAGCTGCGTCAACAAACATATCAAATGTTGGATCGATTAAAAATGATCTTAGGAAACATCCTACACATCAAGATGTGAGATTTGGTGCTGAAATAGTTATTAGAGGAATTTAGATCAATATATATATATTATATTGCTAAATGTTTTAGCTAAAAACTTTTGCATACTTCTATGAATTAAGAAATGTTTTCTAAAAAGTAATCCTACTGAGCTTTATGTGGTGTATTTTTTTCTCCCTGTGAATACTTTGTATGATCTCAAAATCCAGAAAGAGCGGAAAAAAATTGTCTAAAAAGGCAACCAAATATGAAAAAAAGAACTGATTTGCAATAAATGACAAATACATTGATTTTACTTTTGAGTAATAATTATATTAACATATATTCATGTTTTTGTTTGTTTGTTTTTGCTTTCCAGTCGATTTATTTTTGATGTTCAAGACTGTCAATGACTTGGGTGGCTACCATCAGGTAATTCTTTTTTTCTATGTCATACATGGTATAATCAGTATTTTTATAACAGTAGATTAAATAGTCTATGAGGTTAAGCTATGTTTATTGATGGGTATTGCTGAATTATATAACCAAAAACTAGCCTTTTTCTTATTTATTTTTGCCTTACAGCATCTTTTAATGTCAAATTTATGAAGACACATTTATTATAGATGTCTGAATGGAAAGCAACTGAATTTTCTTAGTTATTTTTAGTGGTTGATATTGATTGGGCACTAAACCCTTCATTTTTTTAGTCAAACTGTCATGGTACGTCTCTGTGTTTTTAATGCCGTTTCCAGACAAACAAACATGAACTAATCTCTCCTCTACACTCCAGGTGACATCTCATCAGCTGTGGAAACGGGTTTACAACACGCTGGGAGGAAACCCCCGAAGCACAAGTGCAGCCACCTGCACACGCAGACACTACGAAAAGTGAGTGGGGTTATCCGCGAAAGCAGCGCGACCGGGTGGTTTTATCTTCGCTGGAAGCTTTTGTCTGACTCGGTCCCCATTTGTTTAGGTTGCTTCTGCCTTACGAGTGTCAGCTGAAAGGCATATTGATGAGCTCCATGTCGCAGCATCAGTCGAGGCCCTACCGCGACCCCAAAGACAATGAAGGCCAGAGGCCGTCCAAACGTGGCATGGTTGGTTTCATTTCAAACTCATTTTGAGCTGTATTTCATAAGCTAATGATGTGAATAAAGTCGTTCTAATGCAAGGAATAATTCACTGAACTATGTAGGAAGGCTTACTTTTTAATTTACAGACAAGAGAAATGAGTCTCACTGAGATAATCTCTGATTTCCCCTCAGGTAAACCACTACTTCCAACCGGACCCACATGGGAATATCTACTCTCTACCTTTCCATTACTACCCAACTGGGTGGTCAGCTCACCCAGTTCTGCCACATTTTGTGTCTATTCCGTCCGCTGTAATACCACCACATATCCCCCCTCCTCCCAAGGTCCCATGTCTCTCCTCCCACCCGACTCAT
Organism: Xiphophorus hellerii; assembly: GCF_003331165.1. Taxonomy (NCBI): domain Eukaryota; kingdom Metazoa; phylum Chordata; class Actinopteri; order Cyprinodontiformes; family Poeciliidae; genus Xiphophorus; species Xiphophorus hellerii. The sequence goes on along the minus strand of NC_045679.1, from coordinate 23,145,933 downwards.
CAGGACACGGTGAACATGGTAAAAGGGCATGTAGGAGACCTGCGTAGGCGGGCGAAGGAGTACAAGCACTCAACTGGATTGTCAGCCTCTGAACCCCTGAACCTGAGCACGAAAGCTCCAGCTCGAGAGCCCGACACCGATACTGACCCTCCCTCGTCGTTCGGCCCACCCTCGTCCAGCAAGACCCCAAAGTTTCTGAACAAGCCCTCCACGCTCTACGCCCCCCTTAGCGCAGGCACAATAAGAAGCGACGGAAGCGAGACGCAGGAGTCTGGCAAAGGTGTCCTGACCCTCTCCGAGTTTGAGAAGAAAGAGAGCAGCGACGCCGACGTCCAAGCCCCGACGCCCTCAGACAGCCCCATATTCATTTCTGCTTTGACGCCGGAGCCAAACAAAGGCATCCTAGAGATGACACCGAAACCCGGCTCTCTGAAAGCAGACTTTCCAGTCCAGCTGCCAGAGGACAGAGAGGCCAGGACAGAAGCAGAGGGTTTCGATCTCAGTCACGTTCTACAAAGGACACCCAAAGACGAGGAAGGCAAGATGGAAATCGAGGTACCGCTGTCCGTGGTTCGTAACTGGCTCAGGTTTTACGGTCCTTCGGCAAAGCTTCCCGAAGCGAAAGAGCTTCCTGTCCCAGATTACGACGTCTCCATGGAGAAAAAACGCGTGTCGGATGTGGATGTTCTCCCGACAGACTACGAAACACCTCGTAGTCCTCAATGCCAGAGCTCAGCTGAGGACCTGAGGCTAAGGAACAAACCAGGACTCATGCCAAATTATCAGGCAGATCACCACCAGGAGAGCCACCTCACCAGCTGCAAGACTGGTCTTCTGAGAAAAGTCGGAGGTGGCCGGAACGTCTGGCCACTCGACCAGCTGGATATCAATAAGCCATACAAGCTCAACTCAACAGATTTCTGGGATGCCTGTTCCAAAGAGACAACGGCTCCCCGCAGTCCGGTGAAACCCGAATGCAGTCCCCCGAGAAGGTCTTCCAAGTTCTACATGGAAGACCTGCTGCAGAGAGGGAATCAGAGGTTGGAAGTGGAGCCTTCAGCTGTGCTGATGCTGAACTCCAGCCCCACGTCCAGGTTTCCTCTGACCACCGACGAGATGATGAAGCTGCAGAACATCATCTCAAGTTCATCGTGACGATCAGGGAAGGACCTCCAACAGCACATTCAACTGCCTCCCATTATTAACTCAACTCAAAGCGTCTTATTAGCGTCGTTGCGCATCCGGATGACGTCTATGCGCCATTAACAAAGAACAGCAGGACGGCAAACTCAGCAGTTTGAATGGACATATTAAAGTAATTTGCATGATTTTCAGTATTAATGGCACAAACATGAGGGAAAACGTATATGCATAAACATTGTAAATCATTCCTAATATACTTAATTAACCCAGTGTCATAACAAATATCAGAAGATGGAGATTAAAGTCATGCAGGTTCAAAAATAAAAAAATTTCACTGTCTTTTATTCTGCTTAAAATTAAGTTTATTCTTTTTTTTACATTTGGAATTTACTGTAAAGATGCAAATTAATTTTGTCTATTTTTTTAAACTAAGTCTTTTATTTTTCCCTAATACTATTTTTTTATTATTAAACTTTCTGTTGAAATGTCTGAAATAAAAAAACAAACATGAATGTAATTCAACAGTGAGGAAGTTAAAGGCACAATGTAGCAGAATGTGATTTGAAGAAAATGTCGTCATCGACATTAAGTCGTCCTGTAAATAGACGTGACTTGTACATACATTTGATTGTGAAAATAAAATAAATTCCATTAAACAATCTGATTGGCTTGCTCGTGGAATGAAGAACTTGTTACTAAAGTTTTTATTTTCCGTTTGTCTCTTTTGATTTGCTGTGCATATTTGTTTGACGGCTGTGCGAAGTGCGTGCCCACAGAAAGCAATAACAAAAGCAAAACGTAGCTGCATATTTTTCTGCCAGTGGTTTTGCCACATGACTGCTCAGGGGTACTTCTTCTTCTTCTTTTTTTTTCTTTTTTTTTAACCTTTGGGAGCGGTTTCAGCTTGGGAAGTTGCTTTGATTAGAAATCAACACTTAATTTAGCAACAGTGAGGAAAAAAAAAAGGTTTTATGCAAGAAAACAAATATCTGGATTAAGATCTCGGTGACGTATCAGATTGAGACAAAATGTTCAGAACAGCTTTTTGTTTGGAAAGCATTACCAACAAAAGAATTGCAGTATAAAAAGTTTGAATTGGTGCAACAATGCTAGCTAGCTATAGCAATATAATACAGTATATACACCTTAAAGAATCTAATTCCTCCCATTCGTTGGAAGCATCTCTGAACCTTTTTTTTTAATTTTATGAAATATTTAAGAAGAAATTCCCCTGCATCAAGCAAACTTTTTTTAGTTTTATTATCTCTTTATTTTTCTGAACACTGGCACGACACGTGCAACCTGTTCCGTTACTGCCCGGGCCTCGGATATAACTGTCTCATCCACAAATACGTGCACAGATCTGCGGCGAGACAATAACACGCGGGCAGGGGCGACACGCCCTGGACTCCAACCGAACCGACTATCGGGTGCACATCGTTTGCTGACGTGACAGACGTGTTGTTTTTATCACACTCCATTACGATCTGCGCTTCACAATCTCTGTCAGGCGAATTGAGCTTTAAAATTATTAGCAGCAGAAGCGACGAGGAGAAAACTTTTACTGTGCGAGCTACTAGACACTTCTCCTGGTAGATTTGGTGACGTGTTTGGAAGGAACCAGATAGTCAACGAGACGCAGGTCCGGACAGGCATTGTACCGTCACTTCAATTAAGTTGTTCCTTTGCTGATGATCGGTCCACGAACCCGTTTGTACTTCAGGTGTCAGTTCTGTTGCATTAAATTCCACCCAGTTTCTTGATTTGAAACCCGAGCTGCAAGCTTAAGAACACAAATGGTTCAAGGAAGATATGTTACACCAACAATCTATTAAACCCTGATATCCTATATGGATATTATAGAATTGGGCATATTGAATGCTTAATTCCAGAGCTATAAAAGTAATCTGACTAGATGGTGTTTTTGATGCTTCACTCCCAAATTCTATTGTACATCAATATTGCAATGAGTTTCTCCTCATTTTTTTTTATTTCATACATGCTACACTGTAAACACACTTCTTACCAAGTATTTTTGATCTAGTTTCTGAGTGCAAATGTTAGCACACTTGAATTAAGACAACAAAAAAAAAAAAGACAAGGAACGTTTCTGCAAGATGTAGGAGCTTGTTTTAAGTCAATTCCTGAATTTTGATGAAAAGTGATAGACTATTTTTGCAGCGTCTTGTGATAAGTGAAATAATCCACCTGTGGAGCCAGTACTTTTATCAATATTGATGAATTTTCTACTTAAAACATGTTCCTATATCTTGCTGGAATGTTACTTGAAACTTAGTACACTTGATTTAAAACAAAACTAACATATTTGCATTACAATCTAGGAACAAAAATACTCAGGATTTCTTTTGCAGTGTAGATATTTTCTATTCACATATTTTCTCAAGAGGTTACTGACATATGGGAAAATATGATAAACCTAAAAATCCACATATAGAATGTATAACCAGATACCTCCATAAGCGCTATAACGCTCAAGAACGTCATTACCAAGAGAAGCATGTCTTTATGGGTAAAGGAAAAACCTTAAACAAAACTTTCACAACCTTATTATTGAAGATCATTTCTGCTAGAATTTGATAAAAACCAGATGCTCAACAGGTTTGATTTTAAACGAAGTCACAGAGAGTTGTGAAGACCCAGTGGTCACTAGTAAAAGCGTCAGAGACACCTGGAATGAGGACGAACGGTTAACGAGAAGAAGTGCACTCAGCCATATTGGCCTCCACACACACACTCATTCAACACACATTAACTATGTTTCAATTGACCATATAATTGCACAATTCAACATTTTAAATGTAAATCTTCACAAAGGAGACGCCAATTTTAAACAAAAAAACAAAGGTCTTGTTTTTTGATAAGTCTTGGCAATGGGATAAGGTGCCGTTTTTTTTATTGGCCGTAATCTAAATTGGTTTATTTTCCAAAACTGCAACAGAAACACTTTTTTTTCCAAATCACACAAGTCACATGATCAATACCTGGATGCCACTGCTGCAAACTCAGCAGTTGCAGTGGAAACGCCGCAATGGCAAAATTGCGCGTCGGCAAAGTTTTGCGCACATTTGCAATGGAAACGCAGCTGCTGCTTAGACTTGATGCGCACTGGGCATCACCCACAAAACATCATTTCAAACCTGCAGTTTGGAAGTGGGAACATTACAATGTGGGACTGTTTTCCAGCACTGGCAGACTTTGTGTATTTGAAGGAAAGATGGATGTAGAAATTTACCGGGACTTTCTTGACCAGAGTTTGAAGGTGAAAAAAAAAAAAAGGATGGATTTTTCAGCAAGACAATCTGAAACTCAAAGGCCAAGAAAACCTTCAGCTGACTTCATCACACGGCCACGACGGCCCAGTCAGTCACCTGACACGACTCCATTAGGTAATCTATAGAGGGTAGAGTCGGATCAGAGAGCATAGACGATTTACAGAGAATGGATCAAACCCACACCCAGTATGAGGCATTAAAAACATTTCAGTAAAAGTGTGTAATAATTAATCCCCGTATCTTTCAACTTCACTGCACATAATTTGATCCGTGGAATTTTGTTTTGATTTCTTTTGGTGTGCGGATTAACTGGGCTGCTACCGAGATACGGTTTGAACTTTATTCGCCGTTTCTTTGTTGTTTTTTTTTTTTATTTCCATGCAGCGTGTTTGCATTCCGCAAGGTCACACATGGAATACAGAATAAACAATGCATCAAAAAGCTAGGCAGCCAAACAGCTGCCATGCAGCGCTTGCCAAAGGGTGGGGTGATGTCAGCTTACGGGAAAAAATATAAAAAAAATGTTTGTCTGGTGAGTCAGCCCGAAAGCAGCCAGACTGGGCCTTTGCTTTCAGGAAGAGAGTCTGAGAGCTGACAGAACACTTTACTTATAGCTAATCGTAAAATTTATTTAGACAGAAATAAATAAATCAGAATAATGGTCTATATGCAGAACAAAAAAAAGAAATTGACTGGATTTTGATTAGTTTATTCGCTCCGGTTCACCAACGCAAATGCTAACATATTTGTAGACAAGTGTACCATTTTCTGGAACTTAGCTAGTATCTTTTTGTGACTTTCTTTTATTTTTTTTTCCTTTTTAAATTTGCAAACCAACATTCAATGAAGTCCTGGATTTGCGTACGGGTAGAAAAAACAGCCGTAGGAGCCGTACGGTGCGCCTGGCGTCCTTAAAGAATTTGAACGAGCCGCATTCATCATGTTCTTGTCCATTTCGACCAGGTTTGAAACGAGGAGAATGGGAGCAATCGTCTGCCCGCCGCTGTATCTCTGTCAGGATGATTAATAGCTGGAAAAGAGAAGAAGAAAAGAAAAATGGTCACTGAAGTTGAGCGCTAAACAATGAATTAGTGTCCTGAATTGACACTAAAGAGGCCTTGCTGAGGCCATCCTGATTTATTTCAGGCTTTTTAAAATGTCCAATTCCTGTCCTGGCTGCTTAGCCAATCAGGACGGTGGATTTGGCAGCTTTATGTTTGTGTTGCTAGTGGGGGATTTGCCGTACAATGTAAGGGAGGAAATATTTTGCGTATTTAATTTCACTCTGCAACTGGGTCATGCAGTAAGAAACACAGGCCAGAGTAATTATACATACTCTCATTATTTTATTTTATTTTTTTGCCAGAGTTAGTGGCAAGACTAGTGGCAACGACTACCTGGAATGACACGGTCGACTCGAGTAGCCATTTTTTTCTCCACAATAAATAGAATCTGCACTCAAGACTCCATGTTGTATTAACTTGAGGTTGTCTGATATTAACTTTTTTTCTTTATGACCTGAAATATGTGATGTGTTGGTGAATGTGTGTTGACACAAAGGTGACTTCTTCACAAACGAGTGACGGATGGTACGGGACGGACGGGGGCCAAGGTCCGTATTTTATTTACAGATATTCAACAGTCCCTGTGCAACTCGAAGGAGGACCGTGTAGACGCAGGAACTTTCTTTTTTCCTTGTGGTTTGCACACACCCCATTTAACAATCCTATCAATCCTAACAATCCTCCTATTAAAAAAAAAATCACACCCCTCTGACAGTTGAAGCTATTCAGACAGGCACTTCTTAAAAACCACAATTTGCTCTCATGTGGGGATTTGTAAGAATGAGGATATGAAGCAGCTTTTTTTTTTTTTTTAATGGCACGATAACACAAAACCTGATGAATCATTCTGACCAGGATGTCAGCTTCTGTTTATCAGTTTAATGAAGTGTCTTGCTTTGTTTCAGCGGCGAGCCACGCAGGAGATTTCTATCACCGTCATCTGGTTATTCGGTGATAAGATCAGAACGCTGCGCTGTCGCATTGTAACCTCGCAGAATTAGAAATATAATTTTTTGATTTAATATACCCCAATGTTTTGTTTAATCCCAACTTTGAAGCCATGTTGATTTTTGTTTTTCTTAAATTTGTTTTATTTATTTGTAAAGCATATTTCAGCAGCAAGGCATTTCACATCTGAGTTTGGGGCCCAGATTATGTCACATCTTCTTGGAAATTGTTTCGACAATACGATATTTGTTTTTCCGTCAGAGAGAAATTCAAAGCTACCAAATAAAAAGCCAAACAAAACATACAAATTTGTAATTATTTTTTTTTTCTGACTGGCAGCATGACATTCAAAGTCCCAACAGGTTTACTCTCACAAGTAGAGCATTAAAGCCTTTGCCAAGATATACAACTATTAGAAATGTAATGGACACACACACACACACCCCCACACACAAGGGAAAAGAGGTTTAAAAGGAATACACACAACACAAGTCGCCCTTGTGCTCTCTCTGCCTCTTACCGTTTGTTTAAAACTTATTTTGCTGAAATGACTCACATCAGAAAGCACTCTGGTGGAAATGAGTGTATTCAAGGCAAAGAGAGGCCATTGTTGTAAAAGCCAAACTTTGTTGCCGTGTCCCATTGTCACCTGGCATATATCAAATATCAAACTTTGCGGTACAACCTGTTCTGTGACCAAAGGCCGGATTTCTCTCAGTACATCTCGCAGTCGAACAACAGCCGTCTTTTCTTTCCAGACTTGAACTTACGACTTTTGTTTGCCAGCCTGTGTAACAACTTAAATTATAGGTCTGGTTTTATTTTTTTGACTTGGACTACGTTGTGTTACAAAGTGCCATTGTGTTTCAGCTCAGAAGGCGTTTGTCTTGCCCAGTGACACCAGTGAAGGAATGCGGGCGCTGACCTGAAAAAGTCCATCATCTTCATCAACGTCTACTTCTGTCGTTATTGTGAACGACTTAAATAAGCTGCGATACATGGTATAAAAATATTTGTATATTTATTGGGATGGCATCTTAATTGCTATAAATGGCAGAACACAAATATTATCAAGCTTTGTCCATCGTCACAAAGATGGCAAATTATCTTTCCGCTGCGGCTCGGAGAAGCATTCACGTCCGTTGAGCTGTTTGTTTGTTTGTCGCGTCACAATTCAGTGGATCTTATCGGTACTCGTTGTGACTCAGCAACACGAAGCAGCGCGATTTTGCACAGTGGACAGAAAATTGTATAATGTCTTCCAATTTTGGTGTATGAAATTCTGAAAAGTGTGGCATGCATTTCTAGTTGGTCACACTTTACGTTAATAAACCCCAAAATAAAACTGCCTTCAGAAGACGCCATTTGTAAACCGACTAGGTATTACTACACCAGTTCTGTGAAGGCACAAATGAATATATATATATATTCTTTTTTTTTTTGGCAACATTAGTGAACAAATTAACATACCAGAAAGTTTTGGTATGTACTAGCAGAAAGGTCTAGGCGAGGTTTGTGTTATAAAATCCTCTAGGGTTTTGTAACCTCGTGGGTATTTGTGGTGACGTTATCTCCCTGTGCATGGAGATGATGTTGTGCTTTGAAACCGATCGTTATCTAAAGACTTGTTCCTCGTCTTATTCAACTGTTAAAGTGTCTTGAAGCCACCAGTTGTTAAAAAAAGCATTTCATCCTGAATTGAATCAGAGCTGCGCAGAGTCACGGCCTCTGACATTTTTGAAAAGTTTGGCTTCAACAGGCTCCCTTCTTTGAGACGAAGAAGCGATAAGGTGGAGACCTGCCGGCTCAGAGTTGAAATAAAAAGAAATACCTGATATTCAGACTGCAGCTGTTCAGCGCTTTTTCCTTTCCTGCTAATCATTCTGATGAATAGGTCTCACAGTTTACAACAGGAACGGAATGTTCTCCAAGAACACTGCTTTAATCAGACTATTGTCAGCCTAAGTAGCGACGGTTAAATATAGATATCCTTTTATACATATATAATGAAAATGCTTAATATAATACAAAACCAAGTTACCTGGAAGCAGTAAAACGTGGCAAACACCTGCAGTGACGAGAGTTCAGAGCTGGCATGAAGCATCTTTAAATCACACAGCTAAAGGAAAACAGACAAACTGCCTTCACTCACTGAATACTCAATAATAATTAAATTAGGTTGGTTTAATTTCAATATTTATTTTTTTTCCTTTGTTTTGCTTTTTTAATCATAGGCCTCCATTTTTTTTTTAAAGACGGTATTAATAACAAATTAACGAGGACCAAGAAACACTCCAGAAAATGGAGAATTAGTTTTTTGTTTTTTTGTTTTGTTTTGGAGTTTCTTCGTCATTGAATAATGGTAAACTGAATAAGATTTTTCCAGGCCTGGGTGTGTCTTGCAAAATTGAACTTTGCTGTCCAAAAATTATGGGTATAAAAATGAGCACACATAGGGTCAACTTGAATGACACCATCGCTTGAAAACTGCTTCCTGAAGTCATTATTGTCTGGTGTTGAAATTTGCTGGATGACAGTTTGACGTTCATGGATGTAATTCATCAAATCTCTGAATTCATCAAATCAAATTCAGTGAATTCAAATTCAAATCGTTTTTTCTTCTTTTGGGGAAGAAGAAGAAGAAAAAAAGGACTGTTTTGGGCATTTCTTTAAGGCAAAACCTTAAGGAAATGCAGCTGCCAGTGGAGCAAAGAATAGTTGTGTGCAGACTCAAATGCCTGACACTGGTTTTTATTTGTAAAAAATAAATAAATAAAATCCAAATACCCATAACAGATAGAGATTTGTGGTTGTGTCAAAAACGTTAAAAACACATGACTACATTAGCAAAGCGCAAATTACATTTAAGATTAATAATAAATTGGCTCTTAAGACATACTGTATTTCAAACCATTGGCCGTTTAAGTCTCTGTGAGTTCTTAGAAATCTTAGATTAGATAGAATAATTCTGCTCGGTGCTGGAATGTTGAACAGATTGTTCTTGGAAGTGTTTTTACCAAGTTACGAGAAAAATGACGCACTGTGTTGTGGATCATGTTACAGGATTGTACCGTGTAGAATGATTGACCGTCCTTCTGCAGCTACTTGTACGGCTTATTTAACGGCAACTATGGAGTATTTAAAAATATATATACATATTTATGCAAAGTTAGGCTCTTCAGCTGAGGATTTAGCTACTAAATACGGTGAATTTGGCTCCTGCATTCCTTTTGGAATGACGTTTGGTTTTTCTAGATAGATAGATAGCAGATAGATAGCATTTATTGTCATTGAACAGGATTCAACGAAATTTCTATCGCAACTCCTGTGCAAAACGTCACATGTATACAATAAATAAAATAAACAAACACACAATAACAATAATAACAATATATACAACTAAAATTAACTAAAGGCACTCAACCTTTAGTTAATTTTAGTTGTATATATTGTTATTATTATTAATTAGTTATTAATTCTAGGCGGTGTGGATCACTTTCTTCTGGATGCCAGGCGATTACATTACACTGCATTGCAGTTGATCAACTACTGTATGCATCGTAGGCAGCAAGGAAGTTTATTTTTGTTGTCCGTTTTCTTTTTTTTCAAGAGGAAATGCAAACTGCATCTTTGGAGGGAAATTTTCAGATGAAATATGAGGAAAGGACAAGCTGGCGTTGGGTGATCATTCTCTACTCATTTGTTCAACATCGCCGCTTCTGAAGTGACTTTTTTAATTTGCTTTACCACATCCCTGAGATGTGGTAAAGCGATCTCTGAGACGTCTCTGAGATGTGATAAAGAGAGTAATGGCGTGCCAGAGATGCAAGCCTTCGATGTGCATTACTGGCACCAATCGACTCGTGTCGTATGATTTGGTGCTCTGCAGGGTCGCCGTTACGTTTTCTTTTTGCTTCCGGCCGTCTTTGGACTCATTTAACCCGTTCGGCCTTGGAATCAACATTAATGTGGAGATTTCAAACTGCGTGGAACCACTGATTACATCTGCTGCAGTGGTTAAAGCCTCAAATCCAACAAAAGAGAAACAGAAACTATGCATGCAGAAGGTTATAAAAAAAACCTGCTTTATCACTTTTAATGAATTTTCCAATCAAGGAAGAAACTAAAAATAGGGTGTGACTTATTCCCCTTCCACATCCAAATCCAATCCAGAGTATCTTGTTTAGATTCCTCCTGTGTGGTTTTTTTGTTGTTGTTAATCACTCAGGCTTTGGTTCGCTGTCGTCTCCCGTAAATCCTAAGCGTAACGATCTTTTCCAGACTTCAGTAACGTCAGATGATAAGTGGAAATTTCTACTTTTAGGAGAAAATTTTCTTTTAAGTTTTAAAGTGGGACAAAGAGCAGCTCACAAATTTGATTAACATGTGAAGCTGAGAAAGCACCTCAAGTTTATAAATTTGAAATGAAGCGAGCACATTGGGAATTAATCTCTTAACATCTTTTGCTGACATTTTGCATAAATTCAAAATTTAACATTGGGTATTTAGCTAGGGAACCGATTTTCTTCCTAAATTTACTGAAAGTGCAAGCAGGGAAAAGTTTAAACGTTCTCCGTTTAGCGTGAGCCGTGTCCGTCCAGCTGTCGCAGCAACTCAAGTGATTCTGCACGCCAGCTGAGCATTGAGAGGACTTTCTGCGATTTATCCTGAGAGCAGAAACAGAAGCAGCGGTTTGACTGCTGCAACCAATCACACCTTTCACTGCAGTAAGAGGACAGCAACGTTCGTATTTCACGAGACAGATCTGGAATTCCAGGACCTTTTCTCGGAGAGGAGGGAGTTACTGTAAAGGAAGAGGAAGATGGAGATAATAAATCCAACTATCAAACTCAAATATTTCAAGTATAGCTCGCAGAGCCAGTAAACATCTCAAGGCGATGTTATGACGATTGGATATGAGGAAGTTTTGTTTTTTTTCCCCGCTTCCTGCCCTTCCTCCCTGTCGCATTAAAACTCTGCAACATCTCTTAACCACAAACATCTTGCATATATTTTCATCGGCATGACTGACGTTTTTGTCAGCAGGCGTGAGAGATAACGCGGTCGGTCCTGACGACAGCGTCTGACATTCTGTCCCGGCTCATTTATGGGTTCTGCTGTTAATCACTCAGACTCGTTTGTCCGCTTTAAGGTCTGGTTTCTCCCCAACTTGTTGGTGATAAACACTGAACCTCTGTGTGGGTGTGTGTGTGTGTGTTTTGTTGCTTTTTGTCTGAATTTCTGGCATGAAAGAACAGGCACAATTGCTGAAATATCAATGTGTGTATTGATGTGAAGATTTAAGTCTTCCACAATGAAGTGGTTTTTGAACTGGCGTTACGCGCAATCTGGTTTTTACAAATTCTGCTCGTCTCTACTTGATCTGTGCGGCTATCGAGTCTGCATAGATTTAATATTTCTTATCAATAATGGGGAAATCTATTCAAAAATCATATTGTAAAAAAAAATCTTAATTCAAAAGTGTTGCAAATACAGATATGAAATATTCTCACGTTTTAGCTGAAATTTCAACACAATTTTGCAATATTTTTTTGCCATACTTGTGTTTTAAATCATTTTAACAGCTGCTTTCATTTAGTTTGCACCTAAAAAAAAATGTATTTAATATTAGTACTGAATTGGAAACAAGAAAAGCTGATAACTAATTCACTGGGTCTTTGAGCTGCAAACGTTAGAGCCAGAAATCAATATTTCAAATTAATGTGGAAACAGAAAATTAAGAGGAAAGCAAATGTTGGACTTGCTTGTCAACTGCACAAAACCATAATCTTGGATTGTTGAGTATGTCTGACAAAGCAGTAAGTCCAGTGCTGTATGATTATTATATGAAGAAAAACCTCTTGCTCTGGTCCCAGTGTGTCAAATAGAAAAGCCTGTAAAGTAGTTGATTTATGACTTTCACGTCTTGAAGATTTATAGTTTTTTTTTTTTTCTTCAGTTATTAAGCTTTCTGAATGAACCGAATTGATTTAATATAAACGACATTTTCTCTCTCACTGACATTAAATCAAACCAGGCGATTCTTGTTCTTGGTTTTGAATCATTACTAACGTATTTGCTAAATGCCTGAATGGAAAAAAATATATATCTTATTTACCTTCTTAAAATTCTGAAGTTTACATCCACTGATCTCATCGTTTTATGCCTTTCTAAGGTTACTTGCACACAAATATGGATACATTTTACATCGCTGTGTGACGTCATGGAAATCCAAGACAAATTATCCAAGATATCAGGAAAATAATTATGTATGGTTCACCTTTTAGTATCGTTTTTCAGATGTCTGAGAGTGTCACATTCATCTGTCCAAAAACAAAATCTTACCAAGACATTTTGGTCCAGCTTCTAGTGCAAATATCTTAGTATTCTTTGAATAAGAAATCTAACATACAAGTAATTTTTAGCTAGATATAGATATCGATAATTCCTTAATATTGATGAAAAAGTTCCTGTTCCATTGGTAAATAAATTCACTTGGACATTTTTCTCATCTTACAAGTGAAATAATTTGCCATTGGAACGAGTACTTTTTCAAAATTACTAAGGATTTGTGTTAAAACGAGCACCTACATACATCTCGGTGAAAAGTTACGTTCATACATTAGTTTTGTCTTATTTCAAGCGTACTTAGACATTTGCACCAGAAACTAGTCCAAAAACACTTGGTAAGATGGGGTTCATACCGGCATACACTGCAAAAACACAATGTGGGTGTTCAGCTTTCACATGATTCAGGAAATAGACGGGATCTGCTTACCAGGAATGCATGTACTTTGGCACAAAACTGTACGCATCACCCCCACGTCAAATACACGTAAAAGACCAAAATCCTGTGCCTACATGGGCTGAAAGGCCACAGAGAGAAGAACGACAAATATGTCAATTTAAATCGAGGATGCCTTTCATGGCATCTTTTCAATTCTCGTTTTCTGCAACTATGAATTGTTTGGCCTTCGTTAGCATAGTTATATTTTAAATAAAATATGAAAAGCCTGGGAACCTGAAGCATCGGGGTGGCAGCATCGTGTTTTGGTGAAGGAGGGACTGGTGTACTTCAAGAATTAAATCGGCATAATGCGGAAAAACATTATGTGGAAATATAGAAGCAACATCAGTCAGGAAGTTAAAGCTTGAGCACAAGTAAGGCTTGCATTGTGGATGCCCCTCATCACATCACCACAATAATTACAAAGTGTCTTATCCACAGCAAAGTCAATGTCTTGGAGCGGCCATCACTAAGCTCAGTTCTCTCAGAACTGCTGCATTTATACTGAGATTACTTCATACAGCGTCGGAGTTATTTTAATTTAATTTAATTCATGTATGAAGGAAAATGGTAAAGCAAAGTCTCATTTAGGATATCAGTAAAAGGGGCAGACAGAAACTCTGTACCACACACACAAATAAAATCTTTAAAACCAAACATCACACAATTCTGTGTTTTCATACATAAAAAAATTGGAAAATACGTTGAAATATGTGGCTGTAGCACAAGAGTTAACTTCTAGAGGTAAGAACAGTTTTGAAATGCTCTGTAAATGTTGATATTTTCTTTGTCAGATGAGACGTTTGTCTGCCAACACTTTAAACTGAGGGCGATGGCAGCGACTGCCGTTTCAGCTCGTCTCCATAACAGTAACGTAAACAACCGCACAGCCGTAAAACACACACACACACACCCCTACACACCCACACACACCCACACACGCACACACACGCCCACACACAGAGAGAAAACAAAACACTGCATTGCTGTCAATTTAAATCAAGGATCCCTTTCATGGCATCTTTTCAACTATCGTTTTCTGCACTGGCATCAGTTCAGAGGGAAGTCTCAAACAAAAGGACAAAGCAAGAGGAAATTAACTAAATTGAAAAAGAATGTGTTAACTAATCGTTTTGAAAGAGGAGGGGGAAAAAAACAACTCCAAGAAAAAACCCTGAAATCAGAGACGTGTGTGTGTCGTCCCAGAAATGCTTGAATGCAACGGCGCCGCTGTGCGTTTTAGAGACGTTACCCGTTTCATGAAACAGAGATCCCTGCTTGGCCGTTTTGGGTTTCCTGGACCGCGGCGCCTCAATCGCCATCACCTCGTCGCAACACCGTTTCCTCTGACCTGAAACAGTCCAAGTCGGCAATTACACACACAGTAATACGAACAAAGAAGTATTCATTAACAGATTTTTGTAATTGTGCTATCATGACGTCTAGTCAAGTTCAGGTTTTCGTTATACCTGCTGTACCACATGTCAGTCAGGAGGCCCAGAGGGTGAAAACACACACACACCATTACACACACGTGTGATATTTTCAGTTGTTCCGTCTTTACATTTTCATCATTAATTGTAGTGACAGATTACCAACAGCAATTTTTTTTTTGAGGTTTCAGCAAATTTGTGTTGACCACAAAGCAGCTTATTTTATGTCAACTAACAAAAGTCTAAGTCTAATGTTCTGTAAGAGGAAAGCAGTAGTAGTCGGCTATAGTCAGGAAAGCCAATCAAAAGCATTTTCAGCCACTTTGTTAAGAGTACAGACCCTTTTTGGTTGATAAAAATACATCAAAGTCTTTATTGGTCTTTGTTTTGCCATTTCAGCAACATCCTAATTATTTAGACCTGCCCTAAATAATGAAGGCAACAACATAATTGGCACGTGAAAAGAAAAGTGTCCAGTTTCTAGGTGTGGAAGATATGAACTCAAAATATTTTGCGGTGCTGTTGTAATAATGACAAAAGTGATAAGAACTATTTGTTACGCCTTTTTTTTAAATTTTTTTTTTAAGGTAACTCTACGGCTCAGACTGCGTCACAGCAATAACAGTCCCACAAACAAATGCTGCCCTGGAGGATCATTCCCATTGGAAATACTTTTCTTTAGGACTCCAGTCACACTGTGACCAGTTGCAAATTTGTTGGCTTTTGATGCTTTCATTGAACAAACAACGCAGAAGTTTCTAGATTTTGTACAATGACCATTAAAAGTGAACCTACCAACACTTTACATCCCCCTGAAAACGGCGACGCATTGTCGAGCTGGGAGGGTAGAAAGACAGAAACTTAAAAAGATTTAACACTGGGGCAATTGTTTACCTTCTGGCAGGACGATGCCAGATGGGAAATGAACTGGTTTTAAGGTGTTAGTGGCCTAGCAAAAGTCCAAACAGTGATCTACTTCATGTGAGAAAACTCAAAGACTCTAGATGTGCAAAAGTGTTGGGTGGTTCTACAAAGTATCGACTCTGTAGAAGTGAACAAACACCAATCAGGCTTTTCTTCGTAAAACCTTTTGAAAACTATGCACCATGCAGCCGAAACACAAAATCTTATCAAGTATTTTTAGTAGTTCTTCTGTGCAAAAGTCTTGGTAAACTTAAAATTATGGAGCCCTCAAGAGGACATGTTGAAAAAAATGTATTTTGCGTTCCCTCGCAATACTGTACTGATCAGTTCATGCGGCGTAATTGAATACTGTAAGCCTTTCTTACGGTGGGCACCGTACTTTCTGCTTTAATATAAGATTATGTGAGGATTTTCCATGAATGTTAGTATCTTTTTGTGAAATATCTGAAGTTTTATATCTTTTTCTTTAGTATAGAAAGGCACCACAAACCTGTGATATAAACAGAAACTTTCCGTAAGTAGGAAAGAAATAAAAATACATCCTAATTTGGACTATTTCTGAGTTATTACTGCGGTGTAATAAGTCGTCTGACAGTTTTGATTGTGTCTCTGTTGTGCTGGTTGTCTAAAGGGCCGTTTTCATGTTCAGCTCCATCTCAGCCTTAACAGACATAAACATGCAGTGAATACATCGATTTTCAATCAGTGTTTTGCACCAAAGACTTAATAATAACAAACAAGTTTTATTATTAAAAACACGACAAACTGATGATGGTAAAGAGCCGCACTGGTTTAACCTCATCTGTCCGTGTATCAATCAACTCCAAACCTCTTCTTTCTTTGTTCTGTCACAATTATCAATTTATTCCATTTTGATCATCATGCTCCAAACTTTGCAAGGACTGACCGCCCCGCTCACCCGCTTCCTCACACACACAAAGCCAGCAGACCAGTATCCTTCCCATTCATACCTGATGACGTCACGCCCACATCGACACACCCACCACCCAGGTGTCAAAGTCGCGTGCTCCTGTCAGACGAGGACATATAAAATGTCAGATATTTCACAAGGAGATATTAACATACATGGAAAAACCTCACATGACCTTATATTAAAGCAGGAAGGACGGCGGCCACAGTAAGAAGGACTTACAGTGTTCAATTATGCCGCATAACTGATCAGTAAATTATTGTGAGGGAACGCAAAAGAAAAAAAAAAATTCTCCATGACCCCTGGAGGACTCCGTACAAAATATGACTGAACTAATTGAAAAGTAATTTTTCAGCAAGAAATAAGAGCTTGTTTTAGGTCGGTAATTCTTTATTATTGATAAGATAGATAAGAAAACGAACTGAGATGATTTCACTTCTAATAAAACATTTTTCCCCATAAGTGAAATAACCTGCCAGTGGACCCAATACTTTATCAATACTGAGAAATGATTTACTAAAACCCACCTCCTATATCTGGCTGAAAAGTTGCTTATTAGTCACTTGAAATGAGACAAAACTAAAATAAATAAATAAACTACCGAGTAAAACGTTGCGGTTCACGTTTGCTTCGGTACCTGTGAATTCTGCAAAGCTGGTCGGTTCGCTCCAAATTCCCCTCTGCTCAGTTCCCGCAAGCGGCGACAACGCCCTGCGCTGCATCGGCTTGAAACCAACGACCTGCTTTCACTTTGCTAATAATAGCCCGAGCAGTTTTCATAGCAGGTAAGAGCTTAAAATAAACAAGATTTATTCTTCAGATAATTTCCTTACTCAGGTTGTAGACATGTTGCTGGAGGGCCTTGTTCCAGCCTGGCAGGTCTGCGTAGGCCGCATTCTCTCTTTGAGGCCGCATGCTAATGCTAATCTGTAGCCTGTGGACAGGATCGCTTTCAGACGGACACACCTTGGTATCCTGAAGGCGGGGAAAAAATGTAAACAAAATACAGAAATTGTGTAAGTTTGATATTTAATTTAGATTTCTCAGAAGATTTCTGCAAGAACATCTACATTAATATAATAACATAGTACAGTATATATGTATATGTACCGTATTTTCCGCACTATAAGGCGCACCGCATTATAAGGTGCACTGTCGGCTTTTGAGAAGATTGAAGGGTTTTAGGTGCGCCTTATAGTGCGGAAAATACAGTACACATTTTGGTATATATATCCAAATTTAGACTAGTCTAAATTCTCGTCAGCTAAGGCTCAGGGCAAATGTTCTCTGATAAATCCCTTCACAGACCAGCTGTATTTATGATTAAATCACATACAGGTAGACTGTTTACTGTTTGAGGGACTTCTCTTCAATGTGTTGAAATAGATTTCATTTAAGGGCGTCGGCCCCAGTCTGTTACCATGACGCTGCCAGCACCAATGTTTCACGCAGTGCTTGTTTTTTTTTTAATCATTATTATTTTTAGGCCAGTTTTGGTTGAATTTGGTCTGTCCTGACCAGAGCACCTTCCTCCACATGCGAGTTTGACTTTTTTGTGAAAGAATTGGGAAAAGTTCAGGTAACAAATAAACACTTTGGACTGCAGGTGCATCCTTTAGCAGGAATGGAAATCCGAGTGAACTTCCTCTTCATCTCGTGAGACAGGACAGGATCGATAGGCATTTCTTTTGGTTTCCTGAGCCGGGTCACATTTTACCACGTTGGAAAAACTGGCTTGGTGGAAGAGGTACACGTGGCTTTTGAATATTGCAATGATAAACGTACGTAGCTTGTCTGAACTTCATCTCAAGTTTAACATTAATCAAGATCCGTCGTCAGGAAGGTGTTTAATGTTCAAGGGCTAAGAGAAAACATCCTTTTTGCATTGGGATTTTCTTTTTTCCAACATTCGCAGTTAAATCTAACGTGACAACGATGATGGAAAAACAAAACACCGAAAAAAACACACGTCAAAGAGATTTGACATGGAATCAGAAGTAGACGCAAAACGCAATACGAGCCAAAACACAGCTTTTATTCCCCCCCCTCCTGTTTAACAATGGCTTTTCCGCTTAGCAAGCAGGTTATGCCAGTCTGTGATTGATGAGGAGGGATCCGATTGCCCGTGTTGAATGAGTGGCCTCGCATTCAGCACGACAGCAATCGATGCATAAAAGGTTTATTTTCTATCCAACGCTCAAGAATCAAGAGTGAGAAACTTACAGGAATCAGAATGTGCCACTCGCTGATCAGATTAAAAGTTAAATTTGAAAATAACCTTTAAGCAGGTATTAAAAACTTTCTATTTATTGTTCTGGTGTAATATTTTAATCTTAAATATCATGTTTGTATCAGCCCCCAGCAGAAAATCATCATGATTATTGAATATGATTGCACATTGGAATGCATTGCATTGATAAAATGTACAAATAACTTCAAGAAAAACAAAAACTCCCATCCTCATGCAGTGTGGTTGTTCCATAAGCAAAAAGTTAATGAACCGTATTAAAAGAACATTTCCTCTTCACTCTCACTTCCTCATAATTGTTTTATACTGATGCACTGGTATGTGGTAGCTGGCATTTACCAAAAATAAATGTAAAAAGAGATCCATCTGCAAAGGAGGAAACAAAGGTGTCACAAGGAACAAGATCTGATAAATTGTCATTATGTAAGAAAAGAGTCAGGTGGACTTTTTTTTTTTTTTTACACATGTCTGTCTGCAGGTTTCTTGGTTAAACTGGTCCTTTTTGACGTCACTGGTTAATGCCTTATCCTAAACCGTACAGATTAACCATGAGATTATTTTCTCTCCCCACCCCCCTTTCCTCGTCATCCCGCAGGCAACAACAGTCACACATGCTGTCCAAACTCGAGGTATTTCTCAGGAAGGTCTCCAGGATGTTTGGTAAATTTGGCATGTATACATTCAGTTGTCCAACCCAGTGGTTACATATGTACATCTGAAATAAATACTGTTTTGCGTCTGAAAAGTCAGCGATCAAAGTTAGAGGAAACATGGCCCACGTTTCATCAAGATCAACTCTGCATGAGAAGCCACACATTGGGAACCTACAGTATATTTGTGTTTCGACACAATAAAAATCCACGAAACTGAAGCGCCGCACTATTGTAATTGAAAATCTTAACTCCGCTAGTGAGCCAATATTGGGTTATCATTGGGGCTTTAACCACATCATAATCCAAAGCATATGGCAAATCATTATAGGAATGATTTATCAGAAACTAAAATCTACTGAGTTTAAAGGAGGAATGGTGAATGTACAATCTCTCTAGATCACCTACAGAGGAATGGCGAATGATCCGCTCTGCATCCTTTCGTCTTGTGAAATGTTTTGGAAGTTTAAAAATTGTTTGCACTGTGTGATTATCCAGGTGCAATATTGATAAATTTAGTCACTTAAATAGGTGTCCCTATAACACGCTGTGGTTAATTTAGAAGTTATTCCGTCATACTTATAGTACAAGTTATACTGTCACAAACACCCTGCAGAAGTGCCTGAGGAAAAACTGCAGAGCTTCAAATGACACGCCGCAAGCTGATGAGCTATAAATCAGTAGACTGTAGCTCAGGCTGGTTTTTCTCAACTGTGCAACAGGTGAGTAGTTTGAGGTAAACAACTTCATTTCTTTACAAATCAACATTTTTAAAAAAATAAATAAATAAATGAAAGCAGCTAAAAAAAATAAAACAAAAAAACCAGACAGCTCAGTTCCTGTGTAGATCAGCGTTTTGATGAACATGTCACTGGGTGCAATTAGTCAAGTCCTATTTTTGAGCATTCATTTTTAATAATCAACTACACCGCTCACAGTTAACCCAAGACGCTAATAGACCTCAGCCATGACTGTTTAAAGATAGTAAAGGGGGGTTTTAACTTTCATATTTTCTAAAAATATGTTTGTGCACGACTATTGGACAAATATTACTTTACAAAACGATCAGGCAACTAAATGAAAAACGTTTTCACACCACACTTATTTTCATCTCTTGAAAGCAACACTATGTATCCTGTGAAAAACATGTCATTCACATATTTGCTATTATGTCGGTGACAGAATGGCATGACAGATAATCTGAATGAACACAAAGAGCTACTCTGCCTTCTCCTCGTCGACGGGCCGCTGCCTCCCCGTTTCCCTCTGCTGCGCTACAGCCGGTTCGGCACAGTGTAGGGTGACGAGTTCACGGCTAACGTCACGCTTCTCATCAAACGTTCTGCACTTACTTTGCTTCTATTCTCAACACGTTTCTTGCCGCCCTGTGGACTGTATGCGACAAAACGTTGGATGGTGATCATGTTCCTACATCAGAGCAATTTCAAACGAGACTTTTGGTCTTTTAACTGACTCAAAGTAAAAACAAAATCTCTTTTTTTTTTGGTCCATTTTGCCTAAATTAAAGAAGTTGCCTCATATATACACACATTTCGATATAAAGGGCATCGACCTCCTTCGTCCACACGCTCCCTCTTTACACAGAAGCACCTCTTTACCACCTGCTGCACTTGAATAAATTGGAGTTAGAATAAAATGCCTAAAAATAATTCCAAATAATTGCAAACAGTGCAATCTCTCAATATTTTTGTTTCCCCTTAATGACATGCGGATCCTTCCATGTTCATGGACTTTGTGTAAATAATATGAATATGTTAACTTAAATGGACTTGCAAAAGAGTAGCCGTTTCAACCCCACTTGTGAAAAGCAGAGAAGGGCAACACTTGTTGCCACCCGCAGTAAAAATGTGTTGAAGTCTAAGAAATTCTAATTAAACACCTCCCCCCACAAAAACAGAAAGAAAAAACACAATAAAAGCTCTTGTGGCTGATCTGAGATTTTTATTTCACCTCCCTCTGCTTGGTAAGAAAAATCTCGGCTCCTCATCCAGCCCCATTTGTCACAGCCGTCTATTTTATTTATTTTTATTTTTTTTCATAAGCAGGGCTTGGCATGCAGATATTTTCCTCGCAGCCACTTCCTGACTCACAGATCAACAAACCTCTGATCTACTTCAGTGTGTTGTCCGTTTTTCTTTCCGTTTGTTTACTTATTTATTTAAGAGTCGGTGAGAGAATTGGGCAATCTGCTTGACATCACCAGTCTAGCAGGAAGTCGCAGATAACTTAAAAATTAAAGTGTATATTTGAAAGGAATGCTTCAGTTATGGTTGTTGAATAGGAAAATAATTGTGACACCAGACGATGTTTCTTCTTACCACAACATGCAATAAATACTCTAAAGGTGTGAATTTCAGTGGGGAATGACATTACTGTGAAGACGATCCATTTATCGACGGCTACAACATGAATTCTTATACACACTTATAAGATGATCTTATAAGTGTGTAGGAAGCTGCAGCATAGAAACACTTTTGGTGTGTGCTTCTGCAGCTGTATTTGACTGAATTCATTCCATACTCTGATCTTTGAGTAAACATTTTCACAAATCCTCTTTATTAAACTACTTTAATAAATAACCGAATAGATTAGTGTGATATCTGACCGAGAGTGGGGAGAAATAATCCGGATTTAAACCGTGAAACTCTCAAAGCAGCTTTGTTCGTGTTTTTACTCACTGGTGCCCTCTAGTGGGTTTGTCCTGCGACTGCAACCAACCCAAGAAGCAACATGTCTGCATCTTTGCATTGACCTCATTCTGACTTTGCATATTTCAAACCCAAACCTTTGTGACGGGGATCACAAGCAGAGGCTCGTCCTCCGACTCCAGCTCTTCTCCACTTCGACAGCAGAGAAGAGTTTGGCCTGCGAGGCCACAGTAGAAGTTTCCCCAATGACCTGCGTCGTCCTCAAGCTGAGTGAGAGCAATAAAGAAACAAAGACACACGCAAGTAAATCAGAATCAAAGGGAGTTGTTGTGATTGGTGGCAAAAAGAAATGTTACAATATGTATTCACCTTGATCTTAAGTTGGCCCCTCGTCGCTGGCCGAGTCATGCATAAAGGCTGGGCGACTAAGCGGCAGCACGTTTCCGTACCGAGGCAACCAGAATGGACTATCCTCTGGAAAAAGAAGGAAAAAAAAAAGACAAAAAGCCTAAATCATACTTTAAAAAAAAAATACAATAAGAGGGAAACAACAGGAAATTACCAGTTGCTGAAAGTGTTAAATCATGCGTCTTGAAACCCTCTCTGACATAGTCAGTGTTGTCTGGGCCAACAGGTTATACTTTGGGCCCCTATGAATGCAAAGAAATTCATACAATCAGAGTTTCTTTAAAAAATAAAATCATAATAATTAAACGTGTTCCAAGGGCCGCGCCCACAGTGCAGAAGGAGGTGAAACTTGTCCAGGCCTCGGGCAGACGGAGCCGCATGCAGGACGCAGACTCAAACGCGGCCCAGATCTTTTTCCGGGCATCCCCTCCCAGGAAGATCATTCTCCTGGGAGCCGGGGCCGCCGGAGGGAAATCCTCGGCCCCGCAGCAGCTGTAGATCTCGACAAGGAGCGAGAAGCCCGGACCCGCCTCGTCGCTGGGCTGCACAGGGACGCAGTTGGTAGCACTGTTGCCTTGCAGCAAGAAAGTCCTGGGTTCGAATCCCGGCCGGGGTCTTTCTGCACAGAGTTTGCATGTTCTCCCTGTGCATGCGTGGGTTCTCTCAGGGTTCTCCGGCTTCCTCCCACAGTCCAAAAACATGACTGTCAGGTTAATTGGTCTCTAAATTCTCCCTAGATGTGAGTGTGTGTGTGAATGGTTGTTTGTCCTGTGTGTCTCTGTGTTGCCCTGCGCCAGACTGGCGACCTGTCCAGGGTGAACCCCGCCTCTCGCCCGGAACGTTAGCTGGAGATAGACACCATCACCTCCTGACCCCACTGGGGACAAGGGTGTTAGAAAATGGATGGATGGATAATAATAATAATAATCTGGGTTTTGAGACACTTTTTTAGTCACCTACAATTTGTCCCTGAGACATTTAGACAAGTTCAATGAATTATTTTTAAAAACTATTACAAAGCGAAACAAAGATTAATTGCACAAACATGCAACTATTTTTATTAAACAGGATCGTTTTTCCACTGATGTGAAAACGTGACATCTAAAATGAAAATATTACATCAGAACAACAACAACAAAACTAATTTAATAAAAAGGTGGGTACTTTTTTTTAATCTGACAAATCTGGACACATTTTAATTTATGCATTAATGTTTTATAACTGTGGGAGGAAGCCAGAGTAAGGCGACAGTGCTACCAGCTGCACGAAACTTACATTTGTGTGTGATCACTCTATGGCTATGAAGTTTTGGGGTTTTTTTGCCCTCATCTCTGCCATTTGCTTACCTCCTTTGTTTTTGAAGTACTCAGTCTTTCCACATGAGGGGGATTCGCAGGTCTGCAGAGTGCAAATTAAAAAGTCAGAGATGCAAAAAAAAAAAAGAAGTTTGTTGCAACAAGCAGCTAAGTACGATTTGTACAAAAGACATTTTGTTACCTGAAAATGACACTTTCCCAGTACATGGCACTGCATCTTCAGATATCCTGCTGTCAAAATAACCAGTAGTCAGCCGTCCACGTCCAGGAAATATGGAAAATAAAAGAAGCAAAACGGGGTTTTTTCGTCTATTCTAAAATCGAAAAGCAATTCCCTTAAGCAGTATTGACACATCGGTTGCATGTTCACGACTCTCGCACCTGAAGATACAACTTAGAAATGGAAATTCTGGATCTAGTCATTGTGTAATATAAACACAGCTCATACATCTCCAAGTAACCTTGCCTGACATCTTGTCTGCTGGCACAGGCTGCGCATTTTCTCGCAAAAGTTACTTCTTCGGTTCGCTTTTTAACGAAGAAAAGAAAAAAAAAAGACTTTTTAAGTTCCTCATTTACATGCGTCTCCCTGAGCAATTACCTTCCAGTGAAAACATGCACACGCTCAAACCCTGTGCTTCTACCGACCCGTGTCCCTCTCTCTCTCTCCCTAAGATCTGTGCTCTCCTCATCCTCTGCAGCTGGCCGAGCAGAGCCAGGATGCGGGCGTTGCAGGTCAGCAGGCTCTTGGGGGCCTCCAGGGCCTGATCTCTCTGGGAGCAGGCGGCCAGCAGTTTTGTAGGCTCCCTCTCCTGCATGCGCACCTCCCTCTCAATCTGCTGCAGCGCTCTCTCCTCCTGTTAGGGACGAGACGACGGCGTAATGCGACGCATCCAAGAAAGTCTGCACTGGCAACATTGAGAACGGAGGATGTGCTACAAAAAAAACAAAAAAAACAGACATAAAAAGGCGAGGCAAGAGAATCTTAATTATATAGGACATTTTCAGCAATAAGGCAGTTCAAAGTGCTTTACATGAATTAGAAGGAGGTACTAGAAAAACAAAACAAAAAAAGACAAAAGCACTACACAATTTAAACTCATGGGGCATTATCTAGATCTAAAGTTTGTTCTCGATTAGCAAGGTGAAGAACAAGTGCTCCACAATTTATAAACTCGTAGGAGTTTCTGTGTCTCCGTGTTTGATTCTTGTTCTGGGTCTCTGCTTAGTAAGAATAAAGCTGAATATTGGTTCCACGTGTTTAATAAGAATAAGCACTTCATAGTCTATGAACTATGAAACTACGATCTCTGGATCTTAAGTTTGTTCTGGATTAACTAGGTATAAAACTAAATGTTGGCTCCAGTTGTTCTGGGTTGCTAAGTCAATAGTGTTTTCTAAGCTTGTTCCAGATTTGGAAAGCACGAAACTAAATGTCCGCAGATGAGACTCCCATGGCGATGCTGGAGGAGCTGCAAAAGTCCACAGCTCAGGTGGGACTGTTGACCCGCTCTCCACATGTCTGACCTTTTTGAACGAACAGCAAGAACTGTGCCAAGTTTGCCACAAGGGGGCGCTGAGCTGAGACCGAAAGGACAAAAGCTGTGTGTTCAATACAACGCATAACCATGCACATGGAGAATCCTTTGAATTTGAGTTTTGGATTTTATTTATTTCATAAAGGGAACAATGCATGCTAAACATGAATGCATCACGCAAGTATGCTTGATTTATCCAAATTTTCATCTGTAGAGGCAGGTTGATGGAAGGGATTTAAAAAATAAAAATACAATCGACATGATTAAAAACATACATGACCTGTGATTCTTGACAGATTCCAATGGATTGCAAAAAGTAGCATCATTTACAGAAGACATCAATAAAAATTAAAAGTCACATCCTTAAGTAAACATTGGTTCATTGAAAAATGATTCAAAACATGAGTATAGTTTTGATGACGTAACCACTGATTAAGTCAAATGATGTAACATTTTAGCTCCAATGGTAGCGTATTCCACCAGTTTGAAGCCCGACCACAAAATGACGATTAGCTGAAAGAACCTCTTCTGCATGGCATTTTACAATCTCTTCCTACTAATTGCTCTTGTAGTTGTGTTTGATCATAAACAGAAACGTAACCCATCCCTTCGTCGACTCCTTGTTCGGAGGAGTTGATGACAAGATAGATGGGAACCTGTTGGAACCTGCGTTAGACGTACCGGGGCAGAAAGGCTCATCTTCCAGCAGGAAAACGACGCTCCGCCCAGACAGACCAGGCTTCGTCTGGTCTGACTGAGCTGGAGCCGTTTTGTAAAGAATGGGCAAATCATCGGTCTGCAGCACCCAAAACATCATGCAGCTGTAACCGCAGAGAAAAGATGCAGTTGTAGAAAGAACTGACTCAGGTAGATTAGATCCAACTCATGGAGCGTTTCTCAGATTTTTACCTCCTCATCCCCCTAAACACACACATCACAAATATGCACCATTTTGAGTTGAACTTTTATAAAAAGGGAACCCAGTGAAATACACAAATATTTGTCACATTAATGTGGCAAAATGTGAAAAAGTTTAAGGTAGATTAATACAAGGCCCTGTACAGTTAATCATGCAACAGTACTGAACACTGAAATGTTTGGAATAGTCAGCGTAGCCTCCAACCTCACAATGAGCATCTACTGTCCTCTGAGATTCAGACTCCTTTCTCTTTCATCGGCTGTACTGTACGAATTTGCTTCTTACCAAAAGTGTTGGAGTAGTCCAAGTGTCAGTGACCCTGATAACCAAAGTTCCTTACGCAAGCTTCAGTGTTGATTGGTTACTCGGAAGCGGTGTGAAAAGTGCGTTGTGCTAAAGCTAATTAATTTGTTTTGGAAGTCAACAAAACGTGGGATCATTTCGGCCTCGTCATTTTTCAGTTTTCTTGTCACAATTCAGCTTGTCGATAAAATACGGTGATCAGACTTCGTGGAGATTTTTCCCCCCCTCTTACAAGCGAGTGTAAGGGTTTTGTGCGATACCATTAATTCTGATGTTGACTGTACACGTGAAAATGAGAACCATGACCGTTAGTAACCTCGACTGAAACGCCCGGCAGACAAAGGAGGCTTTGAACCTCCAGACAGGTTGCATAAGCTCTCAGGAGTCAGGGGCAGAACACGGTACGTCTGCAATCCAGGAAGAAGTTGTCGAACAACAAACCGGTGCTAAGTTTTGTGGCACAAAACACAACGTCCTTTGTGTCCGTAATTATTTTTTTGTCCTCTTTCCAAACACTAAAAACTGCAGAGGAAGACATCCACGTAGTAAGAATTCCCAAATGCTTAAACTTTTTTTCTTCCTTTTTTAACCAAACGTACCAGAATGCAGCTGCAGTTGCTGTTTTATTCATGGTTGCAATGCATTGATCATGTCCATGGTGTGGTCTGCAGTGTTTAATGCAGCTTTTGGCCTTCCACACTGAAGGACTCCACCACTGGGTTATTTACCGCCACCCCAAAACAATCGACAGCATTTAAAATGAGTGGGATGCCTTTATTCTGCCTGAAGTTTGCATTTTCCTGTTGATCGAGCATCGGATGCAACGTCCATCTGTTAACAAAACTATTGCCGGCATAACTTGGAATCTCAGAATTGTTATAAAACGTAGTGGATTCACAACAGACTCGCTTCATTAACAAGTCATGGGTTTGAGCTTTGGGGGGATCAGAACCATGTTTCATAATTCAGCCGTGCTGGTCTGGATTCAATCTCGATGTATAATGAATAGTACATGTACCTCACTCAATAAGTTATATATATATATATATATATATATAAATAAACTCTTTTAATATTAAAGAGTTTTCTTCCTTTAATATTAAAAAACCTGATGACAAATGTTTTGTTTTGGAAACCATATGAAGGTTTTCTTTTTCTCATTGATTACTTTTTAGAGGAAATAATCGTTGATCTGCGCATCAGAACTCTGGTTTTCAGCACAGGAACCTTTTCTCCTCCGTTTGCTGACCTGGTTCCTGTCGGCCACGGCTCCACCCAGCTGAGCCTCCGTTCTGTTCGGGCTGCGCTCTCTGGGAGCGGGAGGATCCTGCAGCTGACTGGACCGCCGTTCGGGCTGGATCTGCAGACGGAGCAGTCAGCTACTGAACAGAGATCAAAACCATCTTAAGCCTCCATACAACAGTACGAAGGATTAGAGTCTCAAACATTACACTCACTCGTTCAAGCAGCTCTATAGTGGGAATAATTCAGGCCCATGTATAGAGTACTAGCTGTATAAATCATTATGAATGAATTAATGTAAAAAATAAAATAAATATGGAAGACAGTCTTGTCACAGTCTTCATATGAAAAACTTACTGTGGATTTCCGTGTGGGGAATGGGAGTTAGATGAACACAGCCAGTTCATTTGTGAATTCACAACAGAGTTGAAGAATTGCGTGATTCATTTGTAGGGTATCCAGCAATTACCGAGAGAGGATCAATGGTACCTTGCATAACTGGCAAAATCAACAGGAGTATTTCCTTACTGCCTGGTCACTTTCCAAAAATTGTCCCTGTAAGAGAGATTCAAAAATGGAGATTCATCAGAATCTCAAGTCAGGAAACAAATTATTAATGTTTGTTTTTTTTATGCAGACGGTTCCTAACAGAGTTGAAACCAGAAAAGAAAAAAAAAGGTTGAAATTACAGCTTTACATCATGGTATTCTCTTCAAAAACATAGCTGGACTGTTGCCTGGATTCCTTCATGCGTGTTTAAGAAATCTTTTGATCTCCCATGGCAACCATGCAGCTGTGCAAAACACCTGGGTGGAGCTAGCGCCACCTTAGAGAACAAAGTTCCTCATTGGAGTTGCAGTTGCCCTCCCCCAAAACTCCTTCAGACTAGCCAACAGCAATTAGCAAACACCTAGTGGAGCTGCTGAGCTCATATGAGCCACTTCTCAGTGGAACACTGGTAAAACAAATAAATTAAAAAAAACAGAGCGATATAACTTCCTGAAGGTAGAGTTTCAGAAAGGAATTTATTTAAGAGACAAAGGCCCAAGTTCAAAGCTTTATGTGTTAAATTTCTTTTAAGTCATATTATGCGCCGTGCCACTGTTGTAAATGCTGGAAAATTTCATTGGTGAAGTTAGAGCCAAACAAAATGTCACCTGCGTCTAGTCGGAGGATCTCACATGTTGTCCGTGAAAACACAAGCAGATCCTGGACTCAAATTAAGGCCCTCACTAATGCCGACTGCCGTCCAGTAACCATAAGGTGGGACCTGTGAGGGAAGGGCCTAAAGAACAAGCACCATGCTGGGAGGAAGTCTGACCCACATGCAGAATCACACACGGAAACAGAGGTGAGTTTAAGCATTTATTTTAAATATGTACAAAAAGGTAAGAACATTGCAGAAGTTCTCCTCGGTTCAGGTCTGAGGTTCATCTGCAGGAGGAGAGGCAGATTAACGGAAAAAAAAAAATCTGATGTTGCAGGTTAAATGGGCTTATAGTACCTTGCAGGCTTCTCAGAGGGAGGAAGGGAGCATAGGAACCGGCTGCAGGTGAGCACACGGTCCTGGTTCAGGCTCGAAAACACGAGAGGACCGCTGAGAATCAGAGAGAGAAGAGTGAACCAAACAGAGCTAAAAAAAAAAAAACACAGGCGAGTCACATAAATCCTAGCATTTCTCAGAAGAGTCATACACAGACCAGAGGCTACCATGTTTGAGTAATCATCCAGCAGAGAGTGGAGGCCTTGCAGCTCCTTAAATCCTCCCGGGCTGATGATCCAATGAGCTGCAGGTGTGTGGCTCTGCTGCAGCCAATCAGGAGAGACTCCGACTCGCACAAGATCCTGAGAAGAAGACGCATTTTCAAATGCCACATCTACACATCTTTAGTGAACGTAAGTATTCAGACGAGTAAATAAAATTTGTGGAGTCCAGTTGACGCCGGTAATGTTTGTAAGCTGCTGGGAGAAGAAAAAGAAGATATTCAGATGTTAGGATTTCTCAGACCTGCCTTCATTGCAGCCAAGTTCAAAATGATGCAGAACGCCAACAGATTTGGATTTAAAGTGATATTTTCATCTAACCAGCATGTGCTTTTCCCGATCTGAGTGCTGTGTGGAGCGGAGAGTCCTGATTTGAACCTGGTTAGGTCTTTCCGACTTCAACACCTGAAGCTCATCCATCAAATATGAACCGTCAGAATACCAGAGGAAGCAAGTGTTGCGTTGCAGAGCTCAGCTTCGATTCACTTTTAAACAAACACAGACGAGCTGAACTGCTGAGCCGCCTGCAGTTATTATTCTGAACTAGTCTCCGAACAAAAGGCCGAGACATTTGTCTCAAAACACTGACAGCAAGGTTCGTCACAAAAGATAAAAAAGGAAATGGCAGAACTGACGGGACAGTTAAGAGCATTAGGCCTCCACTGACAGCTGCTGTCTTCACTTGCACCGCAGAAGATGATACAAATGACAAGCATGTTTGTGTTTGGAGTTGATAAATGGCTTTTTGCAGAATGTTTAAAAAAAAAAAAAATAAATCCCTTGAAGGGAAATTAATTGTGTGTAGCAATGACTGTTCAGAGCAGCAGGTGGGACATGAAGATGAACTAAAACATATCAGTGTTAAAAAAACAAACAAAAAAACAAGCCCAGAGTGCCATGAAAGGGATCTAATAGCGTGTTGAATTTTCTTAAGTGTTTTTGGCCGTTAAAGGGTTTAATTCTACAACTTAATAAATTATACTTTTGAGCAACTTAGAAATAGTTTAAGAACTTTATCAATAAAAGCAGAGAAAATGCTGGTTGGATATAATTTTATATATTGCCCCCTCCCGCCACACCGTACAGGTGTTTAAGGAGTAGTTAAAACTTTGGAGGGAACACGGGTTTAAACTATCTTCTAGAAAAAAAAAACTTTATTAAATGTGTAGTAAGCGTTAATTTCATTAAGTCATGGAGAATTATGAACAGGGTTTCTTCCACTGTAATGCTTCTCTAGATGCAAATTTAAAACATTTCCCAACCATTTGAATGCAAAAATTTTTCAAAAGCATAGAAAAAACAAAACAACAAAACAAAATGCTGGGGAAACCAAAAGTATCAGTAAGTTCAATAAATGCTGAAGTGGAGATGTGGCGACATATAGATTGTGGATGTAAATTGGAGTTAGATTTCTGCAACTTTAAATTTCTTCCAATAGAGTGATTTAAATAGAGTCTGGCAACTAAGCTAAGCTGAAGTTTTCTCCTCACACTTTTACAAATAACTCCAGGAAATTCCAGATTTTTAAGGGACCCTGTAGCTACATGACATCAAGGTAAGAGCATAAAATGATTAGAAAAACATATTACAGTGTTGAAGTAGATAACTTATAGATTTCAGACAGATTTTCCATGTAAATTATCCTTGGCTGACAATAACATAAATAAAACTGACAGTGAAGAGGCTGATAGTTTTATTTAAGACAGAGAAATATTTAGTATTTCAGTGACATTAGAGGGAGTTTGACGGCAGAAAGCAACTACAACTGAAAAGCATATTTCTATTAATTAATTCTATTAAATATTTGTTGCTTATACTAAATCATAAAGCACTTAGATGCTACAACGTTGTTGGTCTTCTTAAGCATTTTCCCACATTTCAGAGCCTTTAACAGGACCAAATAAGTCACTAAATCCAATAAATCTAAAGCATTCAATTAATATTTCGTGGCAACTGACTTCTGGTTGTTCTAAATTTGTTGCATTGTGCAATCATCTGCACGCCTAAAAAACAAATATTACACACTGGATGTTCAAGTTGCAAACATAAGTAGTTCAAGGTATCAAATATAATATTTTGACGGCTTCTCATCTGTAGAAGGTCAGGATACACACAGCTGCATATGGAAAACATTGGATCCGGCCTATTTTACAGAATGACATCTTTTGAAGTTCCGACGAACACAGAAAATAAAAACATCAAATATATGTATGAGTATATATGCAGACACGGCTTCTTCTTATGGAGTCAAGTTTCTATTCCAAACTAATGACGATGCCTAAAGTCTGAAAAAGTCTGAACATGGAGAAAAGAGGAAAAATCCCTTCTACTGTACAATATTTACATTTTCACAGATGGTTGATGAAATGTGATAGCGATGCGTCAGTCAGCTGCCACACGTTCAGTCTACATCATTTTGTCGGCCATATTTACACCGTTTCACATTTGTATTTAACAGAATGTTAAAAATCGCATTTCGGTACATCTGTACACATTCAAAGTGCTGGCTAAAGTTCATGAAATACGTCTGGTAAAAGAACTGAGAAAAAAAAAGTAAAAATAAAATACAACCTTAAATAAACCACTGTAGAAATGATAGAAGAGCGTCAATAAAATAAAAATTTAAAAAAAAGTGGAACTATAAGTGCTTTGCAGCTTTTATCCCTCATCAACTTCTGTGAAGATGTCGCTTAGGAAGTACTGCGACACGCTCGTAGGCTCGTTGTCAACAAAGCCGCTCTCCCTTTCCGGGGAAGTTAAAGCCTGCGACAGAGAGCAAACGTTTAGGCTTTATTAAAGCTCATGTTGGAGATCAAAAATGAGCAAACACAAATCTGTATCCTCCTTACCGTAGACCTCAGGCCAATATGCGCACAATCTGCTGCTGCTTCTGTTTGACTGGGAATATTAGAATTTGATGCGGAGGCTGTAGGTTTTGAAGATGTCTGTTCTGCTTTGGTTGGAGTTTCCTTCTGATTTCTCTTACTTGCTGCTTTCCTACACTTGGAACTCCTCGTTTCAGCAACGCTCGCCTCGGAAACTTTGGCTTTCCTGTGACATATAAAAAATAATGTTAAACTAAAAGTGTCTACCTTGACGATCTGGAGAATTACTCCCGCTTTTCTTCCTCACCTGCTGAGAAGAGTTTCCTTGTCGCCTAAATCATCACCGGCTTTTTCATTCGGCCCAGCGATGGAGTTCTTGAAGACTTTAGGTTCAACAGAAACTTCTGGATGGTTTTCTTCTGCTTTCAAACTCACCTCAGAAACACTGCAAAGGGACAAGAAATGTGTGTGTGTGTGTGTGTGTGGGGATCAGAAATGAAACTAAACATCCCAAACTTCCGTGGATGGAGAGCTGGTACGAACCTCGGCTGCTGTCCCGATGCACCTGCTGCGGGACAATAAGAGAGGTTCTGGGCTCCACTCGCTCCCACTTCCCCTGCTGAGGGGACCGGGATCTCCGTCAGGGAGAGGATGAAAAAGGGCTCATCTGGATCTGAAGGCACTTGCTCTGGCAGTACTGACAGGGAGCGAGGCATAATTCAGTCAAAAAAAAAAAAAAAAAAAAAACAGGAAAGAGAAAGCAAACCTCAAACAAAATGACAACAGTGGGAGAAAATCTCTGATCGACTTACTCTGAGACAGGAGCGGATCTCTCTGAATCGCCTCGGCTCTTGATGTTTCATGCTGGGATTAAAGGAATCAAAGGGAGAAAAATTGAGGGGAAAGTAACAGCGTCTTTTTGTGTAGTACAACCCATCCGTGATCAAAGTGCCGACACTCAGTACTACAAAGCACGAGTTCTCAGACTTATTTAGTCAAAGGTTGTTCTACAGTCTTTGGGAAAATATTTCTCACCCCTTGTGCTTTCCACATTTTGAGTTTGTCAAGTAGAACAAAGAAAAACTCAAACTTACTTTATTAGCGATTTTTTTTTTTTTTTTTCTTGATCTACAAAAATTTTATTTTTACCGCTGGATTATATTGGGATCAGTTACCCGCTTACAAATTAGATCAGTGGTCCCCAAACCCCGGGGCGGTACCGGTCCGTGGACCAATTGGTACCGGGCCGTGCAAGAAATAATTAAATATTTATGTTTTATGAAATATTTGAGCCTGGAGGATCTTGTATTTTGAAAATCCTTTAACTGGATTCTCTCGGTTACGTCTTGTGCGCCACATTGAGCCAACAAGCAGCAAAGTGAGTCAGAAACAGATCAGATTCTTTGGAAAGTTTCTTTACGAAGGGAAAAGGCCCAGAGAAGAGGCAGGAGAATGGATTTATCCCGGCAGGTGATTCCCACATTCCAAGCTCTGCATGATATGGTGACCGGATGTTAATGAGGGAATGAAGCTTCAAACAGCTTTGCTACTTAGAGACCATGAGCACCCTGTGCATCACTTCAGGTGTCATTGTCTCTCATCACTCCCAGGTGGGATCGTCTCGTTGCAGAGAAACAAGCTCAGGGCTCCCATTAATTTGTCGTTATCATGAGTTAAAATTTTCACGAAAGTAAAATGTTCGTTTTTGTGGCGCATCTATGTCTTATTTTGAAGGGATATGTAAACGTTACCATAGCGACCAGAGTCAGAGCGTTAGGGCGGTGGTCGAGACGAGAGGAGTGGAGCTTGTGAGTTTTAGGTCTGGTTCACACGATTTAAGGATTGTCGGCCGATTTTCCAAACCTCAGTGACCACAGAGCCGATAAAAGTCCAACAGGTTCGGTCGGTTCGTGAGTCCAGCCACACGGCAGGAGCAACACACCACAACACGAACCGATTCCAGAAGAAAATCCAGAAAAACCCCCAACATGCCATACGGGAATTTAGAATAATCAAACACGGATGACGATGTAGAAGCAGCAGTGATAGTTTGTGGACTCATTTTAAGCGATAAAAGACGTAACAAATAGAAAAGGCGTTTGATAAAAGATGGCGGGAGCAGCCGCTCTATTTGCTGCTCTATGATTTGGAGGTGAGTTATGTTTGTTTGTAGTTAACATTTTTAACTGGATAAACATAATCACATATAATAAACATGTCTAAAAATGGCCTTTACATATTGTAATAAACATTTCCACATATCACCTCTGATGTCCACCGGACTCTCAGTTGCCATGTCAATAGTTTGGGATTCCCCTCCGTTCTTACGTCATCGTGCTTTCTGATTGGCTACCAGTCACATTCAACAGGCTGCGTTCTCGCTCCCAGTCAGGAAAAACCCCACATGCTGCGATAATCGGGCCAAGACCATGTTGAATATGCCCGATTTTAGATCGGGCATATTCAACACACCACCACGTAACACACCGCACACTGCAGGACACGTTGTAAGATTGTCGTAAAGGGAAAATTGGGCTGCAGTAAAATTGCCAAGTCTTGACCGGTCCGCGGCATTAAAACGGTTGGGAACCACTGAATTAGAGGACTTCAAAAAGCCAAATTAGTTGCACTGTATTATATTAAGGGTTGGCAAGGTAAATGGATTGAAACACAATTGTACACAAGACGTTTTGAATAATAATTTTTAAAAAGACAAAAAAAACCCCACACCTTTCACTTTAGCTTACAAAAAGCACGGTACATTTGCTAGTAGAAGAAATTGCTGTAACACTGTCATTTAGCTTTATTTAAAAAAAAAGAAATAAAAAAACATTGTTGAGAAAGAATCTTGTTAATAAAGAAGCATATTTACCCCATAAGAAGATTGTGGTTTAACACGACTATGAGAAGAACGAGAATCAATTGAACTTGAGTCTTTTTCACTTGATTTCTCAATGACTCCTTTTTCTGGATCATGGGTGTCCGCTTTAAGTTCACGTACAGATTTCTTGATTTCCCTAGAGGCACCAAAAGCTTGCGAAGTACTGTCGGAGTCTGTAGAAAAGAAAAATGGTTTAAATCTCATTAGTTATGAAAGCCAAACCAGTCAGGATTGCTTAGAGAACAGGAGAACCGTGAAACCTGTTTCCGTTGGTTTTGTGTTTTCAGCTGGCTGGGTTTGCCGAAGACGTCCGCTGCAGTGCAGGTTGGGTTTCGGTTTAATAGCCAAGTTGCAATCTCCAGATGGAAGACAGTCAGAGTTTGTTGGGTCTTTATCTGACATTTTGTCCTTAGTTGATTCCAGCGGTTGCTCCAATGCAACAGACGACATCCCTTTACTCTGGTCTTCAAGAGGTCTACTGTGATCATCTAACTGAAGACTTCTGACTGCAACTCTACAGGTTTTTTCTAAATTGGGTTTGGGTTTGACTTTGGAAAAGCGCTGCCTTCGTTGAGGCGTTTTTTCTGTAACGGCTGAACTTGAAACTTCAACATTTGTTAGTACTTTTTCCTCAGTTTCTCTATTTTGCTCAGAGGCTGGGCTTTGAGGTCTTCTTACAGCCTGCGTAGTTGTTGAGTTTCCTGTGTTTGATTTGTCACCCGTTTGATCACTGGCGGATGCAGCACAAGGTTCTGTCTGATCTTGGGCTGAACTGCCAATCTTTGAATTGCTGGTTATTGCTGATTTAACTGTTTGTGAAACATTCATGCTCTCACTTGGTCCACCTTGAGCTGTCAGGTTTGCATCTGTGAACTCAGAATACTTCTCTTTTTTTGCGATTGTCTGCTGTGCACCGAGTTGGGGTTGGACTTCAGATTTGTCATCAGCTTTGGACCTTACAGGTCTTGAGGTCTGTGATAAATTTGGTTTAGGCTTTTGTGATCGACTCCTTTTGACCAGCTGAGCAGATGGCACTTTATCCTCCTTCTGATTGACTTGTAACTCTTTAGAGGGTGCAAAGCAAGCTGAAAGGTTGCTTCTTTCTAGATCTGCTCCTGAATTCAGGTTTGACCCTTGACCAAACTGTGGTTCTTTAACTGTTGGGTTATTACTGCTGAAGGTTGAAGATGTTGCACCTATGAGGTTTTCACTGGATGTTGACTGAGGATTGGCGTCAAAGTTTTGCTTCTTTGCTTCAGAAAGTGTCTTTTTCATTTCTGAAGATTGAGAGGTAATAGGTGCTGTTAATTCCATCACAAGATTATCATTTTCACTTTGTTTGTCCAAAGACGGGCTGCATGTTGGGTCTGGGTCCGGTTCAGGATTTGCGTGCTTCTCTGACTGGCTTTCTGATGTTCGAGGTTTCAGCTTTGAAGCTCTGGATGCTTGAGAAATGTTAGGTCCAAGTCTGATTTTTGATATTCGATTTTTCCTCAGCTGTTCAGAAGTTGCATTTTCCCCGTCAGGTTTGCAGACGGCTGACTCTTCCTCAGGTCTTACAGACACAGCAGGTTGACCGCGTCGGTCTTGGTCAGAATCAAAGTTTGTTCGGCTAACATGTGATGTCATCGCACTACTGCAACTAATTTCACTCGTTTCATCGAGAGAATCCGAAGCTTTATCTGTGGACTTGAAAGTCGAACATGATTTGATGCTGGTTTGCTTTTGACCTTGGTCAACTGGACGATGTTCCATGTCAACATGAATAACAACCTCAGTAGGTGCAGGTTTGTTTGTAACCTGCTTTGCTGTCGATTCATGAACGGAGTCCGAAGCCAGTATTGGGTTCAACCTTGAAGCACAGTCAGTGTCTTCCAAGTGAATCTGTGTCGATTCTATAGAACTTTTCATTGCTGTGTCTTCTGTGGCTTGAGGTTTAGTTATCTTACCTCTTGAAGTCTGAGTTAGATTTGGTTTGGGTTTAACCTTCTGCAAATGGCTCCTTCTCAACTGAGCAGATGTAACACTACTCTCTTGTTTATTAGCTGGTTTGTTTTCTATAGGAGAGATTGAAGTAGCAGGACTACAACTATGTTCTGGGGCCGCAACTAATTCTACATTTGATTTATATTCAGCTTGTGTTTCTGGACTAGAAAGAACCTTAAGAGTATTCTGACGTTCTGCTTGAGGGGACACGTCAACATTTCCTGACAAGAAACTGGTAGACTGGGTTTTCACATCCAGTATGGTTTGCTTTTGGGATTCTGAGTTTGACGTAGTAAGTGGGTCTGTCTTTACAGTCTCTTTACTGATCTGAGATTTATTCATTGCAGTTCTTGACATCTGCGGAAGGTTGGGTTTGATTTTTGACAACCTACTCCTTCTAGGTGCAGACACATCCATACTCTTTTGATTGGCAGGTAAATCTTTTTCAGCAGGAAGATGTTTGCTGCTGCTGTCTTGGATTGAGTCTGAAGGCGTGCATGGCTCTGGTACAATATGCGTAAGTTCTGACTTAGATTCCAAAGAGCTGCTTAAATCAGACTCGACAGTTCTGTCATGAGGTGCAACACTTACATCTTTACGATTGGGTGAGTTTGTACCTCTGGGAACCTCATTCCCGCTACATTCAACCTGGGATAAAGACATGGAGCAACCTTGTGTGATCGAGGAACTCCCAGATTTCTCTTCTGTTAGCTGAACATCCTTAGGAGAATCACCATCTTCTAACAATGCTTCATCAGAGTCTGCTCTCTTTGGGGATGCTTCAACAGCACCAACCGAGTGCCTCTCTTCAGCCTCCTTTTTTTTGGAAATCTCCATTTGGATTGTTGGAGGTGCGGTCCTTGAAGATTGCCCAAGGTTTGGCTTAGGCTTCACTTTAGAAAAGCGCGCCACCTTGGTCGACGGAGAATTGCCATTTGAGCTCTGTGCAGTCTTTAGCTCGTCACATGTTGGCTCAATGGTTTTAACATGAGATGTGTCGCTGTGCCTCATTTCTAGGTTTCCTGGGTCCACACTGGCAACAGTTTCTGAAATTTCTCCACCTGTCTGAGAACATGCAGCAGACAAAGCACTTTGCGGTTGTGCATCAGCCACAATCTGTTCATCCAAGTGGTCTGATTTTTCCCCATCCGTTGCCATTCCTGAAATTAAACATTGTATACATTAACTCAACTTAAATAAAGCAAAATCCAAACATAGATGAGGAATTTAGTGGTTTCTGATGCTCCTACCTGATGTGGAGGCTTGTGTAGTCACTTCTCCCTGTGTTGACATAGAGACGTGACTAACCTTGCCGATGGTCAAGAGGGTTTGAGCGGCCTCATTATAGCTGTCATCCTGAGATACTGAGTGTTTTAAAAAGAAAACAACAAACAAAAGCATAAATGAGTCTCTAAAACCATGCTGCACTTCTATTCACCAGAGGCTTCAAAGTATGAACTCATAACATACATTCTGTTTGTTCTGAGGTAATAATGTCGATAACATCCTGCAACAGAAAAACAAAAAGATTTAAATGTCAACAGAAAAAAATAAATACTTAAGACACACAAAACATGCACAATTGCCCCAGTTACACTTCTTCATAATCTTTACAACAGCACACAGTCCTTTACAAATGTACTCATGCTCTTTGATCTTCTTGAGAATGTCACTTTACAATCACAAACGTGTTTAAAAACTGTGCACAAATTTCCATCTCCATCTCACAGTTATGCAGTAAATACCTCTACAAGGAACTGTAAGATATAAATCAAACGCATTGCTAAATATGCATGTTATTTGACTTTCAAGACAATACTACATTTAATTTATGTCAAAACTATCTGTTTTAATTGGAATGCACTTGTATAAAAATTTGGGTCGATATTGAGAACTGATTTTAGAATTACTGTTATGGCGGATAGTATATCATCAATCACTGTCAAATGGCCGACTTCCTCCCCTCACTCGTCCGACGAAAATAGCAACAACACGGAAATGAATATCGGTCGTCAATACTGGTGGGGTTTTAATCATGGGACAATACAATATGTTAAAAAGTGACAAACATCAGCAAGTACTGATGTTTGTGCCGATACATCGGGCAACCCTGCGTTTTATTTCTATGAACCACATTATGGAACGCCAAAACACCACAACAGGATATTGCCAGTCTATTATAATTAGGTCCTTATTTCTTTGTGCATTGGCTCTATTATTTTAGCTCAACGTAAATATTTTCTTTTAATTAGTTATTAGAATGTAAAACATTGCTTGAGCTGTGTATTTTCATGCCATTTTCAAAACATTCATAAAAACACTTTTGTCTTTTTTTAGTGAATCTGCATGAAGTATTTCTGGTTTATTGAGTTTGGCAGCGCCCCCTGCTGTACAGGTATCCACACTACCCACAAGACACAAATCTACCTCCAGCGTGAAAAATAGTGAAAAACTCAAGTGAACAAAAATAAAAAGACAGCATGGCTTGTAAAACAAGATTTGTGACTCGCATAAGCAGTTTTGCATAGTTAAATTCACTTACTTGTGTCTGTGTTAACCAAAAAAAAATAAAAAAATTTTTAAATGTGTCTGTGTGAAGATGTTAATGTAGGTGTTCAAATTGGTTTTGTTTGAGATGTGATGGACTTTTAGTTTTTGTGACTAAAAGTATTACCCATACTAAAGAATCTGTACGGGTTCTTTAGTACCGGGTCACAGATACTAAGAATCTGTGATTCTTTAGTACGGGTTTGTACCTCAATACATGTTGTGGTACAAATACAAAATACAAAGACGGGTTTTTTTTCTATCATTTAAAACTTAATGTGTTACAGATCAAAGTATTTCACAAAACAGCTAAAGTACTGCAGTAATAACTCATGAAAAACAAAGCAAATCCATGACCTTAAAGCGTAAACAAATAATACATTGGAATAAATTTGATCTAAGCTGAACATCTAAGGTTGGACTCGAGAAAGAATAAATTCAACACGAGGTGTAACTGGGGATTAAGATTTGACACACACTACGATTTAATCGTAAGTGACTTACAACCAGCAGGTCCAACTGATGATCACATGTTTCAGCAGTGCTTGTCTCATACTGTGTCTGATGGCAAGATGAATCAGGACACAGTGCATCTTGGGAGATGCCCAGCATATCGGGCATACTGGCCAAGATATCAAGCTAATTATAGGAAGGGGAGGGGCCAAGAGTGGAGGGTTTAAAATATGTAAAGTAAAATATGAAAAAAAGAGGGGGAAAAAATAGTTGAAACACAAACAATGTTTGGAGGAGAAATAAAAATGAATGATGTGTCTCGGCGGCGTTCAAGTGGGGATTTTCTGCTTCCTACCTCGGCCATAGGGTCATCCACTTCTGAAATCACCGCATTCAGCGAGTGCAGGCCAGAAGACATGATGCCTTTACCGGAGCTGCAACCTGCATCTTCGTCGTCTTCGTCGTCGCTGAAGTCTGGCCTGGAGGATCTGAGAGTAACCAGTTTGGATTTCTTGGGTTTTTGGTCTGATTGCGGCTTCAGTGATTTGCCTCTTTTCAGAGCACCTTTGGGTTTGGACTTTGAGGCTGAAGAAGTTTCAGCTTCAGAGGAATGTAATTCATCTTTGCTAGGATAAGCAAAGGCCAGATTGGGTTTGGGGATTCTTCCATATCTACAAATCAAATGGACAAAAGTAAGTTGTACTCTAAATAACTTGGGGATTAGAAATTAATCAGTTGGCGTCCTCTGTCATTTATTTTGGCAAATGATGGATTACTTTACCTAGTGGGTCCTTGATGCTTTACTGTTTCCTCTTCCTCTTCAGAAGAAATGTCATCTCCAGAAAACTTTTCCCTACTGGTTTTGCGTGCATTTGATTCATTTTTATTCACCTAAAATATAAACAGGCTTTAAATAAGAAAAAAATTACAACATAAAGAACATTTTGATGGCTCAAAATAAAAATTAATAACCTGTTCTTCTTCACTCGCATTCTTATCCCCTTTATCTGACTGGGTTTCTTCACTTTTCCCCTTTTTGCCTCGCGTCAGGCCCAAAGGCAGGAGTGGTTTTGGTGCTC
Organism: Xiphophorus hellerii; assembly: GCF_003331165.1. Lineage (NCBI taxonomy): Eukaryota > Metazoa > Chordata > Actinopteri > Cyprinodontiformes > Poeciliidae > Xiphophorus > Xiphophorus hellerii. The sequence continues at coordinate 23,104,582 of NC_045679.1, read as the reverse complement.
TGGCTCGTGAGAGCTTGGCTGGATTGATAACCGGATCCTTCGTTGTGTTTACGTTTGGAGTCCTAAATGTTAGAGCAAACAAAAAAGTTTCAATTTCAATTTCTTTCAAACAGTGTTAGATTCAAACCTATTGCGCAGGATTACATTTCTGAATCGGTGTGGCTCTCAGGAAGTGCTGGCTCCGAGTCTTCTGGTACGTCACCTGAAAAAACATAAAAGAAGAATCAAAACATCAAAGGGACATTTCGAACATTTATTAACAAAAACACCTTTTGAGTACAAGAGAACAGGCAAAAAACAAAAAGAAACCAGCTGGTTTTACTTTTGAAAAACAGTGTACAATATTATCTTTTTTATAATACTCTTAATTCTGAAGTGAAATCCTTTTTCCAACTACAAAATCTCTGACTGGTCCATCTCTAATATTAATTGGTCATAATGGAACAAACATAGAAAAACAAGAGTCAGATTTTTCCTTTTAAGACCTGTTTTGTTTTTCTTCTCATTCGTTTCCTCAGGCGAGGCCTCCCCGTTTTTCCTTTTGCGTTTTTTCTTCGGCTCAGAAGCAGGAGTTTCCCCTTCGTTACACTGGTCCTCGTTCTCTTTCTCCAAGTCGGGAATTTCGTCGTCCTCCTCCTTCTCCTCCTCCTCCTCTTCCTCCATGTCACTCAGACTCTTTGCCGATTTCTTGCCTGCAAATAAAAGCAAAGATTTAGAAATGAGACAAACCTATGAAACACTTCTTTAAAAAGTCTGAGGAGTATATTACCCTTTGGCCTCGTTCTGGCTTTCCTTTTGTTGTTCTTCCCAACGAGTGACTTGAGTTTCTTCTTCTCTCTCTGAAACTCCATAATTTTCTCCAGCAGCTTAGAAAAGTATTCTATATCCAGTTTTCGCCTCTCTCCTAAGAAGCAAACATCCCATTAAATTACATTCACCAATCATGACTTACCTACTGTCACTATAAGCACTTACTAAAAGCTTTGTCGATCCTCCAGGAGTTTTGTCGCTCTTCTTTTTTGAACTTGTTCTGAAAAATATATATATGTTTGTACATTTAGATCACCTGTGAATTGCCTCTTTATGTCTTGTAAATACACATATTACAAGTAGTCAATAATCCCACTTTTATTTCTGATCGAGCTCTGTGTGGAAACAGTTGGCAAATCATGGAGAAGTCTGTCCCCACCATGCTGACTGCCAGGTAGAACATGTCAGTTTCTGAGGAAAACCAAACACAACAGAGATATGTCAAAAATGAAGTAAAGCACATTACAGCCATGCAAAAAAATTTAGACAACAATCTGTGTCGGTTGAACCTTCAATCGACCAGGGTTTGGAGTAATTTGACTTCCTGAAGCTTGCATAAGTTGTCGTGGAGCCTCTCTCAAAGATGGGGTCTCTGTCGGACGCTGGGTTCGGCCCTTTGGCTCGCTGGACTTCCACCGTTAAGCTGAGAGGAGGTTTGATAAATCACAAAAGAAAAAAACAAACAATCAAACATCACTTGATTGCAAAATAAAGAGGGATCATAACGCACTGTGAGGAACTCTGCTTACCTCTCTTCATCAATGATCAGCGAGCCGTCTTCTGCTACTTTGAGCTGAGGAACCATGAGAGATTCTTCCTGGTCTTCCTCTGCCGCAGCGTCTTCTTCCTCCTCCTCCTCCTCTTCTTCTCTGGTATTCACTTTGGCAGGGGTGACCTCAGGTACCGGAGGTCGCTCCGTTGGTCTTTAGGAGTTGGGAAACATAATGTGCGTTGGAATAAAACAACATTTAAGAGACAGTATGCAGCCCACTGCTATGACCTGCAGATGTGGATTTCAGGCAAAAATGTGTAACTTTATCCAAAATATTCCTTCATTTAATGTTATTTAGCTTGAAGTGAAAAGCAAACTTGAGACGGTGCGCTCAGAGCATTTCTGGATGAAGGGTATTACAGGCGGTCAAAGTTCAAACTTACCAGATTTCATGCACAATAAGCACCACCAGAGGATGCTCACAAGTCATTTCTTTCACATTTTCATTTCCATGCTAGCTTTGCATAAAAAATATGATATTAGACGCAAGTTATATTCATTTTGTACCTAAAGTCATTTCCTTTAGAGCTCATCTTCAGATGAATTTGTGTTTATAATTCTATAAAGTCTCGCTGCTGTTGAACGCCTCTGGTCTTATGGCATCAAGGTGCAGTTAGCCTGAAGTGCAAAACAATAAAGCCAAATTCTAGCAGACCACACTGACACCTGGTGGCCAGCTAAAGCCATAGCAACCTAAAGAGCAAAACAAAGTATTTTAGTCTTCAAAAAGGACTATTTTAAATCTCTAAATGGTTTACTCTTTTTTTTATAAATTAACACTTAAATTGTTTTATTAAGCTGAATCTCAAAAGAGCTAACACTTGTTAACACTTCAATTTTTCACGAGAAGTGTAATTAAACTCTTTAAGACGTTTGCTAGACTGAAGGAGTCAAGCAAACATCTGATATTGCCATTGGTATTCTAAGTTACATCAAATTAAGATTAAGTAAGCAGCTCTCATTTATGGAGTCATCTTAAGCAGCGTTTTTGCTGAATGTTCTCCATCTATAAAACCACGGTAAGGCCATCAAGTATAAATGAGCCAAACGCACTCTTCTCTTCTTGGTGAAGGTGGGATCATCGTCTCGTTCTCCTCATGGTGTTCTTCCAAACTGGGTCTGAAAAGATTGACAAATCAGTTTTTAAAAACGCAGCTTCATTCACAATCGCAAAATATCATCTCAGAGATGCTGACCTGGAGAAAATGTCAAGAAACGTACCTCATGGGATTGGACTCAGGGAGGTAATGGATGAGGTCTCTCATGGTCATTTTTGTTGGGTCTAAAATGTACTCCTTTCGACGTGCTTTAGCTCTTTTGAGATTCTGCAACACAAAATTATGCCGTATTTTATTAATATCCAGTAATGTCGGTGTTGATAGCAATAAGAAAAATGTACTGAAGGTAAATGTCTTGTATGCTGAGAATATGAATAATCCTGAGCTAACCGTTTCTTTGCAGCGCTCCTGCCTCAGCAGCTCTCTCAGCCTCCGAGCCTTTAACATCCTCTGTACGTCTGACGGGTCATTCAGGAGTCTGCTCAGGGACATCGCTGATGGGGTCATTGAAGTTACATTTTTTGATGATATGAGAGTCTTTGCTTTCTCTGATATTTCTGTAGCTTCCTTATCTGGTATAGAAGGGGGCACTCTGTCGTGGGCTCTTGAATGAACTTCCTTGGCCTGACTGGTTGAAGTGTTTTCCAGTTGTTTGCTGCGGTCTGCCGGCAGATGGGTTGGCCTTGGCGAGTCCTCAGACGGAGAATCAGACGAAGGTCCTGGTTTCTCAGAGGAGACGGGGCCGACTTTTGGTTGTATTTTGTGCTGCTTTGCATCTTCAGAGAGTCTTCTTCGCCTCGGGGACTGGAGTCCTCGAGGGGCTGCCGTTTTCGCCGGTTGACTAGATGTCAACGGCTTTTCTAGGTCTGACCCACACACGCCGTCGCCTGAAGGCGCGGTGACTGCTTTGACGGGGGATTTTGGTGTCCGGGAGATGGCCAGAGGCCGTCCAGGAGCCACCTTGGGCTTGATGGAGAAGCGCTTCCGTCTCTGGACTGATGCCGAGGAGCTGGCGCCGTCCCCGTTCTGGTCATTGCCATCGCTAAACAAATATTTGAAGAGTTAGTTTGGCTGTTCAACGTAAAAGAAAGAGCTAGGGCTACTCGAGTAGCTTGAGTCGACTCTCCCACTCACCCTGTACTGGGAGCATTTTCTGATGGGGTCACGTCAGAGTTGCTTGCTAGAGAAGCGTTATTGCTCTCGTTTGGTTCCTTTTGGGTCTGACTTGTCTCCTGGCTTGCTGCTGGGGTCTCTTGAGGCGTTCCTGCTGCCGTTCTCCCGACCGTGCCGACATTGGGGCGAACACTGAATCTCGACCGACGAAACATTTTAACCTGAAGACCAGAGATTAAGAAGCAGCGCAGTTAAACGTGCAAGACCAACTTATCCAGAGATAGCAAGTCATTATTTAACAACTACTTTGAACGTCTTTAAGACAGACGTTTAAAGAGGAATTTGCTTAGCTTACATATTTCAAATATATTCACTCAACCACAATTTACAATTTTATATTTAATGAATCACATGTATTTCCTACCACAAAGCGACATCCTTAGCTAGGAAATTCCAAGTCCAGAGTTACATGTTCATCAGTTCTCCCAACCTTTGACAAAATAAAATCAGGATCAGTTAATAAGCACTACATCCTCACATACTTTCATCTACAGCTGTGATAAAGTAGTTTATCGTGCTATTCTTTGCCTTTTCTGCCTTTAATCATTGTAATTTCAATCAAACATTCACAAGATCATACACTTTTATTATTGACTAGCTATAATAATCATCAAGTAACATAAAGAAGGGATTCATAAGTACATATATTGCCTTGAAAAAATATTCATATCCCCTTGAACATTTTCCCCCATTCTGTCATATTACATCACAAACCTTCAGTGCATTTTATTGGGAATTTATGCAATGGAGTCAACACAATGTAGCACATATAATTGTGAAGCGGAAAGAACAGCTTATATGGTTTTCAAAATATTTAAGAAATAAAAATCTAAAGAAAAACTGCTTTCATTTGATACTGATAAAGCAAACCCTAAAGCAACCATTTCAATTCACAGCACGTCTTTGCATAAATCAATTAAATATTAGTTTAATTTATGAAAGAGCGCTGCAGTTTCCACAACACATGTGGAATATTTATTGGGGAACCAATGAATATGCAAGATGTGCCGTTCTGATCAGATGATAACAAAACCGAGCTTTGTGGTCTATAAACACCATGTAAACTAACATTGCACATCTTCCTTAACAGGCCATGCCTTGAGTGAAAGATGGTGGTGAGAGCATCATGCTATGGAGACGATTTTCTTCACTGCTTCACTGAGAGTTGATGAGAATATGGGGGTAAATAAACATACAGCCAGAGCAACAAAACTGTTCCTTCAGTTATTTGTCATGTTAGTGTCCTACTCAAAGTCTGGATTTGAATCCCACTGAAATTCTAAAGCATGACTAAAATCTATTTCACATAGGCAGACTACCCATTTACACTGAAATGCTACGTAATTTTGCGGAAAGAATTGGCAAAAAATTACAGTCTAAAAGCAATCAATTTTCATAGCAATTAATTGTTTTTCCTTTGACTTAAGATTAATGCACAACTTTCTTTTTATTGTTGATCTACTACTAATAAAAGGCTATGGCTGTAATTAAATAAAAGGTGAAATCAAACGGCTATGAATACGTTTGCAAGGTTATGTGTAAAAGATTTATTAGTTTTGAAAAGTTAGCGCAATTTAGTTTGATTATTTAAAAGTTTCGCTACATCTGGTTGCCCGGAAACCAAGAAACAGTTAAAACAGGAAGAGCAGAGCTTCGTAAGACATATTTTGTACAGTCAGCTTACAGCAATAAAACACTATTTTTATTGCAACAAATAATCAACTTGTCCAACTTCCGCACCAAAACTAAGAATGTTTTGACTATAATCTACTGCTCTTCCCGGCTAAGTCTCAGCTGTTCTGTTAACTGTCGCGGCCAGCGATGGTCGACACATTGGACAGCGTTTAGGGTTAATGTCAACATAAGTCCGCTAAATAATTGAGCGACCACACCTTTGTGCAAAAACGACTCTTCTTTAACGCGCCAAATAAAGCGCACTTTTTCATGGCAAGTAGAAAAGTGCACAAGGCAGCGTTAACACCCCATAACAATGCTTCAGTGTGGCAGCCTGTCTGGGATATAGCTTCATGCTATCACAGTAGTGTGATAATTATTATTACTATTATTATTATTATTACGACCGTAATAATCTCACCGACATTTTCGTAGCAACATACCTGTTCCACTGTATCCCGTTTTTTTGAATAAGCTAGCCGCAATGTATCGAAGAAAAGAAACGGTTAGCGGATCCCGAGCGGTTACTTGTCCGCCATGTTTCTTTTTTTTTTTTTTTTTCATGACGTAAATTCTCCCAGTGAAAAGATTTGTGGGAAACGTAGTCTCGCGATACAACAGTTTGGCTGAAGCAATATGAGAGAAACCACGAGCTTGTTTTTCTGAAGTCTTTTGAACACGTCTTTGAAGCTGTTTTAGGAGTTCTAAGCATTTCCTGAGTAAAATATGACAAAAAGGAATAATGATTAAAAAATAATAATCAATGTGTGGAGAATAAGAACGTTCTGCTAATTCATATAGTCAATATAGGGAGGAGGGGGATATTATAAAGATTTGAGATGTATACATTATGCTAAGTTTGTTGTAGCAATATGCATCACTGTAAAATATGAGGTCTGGCCATTACTATTTCATAATATAATTGTTGATTGTTTCATTGCAAATAAAAAAAACTGTGATTCCGATGTTTTCTTTTATAATATTTTGTCTGAAATGAGCTAAACCAAACTTAATCACAGGGAAATCATCTCAAATAGCTTCAAAAGTCAGTTTGGAAAGAAAAATTAGTGGGGCAGATGTTTAAAGCTTGCACTTACAGTATATCCCTATCTTACATTGCAGCTCTATTAAAAAAGCTGATCAAAACAAACTAGTCAAGCATTTGTTTGTACCCAAACAAATAAACAGAATATAATTAAAGCTATTAACATGTTTTTAGCTACCTATTCTCACCATAGGTTCCCAAAATATTGTTCATGTTAATTCACAATCAACCACAAGATGACAGTAGTTCAATATATAAAAGGATGATGAATGACCTTGAGCCTTTTCACATTTTGCCATTTGTAAACAAAAAACTTCAACGTATTTTAATAGATTTTGTGTGATAGGTTAACAACCATGGGTGTGTATTTGTTGAATTCTGTTATTTTTTTATCTAAACATTTTCCCTTTTCCAATTTTAACAGAATCATACATTATGAATCTAAAACATAGACTCTTTTTACTAGTTAGGTAACTTCTGAACGTAGTTGGCTGCACTTGATTTTATTTTGTAGAATCAGACTAAAGGGGGCTGAATGTAAATAAATGCACACCACAGTGCTCAGATATATGTCAGTAAAAAGTTTTGAAAACCAAGCATCATTTTTCATTTGACTTCACTATTGACAGTGTTCTGTTAGTCTTTGACAGGGATGACATAGATTTATTAATGTGACCTAAAAGTGATTTACACATGCGGAGCAGATTTTGTATGTGTATTTGTGGCTGTGTGAGAGACGCTGTGAAAGCTGTCAAATTTAAATATGAGGAAAAGTAAATTAGGAACCGTGTCAAGAGCCACTTTAAAGGTTTGAACGTTACATTGCTCGCATCTAAAAATATTTTGCACTTCTCTTACGATGTCGTAGATCAAAAGATACTCACAACTTTATTTAGTGCCGATGGCCACTTCTTGAGCTCCTCTTTGCATTTGACAGAAGCAATCTTGGACTTACAATTATCCACAGTCCCTTCGATGGGGACACAACAATCGTTGTTGAAATTCTGTTAATATTTTCCAGAATAAATCAGCCACTTTTAAATTCAACGTATACAGCAGTATAACATTCTTTGTGATATACCCCGAAATAAAGAAAGTCACACATCCAACATTGATTAAAAGAATCCATGAGCCTGATGTAAACTCTACAAAATTTACAGTGCCCATTTGCCGTTTCTGTTCATCCATTTAAGGAGAGGAAACCATTCGAAAGAGTCCATAAAAAATCAAAATTAATAGAAAACATTCACTTTTGTTAAAGCCAGAAAAGCATATCGATGTTAACTCGCCTCTTTGTCATTATTTTACACTCCAATGAAGTTTCAGCATGTTCCATGTCTCTACTTGAACAGATCTACACTGTTCAATGGAGTATAGTTTCATTTAGTTTTTACTTTTTGCGCTTTCTGATTGGCTGCCTGTCACATTCAACAGGCTGCGTTAAAGTTCCCAGTCGGGGAAAAACCCTGATTTAGATCAGAGCGGCAACGACGATCTACCATAACACACCACACAATCTTAGAAAGACCAACGTTCTAAGATTGTCGTAAGCCGGGGAAGAATAGGAGCAAAAAATCATGTAGTGTGAACTATTGCATCAGGTAGTCGATGTGCCCATCTTCTCTATTTAAATCTAATTATTACTGAAGGGCAACATAGTATACAGACTTCATAATTTGCAGTCTTTTGGTTGAATGCAGTATTTATTTCCACTTTGGCTTTATGTTGTTTAGTTTTTTTTTTTCAAGTGAGTTTTTTGTTAATGGAGACTGAGAATCCATTTTATTTTTGTTTTTGGTTGTTTTGTTTATTTTGTTTATCAGCTCAAGTGTTAAATGTTCTTTTGAAAATAAAGTGTATCTATCTTTGGCAGGAAATCGCATGCATTATTACGTCATTTCCATTAAATCAGTGTAAAAAGGTCTTCAAACAATATTATCGTTTATCGCAATAATTTTTGAGACAATTAATCGCTCAGCAAAATTTGTTATCGTGACAGGCCTAGATGCAACCCTGTAAAGTAACCCTCTCTAGAGTGTAGTCAGCCTAATTTATTCTCAAAGAAAAAGCAACTGAACATTTTCAAACTCTCGAATGTTCCTCTTTTTTTAATCATGAAGCGTCCTCGGTTTCACAGGCTGGTGAAAAGTCTCATGCTATTTACACTCATGATGGTTTTAGAACCCCCATGTTTGTCAGCCACTCATTTCTTCACACTGTCCTCCGTCAGGGTGATTGTTATCTTCTGAGGCCTTTTATAGCATTTGAAAACATGCAGATTAAGTCTCTGCTACTGCATGTAATGTGTATAACTGGTCTAAAATCTACTCATACCGAATTAAAACCCCTGTCACAACAAAAAAATACATGTTGATGTCACTTTCATGTTTACTAGGACCTAAATACCAGTGCCTCAGCTGACATGTAAATTTACACAAATGCAAATCTACACTTTCATGGTTGTATTTACACAATTCACAAACCGAGAGGCTGGTTCCTGTTTCATGGACTGGACATGTCTACCTTAAATTTGTTTGTTTTTTTCATGTTTGGCTAAATTCAATACAGGATAATACATTAAGCATGATCTTTATCGGCGTTTACTACAGATTCAATGAGCAAATTATCTTTTGTACCCCAGTACACAACAAAAAATTGACAATTGTTTCATGCAAAATTATAATCACACATGATCTTGAAATAGGGTGTGGAACTCATTCATCAGTTGGTATATTTGGTAGAGACTAGTGACGACTTTCCTGCTGATTTACATGTTTGCAGACCCATAGCAGTGTCTTGAAACTCTGTGGGTGGGGCTTGAAGCATCTGTGATGCCTTCATTTGAGGAACCACCGAAAAGTGTCCGTCTTCTTTTCTTCAGAAAACGTTTCAATTTGGTAGATAGAAGTGCAAAAAGGAACTGACCCATTCAAAAGCCAGATGGTCAGCTTAAAACTTTTGATGCTTGTGATTTGGTATTATCCAGATAAGACACACTTTATTGTCCCCTGCGGGAAATTAGTTGCAGGTGACTCTACAGTGACTGTAAAACATACAAACACGCTGCAAAAAGACAAGAAACATCACAGAAAAGGTAAAAATTCATATCTATGCTTACAGGACGTGAGGCGGGTCCTGCAAGATCTTTTGTGCCTGTTTGATTACAGAACCCTCATAAACCTTCATTGAAGATTTCACCATATTTGGGAATGTAAATTTTTTGACTGCATAGTAAATAAGCCAAACCAAACAGCCATGTCATTCAAAATTATACTGCCAGGAGCGACATTGTGAAAGATCCACTTGATCTTAGATTGGACTCCACACCCCCCCCAGTCTGCACCAAAAAAAACAGTCTTTGGGTTAGTATGGAGCAGAGGTAGTCACCATGACCACTACAGCGCAATGTGTTGCACCTAATAGAACCAGGGTATTCAAAGATGACTACCTGTTCAATTGTATTTTTGTCGAAATTCACCTTAGCGTGAGCTCTCAACCCCCTTGGATCAAAGACAGTTTCCTTAGTTTTACTAGGATTATAAAGATTATAAAGGTCACAATAGGTACACAGTAGGGTCCCTACTGTAACAAATTTAAAATACCGTTTCGACATTTATAGCCACGCTACGGCTTTAGAAGTTCTCATCTGGAGGAAATTGCATCGTTTGTCGTCGCAATTATCCAACTCTCAACACATTTTCTGCTGCTTTTCTCCCTCCTGTGGATGAAGCTAATGCATGAAAGCTAGCAAGCCAGGAGAGAACCTGACTGTACTTGCTGAACAATGTGGTTGGTATTTAAATTGAATCATTTGGAACCAAAAAGTAAAACTTTCGGGTCAATTATTCATTCCTCAAAATGATCCCGCTTTGTAATCTCCAAACGCAAAAGGGACATCCTGCTTTTTCTGCTCTATCAGATACACACGGGGCGGGGGGGGGGAAAACTGTGAGAAAGGCGTCACATCTCAGTTCAGTTTTTGTAACCATGAGAGCCTTCCTTATATTCGCTCACAGAGTCGTTTGTGTCTCAGTCATGGGGCACAGTCAATGGAGGAACTTCCTCTTTATTCAGGCTATTGGTGAGAAGTCTTTTTAGCATTTCTCTGTTTCGTTACAAATGTCACGCTCACTTTCGGACGTGTGTATTGAACAAAAGATACTGTAAAACTGCACACTGTTTTCACAATTGCACTTTGCTAATTGTTTACAGCTGCCCATATTTGTGTCTTGCGTCCTGCTGCTTCAGGTCAGTCATGTTCAAAAAGTAAAACGTACTTTCAAATTTGTTTTTTTGTGTCACACACACACACGCATTTTCTAATCTCATGTTTATCAGTTTCTGTTAGGTTTAAAAGCAACCCGTGCTACGGACAAGTTCAAATCGGAGACAGTGATTCGGAAACATTCGATGACGACAGATGGGACTTCAACAACAGCGAAGTGCTTTGCAGAAACTCCAATTGTGGGACAGCACTGAAGTCACAGGCGACACCCACACCCAAAAACCCAGATTTTTTGTGTACGGGAAATGAAAAATCTTTTATTGAATGTCAGCGCAAGAATAACAAGACCCAGAGCTCTGCCAATAAGGCAGTTGTTGTCTGTTCAGGTAAGATGCTCAGTTATTATATACATCACAGAGAATCATTTTAATCGTAGGGTCTAACAGTTTGCAGAGCTTTTGTAATTTTTACTCTTCTACAACTTAATTTCCTTAACGTTTGATCAGATGACGAACAGTCTGTTTCAGTTTTATGGTCGTTTGATTTAAAAGGCTTACTTGGATTGTTTTTGTATCGCTCCCATTTCTTTTTATTTTGCATTTTGAAGCTCTACCTAGAGTCGTCTTAAGATCCAACAGTGCAAAATGTAAATGTCTGCCATTTTTCGACTGGCCTTAAGATTTTTAATTTGGAGTGCATGTGCAAATTTATAGCTTTGATTGGTATTGTGCATTTTGATTCTTTTTTTTTTCCAATTTGCGGGAAGAAATGTAAAGTTTCACCTAAAATAGTTCAAGCCTCACTTCCAAGTGGCTTCATTGTTCATGTAGAGGGACGCATCTCAAAAACGAGTGGAATAACGCAGAGCAAAACATGTCAAGCCACTTTTTCTTCTAATTTTGATAGTTATGGATTGCAGATAACAGAAATGCAAAATTGCAAAATCTTGAAAAAAAAACAAAAAACATGAATATTGTCAAAAAATTCAATGCCGTAAAGTTGTGGTGTCACAGTCGGATCAGCCAATTAACCTGAAACACACCCAAAGGTTTTCAGAGCCTCTAATTCGTCTCTCAGTCTGGGTCAGTAGATGACATGATCAATCACCACTGCTAATGTCACAGATGTACAGAAAACAGTGATTTTCACCCTCCAAGACGAGGCTAAACCAAAACAGTCATTGATAAAGAAACGAGCTGAGTGCTGTGTCAAGGTATATTCATAGAAATTTGAGTTGAAGGGATAAAGTGTGTTTTTCCTGGGCTGAGGAGTAAAACGAGCAAGACGTTTTCTTCGTGGTCCAAACTCCACTTTTCTGATAAAAACACAGTTTGCATTTCCTTTGGAGGTCTGGAGGAAGACTGGTCACAAATTTGTGTTGTTTGAAGTCAAGTGAGACAGTAGTAGACTGTGAAAACGTCTAGTCATAGACATTTCCTATGACTAGACGTATTAGCAGTGACGTCTACTACCTGATTTTCCACAGCGATCAGGTAGTAGTTGTTCTAAATCTATTATTTGGTAGATTTAGAACAACTACCTGGTGCTCTAAATCTAACAGGTGGTTTTAAAGCAATTTATGCTTCTGACAAACTTTACAGATCCTGACTTTATTGTCTAACAGGACTTAATAAGTTCCTACACTGTCAGAGGTACAACAAGCAGGTTCAATGACCATGGTATTATAGTGATTGACCAGCAAACTTGCCTGATCTGAACCTTTTAGAGAATTTATGGAATATTTTCATGAGAAAGATGAGGAAGTAGACAATAATGGAGACGAGAAGGCCGCCATCAAAACAACTTGGGCTTTATTTACACCTCAGCAGAACCACAGGCAGATCGCCTCCCCGTCATGCTGCACTGATGCAGTAATTCATGCAAAAGGTGTCGCAACCAGGTGCTGAAATTATAAGCTTTCTGTTTAAAATATCATTTTTACTGATTTTATTCAATATTCAAATTGTCTGAGACACTCAGTTTTGTTTTGTTTTTTTATCTGTAAGCAATACTCACCAAAATAAGAAAACGAGGCTTGCAATATTTCACTTCGATATAATGAGTCTACTGTACAGTTAGTTTTCCATTGAAAAAAAACTTAATTTGATTGAATCCTTTTTTGTTTGTTTGTTTGTTTCCAGATGCCTTTTCACCGCCCAGAATCTCACTGACCCTTCCTAATGGAACGTCGATTAACTCGCCGCATGCAGAAATCCCCAGGGGTTCCAGCTTCGCCATCAAGTGCACGGTTGACTCAATTCCTGGCAAATCGAAGACTTTTTCCCTTAAATATAATGGCAATTCTACAAACATACCCGAATTAGAGAGCAACCGAACAGCTTCTTTTAACATTCCCGTGGCTGATTATAATGACGAGGGCAACTATAGCTGTACATATGCAGTGGACCTGAATGAAATATACAAGTCTGATGAGTCAGGGTGGATTCATGTCATTGTGAGAGGTAAGAAGACAAAGGTCACGATGAGTTTCACCTCAGGGATCAGCACTTAACTTAACGTAGTCATTTTGCTCTTGCTATATCAACACCAAGATATTTTCAGCATCAAGATAAGCCAAGGCAACCGTTTCTTGAGGCTAGCACCCTTATAAAGCACTTTTTTGGAGGCAAGAACATTACCTAGCGAGATAGATGGTAAGATAGCCGCTTAGGACAGAGATATTGCCTATTAGAGCAGGAGCGTAGAAAGATATTTATTTTTAGACAGCAGTTTCAAAAAAACATTATTGCAAAAAGAAGTATTTCCTAAAACAGTAAAAGCGGTTGCACCCTGTATTTCACCGTGACAATGCGTGGAGGAAGTGTTAAGAGCCTGTGCAACATCAATGTTCATCATGCACGTTTGAAGAAATCTTTTTGTTTTGTTTGTTTAACTCTAAGATCCATGGTGGAAACTGCTGCTTTACATATTGCCTGCCGGGGTCCTGGTGCTTCTCCTGATGGTTTTGCTGGTTGCCTGCGTAGTCTGCAGAAGAAGAAAACCGGCTGAAAAGCCAAGTGATGTGGTCTTGAATCAAGGTGAGTGCCTATGTCCAAGTCTTGAAATTCATTTGATGTCGTATAGCATGAGTAAAAAAAGAAAACCTGAGCGCCATTTTGACAGCTTATTCTCACGACACCTAATGTTGCAGTGACGGTTAGAAACAGTTGCATAGACGACGAGGAAGAGGAAGAGGGGGACTATGTAAACGTTGAGCCGGTGGAGACCAACAGTCTGGGAACTGAGGAAATGGACGAGAAGGACAATGATTCACACGACTATGAAGACCCTGAACAGGATAAAAGTGACAGCAGTGATGATGAGCATGATTATGAAAATCCCAATGTGGGTCCTGTTGCTCCAGCGGACGTCACAAAAGAACAGAGTGAGGAAGAGGACAGCAGTGACGACGAGGAGGACTATGTCAACTTAGTGGAGCAAACTGTGGATATATACGGAGAAGAACTGGATATTTATCAAAACCTTTAGACAGTACGCACTGCAAGAAAACACAAAATCTTACACAGTATTTTTTTGCGCAGTTTCTAGTGCAAATATCTTTGCAAAATTGAAGTAAGACAAAACTAACTTACAACTAACTTTTAAGCAAGATATAAAAGCTTGTTTTGGATAAATAATTCCTTAATATTGATGAAAACGTTCCAGTTCCATTGGCAGATTTTTGAAACTTACAAGACATTTTTCCCACATTATGAGTTAATTTTTCTGCCAATAGAAGAAGCACTTTTTCATTATTTACTTAAAACAAAAGCCTCTATGTTGTGCTGAAAAGTTACTTTTGAGTAGGTTTTGTCTTATTTCAAGTGTAATAAGATATTTACACTAGGAACCAGACCAAAATTCCTTGGTAAGATTTTGTGTTTTTGCAGTGTAGCTTGGCGAGATCTAACCAAGTACCTCAGTAATATTTTTTACCTAAATGCAGCCGTAGATCAGTACTGTTGTTGTTATGTTTATTAGTGTCGGTCACTACAGACACCTGGCCTCTTCCATAAACAGCCAGATTTTGAATTTGAACTCCGTCCTTTTCTGCTTCGCTTTTAAATGGCCACTAGTGACAGGATCTATTGGCAGAATATTGAGTTGAAAGATGTCCAACGTCAATACTGTCTTGTATTAACAGTTGTAGTCAATATAGGACTTTATCTGTCAAATTAAGCTAAAGTGATACCAGATATAGAAAGGTTGATTTAATTATCAGTAGAAGTTATAAAGGTGGCATTTACTGCTTTGCTAGCTTGTGTTGACATTCATCTCGTTTGGCTAGCCGTCTCAAACACACTTCCCTGCCACTTTTAATTGTTTGTAAGGCATTTGAGTTTCCCCAGGAGGAAAAAAAGATACAATAAAGTGACACACAAGACAGAAAGCAGAAAGTAGAAAATAGTGCAACAGGTTAACCGTTAGCTGCTAATGATGCTAAAGTTGGTGTCTGAACGTACTGGATAGGCAATAAAGGGCTTATTCACAGATTTTCTATACAAAAAAAAGGAAATCTGGGAATCCAGTCAGTCATTTATTAAATCCATTTTTGTGAATAATCTTGTCTATTCCCAAGAAGGAAACTAAAATGTTTTGTTTGCAACAATTGGTTGACGTGCTCTACTACCATCATATGTGCTTTTTGTTTCAGGCATGTTTTAAATGTCTTTATGTCAGAGAATGCATTTTTAAATATTATCTGCGGTGAAAAACAATGGAAAAGTAATTTATAAATGTTTTCTATTTAATACACAAATTTTATTGTCTTGGCCTCTACAATTTGAGTGGTCAGTGACAAACATCTGATAAACATGCTATGTTGCAAATTTAATAGGAACTGTTGTTGAAATGCACATGTGCATTTTTTTTTTATGAAACCAGTTCTCAAGTCATGTTTTACACTTTTTTGAATTCATCTATTTTTAATGACATAAAAAAAGACTCGTTTCTTACTCATCTTTTATGACTAATCACTCCAGACAGGAACTAAACAATTTCAGAACAAAAACAAACAAAAAAAAGTACAATACTTTCATTCAGCAATTTGTAAAGTAACTTGTGATTATATTTATCAGGCTACACTTTTTTAATATAAACTGAAGCTTCTGAAGAACAAAAAGCTAGGGTAAATGTTATTTTTCAGCTACCGAAGTCTATTGTTAGGACTCTGTATTATACAACAGAGCAAATGATGTGCAAACAATTTTCTCCAGTGAATTTTGTATTGTTTCAACAAAGCACAATGCAGCCTTGTTCAGTTAATTGCATCAACAACCTTTTCTGTGTTGATACAATTTACAACACGGAGAAACCTCAATTGTTTCCAAAACTGAAACTTGCCAAGCTGTTAATTCAAAATGTAGTTTATGTCCTGCCTGACTAGCTTCAATAGATTGAACTGTACAACCAAAGACTTAATATTGGAAAGATATAGAAACTGAATAAAATAAAGTCATGATAAATTGCATAGCAGAAAGTTCCCATAACCCTTTAAACTTCAGTGTTTTGAAGTTTATTAGACCAGCGCAAAGTGGTGCATAAACACAAGAAAGAGATAAATAGCTGGTTTCCATACACTGACAACACAAAACCTTAGACTTTAACTGGGCCGTTGTACCAAACATAATTTCATCTCAAAAATGTCTGTATTTTTAAAATCGCAATTGGATGCAGTTTTTTTTGTGAGACATCAGTAAGAAAAAGCAAAGAAATGCACCCTACTCTGATTTCAAAAAAGGGAAGCAACGATATTCTACTTTGTGTTCGTCCATCACATTAATGAAACTTTGAATTTGAAAGATGCAGCTGTAGATAAGCACTGCTGCAGTATTTTGCTAGTGATGCTGATAAAAAAAAAAAACATTCATCCAGCAACAATTTCTGTAGTTACAAACTGACACTTGCTCATCCTTACAGCAGTAAAAATACATAAAAAATCTAAGAAAGCAAGGCTGTCAGAATAATTGAAATTGTGTTTGTGATTAACTTCAGTTTGGTTCCCTGTTATGTAGACGGCATGTTTCTCAGAGCAGAACTGACTGTATTTGATGAAACGTTACAGTTGACACAACATAGTCAGAACTTGAGTGTTAAAACCACAACAGCCGACCAATTAGAGAAACTCAATGTTTCTCTAAAGTGCATGCATTATGTTGGTGTGTCGGTGCACATATACCAGAGACATCACACCTCAATGCAGACTTTCTATACTCATCAGTAGCAGTGGTTAGAGACAAATAGCTTCAACCAGGTCACAGTGCAGAGACTAGAGGAAGGAGTTTTGTGCATAGTTTGTCACACAGTGGTGATGTAAAGTGATCGCCCGCTTAGATGTTTTACTTTTACAAAATCATCTGTAAAATTTGACTTGACAAACTGATTTCTATAAAATTACAATATTTAACAAGATGTTTCCATAAATATTAGTGACAAGTTTTAGACTGAAGGACTGCTTAAAGCTTTAAAATGTAGGAGGAAAAAAGAAAATCTATATACAAATGTCCATGTTCTCAGAGAGCAAGTCAGTCAACTCACTTCACCTCTTGTAGGATAGAAAAGCCAATTGTAATTCTTGATTCTTTGCAAAGGAAGCAACAGATCAAACAATTTACTGCATAATTTCAGATTTATTTCTTTTACAAAGATAGCATTGGCAGTGAACATTTAAACATCACAACCCTTTCATCAGAAGATCATACCAAAGCATTTACCAAGTGGATCAGTCAACAGGAACAACAGTCAAAGGTTGGTGTGTTGAAGACAAAAAAAAAAAAAAAAAAAAAAGGGTGATTCAGGGACAAGAATAAGTTCATTTGGATTGTCTTGCACATGGCAGCTTGTCCTGAAGATAAGTTTGAGGTGGAGAGCTTTGTTTGCCCCTGTAAAGCATAAAAAAAAAAAAAGGAGTTAGGTTTGTTCCCTTATGAAGTAAGGAACAAGCAAACAGGTACTTACTCATGCGCCAACCTGTGGTCAAGCAAAAGGATTACCAAATGCATCTCCAAAGGCACCTGAGGAACCAGGGGCCTGAGCAACTGTATTCTGCCAAAGAAATGCATTTCATCACCAAGAGTATCTGAGAGAATGCAACATCTTACTGATCAAGTTTCCTTACCATGGGTGCTCCAAAAGGATTAGGATCTGGGGCGCCAAAGGCTTTATCAAACATGTCCTGACCGAAGCCTTGCCCCAGCGTTTGTGCTGAATTGTTGGGAACTGGAGCAGAAGAGAAGGCGGCATCAAAGAGGCCAGGAGTCAAACTTGGAGCAGGAGTTTGCACAGGTACTTGCTTTGCAGCATCTAGAAAGAAACTTGGGTTTCTTAGAATGTACTGTAAAATGGTTTGCATGAAGGCAATGCCAGTTATGACTCCATTATGTGTTGTGATTTCAGAGAAAAGTTCTTGGAGTACTGAAAGGTTAACTAGCAACCCAAATAAGGAGTTTTGAACAAGTCAATAATTATGCAACAGCACAAATGACTGTATGTTTGTTACTTTCCAGGTCTCCATCTTCCAGACAATCTAAAACTCAAGATGCATTGATTAGATCTGGTCAATACATACAACATAACCAGATATCAAGCCAGCATGATAAAAGGCCAGCCCCTTGTTCTACATTTTAACCAAGGGATCTGGATCCTCTACTTTTGAGAAACGATTGCTTGCTAGCATGGTCTCTGAAGTTTTCAATTTTAACCAATCACTCTCTCTAGAGAGAAGAAAAAAAAAAAAAGTTCACAACTTCGGTTCCCTGATTGGCCTGGTTGAAAACCACCCGAAGAAATTCAGCTCAAATGTGAAAAAACCCAATGGAAAGGGTACATACAGCCCGTCATTTTTTGCTATGAAAATCCCATACTGCATCATCAACACATAAGGGAACTATTACTGATCAATCTCACTTCAAAAAATAAATCTACGTTATTCCTTTATTTTAAAACCCTGAGCTATCTTACCATTATTAGCAAGCGAAGACATCCGACCGATGTCGAAGTCATCATGGTCTGCAGCGTCCTGGGCCACACCCACTTTATTGGAAAAGTATTCATCGAATGCCTCAGACTCTTTTGTGGCGGGTGCAGCAGCACTTGATGCAAGTTCCCCTTTCCTGGCTGGGATAGCGGGAGGTTTGGCGAGCTGGAAGTTCTTGAACATGTCCTTCCCACTCTTCTTCTCCTTATCTCCAAGAGGATCCAAAGCAGTGAAGGCACTGTTTTCCACTCGGGCCGGGGTCTCCTTGGCAGGCGGCCTCGGAGGGGGGCGTGATGGACCCTGGTCTCCCATCGTTTGGAAGGGATTGGAGGCAGCCGGCTGAGCCCACTGGAGGTGAGGTGGAGAGAGGGGTGGGACACTGAACTGGGGTGCCACCTGCGGACCCCAGGTGGGGGGTTGCATGGCAACAGCAAAGGGAGCTGGTGGCACAAAGTTGGGTCTAGGGCCAGGAGCAGCAATTCCAGGCATGTGGTACATTGTGGCTGGAGCAGGGGAGGAACCCCACATGCCCATAGCAGGTACACTTGTTGCTGGTGGACCCAACTGAAGATTGCCTGGATGTACAAAATAAATAATAAGTTTACAGTAAATTTACCCAAACTTGGGGAGAGAAAGAAAACAAAGCTAATTACCCAGAGCAGCCATGGATGAAGGAACAACATTTGTAGGTGTATTGTTGAAAAGGTCAGCTGGAGACGTCTCAGAAGAAGCACCAAATAGGTCTGCGCCAAACAGATCACTTGACCCAGCCTAGTTAAACAAAATAAGATACCAATGAGGGATTTTGTCCACAACACAGAATTGCAAAAATATTTACCCAAGACTGCTGAAATGTAATCTAGCATGCTCAAAGTAAAACCCTGATTACTGATGTGTAAGCATGCTTCAACACTTACCAGTGCTCTTTAGTCACTTGAAGCATGAATGTTAGAAAAATAGGTTAAGAGCCAAGGTGAAAAAAAAGGAAGAAAAAAAAAAAGTGGTCGTTCAGCAGCACAGTCAAAATGCAGTGTTTCAAAGCCGGATCAAACCACCAGTGCAAGCATAGAGATAAAGAACATTTCCTGAAAGAGTCAGAAGTCACTCGGGCCTTGCATGGCATCTACACGCAGACAGTCAAACTGTCCTTGTACCCAATAGAACCGTGAAAAGGTGATGTTAGATGTAAACCCCAGCCTCATGCAACCCCGCTGTAACTCTGCCGGCTGTGTGATTTCACCTTTGCATTCCTTCGACCTCGTCCAGACTTAAAGTTCTGTGGAGGTGGGCTTATGACGACAGAGTCGTTGCTATGGGTCACCGGTGCTTCTGGGTTACTTATGTTGTAAGAGACGGGGGACGTTTTCAAAGAAGAGTCAAAAAATGGGTTTTTGGCCGAAATTCCTTGTTGACATTCATTCCCGTCCATCATCGTTATCCCAGTGCCCTGTGTTATACTACCCCCTAGTGGCCACTGTCCATTATTGAGTGCAAGTATCATTGATTTACCGGATAGTTCGTTCATCTGCAGATTTTTCCCAGTCTCTCCATTTAAACTATTAAGATTTGTCTTAACGGTGTCGTCAGAAGTAACGTTAAGATTATTCGTAGGTGACTGATGTGCATTATGAGGTACAAAACTATTGGGTTGACTAGAAAGGGGGTCATCTCCAAATGGATCACTATCTGGAGCAGGAAAGTAGCCAAAAGTTGATGTATTTTTAGAATGTGTGGGTGCTTCACAGTCAGGGCCAAGGGAGTTCAGAAAAGAGGTATCCTTTATGCAATTTTGATTGCTGTCAACTCCAGCAGAAAAGTCCAGCAACAGAATGTCATTAGATTCCTGGTTAACATGGACAGTGAGAGAAAGAGAGATCAATAGATCAATTTCAGAGAGTGCATATTAACAATCACATGGTGTGAGAGACAGGTTATTTAAAGCTGCTACAAGTCAAAGGTTTTAACCAAACATATCGGTGTGCAAATACATTTGGCAATTAGGCCAGAAACGCACTTTAGGGGTGTAGTGAGGGGACTAAAACATTAAAAGCTCTGTAGAATTATGTGCCCACAAAGGCTTTCAATTGAATTTTGAGATTATGTGATGGACAGTCTGGTGTTACTGTAAAGTAGAAGGAAAATATCACAGCAGTGTGACGTGCATTTGCATTCAGCGGTTACCAGATTGGCTAAATCGCCACCAGCTTTGCACAGTTTAAGACCATAATCTTAATTCTTTAAACAATTAAATTATAATTTTCTAATCTTGCCAAAGATCCCAGATTAGAATACAAAGCAGTCAAAAAAACAGCTGTATGGATATAGTGGCACACGCTAGTGGACCATTAACCAATAGGCATCTTCTGAAGGAGTAATGAGAGCTAAAGACACATTTACACTTTATATATAGGAGGTATTTGAAAGCCTATCAATAGTTTTCCCTCCTACTTCATATTTATGCACTTCCCTATATTTAGTACTGAAAACTACAATAAAATGCATAAAGATTTTTTTCCCCCTCAATATTTGGAAGTTTGAGTAGGAATATTTTCAGAAGGTTTTATTGATCTTTGGAAAAATATCTTCGATTTAATGTGGGCAACAAATCTAAAAATCATGCACCCAACGTTTTATTTTTGTTTGTGTCAATCATTGTTGAATAAATAAAACACTGGTAGTTTCTTGAAGTAGCATATTAAAAATGTTCAGGGGTTTAAAAGAAAAAACAGTAAAACTTGTAGCAGCTTTAAGGGTAAGACGAACTATAAGATTGGTAAAAGGTGAATTACCCAAATTCTTAAACAGGTTGATTACCTCCAGAAAATTTTTTTTAGTATGATGTTTAAATATTACAATTTTTTTTAAAAAACAGTAAAGTCATTTTTTTTTTCAAATTGGATTTTTAGCAAGTGTTATGACAAAAAGACAGTGGCACACACAGATACAAAGTATTAATATTAAGATGCCATAATATGACTCCAAAAATAGAGTTTGCCCAGATGGAGATAACACAGCAGCTGCAAACTTACTTCTGGAGCCCTGATGTCTGGGGGAGTTTTAATGTCTCCAAAAAGGTCGAGCTGTTCCACCGGCTGGATATTAAAACACACAAATATTAAAGCGAACACACACGGGGAAAAAAAAAAATTTAAATAAATCCCAGACACATAGGAATTCCTACCTGTGCAGGCTTTGATTCATTATTGTCACAATTCTAATGAGAGAGAGGAGAATATTAAGAGGAAGTCTAACTTTCCTGAAAACAAGAAGCTTTAGCGAGCTTACCTCTGCAACTGCAGAGCCATTTTGAGCCTGTGAAGAGAGTTACAATGTCAATGATTATACCTTCAATAAATTTTGCCAACATGAACCTGGTCAGTGAACTAGAAGAATGAGAATGCGATTCCCTGACAGAACATCGAGCGGCACTGTTGATTTTCAGGAGGTACATGCAGTACAGATTGTATCTTGGCAGCTAGGCCAGATTAAGACAAACTGCTTTGTTCCTCCACAAAGAAATACAGACCGTGCCCAACTTTAAGAGGGAGGCAGAGGAAGTTGCAGCTTAAAGCAAAAATGTTACCTTCTCTGAGGACTCTGCTTCCTTCTTCCTCGTGTTGAAGATTACTTGGAAAAGATCTTTCAGATCGATGACCAAAGGTTCTGCCTGTGTAATTCCACAGAAAACAAAAGTCTCAGCGCTGCCTGTGTGAATCTTAGATTTACTGCTCATGTCGTTACCTGTTGTGCTGTTTTTATGGCAAAGAACTGATGCTGTCCTTCAGCCCCACATACATATCCAAACGCTCTGTTGTCCGTTACATCTCTGGCAATGAAGGAGATTCTATTCACCACATGCTCATGTTCAATTACCTGATTAAAAAAAAGGGGGCATTTCACAGTGAGTTATCTGAAACGCAAACAGTAATCCTCCACTTGCAACATTAAACTAGACTCACTCCCGACTTTTCATCAATGATCCTTATACCGGACATGGAAATGTTGACCCAGATTCTCTGTTTGTGCTTGCCTTGGGACCGAGCAGCGACCGCCATCCCCTGCAGGGGGGGGGAAAAAAATAAATAAAAAATTAAAATTTGTTCCATTGCAGGAAATTTGTTCATATAGTCCACCACAAGCACACAGGAACAATATTAAAAGTTAAAAAAAGATTTGACTCCAGCTGAAGTTCCGACTGTCATGCCGTACCTTGAGCTTCATCATGGAGTCCTGGCACATTTTGTCTCCACGGGCCTCGGAGACGTCATCGATACCGATGAGCTTGGCTTTGTACCTCACACCGTCCCCCTGAAACCTGCTCAGGAGGTACTCATCTGTCTTCTCCACAACTAAAAACAGAAAAATGTTTATTATGCGCTTAAACCGTTACATATTTAACATTTTGACAAGCAGTTTCAGACAGACCAAAAATGCTACATCAATTGTGCATCAGCTCCAAAGACACTATATGATGTCATATTTTAATTATTCTGACTTCTAATTTCAGTGTTGATGAGCCCGGAGTAACTGAGCCACTTCCTGCTAGTAGAAAATTTATGAGTTCAGTTCCGCATAGTACAGGAAAACAGGAAATCGACTGTAATCGTTGCTTGTAAACGCAGACAGGACACATCCTGTTGTAGGCTCCATTCATTACCCAGACCTTGGGTGGACCAAGACTGCAAAAGGAACGTAATGGGTCACAAGTCTTTCAGATAAAACAAAAACTAGTATTACAGTTTTACAGGTGCTAAATCAACTGGAACTACAGAGTTAAATATTGATATCTGACACACAAGTCGATCGAAATGTTTGTGTGAAAGTCTTTTTACTGTGCAAGCCTACTTGTCGCATGAGGAATTTAAGCCCAGCTACAAAATTCAGATAGTGGCGCATTTCGTTATGTTCCATTAGCAAGACTTCTGGTTCTTTGTGCATAGCAAGTGACCAACCCACAACAGTCACTTTTCAGAAAATTAAATCTTATACACGCACGATAAATTGCTACAAAGCGATTTAAAAAAAAACAAATTTCTCAGGACAAACAAGCAGTCTTCAAACATCGTCTTGGCTCACCATCAAGAACAGTCAGGGTTGTAGCCTGTTAGCTTCTTCTGGCTGCAGGTGCTCGCTGCAGCTCAATACTCTGTACCAACTTTTCTAGTTTGAAAAGTGAGATTTCAAACACTTGCAATGTTTGATTATAATAACTACAGAAAGTAGTTGTGCTGTGTAGCTAGTAACCGGGGGCAAAGAAAGACCGTTTGTGTTTTTAAAAAAAATAAAAATCTCAAGATTCCTCGTTGTTCCACCACACCCAAATCAAATGAATGGCATACAAATCATATTAACTCATGGTTTAAAATCCATTAGCGTTCCTAGAATTTACACAAGCTCTTTATTCCCCCAGTGAAGGTCCTTTAACACCATTTGAGAGAGGTCTGTAGAGTTACCCAAGCCTTTATTCTGGTATGCTAAAAACTCCCCTCCCTTTTAAAATTGGCTCATTAAGAGCCCTAAGTAAGGCAGTAATAAAGTTATTCAGCTGACCTTTCCTCTTCTCTTTTCTCAACAGGCCCTTGGGTGTGGCCGTCAGAGGAGATGGGGGTGGGCTGCTGGTTGAGGCTGGGGAACTTGGGTCAGCGGTTGCTGGTACACCGTTTTCCACCTCTGCAGACATCGCGTGAAGGGGTCCAACTTTACGGGACAAGCGACAATCCTAGGTGAAGCAGGCTGCAGCTCAGTGTTGCAAAGCAGAGACGCGTCAACCAGGCATATGACCTAACACCCACTCATCCTTCTCTTTTTGTTCGTCTGGAGTAGAAAAAGTGAAGTGGACAGAGATAAGCATTGGTGGAAAATAAGCTTGAAATTAAGGACTCCTGGTAAGTCTGCTTAAAAAAAAGAAGAACGTGACATTAGACTGTAGTTAAGAAATTGATGAAGAGCTTCATTCATTTCCTCAGAAGCAAGTTAAACTACATGCAATAAAATGTTTACAACCATATAAAGCACCCATCAGAAACAAGCCATTATGACCAATAAAAAAAAACCTCAAGACCACAAGACACTTTGACCTTCCCTTAAAAGGGAAAAAAAACAAAACTAAAATGCAATATTGCATTGCAATAGTTTACTTAAAGTGGAATATTTAAAAATGCAATGCTGCCAAGACCATGTGGTTTAACATCTTATTAACAAACACCATCCTGACCGTTCATTATGCACCTAAATACTCGACTGCACAGATTGATCAAAAGTTTTCCAGAATAAATCAACATTGCTGGAGAAAAATCCCAAATGTGCCTGCCCATGTTCAGTCAAACCACTGACCCAGAAAACAAGCAACGCAGCAGAAGTTAGACAATCTGTGGTACCCACACAAATGATTTACATTTGTTACAGCACAGACGCATCTAATGAGTCAAATCATCACTGCAGAAGACTTGCAATTACAAGCAATCAGCTACAACAGAAAGCTCACAGAGCCACCAGGGCCCTCACAGCCACAAATCCTGCCGTACCCAGTTAACAGACATACCTCAAGGACCGGCTCCAGAGGGAACACTGGCTAAAGCGCAGATGTAAAGAGCCCGTGACTACCGTTGAGCAGACCAAAGGTTGGAAACGGCCAAAGGTTGAGCAATTACCTAAGGTTAATCTTACGCTAGCAGAGCAAGGGATCTCGTGATGCCCAGCTGAGCAGGAACAAGAGGAAATTGGTGCCTTTAGAATGATGGTTTGCCCACAGTCCTCTTATGCTTAAGCCTTGGAGGAGGAATGCCAGACTATCAAAACCAGATAAGTTTAGGAGCAGAAGAAATGAGACTGATACAGAGAGAGATAAAAGACAGCATACCTGGCAGTCAGCAAATGTGCTGCAGCTTGGTGCCAATAATCATCTGGCAATGAGCAACACCTGATCACACAAAGCAGAGGGGTGGGAGGCTCCACAGCTGACCCTCCATCTGACTTGCTACTCATTTGGTTTAAAAAGAAAAGAATAAAGTATCTGGGTTTTAGTTGTACAGTTCTTTACAACAGCTACTGCGCAACTGTAAAACAATAAACCTTGACATTATCTACCAGTGATGGTGTTGAACACACACCAAGTAGCACAGCAGGATGTGTTGGCCCCATCATTTGCCATGTAAATTACTGCAGGCCACTCTGACACACACACTCGCTGATTTTGTTGTGCTTGGAAACTGCGGAAGGCAAACTGGAAAGCTTGTTAATTCATCACTCAGATAATCCTGACACATGATTGTTCTCGGCCATCAAGCACAGCTGTGGCAGAAGTCCTTCTGACTTGAGGCAGAGCCTAATAAAACTGGTGTAATGTCAGCACTTCCTGGATATAACAGAGTTACATTTTAACAAAAATCTCAAGGAGTGCCTGTCAGGAGGAAAATGTAAAGTCTGGAAGGTTTTTTTTTTTTTTTTTTTTTTTTTTTAAACGTACTGGTGTCACAACAAGTTAAACTTGACCAGAGGGAACAAGCGTGAATCTCTGCGTCAGCGGAATTATGGCAGTGCTGAGTGCAGAAGTGTCACAATGTAGGGCCATCAGGAAACGTAAACTTCTGCACATCTGGAGGAAATCAGGGAATGAGTCAAGTCTGCGAATGAATGAGATGGTGAAACACCGCAGGGCCCGCTGTGAACACGAAGGGCAGTCGCTTCCAAAAAATGCTTTCAGAATTAAAACATAAATTCTCCGAGGCGGTGCGCAGCTAAAAATACACCTTTGAATTTCTCCCAGAATCAAATGAAGCACTTGAGGTAAAAGGGTGCGCGCTTAGACCAGAGGCTGCAGAAAATGTTATGAGTCAGAGGGAAACAATGCATTAGTGATGTCTGGATACAGTTTAAGTGACAAAAACAAGGTTTATGACGGTTCCAAAAAATGTCTTACACTCGCTACAGTGAGACGAGCAACTCATAGACACTTCAGTAGCTCTGTTGTATCACCAAACCAACAACCTGTAGTGTTGCTGATTGATGGAAAAACGTCGTCAAACGACACAGTGACGTACCTGTTTGAACGCGCGCGGTGACACGACGAGCTACTTCGTTGTCGCCGTCGCACCTCGGCGGCAAAATGAGGAAGAAAACACAAAACCAAAACACAAACCTAGCTTAGGACAGCGAGCAGGAGTCTTACTTTTTCCTGCTAAATACCGTGGACACACAGGGCAGACTGCTGCCAGCTCCAACCTTTAACTCTTCACCGACTGACTCACTGCGGCTTTAAAGTGGCAGAGGGGCGGGGTCACTTCTGGGAGAGAAGGACCCAGAAAAAAAAAGGCTCCTTTTTTTTTGTTGTTGTTGCTACATTTGAAATTTTAGGCAGCTGTTTAAGCTTAATTGACAAATTGATTAAGGGAAAAATATACACTTTATGAGATATGGTATAGTCTTACTCAAACTAATCATTTAATTTTAGGGGTATATATTGAAGTTTTGCAGTATTTCAGTTTGTTAAAAAAAAATAATAATCAAGTTTTGGATGTGGGGCCTGCAATAAGGGGTCAAAAACAACCTGTGGTACACACTCACTCACACACACACACACACACACACAAATGAATAAAGAAAGAAAACAATAATAATACCCTTGAACAAGTCTTATAAGTCATATTTATAAGGGTTCCCCACCAAGCTCGCTCTATATCTTGGTGGCAATCCCTGTTATGTTTTGTTTTCTTACATAAATTTCCTACCCTTTGTTCTGTAGTTTTGGTTATAAACATAACTACTTATGTGAGCTGGATTATATGGAGGTATTCATGACCCCTGGCCAAAAAAATATGGAACAGTTAAGTTTTGCACTTCTAAAATGAATACCTGCGCAAGTCTATGTATGCAAATAAAATGGAGTGTGGACAGAACACTATTGGCGGATCATCCGGGAACATCATACGACGAGCTGTGTGGGAGTTTGCTATTAAATGGAAAGCAACGATCCGAGCGCATTATTTCATTAGCTATTGATAAATAAAAGCGCTAGAGGTTACCTGCTGGGGTTTTTTTTTTTTTTAATCTGTCAATTTACTGACCTTATTATTTTTTATTTTTAAAACAACCTTGCCATTCAAAAAAACATCATTTTATTTGTTTATTTCAGTCAGGTGCGCCCCAACAGATGCACCGTTTACATGGTTGGTATAGCAAACCAACCGACCCAGCCCACCGGTCGCTTCACCGGTTGACAAAAGGTGCAGATCCAATGGCTGCACTCCTCACTGAGCTGTTGCACCTGGCTGATTGACAGGAGACAAGGCCTTGTCAATGGATGAAGCAACTGAAATGGTTAATTGCTTCAACGGGGCAATAAGCAACTTAGCTTTTCGAAAGCTGCTGGTTGTTCCTATGTCTGCTGAGTCTAAAATCTGGAGTAAGAGAGAAAAATAAAGTGTGAACAGTGTAAAAGGTCAACATACAGACAGACATGAAAGCACAAGGACCTTAATATATGTATGTAAGCATTTTCACAGTACGTCTTTAGCTAGCAACAAAAATATGTTGTCTTCTAGCACAGAGCTTTGAAATTGATTTAAAGGGCCTATAATAATGTTTTAAAAAGCTTAAAAACTTGACCCAGGCTGAATCATTGGTGACCACCTCAAATGTTACTTTGTAGACAGGTGTGGCTCGCCTCCTCACCGCCTCATCAAGCAGGTTAATGGCTAGTTGTTGCTATTTTAAATGTGTTGTGAACCAGCAGGACCTGTTAAAGTAACTAACTACTCGTCTTTATGCAGTCAAGACAAACCCAAACAGGTTTGAAAAGTTAAAAAAGTTTCAGTTCTGAATACGGTTATGAGCTGAACAGCATTGAAAACGACCAAGATTTCCACACCAAGACACGCTGGGTCACAAGTGTAAGCCAAGCAGAGATCAGGAAGTAGACGTGTCATTATCCAGCTCTACCCACAAACAGAGGATTTCAGAGCAAAGGGTTCATCACGCCACACACAAAAGCGGCTTCAAGGAGAGAAAGCCCAGCGAACAAAAGGTGGAGCGATTCTAAAACCGCAATTCTTTATGCACGCGAAAGAATCCTTCTCCAAAAGATGAAGCGGAGAAGAAGAAAAAAGTAAGAAGACGACTACGGTGACTCAAATGTTGAAGACACTAACATTCACAAAACACAAGAAAGCTAACAAGCCACTTACTAAGGTGGGAGAATTTCTTGACAGTGAAATAATCCACTCCACAAATCTGGCCTTTATGGAAGAGGGGGAAATTAAAGAAGTTGTTGAAGTTAAAAACAAGAAATGGTTACAAGTCATGTAGGAAATGTAGCAAAAATGTGGAGGAAGAAAGAAGAAACTGAACGTTTTGGGAGTGTTTGGGAGACCTAGCAAAACACATCGCCCTGAATATGCCCTTCCCACTGTAAAACATGGTAATGGCAGCGGCGTCCTGTGTGGAAGTTTTTCTAAGGAAAATACATGCCACACTTTTCAGAGGAGTTTAAAAGCTTCAAGTGTGTTTACACTGCTTATTTCTGAGAAAGCGGGATTATGGTGGGATAATGTGAGTCATTTGGAATCGGTGCCCAAATTTTCCCACATTTGTTATGCGACATTTTTGGGTCTTTATGTGAGAAACCAAACGAGGACATTAGTTGTTGTGATTTAGAGAATATCATTTTAAGCTACAGTACTCTATTGGGAATAGTGGTATAAAAACAAGCTAGACTTTTGACGCATAAACATCTCAGTGCTGCACGTTTGAACTTATGCGATTTATGCTTTAAATGAACAACAATGAAATCATATTATGAAAAGGAACAATGAGGGAAGACTAAGGGACTAGAAGCAGGGAAACTAAAGCCCCACTCCTGCCAACGCAGCAGAATTTTTTAAAGTGGAGGCCCGACATTTCCTCCGCTGCGTACTGATCTGACTCCAGTTCCAGAAAACCGACAGCTGTAAGCGGTCCACCATCTTCCTTTGTGTGAACACCTTTGATGTCATCCAGTGATTCAGTAATGATGGTTTTTGTCTTTGCTGCTGTAAGCAGACGGTAGCCGTTGCGACGTTCCCAGGAAGAGAATCTGCGAGTCGCAGGAAGTGGCTCTGTTTGCTGTTTGCACAAGCATCAGTGAACGTTTGTTTTGGATAATTAGAGAAGGAGAGACGGGCCATTAGCTTAAAACCGGGGTTTGCATCGTACATCGACTGAGAACTTGGCAGTTAGTCAACATAAAAAGAAAAACCCTTTGGAGCCTGAATGTAAACTGGATGCATGTCGGCGTCAACGCTGACATCAGCGATGATGTCATTGTGGCTCATTTCTCTGTTCTGGTTCGCTTTCACTTCTGTAAACTTGCGGTTAAGTGCTACGGTGAGTCGTCACATAAAAATGCTTTACAAATATGTTTTAGATAACTATTAATTCAAAAAATGTCAATATTTACCAAAGTACACCTTATTTTCTAACTGCTTAAAGTGTAGAGTGTGTGTGTGGAACTACTATTGGTTTGGCAAACAGGTTGGATCTGGAAGGTAGTTGCCCTTTTGGCATTTAACAAGTGGGCAAATAATGAATGAAGCACATCATCATGATTAAACAAAAGCATAAAAATAGCAGGGCTTTTGTATAATAAAAACAAAAATGTATGCTTTGTTTTTTGCTTGAAAGCCTAATCATTTTCTCATATGAATAAGGTTAAATTCTCAGTAGAATGACGATTAAAAGATCCTCAACACAAGATCAACTGTAAAAATGAAATTGTAAAGTTAAAGAAAAATCACCTAAAGACAAACTTAGGTTCCTTGAGAAAAATCTTTTCTGCAGCTGCAATTGATAATCCCTTTTTTTTTTAAACTACTTCTACAAATCGGTTATTTTCCTCCACGTACGCTGAAGCCCAGATTTAGGGTGAAAGGTCATCACGTGAGGCAAACAGACCTTCGTGGCCTTTCTGGTAACGACATGTACAGTATAATTGTGCTATAAGTTGGGCGGCAGATAAGTGAGAGCGAAGAGGACACAGGAAGGATGTGCTTCCTGCTTTTTATCCTGTGTTCTGGTGACAGAAGAGCAGATTACCGACGAGCCTGGAGTCTGACGTTCCCTTTGTGGAGCGATCAGCCACGGGACGAAACATTTTCATAACCTACAACTTAATAAAAGGAAGCTTTCCAATAGACATAGAGCTTAAACCTGAGAAAGATCTTTCAATTAGAATAAGCTTTCATATATTAGCTTTTAAAGGCAAATTTGGACTAAGTTTAGTGTTTGCATGTGTGGATATAATAGTGTTAATACGCTGCTGTGAATTTAGAATTGACCAAGTTTCTTAGCCCTTACAGAGTATTTTCCATTTTGAGGTGGTCCCAAAATGCCAAAATAAAAATCAATATCACTAATTCCTACTATTAGTATTTGTTTTTTTTGATGGGACGTACTTTCAAGTTGAGAATTTAGAAGTATTTAAGATTTAGGTCCACTGTGTTCTTCCATTCTAGAAGAAATATTGGAAAAATCAGCAAACCCTTCATTTAATTTGTTACTTGCTTCTAGTATGACGCTAATTTAATTGTTTATCTTTGCCAATGAGCTCCAAGCTTTTGGGGTCGGAAAGTCTCCTTACTATGACCCTAATCTTTAGAACACTGTAAAATAGTTCCAGTCTGGACTTTGACTGGGCCACTTCACAATGTTAATATGACATCCAATCTGGAAGACAGTCTTACCGTTTTGATCCTGCAGAGGAGGAAGGGGGGGAATTAGGAAATGAAACATGAGACATATCCTTTCTTTCTCTATCGATGAGTTAATTCAGCAGCACATGCCTGAAACGTTTTATTGTACAACAGGAGATTTGTTGAATGTCATTCCTAAAGCTGCAGTTTTGAGATGAATGGAAAAAAAAGTGTTGGAAAGTCGACTTCACAAACAGGGAACAGGTGACACAGATGAGGACGAAGCCACCGGGAGTTTTATTTTTATGATTAAATGCTGACAAAGACGAGCTGGGATTTGTTCTTTCCTCAGTTTGACATGAAGGCCACACGGTTCAGGCACCAAGCATTTAAAGGGCGTCAATTCTGGAACTCGCCGCCACTTCATCCACCGCAGCCAGAACTTAAGATAGCCACTTATCTCTGGGCCATAATTGAGGTTGACTTAGATTTTATCCTTTGTCTCCCTCTCTGTTCCGTAACTACAACCTCCCCCCCCCCCCCCCCCCCCCCCCCCCCCCACCACCACCACCATCCCCACCACCCTGGACTAAATATCTAAAAAAAAAAAAAATCCAAGTAACAGAGCACAATTCCCGCCATCATATTCTATTGGATATAGCACACATTTTACAAAACAAAAACTCTATACAACTGTGCCAAAACAATCTATGCACGCTTCCAAGGTTCTTCTGAAAAACAGGAAGTCTTTCTAGTCAGGAGAAACGTTGGCCAAGAACCTTACCTACCCCCTGGTTTCCTGACAAAGTTGTGAGGAAACTGCAGGAACTTGTAAAAAGTGGTGACTTCAGCACATATTTGTGCTTCTTCACTGGGCTATGACCACATACCCCCCCAAACTACCCCAGCTCTTCTCGCAAGATGCGTGCAATAATCAGTGCAGGGGCAACTCCCAGACTCTCTGTGGACCCGTCAGGGAATACTGTGACTGTTTACTTAAGTCAGCAGGAAAGTACTTGTCAGCGTGCTGAATAATGTGGAATTTATCATCAGGTTTTTTTTTTTCCTTTTCCTCCCTCAGATGGATGAAAGCAGAGGTTTGTCCTCCGAGTCTTTTTATGCAATGATTCAGCAAATTTCATCATAATTCTGCCCACTTATGAATTTGATACTCCTTACGGCTCCGCGGAGTGAGAAGTGTTCTGTTCTCACTCTTTATTGGGAATGAAGACACACTTCGCTGCAGTTTGTAACCGCAGACTCAGCAAAAGCTTCCCAGATCACATGACGGGTCGCCGAGTGCAACAGCTTGAAACTTCCTGTACATTGTGCAAGGATTCGCTTAACATTTTTTAATCCAGAAAGGAAAAAAAAAAAGAGCTAAGATTTGTGTATTGTACAATGATTCTGCTACACATCATGCTTTTCTTCAGTCATCTAACATGAAATCCAAGCACTGGTAAATCTCTCATAGATCAGTTTTGGCGTTTGATGCTCAATGTCGCCGTCCTGTGGACATAGAGTTTCACTGCAACAGAATTTTTTTGTTCACGTTTCCAGATTTTTTCCCCCCCTCCCTGATTTCTACAATTCTGGTATCAATAGGGGATTTTTCTTGCATGGTGACCCAAATACACCATGGCTTCAGTATGCCAAAGTGTTACAACATTTAACAAGAGAAAGAGAGAGAGAAAGAGAGAAAATGAGGGAGAGGAAAATGAAACATCAAATATTTGCTCGCTTTGGTCAGGACATGTTTGTGTGGTTTCACAATCGTGGAAAGACAGAAGCGATCGGGTTTTTCTCCAACTGACAAAAAACTAAAATAACTTAAGTTATTAATATTCTTTGCTTATGTAGAGAAAGAAAAGACAAACAGCATCCTTCAAAATATTTCTTCATCCAGCACTAGATATGTCTGTCAGTAGCTTCCCGTCACCTTGAGGAAAAACCGAACAGATTTAAAGCAAAATATATGCGGGCCTCGTTGTTTATGTCACATTTAGCTTCGAAAACTCCATGAATTCTCCAAAAAGTGCTTAATGCTGTATAAATGTGTATTTTGATTTTACAGCTCTGATTGTGGACATGATAAATAAGGGAATAAAAAGCATCATGGACAACAGGTCAGCTCTGGATAGGTGTAACACAGGATTGGGTAATTAAAATAAGCTATAAACATCTCACAGAACTCTGACCAATACATCGTCTAACAGTGAGAACAACATGGCACAACTGTATCCATCCATTCTGCCTGAGAGTGAGATATTTCGCAAAAAAAATAATGAGCAAAGATTTTTGTGTCTAGATGTGCAAAGGTGGAAGACTCAAAAGCGAAAACAAGTCCATGCCTCACTTTGGAGGATTTTATTTGTGAAAACCGCGGAAAAAACATGTGTTTGTTTTTCACTTTACTGATAAGCATTATCCCAAAAGCCTCCCAAAAATACATTATGGTTTCAAAATATGAAAAAGCCAATGAATTCTTTTGTAAAAGGTTGTATATTGTGATAATGTGGTTACACTGAATAACAACATTAAAGACATGTAGACTTCAGTCATTTGTGTCTTTTCTAACTTTTAGGTTTATGTTTAGGTCTAAATTCTTGACTTTAGGATTACCCGTTGTATCGCAGGTGTAGTTGGACTCTTGCTGAGAAAGAACTAAAATTGCATAAAATATATATATATAAATATATATATTCAATAACTTTTTTCATGTGATTTTTTCTTTATTTTTCAAACCGAGCAAACTCTGCTCGGGCAGTTTCCGAACACCAAATCAATAAGGCTGCGGACGAAATCCAAACTGTTGATTGTGAAAGCGCAAAGTTTTTTGAAGGGTGATATAATGATTAACAAGAGGGCAGTTTAAAAGTCTGAACGTGAGACGTTTGTCTTTCCAAGGGTCCACGATGAGAGCGGCCATCGCTGTCCAGCTGAGCCTCAGCGCCCTGTGCCTAACTCTGACGCTTTCCGATGTAGGATTGTACGTACACTCTTCCTGTTGTTTGATTTAATGATATTGTAGAGTTATTTCTTCTGAATACCTGAGAGGATATAATGTGTGCACATAATCAGGGCAGAAGTGCTTCCTGAACCAAATGCTGTAGAATGTAAGTGGAGCCAGTGGTCGCAATGGACGTCTTGTGATCCTTGCACCAAAAGGAGAGTAAGTCAGACAAACCTTTCACAACTAACCACTCATGTGTGTGAAAACATTACGGATTCTTGCTTTGAATAACGTACCTTTGCTGCCATGTACCTTAACACCACGTTTCAGGGGGTTGATAAAGTCTTTTTAATGTCTATCATAAGTTGCGTTCTCGAGGCATAGAGGTGTTTGGCCAGTTCGGTGGGGAACCCTGCACAGGAGCTATCGGTCACAGGGAGTTCTGCCAACCCACAGAGTTATGCTCGCAGCCACCTCCCTCTCCTTGCTCGGAGTCTGAATTCCAGTGCACAACAGGTACAGCAGACTCTTAAGAGTCACCCACATTGTTCATCTGTGCTTGGGTTCTCTGGGTCTCACTGGTCTTGACCTGCATCTGTGCGCAGATCTGAAAACCTGCATCAAGAAGAGATTAGAATGCAACGGGGACTACGACTGTGAAGACGGATCGGATGAGGAATGCGATCCTGTCCGTAAACCCTGTGGGTCGTCCGACCTCGATAACAATGAGCAAGGCAGGACGGCAGGATATGGGTAAGCAGATGATCCTTGTGCATTATGACCAATGGAAGGTGTTTTTTTTATTTTTTTTTTACTCTGCTCTGCATCTACAATGCCTCCTTTTCAACTTTTCTCAGATTTGGGGCTGTATATAAAGTATTATTTGACCTTTCGAGATGCTAATCAGTTGTTCCCTTGCTCCTGTGGTTACAAATCATAGCAAATCATCCAATGCCAGAGGAAGTAATTGTTTAAATATGCAATGCATCAACCAGAACAATAAAAAACAAAAGTCTACGCAAAGAATAAGTTATAACTACCGTAACAGAGCTACTCCAACATGCTGCCACCATGAGCGACACAATTCTAGAAATTATTACCCCTACTTTTTCAAATATCCATCTAACTTCCTGTTTTAACAGTTCAGACACCAAATACACCTTATGCTGTGGAAAACGTCTTGACACTACTGCAGAAGTTAGCATCCTCACTCTTTCTCATCTCCACCCCTGCAACAAGGAAAATGAAAGCCTCTCCAGGATTTCCTCCTTTGCAAATGCCAGCCAATAGCATGTCAAGAAGCATTCCCTTCAGCTTCCCGCGTGGCAGTTTCTTTCATGTATTTTGGTATATGCGTTACAAAAAAAAAATCACAAAATTGGATTTACTTACCATAGAAAAATCCACAAATACTGTACCACTGCAAAAATAATTATTAGTATTTATCTTTATTTCACCTGGAAAATCCCAACGAGATTAAAACTCTCTTTTGCAAGAGAAATCTGTCCAAATGCAGCTTCTGTGCGCACGATCAGGCATGAACTACTGTAACTATTTCCTCCATGAACCAGGGTCAACATCTTGGGTGCAGATCCTCGAATGAACCCCTTCAATAATGATTTCTTCAACGGGCGATGTAGCAGAGTGAGGAACCCAAACACGGGGAAGTACGACAGACTTCCCTGGAATGTTGGCGTGCTCAACTACGAGGTTAGTCCCGGCTGCGTCTCCCTTGTACAATCCAATGGTGTCGGCTTTGCTGCTAAATATACTTTGTCATTTCAGACTCTCATAGAGGAAACTGTTTCCAGGGAGATCTATGAGGACACACACTCCATCGTGAAGGAAATGCTTAAAGAGAAGACCTTTAAAGTTGATGCTGGACTTTCCTTCAAATTCAAGAACAGTGAATCGTCTTTGGCGAACGTTTCTGTTGAGGCCGGGTTGAATTTCTCAAAGAATGAGCTTATTAGGGATGTCATAGAGTACTCTAAAATTAAGGTAAACATTAGAACTGCGAACCATGAGTTCCAAGTCGTTACCCCAGCAAACAACTTTCACTTTGAAGACGTGTCACATTTGTGCCTGTGTTGCTGATTCTTCTCTCTTTAGAACATAAGCTTCATGAGGGTAAAAGGTAGAGTACAGCTGAGCACCTACAGGATGCGCTCCCATGAGTTTAACGTTGCTGAGGACTTCTTGATGCACGTCAGATCGCTGCCGTTGGCTTACGACAAGGGTATTTATTTTGCCTTCCTGGAAGACTATGGAACCCACTACACAAGAAGTGGAAAGTCTGGAGGCGAATATGAACTGATCTACGCTCTCAACCAGAACACCATCAGGGAAAGAAGTGTGTATCCAAGCAATCAATTTTTACCTTAAACTCATTCTGATTTTTGAGCCATTTTTAGGCCTGTCTTTTGAAGAAAAATGTAGGTTATTGGTACATAACTGCTGCATTTCCTGCTTGATTCCATCAGACATTACAGACAGAAGGATTCAAGAGTGTCTCAAAGTGGGGATCTCTGCAGACTTTGTCTTTCCAGCTGACAAAGAAGATCAAAACAAAAAAGCACACGTCAGAGTGGAGGACTGCGATAAAACAATTAGCAATAAGACAGGTTGTTTTCTTGTTTTCCTCAATCGTGCTGATTTCTAACACCTTAAGTCAAAAGCATGTAGCCATGTGAAAATCTAAAACGTGTTCTTTCTTGTGATTGGAAACACTGTAAAAAATATATATATTTCAATGAAATAATATGACGTCATACTGCGTTTCAGTCGAGCACAAATTTTGTTTTTGTTTTTAATTCCTTTATTCTCTCTGGGGTTTTTTCCTGCACAGTTAGTGCTGATGGGAAGGCATTGGTGGATAAGGTGATGACTTCAGTTAAAGGAGGAACTCTGCAGGCCGCCGTTTCTATGAGAGCTCAACTGAGCAGGGAGGGGGTCATGGATATGAATACGTACCAAAGCTGGGCCAGGTCCATTGCAGATGCCCCCGCACTGATACAGAGTGAGGTAGGAATCGTGGAGTGGCTTGTTCAAGTTTTCATGAGAATTTTTTATTTTTCAACATTTTATAATATGATGTGGTTTATTCATTCTCGTGTCATCAACATCTATTGAACTGTTCAAAAGGCAATTACACAAAATGCTCCTTAAAACCCCAGTAAGCAAAAGATGGACTAAATTACCTTGGAAGGACGCAATATTCATACCTACAAAACAGCTTTTGACAATGTTAGGATATTATAGCGCAAACGTATCAACAACATGATTCTGCTCTATCAGCACACGGATCATCGCTGAGGAAACTTCGACTAAAATTTATTCAGCATTCAATTTGTTTTGGAAACTGTTCTTCCAAGTCACGCTAAGGATGAGTGTGTTTTACTCACAGGTCATAAAACGAACAGGGATTGCTCGTTGCCTTCACGTTACATTGTCACCAACCAAAGGAATGACCAGGCACCGTTGATCAGGCGTCGTCTTGGTCTTGTGATGTCAAAATTTGAACACGAACCAAGAAATTTATTGGCTGATTCATGGATCAAACATGTTTTGTGAATTTTGCCATGAAGTTCCTCGTTAGAGAAAATCTAGTTGTCCAAAATATGCTGAAACACTGAACAGTTGAACAGCTGCATTCAGAGGTTTAGAGAAGTTCACCTGCAAAAGGCTGTAGCACATTTAAGGTTCATTCTAAAAATGTACCCAAAAGCTGAGCATCGCTGACTTTTTGTTTCTTTGTTATTTGTCAAAGATTAAAAGCTTTGCGTGTCAGTTTTGATTAAGGAGACCCAAGTCGGTCTGTTGATTTGTATTAGGAACATCAAGGGAGCTGGTCCAGGTTCAAGGAATGACCAATTCCTGGTTGGAAAAGACAATGTCCTAACATTCAGACCTTAGTTAAATATCTTAGAAAGACGTCAAACGAGATAAACGTAGTGCATTAGTTACATAGTTATTTCCTGCCCTCAATAGATACATCACTGATACACAGCATTATCCATAGTATGACATAATTGACGGTTGTTCTAAATAGGTACTCCGTTGACACACGTCGTTATCAACATAGATTGTCTGGGCACTGCTCAGAACAAATTGCACAGAGGCGGCCATCTTCTCTGTCTGCCTGCTGGTGTTTAGGCGGCAGAAACAGATAAGACGATTATCTAAACCACTGAGTCACTTGTTGGTTTTCCCACTTGTTCCTGTCCTCATAAACTGGCACTTAGAAAAACATTCGTACATCCAGGCCACCCTTCTGAATTCCAATTTTGTTTGACTCAAATATTCAACCAGCTGCAACAAATATCCTGTTTTTTGTTTGTTTGGTTTTTTCAGCCTGAGCCCATCTACATGTTAATTCCACTGGACTCTCCTGACGCAAACGCCAGAATTATTAACTTCAGGAGGGCTACAGAAGAATATATCGCCGAGTACAACACATGCAAGTGCAAGCCCTGTCATAATGGAGGGACTCTTGCTCTGATTGACGGAAAGTGTATTTGTATGTGTCCTGGACTGTTCGAAGGCCTGGGCTGCCAGAACTTCAAGGCAGATAAAGCTTCACACCAAGGTAAGAAAGCTAAAACCAAACAACCCTTCCGATCAATTCTTTTTTCTACATTTTGTTTTTCTTGCTGTATTCACTGATGCAAACTATATTTGCTAGGTAAAAAGCCCACTCCTCTCCAGGAGGGCAACTGGTCCTGCTGGGGGTCCTGGTCCGCTTGCAGCGGAGGGAAACGTAGCAGGACGCGCCGCTGCAACACCGATGGACTCGGCCCATCCGTCACATGCAAAGGAGAGCTTACTAGTGAAGACTACTGCTGAAAAGCACCCTTCCTGTCTCACTGTCAACGTGTGTTCAAGTGTTAACAACACAAATAAAGCCAACATTTTACTACGCTTGGATTCAAAGTTGCTTTTTATTTTTAGACTTCACTCAAAATATATTTCTTTTTTTGTGTGTGTGCTTTTTTGTCACTATTAGGAGTTTCAGATTACCAAGCTTTTTTTAAATTTTTTTTATCATCAGACAAGTATAATTAAAGCAAACACAAAACTTTGTTTTCAAATCATGGCATCTTTTATCAAGTTAAAAAGGCTGTTCAGTGGTGAAATCATGGTATCGTGGTAAATCTTTCCAGGAGTGACCAGTCTAACAACGTTTTTCTTCTCAACCAGGAAGTCACAAAACAGAACAAAAATGTGCAACATTTTTGGACTATGTTCTTTCCAATTCGATACAATGTTGCACTAAAATGTTTTTGAAATAGCACATGATATTGACAGACAAACATTGGGGTGGGAATTTAACAATCTGGGGCTGGTTGTCATAATTCATGGAGTCATAAATTCTGCTCTCTACTGAAAAATCCCGTGGCAGAGCTTTTAACCTCAAGCTCAAACACACTTCAGGACAGTAACTTGATGCAAATAAAACATTCCATCTCTAAAATTCATAAAGCAAACCAAGTTTCTGAAGTGGCCTAGTCAAATCAAGTCAAGCCACGTTTATTTGTACGGCACATTTCAGCAACGTGGCAGTTCAAAGCGCATTTATGAAACAAGCAACAAACACCACATTTTGTCAAATGCCATCATCAAGAATAATCATCACCAAATATATGGATTTGATGAATCGTTTCCGTAATTACTAGTGAAAGGCAGCTCTGTAGTTGCCTTTGATTAAATTTGCCTAGTCAAAATCTGAATTAAAATTTGATTTAGATCACAGGCGTCAAACTCCAGTCCTTAAGGGCCGCTGTCCTGCAGTTTTTAGATGTGCCACAGGTACAAAACACTGGAATGAAATGGCTTAATTACCTCCTCCTTGTGTAGATCAGTTCTCCAGAGCCTTAATGACCTAATTATTCTATTCAGGTGTGGTGCAGCAGAGGCACATCTAAAGGTTGCAGGACAGCGGCCCTGGAGGGCTGGAGTTTGACACCCCTGATTTAGATGCTTTGGTATAGGCTTTAAATAGGGTGTGGATGCTCAAAAAACCCTCCAGGGCGGCTGAATTAAAACAGTTCTGCAAGGGAGGGACGGCCAAGATTCTTCTGCAGTGACGCAAAAGAATCAGTGCCAATGTTTGCAGATGCCTGCTGAAATTGTTGCTACCCAGGGTGGCACAGCCAGTTATTAGGCTTAGAGGGAAATTACTTTCTCACATGGGTCCAAGTTGTTAATGAAACACTTTTTCTTTTTTTTTGAAAACCAATATTTGTATTCTTTCAGGCTTTCTGTGCCATGTCCAGAGCACCAGATTCAGATGAAACTACTTTTTGATTAAACTTTCAGTTGAATCCAGAAGACGTCAGAGAACAAACAACACTGTGTGTTTCTGATTTAGTTCACTCTAACGGTATTTGTTAGGGTGCATATTAATGGACCAATAACTCATCATGTAAAGCACATTTCGGTGCAAATTGGAACCAGATGAGGAGAAACTGCCTGGTTGGAGAGAAAGCCCAACACTGAAGTCAGCCAGAGGCAGTCAGCAGACAGGCATAGGTCACGGATTTAGGAGCTGGACAAAAATGCAACATAACGACAGCCATTATGTGCAAACTCCATTTTTATCTGTAGCCATTAAAAGTTATAAGTCGGCTTTAACACATGTCAACTAAAACACATGGGAAGATGAGCTATGAAACATCTAACAAAATGAAATCCTTTTGATTTGGTCACAGCTTATCACTGCCACTTTGTGATGAACAAATGTGCAACTTCACATAAAATGAAATACATTTGTTCAAGAGTATTTCAATCCACTTGGATGAACAGATTCTGAACCACTAGCTCGTCTGGATGGCACATAACATGATTTATGAATTTTGTTTCAGTTTCGAACTCTTAATTTTCTATTGGATAGAAGATTAGTTCATCTATTTCCCTCCAAGTTACACGATTTATGTGTTTCTGATGGCTTTTCATGGTGAGGAAATAACTCAAAGGAGATGTTTAACCTGTAGCATCAATTGTCTTTAATTCTCCATCTGCTTTTTCACACAGTGAGCACAGAGGTGGTGAGGGGTCAGTCGCTGTCGGAAAAACCTTTTTTTATGTTGCTTTTCAAACATAATCATGAAACATTAATCAGTAATCTGTAATCTGAAACTATTACAGTAGCAGCAGTCTGATATAATGAACGGCTGCCACATTCGCTTTCCTGTCACTTTTGAGTTTTGATTATTTTTGGTTGATTTTTTAAATTTTTTTATTTTGTCATTTGTCAGAAATACTGAATATATCACCAGATATCCTCTCGTCGTCATTGACCGTGGAGGGCAAGCAGAGACAAAGTCTGGCAGTAGTGAGAGGCCAGTATGTAGATGTATGCAGTCCTGCAAACGTGGCATTTGTTCAGAAATAATAACTATCCAAAATTCAATTTACTTTGGTCTTTGAGATTTCTAAAAAGCTCATTACTTCACAAGCAGTCTTACAAAGACCAAGGAACACAGCTGATGGGTTCAAGACAGAGAAATTTAAATCAGTGTTATAAAACAAGATCTAAGGCTTTCAGCAGGAACAATGAAGTTGGATGGAAGAAAACCTCTTATATGCTGCAATGGACTTGAGACTAGACTTCTCCAAAAGAGAATATGCTCAGAGCTACAGTAACATGGAATAGATCAAAACACATTCATGTGTTAAAAAGACCCAGATTCAAATACAATTGAGAATACAGTAGTCTACGGATATGGTAAGTTGGTACGCAATTAACCCAAATTAGGTTTTACGAAATGCTACCTTGGGCGTCTCAATAAATGAAACTAAACAGATTAGATTTTTTTGTGAAAAAAGGAAGAACAATCCAATCCATATCAATGTATAATAAATAGTAAATTGCATCCAAAACGCATTATACCACACAAGACGCTGTGAAGCGCTTTTTGTATAAAGCGTTTTGTCAAAACGCTTTACTACGCTACAAAACGCTTTGAGCAAGGACACAGCGTCTTGTGACCCACCGTTACCTTGGAATAAATCATACACCAGCACAAAGCCTTACATAACGATGAAATGGGACAAAAGCAATGGATTGTTTTTCCCTTTCCCACAAAAAATCTAATCTGTTTAGTTTCATTTATTGAGACGCCCAAGGGAATATTTTGTAAAACCTACTTTGGGTTAATTGCGTACCAACTTACCATATCCATAGACTGAAGTTTTTCACAACAGCTCAAGCTCAGACTGGACAGAGAGCATCTGTGTTTTGCTGTTGTAACATGACAAAGCCATAAAGAAAGTCCGACGGGTGAATACTTCTGCATGAAACTGAACTTCATGTCTTCACAGCACATCATCTGGTGTTATCACTTAGGTAGAGAAGGCAACAATCCCAAAAACATGTGTGGATGTTGTGGTGAGATGTGAGGGGTGAATACATACTTAAATAACCACTACAGGGAGGGGAGGGGAGCTGAGGGGGCTTGCAGACGGCCTCTGGCCTTTAGGATGTCAGTATAATGGAGTAAAAGTTGAGCTTTAAGGAGATCCCATTCACGCTGCGCAGCAACCCAA
Organism: Xiphophorus hellerii; assembly: GCF_003331165.1. Taxonomy (NCBI): domain Eukaryota; kingdom Metazoa; phylum Chordata; class Actinopteri; order Cyprinodontiformes; family Poeciliidae; genus Xiphophorus; species Xiphophorus hellerii. The sequence goes on along the minus strand of NC_045679.1, from coordinate 23,061,688 downwards.
CCTGAAGCCATTATCTTAGTCTAAGAAAGTTTTGTTCTTTGTCCAGGCCGCAACAGAGGAGCCTCGCAAAATAATGAACCTTCTGTCCCTTTAATAGACTGCTTACTTCTCTTTTTACTAATATTTACATTGACTAAAAGCTCAATAGGAAGTAAAAAAAAAAAAAAGAATCTAAGAATCCAGAATAGATCAGAAGGGGGGGGGGGATTATGTTTTAGTTTAATTGTTCTCCATAAAATAGGAGAGAAATTTTCTACATGACCAGCATTCATTTCAGAGACTTAATGTCATGTACAAGTGCTTAAATCAAATAAATTTGCAACAGTTTGTTTTTAAAGTTGCTGAGAACTTTAAATATTGATAAAGTTAACATTCAGATTAAACATAGTGCATTGCACACCATTGAAAACAGTAAAGGAATTTGTAACTACAAAAACAAAATGAGATAAACTAAACGTTTATCTTATCCCTTGTCCCAAAATTATTGCAATTCTTGCGGGGGAAAAAAACTTCTTTTATTTTTTCAAGATAAGACTTATTTACTGGTCTTATTCTTATTTTGAGAAAGCAAATTGGTCTGGGACATTTTCCCCTTAGAGAGTGTGAGTGTGATCCCCTGCGCTCAGAAGTGCCTGGGCACAGCTGGAGTCGCCCCTTTCTTCCTCCCCAGGTCTCCGACAGCGTGTTTTATCGGACTGCCACGGCAGATTACTCCGCACAGCCGGCCGAGCACCGTGGAAACGAAGCTATGCGTCCTGTCAGCTCTGTTTTGTGCTCCCTCTCTCACTCGTTAGGCACTCGGTCTTCAATTGGACAGCGGGAGGCGAACAGAGGAGGACAACCTCTGTCCAGCATAGCCACCAAAAGCCAGGTGATTGGCTGGCTGGATATCCTTTCGCTGAATCATCATTCAACAGGGCTTAAACCCCCTCCAACATCCAACCCTTCCCCCCCCATCACTACGTTTCCTTCATAAATCAGCCCCTTCCTCCACCTTTCCCACCTCTATAAAACATGACCCCCACCTCCAACCCCTCTCAGCCTCAATACCCCTCTACTCCACCACCCCACCAACCTGTAATTACTGTGGGCCACTGTTTTGTTTTTTTCAGCTCACTTTGCTTTAGGTCAATTTGGTCATTTGTTTTCTTTTCATTAAATGCGAGGGCGAGTAAATGGGCTAAAGCTTTTTAAGCAAAACCATATGTGTAGATTTTAAAGACAAAGTCAGCTGGCATTAGCTCATGTAATGCAGTAACCAAATAGTTTATCCTCTTGTCACGACTAAGCGGCGTTTTCTGTGCAACAGACTTAGTTGTTTATTTTATTTTGATTTGTATTAAATTAGAAACTACTTGATCTATGTATATTGGGCTACTATTTGAGATTTTGACAGATTAATAGACAGCAAAGCCTTGTGTTGGTGTTATGATTGTGAATATTATACATCACATTTAATGTGCATAACTCAAACATAATAAATACAGTCAAATCACTTGATGACGGAAATTCTTTTAAAGCTCTTTGTGCTAACTCAGTATTTTCAAGCAGGGACCTTGTCAACAAAACCTACAGTGATAAACTTTTGCAAACATTTTTGCTTAATTTTTTTTATATGAAAATGTGTTCATTTTAAGCACAAAAAATGATCATGTCTGCATTACATAAGAAAAACAAAATCCACTGCTTGAGTTCTGCAACACTCCCACAGAACATATGTGCACCACCACTATGAAATCATGACTCAAATATCACAGTAATCACCCCATATTTACATAATCATCTACTTCTACATAGCAGTATGGGATGCTTTGCTCACCTCGACATGTCGGATGCTTGAAACTAGAAGTGAAACTGACGGTGTGACCTGTTCTTTGATTGATTTGGCTTAGAATTCTGTTGGGTGAGAATTGATCCTCATTCTGAAAACAATATATGGAGTGAGCAAAAGTTAATTTGGAAAAAAATAATAATAATCCAAATAAATTACACTTATTAATGTCCAGATTAGAACAAAACCTGTTTTGTTTTTTTTCGCAGGAAAACACCAAGAAATTGTGACGCAGCGCGCAATCCTTACAAAAATTGAAGCCCACAACAACTTATGATGTTTTAAGTCACTTTGTGCAACAAAGTAGGCATACTATTCATCACTTATGTGTTAATCTGAGGAAGACCTCTAAGTGTTATTCTGCTAAACTAACTGTTAACCAAAACAAACGAGAAGCTGTGCATGGAGCATCACCAGATCTGAACTCTCTTCTCTTCTGCTCTCCTCCTCCGTCTTCTATTGGGACAGCTGTATTCTCTCTTCCCCCTCGCCATGTGAAGGGTGACAGAGGAACAGGGTGAATGAAGTGCCCCGACATTGTGCTGCTGCCCCATTGTGTGTTTTGCATCTGCATAAAAGAGGTGCCACTCGACTTTTCGTCTGACCAATGGGTTGGAGAAAAGATCTTTTTTCCCCCCCTAGCAAAGGAGAATAGCTGTCACCGATGGTTTTAAGACCTATTATCACAAGTGAAGGAGGGGGCAAAGTTTTTCTCTCCTTTTTTTTTTAGAAATCTCAGAGAGCTGGCTCCACATGAACCACAGGCATGCCTGTTGGAGACGTCTGAAAAGTCTGCAAAACTATAATCTAAAAAGCTGTAAATGTGTTCAAGCAACAATGTTCCATATTTCCGAGAAAACTTAAATTAATAACGGAAAATATGCTTGGAAAATAAATAAAACACACTTGTTTCTTTCTTCACTGACAATAATGTCATGTAGCTCCAGTAAATTCTGGTTATTTTGGGCCTTTTAGCACCTCTATAGTTTTGGTCAATCTTCATTGTAAATTGAATTTTAATACAATTTTCAAGATTGGACCAGTCTTGTACATTGATCTTGTTTTTTTAAATCAGTTAAAAAATTATGATAACTGCTTCTGTTCTTCTGATCTTTTGCACAGGAAAACATGACTTGAAACTCCAGTAAACAATATTTACCAGTAGGAGGTGTTACTTATTTTTGCTGTTTCATCTTACTGCAGTTTTAGTCATTTTATAGAACTTATTTGGAGCTCGCTGATATCAAATGATTTAAAATGACTGTAAAAAGTCTACTGTAGTGAAATAGAACACCAAAATATATCTACCAGCAGGGGGTGCTGCTTTGTTTTTGTTTGGTCTCGTTTGCCATGGGGACATTTTGCCCCCACTTTGACAAAATGCCACTCAGAAATGTTATTAAAAATGATCACACAGCTCCAATAAAGAACAAAAATCTTTCCTTCCCATAAAAAATAACTTGTGTGAGGCAGAAATTACATTTATAAATCACTTTATTCAGTATAGTTTTACATTCATGGGTCTGTGTTCTTAACAGGTACATAAAATCCCTCATCAAATTACAAGCATATATTTTTTGTCCAATCTTTGTGCATTTGAAGTCTTAAAACAAACAGGCAGTGAAGACAAAACTAGCCAACCGAGCGACTTCTCTTTTTTTTTTTGGCTCCAAATCCCCCAGCAGTGTGATTTATCCTTTCTTTGGTCTGTTTGAACATGCATTCGTCTGGAATTAACACTTCTGTCTTCTACAAACATCCATGTTTACAGAGACAAGTGCATCATTCTAAGAGCTTCCTACAGCAGATGTCAGAATCTGCCCTGGGGTTGAAACTCATGTAACTTTGGTTTCTCTCAAAGGGAAGCGACGGCTTACTCTGGAACTTCAGGCACGCAGAGACAACACAAACTTTCTTTATCTGTGAAACACACACGGCTGTACAAAGGTGGTTCTCACCTTGCCACACAGTGCAACTCGTTCATATATATATATATATAAAAAACTCTTATAAAACCTTTTTTTTTTTAATGATATTGTGTCGTTTCAACAAAATATACACTGATGTAAAGTGTGCAGTTTAACACGCGGGCATAAAAAATGCTCTTAAGTCTAATTTTCAGATGATACTTCAGAGAAAGCCCAAGGTACAAGCAAACGTTTTGACCGCTTAGGGCCCTCTGCTGGCCTGGAGGTCCTAAGAGAATTGGACTTTACTCTGAAAAGTAAAATAAAAACGCCACATGTTGTACAAAATGTACAACATGATATCACTTTTATTTAAAGCAGAAAAGGCAATTATTATTTCAGCCGCTGCAAAAATAATTTAGCATCCTGATTATTACACATTTAACTATTTCACCTGTGGTATTTCTTTATTACTATTTTCAATCTTACAATTAGATTGAGTCAAAAGTATAGAATAAACTGCTGCTGACTTTAGTAGTATTTAGGTAAATGCTCTTATTGCACAGAATACGATGAATATGACCTTTATCACCCTTTGTAAAGTAACACTCGGAGTACGCTAAATTGAAATTGCTACTAACTTTGGTGCTAACTACTGTTAGCAACTCAAAACCACAAATTTTATCGACTTTTAAAATCTGATTCAATTGTATGAACAACATTTCTGCATTCCAAATGATAACCTTTGTAGCTTAAAAGTACCGTTAACTGGATCATATTTAATGCAAGATTCTTTTTTTTTCTGCCTGTGTCTGAACTGGAGTTGCATTTCGGTGACCTTTACCCCTTTAACTATAAACTCTGCCTTCCTCCCTACCTCTCTAGGGTATGTGGGGTTAGCTGCACGTGGGGATCCCATGGAGTTCCGCTCAGGGCCCCCATATTCCCTGGACTGGCCATGGTCGAATGTCATTTTACCACATAATTTAAAAAAAGAAAAACTGAAACAGATAACAGTCCTTCAGATGAATCCTGCGACAGCCACCATGAAGGTCAAAGTTTTCAGATGTGTTTGATAAGTTGGAGAGCTGCCGAAGTTCTCCACATAATAATCCTGGTAAATATCATCTTCCTCCGTGTCCTCCTCGGAGTCCCCGAATCCGCTGCCCGCGAACCTGTCGCCGGACTCCGCGCACAGAGTCTTCATCCTCTCCTTGATGTACTCGCAGATGTTCCTGTCGGTGCCGTCGCAGACGCAGGCGTCGAGCTGCTGCGCCCTCGGGATGGAGCGCATTTTGGCGATCATTTTGCGGCAGCTCTCCGAGCACCTCTGGCCCCCGAAAAGCTTCCGGCAGTGGAGCAGGTAATCCGCCATCGCCGAGCTGCACGCCGGGTCCGTCTCGCACTGCAGCCGCGCCTCGGTGCAGCCCATGGTGCTGGTCCGCGGCATGCACGGGTCGATGGCTCGCTGGGTGCTCCGGCACACCGGGTCCGCGGCGCAGTCGCAGTCCTCCAGATCCGGGCCGTGCCGGGTCAGGTTGAGCTGGATGAGAGATGAGATGCAGTGGCTGGGACACTTCCTGCGCACGCCGCTGATAACGGACGCGCAGGCGTGGAGGTACTGGTCGTACGCGTAACGGCACTCGGCTTCTCCCTGACATCCGAGGATGGCTTTCCAGCACACGGGGCGATGGTTATGGTTCGGAGATCCGCCACAGGAACCGATGGCTATGATCAACTCGCAGCATATCAGAAGTAGAACCCGCTCCATTAATGATGGCAACAGCTTGATTTCGTCCAAGCATGTAAAACTAACTGCATAAGAACGTCTCCATCGTAAAGTCTACCCAGAATAAGGCGGATCGCTTCTCATCCCGTCACAGCCGGTGGCTTAACGGCAGCGAGGCGCCGCAATAAAGTGCAAAGCTGCCCAGTTAGAACCATATTTCAGGTTGGGAAGCTTTCAAAGTTGAAGCATATCCTTAGTTTCGGTTCAGTAATTAAAAAGAAAAAAAAGGGGGGCTGGGGGGAGTCCCGTTTTCGGGAGTACACTGGGGACGAAAAAATAATAAAAATTGACCAGGTCTAGCTCAGCAAGACGATTCCGGAACACTTATCTCGAGTTTTGCTTTCCAAAGACGATCCGCTGACCCACAGTAGGTCCAGCCTCCAAGTCTCTGGGTAATGCGGGAGTTGCAGCTACAGCGTTGACTTCGTTTAGGAACAACCGCGGCTGATTGGTCCGCTGCGAGTCAATCGTCACCTATTGTGGTCTGTGACGCAAGTTACTCACACCGACTTGCTCCTGAAACGATGCGGAGTTAGTTAGTTAGTTAGTTAGTTAGTTAGTTAGTTAGTTAGTTAGTTAGTTAGTTAGTTAGTTAGTTATATTTAGCCTTACTGAGTCAAATTTGCATTGATAGGAACAACAACAATTATTTCTATCTAATGTGAAAGATGTTGCAGAGTCAGCGGTGGACTATGGTAAATTGGTGACACAGCAATGTAATATACGGAAGAGGCAAGGCGACTTTATTTATTTAGCACCTTTCAGCCAGAGACAATTCAAAGTGATTGTACAAAGAAGTTAAAAACAACATACAAGAAAAAACATGTCAAACAGATTAAAATGAAAAAGTTTAAAAAATAAGAATAAGTATTTTCTTATTTTTCATTTGTCAATGAAAAATGACCAATTTTAAGAGTAGGCAAGAGCAAACGGAAATGTTTTTTTTTTTTTTTTTTTTTTAAGGGGTAGTCACAAAGATGTTATGAGAAGGGTCCCGAGGTTACAACCTTGAGGAACTCCCTACGTGATATTTGGCTGTACAGGTCTGTTTAGCACAGTGTCAAACAATTTCATCTATTTTTTTTACAATTTATCAGTCAGGATGTGAATAATCAACAAAGTGGACACAGGTGGTGGGACATGGAGCTTGAGCTGTTTTACAGACAGACAGACGGATGGATAGTAAAGTAGTTGAGGGCAAGTTATGTGAAAAGTAAACTTTACTCCTATATATTTTTTTTTTAGTTTTGTGGGGATTTTTTATTTTTATTTTTTACAACCGTTTCCTCTACTGCCCATTTTGAACAAGCGAAAACACGCAGAAGTGCCTCCAGGATTTGCTAAAGGGTATTTCCTCCTTCTCGATTAGAACTCCAACCCCGAGGATTTGGGAAAAGAACAACCGAAGGATGCCGAGTGAACAATCTCCAAGGTTAGCGGCGCTGTAGGTGAAGCCCGCTTGGACCAGTTTGGGTCCTGAGGGCTGAGAGCAGCAGGACGGAGCACAAGAAACAAAACCCGTCCAGCGATTCGCAAGGCCCTTTTTCTTCTGACCCTGTCACATCACGACACTTTTACCTCAAAAGATCCAGCAGCTCTCAGGGGTCTTTGGACCCCAAATACCAATTAGAGAGATTAGAGAGGAGTCAAAACAAGAGCCCAGGAGTTTTACTAACCTTACCGTCTGACCCCCTCCCTCCCGCTCCTCCCTGCCTCATCCAGCTGGCACTCCATTCCAACAAACCTACTTCAGACTTAATTTCAAACATCAAAGTTGAAGACTGAGAAGGCCTAAATTTCGAAATGGTCGAGCGTTTCTGCTCGCTGTAAAAGCCGTGGCCTCAAATCTCTACTTTTGAGAGAGATTCTCACTATTATTCAGAAAGAACAAAAGAGAAAAAAAACTGAGCAACACACCGGGCCTTAACATACTTACATTTTACTTTTAAGGCTGAGTTTATAAAGCACAGCAGAGCCCAAATCCCTCCAGTGTTGGACGGCTGCCAAAGCAGAACAACAGCCAGAGTGAGTGGAGCCAGCAGCTCTAATGGAGCACTCCCTGTAACTGTACCTCTTAGAGCAGTTCTCATTGACATTCTTCACTTCTACACCACCCATTTTCAAATTGTTCCAATTTTAGGGGGGGAGGGAGAGGCTAGTGCACCCCCATTTCCCCCCGTCCCCTTTTTTTTTTCTAGGTATTTCAAAGTAATAGTTACATCCATGTGGTTGTTCACGGCGACTCGCTCACGATGGCATTTCCAGAAATGGAATGCGGTTCCCCAGAGTTAGATTTTGTAAATACTTATAGAGAGACAGACGTGCTCTTCAGTTCGTCTCCACCGCTGTCAGATGTCATTATACACGAAGCTGCCCTGCCAGAACAATGCGCTGAGCTTCGTATTAAACAGCCTCCAAAGCCTGGAAACAGGCAGGGGGCGGGGTGAGGGGGCAGTAATAAAGAGCTGCCAGGAATTTCAGTTTTTTTTTTTGCACACTTTTTTAGTTTTTTGTTTTCTTCACTTTGTTTTGGCAATCGAAAATGCTCACGTGTCAGTTTTACTCCGTCAGCAAGAAGGAAAGTTGCTGATGGGAAATATTCTGTAAAAAAAAAAAAAAAAAAAAAAGAACCTTTAACCTTTTGTTCTTCTGCGCAGGTACAACAACAATTACCAGAGCGCCGCCGTCTGCATGTGTGCTTAGCGCCCAGAGAAATGCTTTCAGTGACAGATTGCAACATGTGGTTCATAGCTTTGAAAACCAGTTTTTTGTGTGAGTGTGTGTGTGTGTGGGGAGGGGGGTGTGTGTGGGTGTGTGTGTGGGTGTGGGCGTGGGTGTGTGTGTGTGCGTGTGTGTGTGTTTTCCATGACAGTTGCACAAAAAAACCTTTGAGCAGCACATGATGTCATTTTTGTTGCAGTAATTCACAGCAGCGGTTCTCCACCGGTTCTGCATTCTGCACTGCAAAAATTCAAATCTTAGCAAGATTAATTATCTTAAATGAAGGTTTTCTTTCTGACAAGATCATTTTTCTCACCAAGAGGTTTTTATGTTGGAATATTTTTCTTATTTTAAGTGTTTTTGTACTTGGTATTCTCAGTGAGATATAAAAGATGGATACTAAGACAATATACTAGAAACTAGAATATCAATATTTAAAAAGCAAACTTCCAAGTCTAGAACTTAAAGTAAAATGTTCTTATTTCAAGCACAAAAAAAGAAATCACTTAACAAAATCTCTTCACATAATTGTGTTATTGTCAATGAAATAATAAAAACAAACATGAACTTATATACTTGTACAGCTGTCAGAGTTTACTGGAAATCATAAATCACCTAACAGTCATGTTGTTGGACTGTGGGAGGAAGCCGGAGTACCCGGAGAGAACCCACGCATGCACAGGGAGAACATGCAAACATGCAGAAAGACCCCGGGCCGGGAATCGAACCCAGGACCTTCTTGCTGCAAGGCAACAGTGCTATCAACTGCGCCACTGTGCAGCCAATTAATAGAGCTTTAATGCGATGTAGTAAAAACACGCTTTTAAACAATCAAGTCATTTTTAAGTAATTAAACTGACTTTGTCTTGGCATCTTGAATTCCTGTATTATTGTATTTGAGCAAATGAACTAAAATAAGACTTGTTTTATTTTTCAAGTAATCCAAGCCACTGCCACGGCGAAGCCTTTGCCAGACACGTCTCCATCACTTATTGCACCATCTACAAAAAAACTTTGGGAGTTGCGAATGACGCTGTCCTTCACATTCTTGAGGTAAGAAATTTATGACACTTATTCATCATTACACTGATTACAGTCCCTAAAACATGGTTTGTTTTGTGATTGTTTTTCTGTCTGTGCAATTAGCAGATGACCCAAGAACTTCAATCGCACAAGACCACTTTTCAGCTCTGTGGTGATCGTGAAATCAACTCCCTACTGGCCATTGGAACTGTGTCTGTCCTGATCTTCGGAAAGGAGGACTGATAGTGTGATGGTCATCATAGTGTGCTGCTACACTTTTCAGCAGGTGTGTGTGTGGCCACTCCTCTGTGTGCTGCTGACAGATGTCTGGAAAACGCCATGCATAAATGAGACAAGACTTCCACATATAAAAGGCTATGGCTGATTGGAAGACGTTCATTAGCTCCTGTATTAATATTGTTGATGTCTAATTCCAAAATTTGTTTGCATTGGACAGTTTGGTTTGCTTGACTCTTATGGCATCTTATGCGGCAGATGAGTAATATCTTCATTGTTCTATCTTTTCACGGGATTGTTTCAGAATCAGATGCCCATCCAGCCTTTAAATCCTGACCAGTAGTCACGTTTTGTTGTGTTTATGTGAAACTTAAACATAATGAAGATGTTAAAAGTAATTGAACTTGTGTCTTCAGTCCGACAAGCCGATAACATCTCTTGTTCCAGGACCTTGAGTAAAATATGCAATGACAAAATATATATTTTAATCCTTTGTAACAATAAAAGTAAGCTAGTTTTAGATGTTTCAAGAAATTCAATGTCAAGTAACATTTTCTTTACTTGAGAATATTTTTCTTAAAATAAGATAATATATCTTACTTGTACAAGTAAAATTGGCTTGTTTTAAGTAAAAATACACAAACTTTAAGATATTTGTAGGTTCATCTTGGTTAGATATTTTTTCTTGTTTTGGAAAATCTTGACAAAATAAAATTTCTTGTTCTGTTGGCAGATAATATTTCTTATTTTAATAAAATTATACCCTATTTTTTTTTTTACTTTTTTTTCTCTTCTTTTTGAAAGGGGACATTTTGCAGTGTACGTTGCTGCTTTCCCCCCTAAATTCGTTATGTTAGTTTTATCCCAAAGAACTCTGTCTCATGATGACAATGTTTTTGCAGTTTTTGCCTTTGGCATCAATTACAGAAAACCTGCTAAGTCCAGCGGTAGGGGGCGCTGTAGGGCAGTCGTCTTACGGCCTACCGTGTTTCTGAGTAAAAAAAAAAAAAAAAGTTTAATGTTGACAGAAAATTTGAAAATATTACCAGGTAATTATGTGTTATTGGAAGACATTACTAAAAATATCTAAACCCCAACTATAAATTCTTTAAAAACTCAAAATATAAAATCAGTAAACAATGCTTAGCCTGGTCAGGGTGCAAGTAAAGCCTGGTGGCCCGCCAGGCTTGTATTTTACTGGGGGGGAAACCCTGCTAAACTAGCTTGCTATGTCATTTTTATGAACATTTCCCATCATTCTTTTCTCCAGATCTTCTCCATTTCAGGTAGGCTGGATGAGCAGCATTGGTAGACAAATATTTTTAGTTCTTTCCAAAAATGTTCCGTTGCATTGGTCCAATAGTTGACATTCACAGATGGCTTCTGAAGCCGCTCTTTTGCTGTCCTGGTTATGGGATTTTCATTTCGGAATTGTACAATTGTACCCCATTGTTTCAAGCAGTAGATACTGTGTGTCTTACATGAGGGTATCCAATTCAAAAGGACATTTTCCACTTGCTGGAAGGTTTTCCTCAAGCTTTGGTCTGAGTTTAGAAGCCCTCCTGAACTTGTTAATAATCTAAAGCGGGGGCACAAAGTGGCACAAATGTCCGAACTAATCTATACCTGTCTCAGTTGTTCAGCTCTGTTTATTCACTCCATTAAACAAATCCCACGATAAACTTACAACACACCGCTGTATGTCGTTTGTCATGCTTGAGTTTAAACATCAGACATTTTGCCACAGCTATCACCAAAGCAACCCACTTTTTTTTTTATCAAGCAGTTTAGCTTCCGGCACAATCCACGTCTTTATCACACTAGAGAAGTTTGATTGTGATAAACAGTTTATGGGTTTATTAAGATCCCCTCCAGAGAGGCTTTGCGACACCACAGGAAAACAACTTTTACTTTGACAAACTGGATATAATGAGAGAATGAGAATAAACTGCTTTTTTTTTTTTTTCAGGACTTTCCGCAAAAAATTTGAAGATTTCCTCAACTTGCTTTCAGAAGCTCTAAACAATATGAAATATTGTTCTTCTGGTCATCACTAATTTGAGTGGTTAATTGCGGTGAATGAAGGAAAAGTGCAGTAGAGCCTGCTCAATCTGCAACAATAAAACACGACACTGGTTGTTTTACGGTAAGATAACAGCTGCCGTGTTCCTACAAATGTATGTTCACAGTGTGACAGATAATGAACAATCCCAACCGGGTCTGGGAGTAAAGAAGGAGGGAAGCTGCAGCAGCGTTGAAGAAGCAGGACCTCAAACGCAGGCGGCAATTTTAGTTTTGTTGGAAACACGAACTCTCCTCGTCAGACACTTATCCTTTCAAGAAGAAATGGCTGCTCAGGGACGGATATGTCACCGCATGCATGTCAACACAGAGAAGCCTTTGTTCACAGCACAGAGAAAGAAAATTACCGCCCAACATCCGAGAGGCCAACAGAAAGAGGGGGGAGTACGTGTTTCAGGGCTTCTTGTGATTTGTTAGCGCTTTAATCAAAAACAGGCCTAATCAAGCAGCTCTAATTTTTTTTTTTTTTCTGTTGCTCTTTTCTGTTACAAGTCGTTTTGTGACTTGTAAAACTGAGAGCGGCTCTTCCGGGGAAATGGATATGGTGTCTGCAAACATTAAAACATCTCAGCCTGGACGGTAAGCAGAAGAACCAAAATGAAAACTGTGGACAAGTTGGAAGAAGATCCTGTTTAGCTTAGCTCAGAAACTAGCAACTCGTATTAACTTTTCCTGAAAAGCTCATTTTGGACCAGAGTTCCCAAAGGTTTCTGTTTGGGAATCGCGTTTTCATGACTTTGTGTTTGCATTTGAAGAAAAAAACAGAGCACAATTTCTTTCACCCGTTCGGCCCGTTTGTGCTTACGGGCCGAACGACAGTTCAGATTACCCACCCTTTTTGGAGTCCTTAGAGGGGGTACTGGAGAGTGCTCCTCCTGGGGACTCCCTTGTTCTGCTGGGGGACTTCAACGCTCACGTGGGCAATGACAGTGAGACCTGGAGGGGCGTGGTTGGGAGGAACGGCCCGCCCGACCTGAACTCGAGCGGTGTTCTGTTGCTGGACTTCTGTGCTCGCCATGGATTGTCCATAACGAACACCATGTTCAAGCATAAGGGTGTCCATATGTGCACTTGGCACCAGGACACCCTAGGCCGCAGTTCGATGATCGACTTTGTCATCGTTTCATCGGATCTGCGGCCGTATGTCTTGGACACTCGGGTGAAGAGAGGTGCGGAGCTGTCTACTGACCACTACCTGGTGGTGAGTTGGCTCCGGTGGTGGGGGCGAAAGCCGGTCAGACCTGGCAGGCCCAAACGTGTTGTGAGGGTCTGCTGGGAACGTCTGGCGGAATCCCCTGTGAGACGGAGCTTTAACTCCCATCTCCGGCAAAACTTCGAACACGTCCCGGGGGAGGTGGGGGACATGGAGTCTGAGTGGACCGTGTTCCGTGCCTCCATTGTCGAGGCGGCCGATCGGAGCTGTGGCCGCAAGGTTGTCGGTGCCTGTCGCGGCGGCAACCCTCGAACCCGCTGGTGGACACCTTCGGTGAGGGATGCCGTCAGGCTGAAGAAGGAGTCCTATCGGGCCTTTTTGGCCTGTGGGACTCCGGAAGCAGCTGATGGGTACCGGCGGGCGAAGCGGCATGCGGCTCGGGCGGTTGCTGAGGCAAAAACTCGGGCGTGGGAGGAGTTTGGAGAGGCCATGGAGAAAGACTTCCGTACGGCTTCGAGGCGATTCTGGTCCACCATCCGGCGTCTCAGGGGGGGGGAAGCGGTGCAGCACCAACACTGTTTATAGTGGGGATGGTGTGCTGCTGACCTCTACTCGGGACGTTGTGGGCCGGTGGGCAGAGTACTTCGAAGACCTCCTCAATCCCACCAACATGCCTTCCATTGAGGAAGCGGAGCCTGGGGACTCTGGGTTGGGCTCTCCAATCTCTGGGGGCGAGGTCGCCGAGGTGGTTAAAAAGCTCCTCGGTGGCAAGGCCCCGGGGGTGGATGAGATCCGCCCGGAGTTCCTTAAGGCTCTGGATGTTGTAGGGTTGTGTTGGTTGACGCGACTCTGCAATGTCGCATGGACATCGGGGGCAGTTCCCCTGGATTGGCAGACTGGGGTGGTGGTCCCCCTGTTCAAAAAGGGGGACCGGAGGGTGTGCTCCAATTATAGAGGGGTCACACTCTTAAGCCTCCCTGTCCTGCCCCAAGTGGAGGAGTTTAAGTATCTCGGGATCTTGTTCACGAATGGGGGAAGAAGGGAGCGGGAGATCGACAGGCGGATTGGCGCAGCGTCTGCTGTCAAGCGGGCGCTGTACCGGTCCGTCGTGGTGAAGAGAGAGCTGAGCCAAAAAGCGAGGCTCTCGATTTACCGGTCGATCTACGTTCCCACTCTCATCTATGGTCATGAGCTTTGGGTCATGACCGAAAGAACGAGATCGCGGATACAAGCGGCCGAAATGGGTTTTCTCCGTAGGGTGGCTGGGCTCTCCCTTAGAGATAGGGTGAGAAGCTCAGTCATCCGGGAGGGACTCAGAGTAGAGCCGCTGCTCCTTCACATCGAGAGGAGCCAGTTGAGGTGGCTCGGGCATCTGGTCAGGATGCCTCCTGGACGCCTCCCTGGTGAGGCGTTCCGGGCACGTCCCACCGGGAGGAGGCCCCGGGGAAGACCCAGGACACGCTGGAGGGACTATGTCTCTCGGCTGGCCTGGGAACGCCTCGGGATTCCCCCGGAGGAGCTAGAAGAAGTGGCTGGGGAGAGGGAAGTCTGGGCCTCCCTTCTGAAGCTGCTACCCCCGCGACCCGACCTCGGATAAGCGGAAGAAGATGGATGGATGGATGGATGGAATTTCTTTCACAAGACGAGACATCCCTGAATCACAACAGCTTCTAATAAAGAAAAGCAAAACCGAAAAAAGAAACTCATCAAGATGTTACGTTTTATCCCAACAACAAATAAAGAATGCAAAAAAAAAAGAAAACGAAAGGACACACACACACATATACACATATATATATATTATATATATTTGTTTACTTTTGAGCATTTCTGTCTATTTTAAATATGTACTTCATCTTTTGTACTGGCTTACATTTTTAATTTGCCGTTCTAACACTAATAGGTTTACAGCAGATTTGGTGGTCTAACCTCGCAACAAGAAATTCTATTCTTTGTAATCTTTTCAAGATTTACATTATCATTGCAGATTTTTGCTTTTGTAGTTTTGCTTTGTCTTTCAAATGACACAAACTTGGGTTTTATCCAAGACTGATAAGTTCATTTATATCAAAATGCTTATTGATTTCATGTCTTTTCTCTGTGGTCACCTCCAAAACCAGCTACCAATCCATCCCAAACACTCGTAAACGTCCAACAAAACAAACGTCAATACATTTGGCGCTCATTGATATACATCTTAAACACTTTCAGGCCTAAATCTGAGCTGTGAGGAACCCCTCATACCGAGTCTCCAATTAATGTTGACTCATTTGTCTGTTAGTCAGCATCTCCACATGCAGATGGATAACGCCAGCTGAGGTGCTTTCCCTGATATTTCCCAGAGTAACACTTCTTGGCGTTGCAAATAGGAAATATGTGTCACCACAAAAACGCCATGCTGCAGACATGTTCCAAAAGGACGGTGCCGTAAGTAATTCGCAAAACTAATTACTAAGAGCGTTGACCCCGAAACAACATTCTTTTAAGAAAAAAGAAGAAAAGATCCAACCATAAACAAGTAAAACATATCGAGGAGCATCATTTGGTATCCCGTATTTTAGCTGACATGGGAGAAGCCTGTAGTTTAATGGCTAGCCTGTCTTCAGAGACGGTAACCACATGTATGCATTTATCCAAACATGCTGCCTAAGGCAAAAACTCTGGCTGCGACAGGGACAGCGTGTCTCAGGGCTCGAGTTCATGATGGCAGGCAGTGGGCGGCAGTTTGGGGAGATAAATATGTTTTTTTAAACGGGCATGAGAAAGGAAAGGAAAGGAGTTACCAAAACTGAATTAGTTCAATTTTGACAACGAAGTAAACAGAAACAGGAACGTGACAACTTGGAACTTGAAAGTGTAGCTTAAAAAAAAAAAAAAACCCATCCATCCATCCGTCCATTTTCTAACACCCTTGTCCCTAGTGGGGTCGGGAGGTGCTGGTGTCTATCTCCAGCTAACGTTCCGGGTGAGAGGCGGGGTTCACCCTGGACAGGTCGCCAGTCTGGCGCAGGGCAACACAGAGACAGACAGGACAAAACCACACACTCACACCTAGGAAGAATTTAGAGAGATCAATTAACCTGACACTCATGTTTTTGGACTGTGGGAGGAAGCCGGTGTACCCTGAGAGAACCCACCATGCACAGGGAGAACATGCAAACTCTGCAGAAAGACCCCGGGCTGAGAATCGAACCCAGGACCTTCTTGCTGCAAGGCAACAGCTCTACTAACTATAAAAGAAACATGCAGTCTTAGCTTGTCATTTATTGCAGAATCCCAGTCTTGAAGAAAACATTCAAATGTCATATCATGTTGAGTTTTTTCATGCTACACGTCATGTTAGAGCAGGAAACCACTCTGCATATTCTCAGTGCGCGACAGATTTACGCAGGTTTTTGGACGCACACGGAGATTTAACGTAAGCATTTCGAAATATTTTAAATTCCTTCTCAGTTGGATCAAACAAATCCACCAGTTTGGGTTCAAGTATGAGACAATGACATCATGCCGCATTCAAACATTAGCCACGTTTTTTGCTTTTTTTTCTTAGATTGGGGAGTACTTGTATTGTCTTTTGTCAAATACATAATAGGATCGCATCTTTTTTTCCAATTTTCTCATTCCCCTGATAAATTTTTCTGCCATAAAGACGAGTTACGTGACAACAGGTACAAACGTGGATACTTTCTGGCTGAAAGGTTACGGAAATATTTAGATTAGCAGCTAGCTCGGTGTCTGGGTGGTCTGGGAGAACCAGAGTTTACGTCTTAGTCAAATAAAAGGTTTCAAGGTCTGTGTTATGTCACGGTGCGGCTCTGTCAAACAAAAGAAAACCAGATCTAAAATGCAGAATCATAACGTTAGCTTCAGATGAGTAACTTAAGAAAACACAGCTATCGACACGAAAGCTATGCGGGTTTCTGAAGAGGCCGCAGAGAATGAATGTTTAGGTGAAAATTAGTCAGTGCTGCTTTTTTTAACCAGACAAAGAGATACTGAAAAGCAACGCACATTGTAAATAGCTAAAGTTCAGTCGGTTTGGATGGAGCGAGTCAGAAACAGAAGTTTTCAAGACTTGCCACAAATTCTCAGTTGGACTTCATTCTCGGCTTTGACTCGGTCAGAGAAACTTCGCTCAAAAGGTCGTTGACACAGGTCTTTTGAAGCATCGCCTTGTGTTTTAGCTCTTCACAGCATGAGGCTGACACTACTGTCTGGTTTACATGCAGGCCAAAACGTTCAGCTTTGGTTTTGTTTGACCCTCAGTGTTTCGTGAGATTAGATTAGGTTACAATTTTGTTGCCAGACACTGATTTGAACATTTTCTCAGCAATTTTTTTTTCCTTTCTGCTCTCTCTGCTTGTGCACTTTCATGTGTTTCTTCAGTAATTTCCTCTAACAAATCTCTGAGGCCTTCATTAAAAAAACAGAAAAAGAAAACTTTAGTTGGAATAAGTTCAACTTATTCCCCCCCCCCCACTTTGCAATGATGGACTTCCACATTACACTATAAAATCCCAGCAAAAGACACTAAGGGTTCGCTTTGTTGGTTCCTGCTTGCAGACATATTATGTTTTGGCATCATCACCACTGAGTGTCGAGTAACAAAAGAAAAGAAAACTGGTATTGGAGATGGGGAAGGGCTGTCGGTGTTGCAGAGCGACGCCTTGCAGACGCAGCACAGACGCTCCGCCGTTACGCTCTTCATCAGAGTGTAAAGCAAACAGAGCCTGCTGGGACACGGGCTGAGCATCAGTCAGACAGTGTGGGAATACGAAATGAAATGACAGGTACTGACATGACGCTGACCGGGGCAGTGTTGCTTTAGCGAGATTCGCAATTACAGCAAAGTTATTGCACACAAGCCACTGGAAAACGGCAAAGACAATGAAATAAGATGCTAATAGATGGCTGTGATATTCCCTGAACTTATTCCAACTAAAGTTTAAATGAGTAAAACAAGGTTTTTTTGTTTTTTACATGCAGTTAAATTATTCTTCAAACATTAAAAAAAATGACTAGCCATCAATTTGTGGACATTTCTTCATATGGAATGTCCTAATGTTTACACTTGATTATATGTAAATAAACGGTTTATCCTGAGTAAAAAACATTGAAGCCCAGTTGGAGTTGAAGTCTAAATCGAGGCTTTAGATTTATTTCATTTTTTCCCCCTAAAAAAACAAAAAACAATCAGGTGATTATTCTTCATGCTCCGCATCCCAGCAGACATAAAAGCACACGCAAGCAGGCCACAGTCAGTAGCAAGGGAAAAGCAAACTTGTCTTTCGCTTCTCTTGTAAATATAAATATTGACTCCACACCCTATAATCATACAGAGTCTGAGGGAAATTGAAATAAACAAGGGTGTCTGAAATTGTGTGTGTGTGTGTGTGTCTCCTGGGCTCTGCGGCTCCAAAGCGCTGACACTGACAAAGACGTTTTTAAAAAAAAATAACATTTTAAAAAAAATGGAAGTGGCTTCGTTTTCAAAAGAAGGGGGTGGAGGGAGGGGAAAAACGGACTCCTTTCACTGTGCCGGAGCTGCATTAATTATTCTGTAGTCTGCGTGTCTCCAGAAACACATGGTTCTTTCAGAACTATGGAGCTTCCTGTCTCCAATTAACAGTGGACATGTATGTTCAACTGACATAAACTCTCACATGAGTCATTCTGCTTAATGTCACCAGAGGAATAAAAACAAGGATTAGGCTGTTTTTGCATTTCGGTGTAATTTCCAGTCATTAATGTGTTTTATGTGGAAAAAACCTATCATATGGATTCTCCCCCCCCCCCGTATTTTTGGAAGCTAAAAGCGCAGCCTGCTGCAAAGCAAAGTCTGCATCTGCAGGCTTTGCTGTTCTGTTCTATGCTCCGTAAATGAGCTCGATTGATTAAAGGGGTCTTTTGAGTCAACACTGAGTTTTGTGTTGCTGTTTATCCGGGTAGGTCTTTTATGAGTCATCAACGGTCTCATGGCAACACTCAGAAATGCTTTTATTTTCAAGAGCTCATCAGGCCGTTTCTGGTTTCCCAAAGTCATTAGCAGTGTGATGGATTCTGAACTACAAAATGAACTCGTGTCACAGAAATGTGCAACTTTAGTTTGAAAAATAAAAACATTTAAGTTTTTTTGGGGGGGTATTTATGAAAATGATCACGTCTGAATTTTGATTAATTGGCACATATTGTTCTATCCATAATAAAAGAGTTACCTGCCATTAGAGTGATGAGATGTTGTTCAGATGTTCATTTTTAATGAAGAAAAAAGAAGATAAACAAAAAAAACAGTCTTTCATAGCATAAATTAGTGTTCTATTATTCTGCAATGTTCTAGATATTGACAAAAAAAAAGGTTTTTTGATTTTAAGTTATTAAAAAAAATATGACTCGCATCTTTAAATACTGCCTATTCAACACTGGATCCTTTCCCCATGGGCACAAAGTGGGGTATTTCATACATATTTTTATACAAATTTCATAAAAATTGCATTTTTTGCTACAAGACCGTATTTATTTTACATCATAGCACAACAGCCAGGTTTATGTCAGAGAAAATTAGTGTTCACGTCTGTGAAGAGGAGCAGATGTTTCCCTGTGACGATCACCAAACCACTTTTTCAAGTATCTGTTGCTTTTTTTTTTTTTTTTTACAGTATGTAAACATGTATTAACATTTCTTTTTCCCTCAACAAAAGTCAGAGTATTCTCAAATGTACAGTGACTTACAGGCGTATTCTTACAGCTTGGAACTTTGTCACGTTTATTCACAGTATAACTACAAATTTTAACGTATTCTATTAGGACAGATTGAAGGGACTGTAAACGGACAGACGGATAACTTGTCGTTACTTACACAACGTTCAGTACAAAGAAACTACACCTAGGAAACTCGGTGATATGTGATTGTTTTATTTAAAAAAATACAGGGTAACTTCTCTGAGAACAGCAAACTGCAACACCAGTGGGAAGGGTTTGGTTTCTTTATCAGTGCAGCCCAGGGATTGGGTAACAACAAAACAGATGTTTTGTATCTTGGTTGTTTTATCAGCCTTGACATGAGTTATGACCACTGGAGGGAACCTGACAAAGAACAGAGAGGCGAGGAAAGAGATTTGAGCAATGTGACGGTGATCTCGTTGACGTCTGCTCCATGGTTTTCTGAGTGTTGGTAAAGGAGTGAGTACCTCATTTGTTATGCTTCTTGTAGATGGAAAGATACTCTTGCACATCGTCAGGGGAGCCCAAGACGACAGGGACCCTCTGGTGGATGTTGGTGGGCTGGATGTCCAGAACGTTCTCTGACCCGGTAGTGGCCTTGCCTCCTGCCTGCTCCATGATGAAGGCCATGGGGTTGCATTCATACAGCAGCCTCAGCTGAACAAAAAAGACGAGACAATTGGCTTTGCTTGGATTTTTAAT
This sequence comes from Xiphophorus hellerii, assembly GCF_003331165.1. NCBI lineage: Eukaryota > Metazoa > Chordata > Actinopteri > Cyprinodontiformes > Poeciliidae > Xiphophorus > Xiphophorus hellerii. Next base: position 23,041,523 of record NC_045679.1, on the reverse strand, counting down.
CAATTTAACAAGGACTACCTGAAGAAGATGATTTTTGCTTTCAGAATCTCTGCTTCCTCACCTTGCCCTTTGGACTCTTATCGTTAGCAGGGTATAGGAAGATCCCGCCGTACACCAGCGTTCGGTGAACATCTGCCACCATTGAGCCAATATATCTGCTGCCGTACGGTGCAGAACCGTCCTGGATACAAGATTCACAGAGTTCAAACTTTGTATCTGTTACAAATATAAATATATCTCATCGGTTTATGATTACCAGAGTCTCATTGGGTGTGCTGTGCTTGCATTGGCTTTACCTCGGGGTGTTTCTTCTTGTGAAGGTACTCCGTCACGTCCGGATAGAAATGCTGTGCATACCCTTCGTTCAAACTGTAGATTTTACCCTTCTTCTTGATTTTCACGTCTCGATCTACCAAAATAAACTCGCCGATTGCCTGAAGAGAAGCGTCGTTAAAAAAAACAACATTTTAGTGTTGGGTGCAGTCGTCCAATCTTCGTCTAAGCTGGAGGAAGTCGAGGAACAGCAAAGAGGCAGTTAGATCTCAGGTCTTACGGGGTCCAGCATGAAGCCGTTCACGCCCTGCCCAGTGGAGATGACCATCATGGTGGCGCTGCCGTACAGGGCGTAACCAGCTGCTACGATGTTTCTGCCGGGCTGTAGGGCATCCTGCTCACATGGCTCGCCAGCTGTGGTCTGTGGAAAATGGGGGGTAATTTTCAAAAAATGGCGCTGAGACGTGGGAAAACCAATACGACTTAATGAACACGTACGTTGTTCTGGACATTTCGGCAAATCTAGGCTTTTGTTTCATTTTCCGAGGAAAATTTCAAAGGCTGACGGGATGTAAAACCATTACAATTTCAAATTAGACAAAGTCAAGCCTCATTCCTATAGTATAAACTGAAGGTTCTGTCAACCTTGTCTGTAAAATCGCCACAGTTATGTTGCTAAAGCCGTGGAGCATGTACTTCATTTAATTCTGTGTTTTAATTACCTGTTAAGTCAAAACATGGATCTGTGAAACAACACATCAAACCTAAATTAATCAAGTTTCAGGCTCGAAAATCTGTGGAATTAGCTAAGTAATGTCCTCCATGACACTGTTAGTTAGCACTACAAAGTAATAACAATGTATTTATCTGCATTTTATGCTCTTAGAATATTTATAATTGTTAATCAGGACCATAAACAGACATAAGTGTTAGAAGAGCATGTAAACCCTTATATGAAAGTAAACCGCATAGTGAACAAGGAAAAAAGAACGTAAAATCTGTTTAAATGACCATTTGTTTTTCTTTCCATCCAGCTTCAGTTGTTTTTTCTTTTTTATTTGACTCATAAACTCCGCAAGGCAACAAGTGGGTCACTACTGTTAATGAAATGACTTTATAGCACAAGGCTATAAAGTCCTAAGCTGTAATTTTTAACATTCCTATAACACCATCTACTCCCAAGAAAGAGCAATATTCTACAGGGGAATAATGAAATCCATGTTATATGTAGGTGAAAAGACAGATCAATATCAACAATGCATATTTACCATATTTACATATGGTTTTCATTTCTTTTTACATATAAAAATCGGAGAAGCGTTACATGCATTTGTTTTCTCTTCCCTTTACTTTAATAGCCCTTAAAAATCCAGTGCAAGCAATTGCCTTAAGAAGTCACCGAATTAGAAAGCAGTCTATTAGTGTTCACAAATGCTCTCCATCAAATCAGAACGGTAACATTGATACCGAGATAAAATTGCACACAGCTGGACTGCTAACTTACAAGATGACGTTTACAGGCAATTAACGGCCACTGATTTTATCAAGACGTGCCAGAGTAAGAGAGGTTGAATATAATAAACGCACGGCACAATTTTTTAGTTGCAAAAAAAATATTTCAAAATGAATAAGCAATATAATTTTTCTCTCACCTCACAGTTATGCACCAGATTGTGTTGACTTGTCAGGTAAAAATTGCCAATGATCCTCACTGATGTTTGGGGTTGTAATATTTACTGTACGTCAATGGTTTTATAGTTCTTTGGGAAAGAATAACAGCAACAGCTGAACCGTTTACCTTATTCTACCACAAGGAGGCGCTACAAGACCAACATTGAACAGTATGTGGAGCAGTCCATGTGTTCCCGCTGTGTGCGAGCATCAATTGCTGTTTTTAGATGCAAGCGTGTCTAAAACATGTCTTTAAAAAAGGCCCACAACTGCATTTTCTTGCATCTTTTTGCAAACAATAATGACATAATATATTTCCATGTATTTCTAATTAAACAGGGTCATTGACCTTTTTGTAGATGGCAAAGATTGTCCCAATGGAGACAAGACAGTCGATGTTGGAAGACCCATCCAGTGGGTCAAAGCAGACGATGTACTTTCCCTTCATAAAGACAGGAAAAACTGTTATCATTATTAAGAGGAGGTCAACGAAATCTTCTGACAAACATAACTACACGCATACTCTCTTATCTGGCTCCACTATGATGGCTTTCTCGTCTTCCTCTGAGACCAGGACGCAGGAGGTGAAGGATGACTTGATCATGTTGATCACCAGGTCGTTGGACAGGACGTCCAGCTTCTTCACCTGGTCGCCCGTCACGTTGGTGCTTCCAGCGATCCCATATCTGCACACGGAGAAAAGAGGAGTTATCTTTACAGCAAAAGCTGAATTTTTACATCAATAAATCAAATATTGATTGTGATGTAATGATGGAAACAAAGCAAAACACAACAAAATATTTTGCAGTAATGAGTTAGGATAATCCATTATGTCCTCAACCTCTGAACTCAGGGGTTGTGTACGGCATGTTTAGAGTTTGAACTTGTCCCCTGACCAAAGGTAAACTGCATGCTGACTTTCATGTTGACCCTCCTATCAGAGAAAACTAAAACAATGTTTAAATATGCTCTCATATTGACTAAAACCAGTTCATTGGACACATAACTGCAATTAAAATCGCAAAAATGTAAGAGTTTACAAGAAATGAATGCACATTTTTGCAATACTTTATTGCTTTGAATAAAATACTGAGTGCTACTCACAGGTTAGCAAGCCCAGCCTTCCTGACTGCAGAGGAAATAGCTTTGACAGCGGTGCAGATGGAGTTCAGCAGGGTTGTCAGTTCTCCCGTTCCTTGGGCCTTCCTGCCTTGCTCCAGAACAAACCTGGTGAGGGTCACCACGTTGGTGTCGAAAGCTCCTCTATCGGACATTCTGCTGGCTGGCTGGCCTGCTGGGACTGCGACCTAATGCTCAAAGGGGCCGAGGAAAGAGTGTGTCCAGCGTTAAAAGTGGACTCTAGAGCAAAGATAGGAGATGTTGGAGGGGCGTGCAGCTCTTCCAGCCAATCACAAGTGACATGTCTAACAGGTAGAGGTTGATTTCATCAACACTGTGATTGTGTGTCTGAAAGAGCAAAGTCCAAAGGTAGTGGACGTGTTTTTTTTAAAGCAGCTCTTGTAGATATTGAACAGTTAAAAGAGTGTTTTGCCAATAAAGCACACATTTAGATTCAAACTAAATGATTCAAACTTTCAAACTTAGATTCAAACTTATCAAATAAGTTGATATGATATGTTTTGACAGTAACTGAATGTATACCCACAGGCATCCCAAAGTCAGCACTTTTCTCAATCAGCCTTGCAAAACTGCTTAATGTTGCTTTTCACAGCATGATCCCGAAAAAGTCTAAAGTTCGAGGTGCATTTGGGAAAGAATGGTTTCTCGGTGTGCAGATTATCGGCTTACTGAACCGTCTATTTGCAATGAATAGATAAAATGGAGCAAGGATACGTCATTTGCATAGATCATAAGGTTATTTGGGTATAGGTCTTATCACAAAACAGGCGAGGAATCTGCTTTGAACTTAAGACGACCCCAGAAACGCTACCATGAGATAATGAATGACTGGTCTTTACACGATCTGGTTGAAAGTGAATTTGTAGAAGGGATTTTAATAAACTTAACAAGCAAAAATAAATGTAGAAATCAATCTTTAAAAAGAATAAGATAAAAGCAGGACAAATTTTAAAGCTGGTCAAATTTGCAAATTGAAAAAAAAAAAAAAATCCCACAAAAAACACCATACTTAAATGCTAAAAACAAAAGAAAAAAAAAAAGCATTTCCAAAACTTGTCCACACGATGTCGCTGTTCATCGTGGAACGTAACTGTGCTACAAGTGAATAAATGGGGTAAAAATAAATAAAGAAATAATATTTAAATAATATATCATATGCTACTATAATAATAATTATTATTGCTGTTGTTGTTTATTTATTTGTTTACTCCAGGCCCCTTCAATAAATTTGAATAACAATGAAAAGTCCTTTGAGTTTAGTTATTCAATTCACGAAAGGAAACACACCTCATATATTAATTACAGACAGACTGATGAGTTCAAACTATTAATTTTAAAAAAAATTATCATTTTCTTACAGCTAATAAAAACACATTTGTCTATTTTCACACAAATGAAAACTGCGCCTTGATTAAAATAATGCTTAATACCTGCTTAATTGTTATCTTCCAAGGTGCTCTTAATCTGACAAAAGAGCTTCATCAACTATTTATTTTCTAATCAGACTAGAAGATTAACATAGAATTGGATTTTATTTTTGGGAATTTTAATTTTCCCCATCGTACAGATGACCATATCGTCTCACAACAGAACTATAAAGATAATACATGCTTTGTAATCAAAGATGAGAACAGAACTGATGAATATTTCACTACGACCATCGCTCATCACATGAAATGCTTCCCTGCCAGCAGCGCCTTGTCGTCTGCGCAGGCGCAGCGACTGACCTATCCGCTTGGGGAGAGAACTTTGTTAAGGTGAGGGTTAGTGGGCAAAAACATAGGTGAAAAGACGAAATGTGACAACGTAGGGGTGGCCTCCGCACACTGACGCCGCTGTTTGACTTTTCTTGGGTACTGAGTTATTTAAAAACTGGAGTTTTATGGTCTGCTTCACACTAATGAGCTGCGAGCTTCCATTCTGTGCTCCTGCTGCCACGCAGGTGAGTTTTAAAGGTACCAAGCTTCACTGAGAACTCTAATTTTAAGTGGTTGTCCTTCCATGGTTTAAACGTTTTTCTAGCTGACAAGTATTTCTGAAGGGAAATTTTAAATAATAGAAACACAGACTTGCATGCAAAAGAAATGACAAATGAAAGGAAATACAAAGTTACCTAGTTACCCGACCATAAAGGCTGGTTCTGTCAGTATTTGCCTTTTTTTTTATGCTGGCTAACATTTATGTGCCACACCTCTCACCCAATGAACCCTATGCCCACTTATTATTATTATTAATTAATTCACATTAGTTCCTTGTTTTACATTTTTAGAAATGCTGCTATATTCCCTGCAGTCTTTGACTAAGTATTTAACGAAAGCAAGAATATACATAAAGGGGAGACATCCTTTAGTCCTCTAAATGCTGAGAACAGCAGCTGCTTACTGATGAGAAATTGATATGGAAGTTGTGCCATGAGTCTTAGCCTATTCCTCAGAGGAGTTTTGCAGAATTAGCTATCATGTAGCCTAGCCAGGTATTGCATTACCTCTATGCAAGCATTGTACAGTCAGCTGTTATTGAACCTGGGCTTGGAGAGAGAAAGTGGACACAAAAGTGAGGCAGTGAGAGAAAGGACTAATAACTGTGATGTAAAGCAAAGTGTGTGTACCGTTTCTTTCTTTGTACAGTATTTACATGCAGATGTTGGATTGGACGTAAACGGACATTATGGCTCAAAACAATTATATCCTGAGAAATGTGCCAGGTAACTATTGATTTTCTATTATTGAAGTGTTACAGTTCGTAATCATTTCTGAATGATTTGTACATGTCTATGTGTTTCATAGGTGTTCAGGTATTACATTACAGATTTGTATTCTGAGCTTACAAGAATTTGAAATCCTCTGGTTTGAGGCAACATTTGCAAATTAAACACAAATGCAATAAGTTGCAAATGTATTGTTTCAAGTAGTTGCTCTACTTTTTGTTTACTCACTGTCTAAAATAATTGGGGGATGTCTGTGGCTTAAAAACTTGCCAAGACAGAGAATGGCTGGGCATTTAGAGGGAGAGTTTTTGCAGTAATTATAGAGTGGATTCAGGCTATGAAAAGAGACATAGCATTTTGGAAAGGAATGGCTGCTCAAAACAGCGCCTGTGTGAGCGGAAAGTCTTCCTGTGTCCCTCCTCCTCTGGTGGGATAGGCTAAAGGAGATTATGGTCAAAAGCAGTTCATGGTGGAAGTAGGCTTTTGACTTGCGTAGCAATGTCCATACAGGAGCACATCGTGCTGAGGTAAGGACAAAGGTGTATTTTTGCTTTGTAATGTGTAGTTTTTAGTAAATTTTGAACCAAATACAAAAAATTTAATGTATGTACTGTTTACTTAGATGTTTATCCCATAAACTTGTGTTCCTTCAGTTTTATTTGTTTTTAGAAATGTATTTACACGTTTCTGAAAAGTAAAGCTCGACTCTTGGCCCAACAGGTCAAAAGAGCAAAGACTGTATTCCTGAATACCAGGGAACTGAATCCCATTATCCGTTGGACTTGGGTGGCATCCAAAACATTATCACTATGAAGCGCCTAAGCCTTAAAAGAAGGCCCAGAGGGGTTCTCAACGATGTGGAAAAGACACAGAGTGGTGCTTCAAGTGGCCCGGTGCATTCTGCCGAGTCCCTGTCATTGCCTGGCAACGATGGCACGAGATTACTGGGCATGTCTTCTTCGGCCAAAGGTCGACCTCCGTTACCTCCGCCACATAGTTCCTTACTGGATGACAGACGTTCCAAGGGTGGAGGTCCGGGCAACTCTCAGAGACACGCAGAACCAAAACCTCAACAAACTGAGAGAAACGCAGCTTCACAAAGACCAAGCCCTGGCGTAGAACAGACAGTCTTGGAGACTCATAAAAACATAAGCCAATCTCCCCCTCAACCCCTTCCCCGTCGCCGACTAGCTAGTTTTGGAGGCATAAGCCCTTCTGGGTCACACTCACCCTTCACAGGGCTGGGTGCATATAATCAGAACAACAATGGCAACAAGCCTGATGATGACATGAGTGCCCACCTTACCTCATCCCTCGGAAGTAGAGGCAGCACCGGGTGCCTGACGTTGAGCCCACAGAGTTCTGGCAGAAATACTCCAGTTACAAGCCTTGGGTCTATGCACCTACAACATGTCCGTGATCAGATGGTGGTAGCTCTAAAAAAGCTAAAGGAGTTGGAGGAGCAGGTGAAAATCATTCCTATTCTTCAAGTCAAAATATCTGTCCTTCAGGAAGAAAAGAGGCAGCTGGTCTCTCAGCTGAGTGACAGCAAGAGTTTAAACGACATGACCTGGAAAACATGTCTTGGAGAAGATGGGATTGACTTTGAGAATAAACGGCACACTGAAACAGAGTCCAAAGGCACCAATGAAAATGTTTATACTGACTTTAGAGAGTTCAGGGACCTCACTGAAGAGATGCAGGCATTGGAAAGAACCATCAAAGGAGGACATATGCTTTCATGGCAAGAAAAAGGGCATAGTCTATTGCACAAAAATACTACTACCTCTATTGGCATTAAAACTGACATTGATACGAAAATGGCTTCATCTAAAACCTCAAAAGAGAACAAATCTGTGCACACAGACCAAGTAGAAACCAGATCCATTGCAACAGAAGTGACTGAAGTCAGTCTTGGAATTCACACAAAACATGAAGCAGAGCTTGAAGCCCAGCAACTACTAAATGCTGCCTTAAAGGAGAGGATTTCCCAGTTAGAAACCGAGTTAAGAGAATCAGCTCTTCAGACAGAGTTGACCCGTCTAAAACTGGAACTTCAGGCAGCAGGAGCAAGGAACCGTGTCGACAAGACCTGCTTTGCTAAGCCGCACACTGCAAGTGTAGGCACAACAGCAAGACCGTTCACTCAAAGTCAGGGAGTTGGCAATCATAAAGAGTTTCAAGATGCCAGCACTGGTGAAGCAACAGAAACAAAAACTGTGGGGGTATCTTGCAAGCCTAAAATGACGGATATTTGTACAGGCCTGGATGTTCCCATGAGCCACTGGGAGATTAGGGAGAGAGTGGAGACCAGTGAAAAAGCCGTTGGGATACAAGTTTTCACAAGCACAGTGGGAGTTGGGACAGACATAAAACTATCTGATGCCGAAAGCAACACAGAGCTACCACTAGAAAAGCTAGTGTTTCAGAAAGAAAAAGTGAAGTGTCATTCTGTGGCTTGTGGGGCCTACTCTGTTGACTTGACTATTTGCGAGTCAAAGGAAATGATTTCCCAAGGTATTACCACAGATTCAATCAGAAGAGTCGATCAGGGAATACTGGCATCGCCCCAAACGGCTTCCCAGCGTACCAATACAGTATCCAGTTCAGTGTCTCGCTTCACCAACACCAGTCAAACCTTCAGCAATGACTCCAGCACAAACACACTTCTCAGCAAGCATGACAAGCACACCAACACCAGCCACACGTTCACTCGGACCATATCAGTTGGCAGTGGGGTTGGAGGGATTATTTGCACAACGGAAACCCGCACAGTTGGTGTAAATACAGCAAATTCAGAGTGTTATTCAAAACTACCACCAGACACAGTGAACAAGGCAACCAGAGACTGTGGTGTTGGGTTAACAAACATTTATGAGAATTTCCTTGTGGGACTAAAAACACGCAACATGGCCTCCGGACCATCTCACATTCCTGACCCTATCAAGACAAGGAGCATAGGTGTAGGCGACGGTAGGATACGGGATTTTTCTACGTCATCTTGCGCACCTAAGCCAAAGTTCCAGCAGTCTTCACAATTTCAGTGGGATCACGAACTGAACCATTACATAGAGAAGATGCACAGGCTCTTAAAGGAGAATGGAGACCTTCTCACAGGGTACCAAAGTGACCATTACCCCAGCTCCAAACCACTGAGCAATTTCAAAAGTATGACAGAAGGAGAGGCAGTTATACATCGATTCACCTCTCATCCAACAGGTAAAACGATAGAGGCTCCAATTTATTGCTTAACATATTTCTTTTATGTATGTAGTATGTGTTGGTAATTGTTCTGGTACATATTAAAAAAAACAACTCTCAAGAGCGTACACACTTTTGTTAAAAGTTCACTTGACACTTTTTGATTTATGTCACCATTCAATCTTCTTTCGTTGGAGTTTATCAGCCTGCCACACCTTAACTTGGTTATGTCTTTCTAATCTACTTTAGAAAGGTTTTGTTGTGAGGACAACTCTTGTCCACAGATTATCTTCGAATGATCCTGTAAGAGTTCTCAGATTTAGTTCTGAACTTTGGCATTTGAAAACCTTTATTCTCTTGCGATGAAGCTATTCTCTTGCTTCGGACTCATCGAGAAACGTGATTATGCTGATCATTACCATTTTTTTTTTACTTTGTGTATCATCAAAAATATGTTGCACAGAGCTGAAAACCCTTAACAGAACAAAAAGTAGAAATTTTTCCCTGTTTAAACCACAACACGTCATCCCACCAGGTATTAAAAGATTTTATAGGCTGGGTGTTTTCTGTGGAAGAAAATGCTGCTGTTTTCCTTCTGTAATTTCAATCTTATTGTGGAGAAAACAGAAGATTACATGCTGAACAAAATCAATACTCATTGGAAAATGTCACTGCTGCTGTCAGACTTCCTGACCAGTTTCCATCTGGTGTTTTCAGCAATTCTGGATAAAACACTGTGATTCTAGCTTTTTACCAGTATTGAGGAATATCTTTACATCACTATATAGTACAAGGCCGAATAACTTTATACCCTTCTTCTGACTGATGCCTTTTTAGGAATTTATTAGATTTTTGTGTAAAATCCTACAAGGACAGGTAAGCTGTATTTTATGTGCATTAGATTTGTCCTGTTCCATGTTTACTTGTGTTCTGGCATTTGCTTCTTTTTTTTTAACATTGTTTCTTTTTCATTTCTATTTTGTCATTCTAAATTGCCTTACATGTACAGCAATGTGGGCCACTTATGTTTTGAAATATCCTTACAAATAAATTTCACTCTGAGATGTAAGATCCAGAAGACAAAATACTGAAATTACATTAAAATGTATTTCGAGAAGGTACTATTTTAATTGTGTGCACACTTATAGAACCAGATTATTGCACATTTTTTATGTTATTTGTCCCTCCTAGCAACTCTTTGTCTGTTGTGTCACCTTATGTTTTTAAGTTACTTATCATAATCTTATTTTTTTACATCTGGAATTTGACAGGGGTGCGTACACTTTTGAGAGCCCCTCTAAAAAACCCTAATATGTAAAATGCATTGTTTATCAGTCGTGTCATTTTGATGCTAATCTTTCCTCTTGTTTTCTCTACTGTAACACAGATTTGCTTTCCCCATCTCAGCCTTTAAATGTCTCCAAAGAACACTCAGAAGTCTCCCAACAAGATGGTAATGCATCAGAGGTGAAGAAAATGATAAAAATGTTAGAGCAACAAGCAGCCTCCGCAGTTCAAGGCAAGCAGAGTTCTTTCTGTTTACGTATATCCTACACTGGGTGTCCCAGGTTTATCTCCTTTAGAAACTCTCTCAATGTCCAATGCTAATGAGTCAGGCTTAAAGATTTTTCACAGTGCAGTATAAAGCTGTTTAAAGATCCGGGAATGTGGCTCCCTTTGGTTTGGCCTGTGGCATGCACTTGCAATGTTTGGAATGATATTTGGTTTTGGAATCCATCATGTCCCACATAGCAGTTTGTGGCTTTGGATCTAAAATTAAAAGGGCTTCGTAGGAGGAACTGGTGTCTGGAAATGCTTTCTCTCTTTTCTTGACGTGGAAGAATTTTAGCGATTACATGACACCGAGACTGACTGAGTTTGTTTTGTAATGCATGATTATTAGAAGTGTAGACCTAAACAAAATCTCAGAAGATCCAGATCAATAAAGCACATACCTATGAGAATTTAGCAGCTTTTGACACATTGCATTTATAGATTTCAATGGACCTTATGAGGGGATTTATGAGGTAGACCATCACAACGTATGGAAGAAAAACAAAAAAACTGTTTTCAAATTATTTTCCATACAACAATCTAAGGAGTGTCACATTCATATACTGTAGGTTAAATCTCCATTAGTGTGATATGCTTTAAAAAATCTGGTTCATCCAAATGGGTTCAATGCTCAGGCTTTGAACGTCTCGTAGAGCATTTTTCAATCCATCATTGGTCATTCACCTAAACAGACATCTACAGAAGATTTCTGCCAAGTTCTAATTGTAGTTTCAATATAATCCACGTAGCAGGTAAAATAAACATGTGGAACAATGTGCTCTTCTCAAATTAAACCCAAAAATGAACTTTTTGGCTTACCTTAAAAAAAAAATCCCATCTGTGTGAGAAAACTAAGTATGCACCCCGAACACACCGTCGCTCTGGTCATTAATGTTAGTAGCAGTGTCATGCTGATGCACCACATCCAATCTCACTGAATCTGAACTGTTTAGGCGAAAAATTCAGACTCTACTGGTGCAAAGCTGACCAAAATTGCAGCCAAAAATGTGGCTGATGCATGCCACATTTTTAGATTCAGATTTTTATTTGAAAAAATGGTTAAAAATTTATCATTTTTTGTTTTTGTTGTTTGTTTTTGGTCAATCATATACATCTCTTATAAATAGTGAGTTAGAGGTTATCGACAAAAAATGGAAAGAGATGAAATACTTTACAAGGAGCTGCAAATGACGAATGAAATACAAACCTTGCTGTGATATTTGATAATAAACCTACAACAAACATGTCAAAGATGTTCTTTTTTGGTTTTAGACCGCCTATATTAAAAGAGAAAATGTACAGCATATGTTGTGGTACACGATTTTCTCTCACCGTCTAAATAAAGTGAAGTGTTCATTAGGGCTGTTGTAAACAAATATTTTAGTAATCGAGTAATCTATCGATTATTCTTACGATTAATCGAGTAATCGGATTAAAAAAAAATAAAGTAATACAGTGGTAAATCTAACATAACAGCAATATTTCTACCGCATATCAACATCAGTCCAATTTTTCACAGCTGAGCTTCCCTAACAGTTACCTTTCCGTAGTTTAGCAAATTAACTCATAACAATAATAGCTCACAAAGATCTGAAATTATATTCAATTCAATAATAAAGAGGCAGGCTCACAAATACGCTTATAAAAAATGTCTATTCTCCAGCTTTTGGTTTATGCATTCATCTTCAGTCAGTTTAATAGATGAACTCTCACCTTGCCCAAACATTTACAGCTTCTGTGTTTATGTTAGCGACGGGATTTGACAACTTTGTTCGTCACACACAGAAACTCATCTACCAGCTACTTGCCGCCACGATGATTTCCGCCACCCATTTGTTGAGACCGGGACGATATGAAATGTATTTTTCCGGTTCTTCCGTAAAGGTACACTTATATTAATCATCTATTGCACAGCCGCCTGCAGTGTTCAGTCTATCCGCTCACCTGGATAAATACACCTGCAGCTCTTCCCCGCTGTTCGCTCTGAATCGCCACCAGGCAGCAGCTCCGGGAGGAGAAAAGCTGCCGTACTCCAGGCATCGTGCCAGTCATTTTAAGGATGTTAATTGGTACCCCAAAAAACGACAAAAGATCCAGACATTATCATCAATCAATAAAATTCTCCCAGGCCGAACTTGAAAACTGGACGTTATGCTGCTAACACTTAGCTTTCGTCAACAACTCAGGCGGAAGTGAGAGCTCCGCGCAACGCAAGTAATAATCCGGCCGGAACACGGTGCGCTAAATAACAAAATGGAATTTAATGAAGCTTCGAGGCAGATAAATTTTCCTCAAGGAATTTTAATAATCGAGGTACTCGAATCATTCGAGGAATCGTTTCAGCCCTAGTGTTCATTCACATTTTGGTGGTCTCAGTCAGGTAAAGCAGCTGACTCATGTTTAGAAAATAAAATTCTCTTATTCTGTCGCACAAAGCACAGTATGACACATATTACATTACATAAGAGAGATGTAAACTAACATTATTTAAAATGTTTGCACTTTACCAACAGACAGGCTTAAGGCTGTTGTTATTTTCTTCTTGGATGAAACCTTTTGGGGAGTTTGAATGGAGATAAACTGCTTTTGTATGTGAGCAATGGACGTTCAAGAATGCAGTTAAATCCTAAGAGTGAAGGCCTGTGTTTTTACTTCCAGACAGGTCAGCTAATGCCTCTAAGCCATGGTCTGCCATGAAGAAACAGGGTGCTGACCAGTGCCACAGCAGCAACAGGAAAAGCATGAAATTTATGAAGGTGTCTGCAGGGTAAGTTTTTAACTTCCAGGAAGGTTTTACAGCTGGAGTCCTCAAACGGTGGTGATGAATTAATTCAGTCTTAGGTGTACTTTAGCTTTTACGCATCACCTTGGTTCGATAGATTGGAGCCGACATCCGCTTTCGAGCACGAGGAAAGAGAAGGGAGAGGAAGCGACACCTTTGGAAAGGTTTCCCAAGATGGATGGCAAGCAAAAAAAGGAAAAGATGGCTCCAACAAAGGATCAAAAGGCAGTTTGAAATTGTCTAGACAACACAGGTAATGGAGAAAGTATCTGTGTGAGTTTCTACAGCCAACAACAACATAAAACACCATCAGCTTGATTTTTATGTGAAATGTTCTTCTGACCAAAACCAACTTTGCTATTTTTCAGATGCAATCTAAGTGAAAGGATGTTTTCTGCGTGCCAAGATTTAAAGATGCACCTGAGCGAGCCCCCGGCCACGTCCAGCAGAGAATTGGTATGTTGTTCAAGAGGAGAGATTCATCAGCGCATCTGAAGTTTTTCTCAAATGCCTCTTTTAATCTCCTCTTTCCACATCCATCAGTTCTTTTGGCCTCTTGTCTGGTTTGTCTCAGTCGCATGCCAACCAAATGTCACTTTTTGATCCAAAATCTGGTTTGCTCTGCGAAACAAATCCTGAAAGTGTTCAGACATATGTTGGTTATTTTCCTAAGTCTTCCTCTTTCCTCCCTTGCAGCAGGATTGCCTGCGCTCGCTCCAGCAAGAGTGGTTCTCCGTTTCCAGCCAGAAGTCGGCCGCTCCTGACACAGTAGGGGAGTACTTGTCCGCGTTCCGGATGATTTCACCCTCAGTGTTGCAACACGTAGTCAACATGGCTGATGGCAATGGAAACACAGCGCTACACTACAGCGTGTCTCACTCCAACTTTGGTGTGGTCAAGAAATTGCTTGATGCAGGTACATAAATGTTTCCTTTAAAAGCTAACCTCAGCAATGAATCCATATTTTCACTACATGGCTGAACGTTTACAGGCGTATTATAGTATGTGAATTTCAACCATTTTAATCCTCCTTTTCAGTACAAAGCTACTCGGATATGTACTAATTCTTATATGGTTTACTTCATAATTTGGATAATTTGGATAGCAAAACTTTGTTTACAACTGAAGTGTATAGAAAATGAATTGCTTTTTCTTATCTTAAATTGTGGCATGTCTCTGTGCTTATTTTCCTTTGCTTTGATAACTGCAAAAAGGAAATCCAGTGCGGTCAATTGATCATTCAAAGCGCCGCTCAATATACCAAGGAAACAGCCTAGTTAGAGTCCAGACCCAAATCAAGTTCAACATCTGTGGTATAAACCAATAATCGCTGTTCACAAACACACTCCGACTAATCTGTCATAATCTCAGGAGACATGCAGCTGTAATGGTGATCAACATTTTTTTCCTTTTAAGTATTAAATCAGGGGGACTGAATGCATAGCCGTGCCAAACTTTTCAGTTTTTTGCGAATCGTGTTTCTGCCATTTCACAAATATGTAGAACTTTGTGTTTGCCTATCGTGAAATAGAAAAAATGCACAAATACGTGGAAGGTGAAGGTTCTAATGTGACAAAATATGAGAGAGTTGAGGTGGTATTAATAATTCTGCAAGTTGTTGTGTAGAAGTTGCACTCCGGACTCCAAATCCTGTTTTTCCATGAAATTTATGTCCCATTTCATAAGCGATTTCTTAACTTCTGCATAGAGTGGTATAAATCGTCTTCTATTTTTGCCCTGATTGACTTTTTGACTGACTTGCTAAGAAACTCAAAGGCCATACAACTCAAGGCGAGGCCATTCAGGGCCTCTGCAGTGTAAGTGGAAGTGGAAAACAGATTTACAACCTTGCTGCTGCAGGTTGCAAAAGCCAATCAATTTGAGACAAGCAAGTGCGGAGCATAAATATATTAAGAACTAATTATTTTTCAATGTCACATGCAGGCATCAATCATGCTCCTGAGTGAGCATAATTATTATGTTTCTCGGAAAAGGCTGGCAGTGAAATATCAACCGTCCGTCACTGGCAAACATCCAGACCTTCACGAAATGCGAGAAGCTGGGATGTGTCAAGGTCGTTTGATGCTTCATATTATCAACTTATCTTTAGCAAACTGTTTTGTCACACTGCAGCCGCGTTGTTGTTGTTGTTTTGTTTAGCTTTTCTGCTGTGTCTATAAATTATTGCTTGTAGTAGATGTTATGAAAATGGTTATACATGCATACACCGCCAAAAAACCCCACAAAATCTCACAATGTGTTTCTGGTCTAGTTTCTACTGCAAACATCTTAGTATCCTTAAAATGGAACATAACTAACTTGTAACTTTTCAGCAAGATACGGGAGCTTGTTTTAAGGCGGTAATTCCTTAATATTACAATAATGAAAAAGCACCGGCAGATAATTTCACTTGTAACAATATAACGTTATAACGTTTTGTTATAAGTGAAATAATCTGCCAGTGTAACAGCATATTACCGTCTACTTAGATTTCACACTTTTTCTTGCTGCATTTTGAAACTTGATTGAGTCAGAGTATTGTAGCATATTTCTGCTGCTGGTTACTTTAACTTTAAAAAAATAAATACAAATGTTCTCACCACAGAGGTGTGCAACGTGAATCAGCAGAACGCAGCGGGTTACACTCCCGTGATGCTGGCTGCGCTCGCCGCCGTGGAGCGTCCTGACGACATGAGGGTGGTGGAGCAGCTCTTCTCTAAGGGAGACGTCAACGCCAAGGCCACCCAGGTCGGCTCCGGACTAATTCAAAGAGTCTGATAAAGATTTAGAATTACAATCAAATGTGCTTTTTTGTGGGGTGGGGGGTGTTAATTAATTATTGTTTAATTACATTATAAAAAATTTAAAACAAGAAACACTGAATATTTTTTAGATTGTATGTCTTGTCCCCGCATCTACATTTTATTGACACTGTTTACTAGAATTTCTCTTTTAAAGTTGCTTTATTGCAATCCTTTCAGTTTGTTTTAGCCTTTCACTTAGCAGCAAAATTATCTGTAGTCAAAATTAGTTTACTCTTCTAAAGAAGCTTTAGTTTACTCACTATTTAGATATATATGAAAGTATTCATATCCAAAAAAACGGTGTTTAATTGGAATTTTGTTACAGATCCAACACAAAGTAATTTTACAGATTAAATTCTAATCATTCATTTTAGCCTCTCTAACTTAAATAACTGAACTTTAACTCCCCCTAAATAAAATCCAGTGCGACCAAATGCCCTCAGAGTTCAGCTCAATATTAAAAGGCCGTTTCTCTTCATTCACTGCCATCATAAACACAACTCTGTGAGTGGGACCCCTCTCTCTGCAGGCCGGTCAGACGGCTCTCATGCTAGCTGTGAGCCACGGCAGGCTGGACATGGTTCGGGCTCTCCTGGCGCAGGGGGCAGAGGTCAACATCCAGGACGACGAGGGCTCCACGGCGCTGATGTGCGCCAGCGAGCACGGCCACGCCGACATCGTCAAACTGCTGCTGGCGCAGCCCGACTGCGATGCCACCCTGACTGACAGCGTGAGTCATTTCCTCCAACAGCTGCTGTCAGCACGCTGGCTTCACGCTGAGAAGAAGAAGGTTCCCACAAATCCTGTTAAAGTGACGCAAATGTGACGGAATTCTACTGATTTTTTTTTATTTTTATTTTTTTATTTTTGTTAGGCAAAAAATTGACAACTCTGTATTTTAAAACATTATAACTTGAGTTTTTCTCTGGCCCAACAGGATGACAGCTCGGCCCTGTCCGTTGCTTTAGAAGCTGGTCACAACGACATTGCCGTCCTGCTTTACGCCCACGCCAACTTCTCCCGATGCACAGCGGTAAGCCGAGATGTTAACAAATGTACTCAAAACTAAACAGCAGGGAAATACGACCCAAATCCACTTTTTGCGCCCAAATGCAACGTCCCATTTGAAATCTTTTCACCCCCGCTTCCATACATGGTGCTAATTCTGATACGTATCCAATATTTTTCAAAGCGTCTGCAATCTGAGCAGTCATGTCGTTTTTTATCTGGCTTTTGTGTCACCGACGTGCGTCATGATTTTGCACCAGAAGAAACCAGACGCAGTAAATCTCACAATGGCTGAAAAATTATGATTATGAACTTATGAAAGAAGTCAGTGTCACATCACAATCCCACCGCTCTTAGCTCCGACTACATCCAGACAGACTTCCCTACAGAAACGCCAGTCGGCCCTCCACAAAAGGCCGTCGCTATTAGTCGTGCTTTCTTTTTATTAGCTTCCTTCAGGTTGTTGTGATCTTGTGACAACACTGTCGGCCCTCATTTCTGAATAAATTTTAAAATCCATAAACGGCTCCATCCATCATTAATGCCGTAAACAATGCGCCGCTGTGTGATGTCAGCGTGGATGCGGGTCGCTTTGGGGACAGAAACCTGCTGTGTGTGGTTAATGTGTGAGCTCATCTGTTTTTTTTCTCAACATAATTTGCTTGTATTTGTGGATCATGTCTACAGGGAGCAGCTCGACACAGCGGCAGGTTTCCCTCGTCCTCAGGAGGATGGAGCATCTTCGAAACCTGAAGGGATTTTCATAATTTTTACTCTTAAAGCCCGAGCAACAAACCAACAGTGTTTTGTTTTTTTTAAATCTATTGGCACATTGATATATATATATTTTTGACTGTGGATATTTGCACTACTTATCAGCATGGCAACGTAGTTAACAATTTGTCACAATAGATTAGATCAGTTTCAATCAATATGATTAAGTATTTGTATTTTCTTTTTAGAAAATATTTACTTTAACATAATGCAACTTTTATCGGATGGCATGAAATTATTTAAAGCATTTGTTATCACATACTAAAATTAGCATCTTTTCCTATTCTCATATTATTTAAACATGATACCAGAGCCACATGATTATAAGTTATACATTTGTTGTTGTTGTTTAAAATGTAATTTTGTGTTTCATTTGTTATATTATTAAATCTATAACACGAATTTTGGAAAGCAGAAGGTTGTGCTTTTGTTCTGTTTTTGTTTTGAAAATGTGGCTGCAGGAACGGATGAGCCGTCTCCTTGTTCTTTTTTCTTGCATAATTAATTATGTTCGATTTCTGCAGCTTACTGATGTCTCAAGTTTTTCTTTTTGTCTTTTACTAAACCATCTACTTTTATTTTGTTTGTTTGTTTGACATGGTTCCTAGCACGTTGTTTTCAGTGGAATGTTGTGTGACGGACCACCACAAAGGAACAGGGGGGGAAAAATCCGCCAATGTTCAAAGATTGGATGGAACATCAACTTTTAAGTCATGCCAAAAGTTACTAATGGAATTTAAATCTGGACTTTGACTAGGCCATTTAAACATGTGCTCTGAGTATTCCACCACTTTGTAGCTTTTTTTGTGTGTGTTGACACACAATCTCTTCTGAATGAAATTATCCCAACATCTTGATGTTACTATCCCGTTTTTTTGTTTTTTTTTGCCAGGAGGGACGGTGTTTTCAGGGCGGTAAGGTTATGAACACTTTTGGGAGCTGCACTGTAAATTCTGCCAGGCCATTTTAAACACAGACTGTGTGAGACCTTCAGCAGGCGATCCCACGACTCCCAACAGTTATCGTCCCAGACGCCATGTTCACACACTTCTCACCTCCTAATCTCTCCATTCCCACAATCCCGCTCACGGATAGCGGGAATTGTCCTTTTGGACTTATTCACGCCTCGGTCTTTTTTAGTCTCCTTGAGAGCTTTTACAGACAATTTCATAAGGTTGATGCAACGGGGCGTTTTCATTTTTCCAACCTCCTCGGAGAACAGCTCTGCCTGACTGGGTTTGAGACCTGACACGGCATACCCCAGCACAGAGAGCTGATCAAAATACTCCAGTCACGGGGCGTGCCGTGGTGGCGTAGCGGTTAGCGCGACCCGTATTTGGAGGCCTTCAGTCCTCGACGCGGCCGTCGCAGGTTCGACTCCCGGACCCGACGACATTTGCCGCATGTCTTCCCCCCTCTTGTTTCCTGTCAGCCTACTGTCATATAAGGGACACTAGAGCCCACAAAAGACCCCTTGGAGGGGTAAAAAAATAAATAAAAATACTCCAGTCACTATCAATGCTTGTGTGAGACCTTGTTACTTGTTAAAACTGAATTTTACATTTCAGTAACTTCTGCATCATTCATGATTGTTTTTTTGGGGGCGGGGTGGACAAGCTGTACCCTAGAGTTCTTTGTATTTTAATGAGTGTCCCACATTAGATGCAGTATTTATACGTGTGACTATTGGTGAATAAATATGAGTCAGAATAATCATGGAAGGACTTGCGTCCATGCGCTAAACGGCGTCTTTCTTCATCAACGCACTGAGCTTCTGTCCGGACGCTTTAAGGTCTAAAAAAAAAAAAAATTAAAATATTAAAAACAAAGAAAAATATCAATAAAAAGTGTGAAATCCTGCCAGCATGCTGGTGTCTCCCCCTCCTCCTCCTCTTCCCCATTCCTGAGAGACGGCGCGTCTCCGACTGAGAGCAAGCCGCCTGACTCATTTCCCAGCAACAGCAGTAAAACACAATGATATACAAGGTCCAATAACAAAAAACTGCAGTTGCCATGGCAACGGCCGTTTTGAGCAAGTGGGTCTCGAGCGTCAATCTGAGACGAATACCTCTCGTTGGCTGAGGTCAGCCCATCCGCTCGTGTGACTTTTCCTCTAAAGTTGAAAGCGTATCTGATATGTATTAATTAAAAATAATTTTAAAAATTAAAAACTGCTCTCACTATTTTAATAAATAATGCAAGTCATGTTAAGCTGACATGCCAGGAATAAAAACAACAACAAAAAATTTCTAATTTCATGCCAGTAATGCAAATGAATCCCTTTATGCTCTTGACAGGCGGAGGGGAGAAAACGCAGCATCTGAATATGGACTACATTCAGAGATGTGCTGCACGATTATGACATGAAGTCTGATTCGTTTTATCTTATATTTCAAGCCTGGGAGCCATGCAGTCCGTCTTTACACTCACAGTTCACCAGTTCATCATCTTTTGTAAAGCGCTTCTCTGTCTCATGTCGGCCTGTTTGAAAACACACAGCATACTGTACAGGACAGAGATATTAAGATAATGTAACAAATGAACTATCTAGTGAGGTTATCCTGTTATAAAACTGAAGGTCAAAAGTGTTCCAGTTTTAAAAAAAAAAAAAATCTTGTTTTGAATGAGTCAGAATTTGCTAAACTTTGGTGGTGATTAAATAATTGCTTAGAGAAAGCAGCTAAAAGGTTTTTAAATCATTTGATTTGGGCAACATGCTTAGATTTGGAGGAGCTGCTACCAGGGTAAATAAGAGTAAACACCACATACCTTAGTATGTGGTGTACCACATACCTAAGTACGCTTCCCTAGCAAAAAGTCCATTTCAACTTTTGCTAGAAAAGTTCTCACGTTTAGCTCGGTTCTGTCTGCATGTCATGTTTATGCTGATTCTGGCTTTTAAGTTTCCTACATTATGAATTTAAATTAAACTTTCTAGCAACAGGAAATCCACAAAACATATCAAAAGGTTTATTTGAAGCAAATTAGGCTGATGGATGTATAGACTTACTCTTCAATGTTTTGTTTTTTTTTAAACTCTCCTAATGTCATGTGTGCATATTACTATTAGCAAGTAGTGTATCCTAAGGATTCTAAGCCCTTTTTCTATTCATCTTTTCATAACTGTTGAGAGCGTTTTGCATGTTTCCACTGGTATTTTGACGCTTTACTTTTACAGATCCAAGTCTCTGAGGTTGAAAGTCCTCCTTATCGTCACCCTGATCCTGAGACTCTTCCACAGATTCTCGATCACAGTCGGGGTTCTGACTGATCTCCTGCAAAATATATTTCTACAAGTCAAAAGCAATATTTGCTGTATGTATAAAGGCATCTTTTTCAGCATTTTATCATCGATTACTTACAAAACATTAAATAAATAAAAAATCATTGCTCTTGTAACTATAACAATAACAAAGAGATGCAACAAAAACTTGCCAAGCACCGAGGTGGTTGGGAACTCAAATACAGGCATGACGCTGGCAGAGTCATGGTAAGAAGGGAGCTCAACAAGGGACCAAATAGAGTTTTGCAAAACTGGAAACAACGAGGAGCACCGAGAGAGGTTTTCCACAGAGCGCGACGGGCCAAGCGGGCAGGTAAACAGCAGCAGAATCTGACTTTGACGGAAGAGATCTGAGGTGTGTAAGAACCGGAGAAGGAGAGTGCTGGAACAAGGAGCAGGTGATTTATTAAGTGATGTTCAGCCGCGGGGAGAGAACATAAAATGGAGCTACTGACGGGAACCAGGCTGGAAATGAGAGAAAAAAATAAAAATATCCGATTGAAATCGAACACAAAGAGTGAATAAGTAAACTCGGCACAACACAGGAATCCACGGAAAGTACAGACCTAACAAAATCAAAACAGGCCCAAGTAGAGCAAGGTGTAGTCTTCAGTTGACTACACCTTGCTCTACTGGTTTTGTTGTTTTGGTCGCAGCGTGCAGACGTCTTTAACTTAAATAGACCTTAATTGGGTAGTTTTGTGTAAACAGCTTGACCTGCTGCCTTAAAAAGTAGAAGCAGATCAGATCAATAATGCTGCTTTCACTTGCCAATCATTAATAAAATAACTTCAGCGGTACAAGCAGGAGTCTCAAACTCCAGTCCTGCAACTTCAGTTCAGTCCCCCCATATCTAATGGCTGGATTTCCTCTTCACTGGGCAATAAGATTTTACAGAGTCCTGCTAAAAAAAAAAGGATGTAATTTCTAGGTGAACTGTTAACTTCAGTGAATCAGTAGTAGTAGAAGCAAGATAAGAATTAAAACAGGGTTAAGCATAATTTATTTTTGTTGT
Organism: Xiphophorus hellerii; assembly: GCF_003331165.1. Lineage (NCBI taxonomy): Eukaryota > Metazoa > Chordata > Actinopteri > Cyprinodontiformes > Poeciliidae > Xiphophorus > Xiphophorus hellerii. The sequence goes on along the minus strand of NC_045679.1, from coordinate 23,019,311 downwards.
AGTAGAAGATAATGTGTGTATTAAGTATATCGATTTAGTCTTTAGTAGGTTTAGGAATCAAAGTCTAAAGTTGTTCCGAGTTCACAAAACTCTACAACATGTCTGCCTCTAAATATCTTTAAAAAAAAACAACAACAAGAATTAGTAAAGATTTTGCAGGGGCCTTGTCAATGTCCAAGTGTTAATCTAGGTTAAGATACTGGGTGCAGGGCCTTAAACGGGATCATGCTTGTGCTTGAAAACCCTTCAGTGTCGCCAAATGAAAACAATTCCGCAAAGAAGAGTGGGTCAACATTCCACCACAGTGACGCAAAGGCGCAAAACTATTTATGGCGATTGCTTTTTGGCAGCTTCTACAAGCTTTAAAATGCCTTTTTGTTGTTGCTATTGTTGTTGTTCTTCCACAACATAAGATGTTCTCCACTAAATCACTTTGATCAAACAATAGAAACTCACAAAAGAGAATCTACATGCCAGATGACTATAAATAGTCTTATCTGTCTGATTTGAAATACGTTTATGTCAATAACAGGAGTTAAAGTCACTGTGGAAATTAACTTTTCCCCCTCTTTCCTGTCGTGTGAGCCGGAACGTTTTGCACAACATGCTGGAAGACGAAAAAAAGAAGAAAAAAAAAACCCAATCAAATCGCTTCACAGAAACCAGATGTGCTTGAATTTTAGCCCAAACTGGGCTGCTTTCCTGCTATTGTTTCAGCTCCAGCGGCGATCAGTGCTGCAGATTTTCAGTCATTCGCCAACACCCACTCTACCCCTCCACCATCTCTCTCTCTTTTTGCTTTCAGCTGCCGTAGAGGGGAGTGAAGTGTAATTTGAGTCAATAACACTCGTGCAATAATTGGAATAATTTCCAGGCTGCCTATATAAATGTACGAGCTGCAGGTTGTTGTGGCTGCTGCGCCTTTAACATCTCTGGAAGGGCGCAACATTTAAACAAAAAAAGAAAAAAAAAGATAGAAGTAATTAAAGAAAAGGGGTGTGAGAACTTTTAACAGCAGGGGTGGGAAGACAAGAAAAAAAAAAAAACATCTGGGTAAAAAAAAAAATGAAGGAGACAAGCTTCACGGGGCCTGTCACAATCAAGAAAGGAAAATACTCCCGAAAGCTGGAGAAAGGAAAGGAGAAGAGATGGGTATGGCATTAATATCTTTTCTCTTTTTTTTCCTTTTTTTTTTTTTTTTTTAAATACCCAGTCTCATTGATTTGCGTATGAAAAACATAGCGCTTTTATTCTCCCCCCTTCTGGGCTCCGCTTTCTGAGTGATCAGCTGATGAAGAGACTAGCAGCACGCCGCTATGCTGCTTTGCTAATTCTCTTCCCCCCACAGCTGCAGCCGATCCCGATAGCCAGCTTTGCAGACTGCACTCAGGTAAATATCCTCCTCCATGTCTTTCTGTCTCCTCGGGCTCCGGATTCAGCCAGGCTACATCGCATGGGGAAGGGAGGAAGAGATGGATATGAAAAAAAAAGAAAAGAAAAAAAGTGTGTGTGTGTGTATTTGAGAGAGAGAGAGAGAGAGAGAGCGTTAGAGAGAGAGAGCGGGCGTCTGAGTTTATATTCCTGCCTGTGCCTGTGTGCGCGCGCGCATATGTGTGTGTGTGTGTCAGGGAGAAGAGAGGGAGAGTGTAGGTGTGTGTAACAGATGAGAGGGGAATCTTTGCCAGATTAGTCAGGGAGGAGGCAGGCTGGTCAGGAGAAGGCACACGCATGCAGGCGGCTCTCAGCTGGGATGTGCATCTTTCAGGATTACCCCTTTGCCCCCCCTTCCCCTCGGTCCTGCATCCCCTTTTCCCCCACCCTCCCCCGCTACCCCTCTCTGTATCCCCTCCAGTAAGCTGCTGGAGCAACCGCTTCTAGGCGTCTCAACCGAGCGATGATGATGATGATGATGATGAGCGGGATTCGAGATTGGCGCAGCTCTCGTCGTCGTCGTCGTTGTTGTCGTTGTCTCCTCTAACTCACTTCTCCTCTCTGCCATGCCGCCGCGCTTTACTGTCTCAGCGATTGTTGATTTTCCTTTTCTCTCTCTCTCTTCTGTTTTCTGGACGCGTCTCCTCTACCTCTCTGACTAACATGTGCGCAAATAAACCTCCCCGCGTCCCAGCCCGATTAAAGTCTCTGTCCTTGAGAAAACACATCGTCACATGTGTGCTGCTTGCTCTTTATTTGAAAGCAGATGTGTGATCCTGTCTGATGCATCAGTATTCTGGTTGGACTATAGTCTGGGTCTGCGTGCCTTTACTGCTGCTGCTGCTGCACGGATCCTCGTGTTTTCTGGCATCTAGTTTGCCTTTGTTGGAGAAACAGAGGCTGCGGCAGATATTTATGAAGAAGGATGCAGAAACACGCTGTAATTCACTTTTGTTCTTTTTTTTTGGGTGCCATTCTGAAGAGCAAGCCAGCAGAGTGACTGATATTATTCTTTATTTGCGTTGTGGCTTGCTAGAATGTAGTGTGGCTGAGCTGTTCGGCATTCACTCACGTCGCATGTTGAATATTAACAATTTGACATCAATACACTGGAGCAAATAACGTGTTCTAAATCTGCAAAGGCGCCGCATGGCATTTCGGGTCACTATACGCGCTTCCTGCAAATTCAGAAATGGATGAATAAATAATATGTTTATTTTTTAATATCTAGCATTATTACTAGGTCAGAGATTTCGTGAGCAATTTCCCATCCTTGATTTTTTTTTTTGTTAAAGCTTGTGCCTGCAGACAAGTTGAATCAAATTCAATTTCTCTTTAAAAAAATTTACGTACGTATGTACGTAGTACATACATACATACATACCTACCTACCTACCTACATACATACACACACACCCACACACGAACCCACATACATACGTACGTACACGCATACACACATACACACGTACACGCCTACACACACACTTATTTTACTTTCTGGATAATCTGACAATATTTCTAATGTGTCTAGCGTAAAAATAGACAATCTTCTCTAAAATAGCCTATGGTTTCAACAGCTGTTTTAGTAAAATGCTCCAGGTTACTAATGGACAGATGTATGCAATTAAGCTACTATAAAAAAAATAGTTATTACTTTTTTCCCTAAAACATTGATGAAATAGATTAAGGCTCTCTACATTTTTTGTCAAAGTTCATATCTGAGAGGGAAAAATATATGACTTAATTGTCTGATAATATGTTCAATTGTTAAATCATTTATTCATTCATTGTAACTATCCAGTAGCTCTAAGAAGCCTTTCTATGACCAATTATTTATAACAGAGCCAGGGGTGCTGTCACACTGTGTGTGTGTGTGAGAGAGAGAGAGAGAGTTGTTGTTCTTACACAGCTCTGCAGTCAAAACAAGGTGAACATTATTAGTTTAGTCTGTATTTTAATCAGGTTTCAGCATCTTTTGCTTGCAGTTAGCATAATTAGCTTGACTAGCATTACTAGCTATCAGCTGTCTGCGTGCATGTTCCCTCTGGAGATTTCAGTGCAACTTCCTTTCTTAAAGTTTCTAACAGCTTTTGTTTTTTGGGGTTTTTTGCTTCCTCTGACTTCACTTCAAAAGAGTTTCCTGATATTAAAAATAAGCAACTGACTTTTCTCACCTCGGTAACGACATCCGCACTGAAAGATGTTGTTGTCCATCTGTTAATGCGGTGGGCAAATGCGGTGTGGTGTGATCACTAATCAGAAAAAGATCCGATTTGTAGTTTCTGACTTCCAAGTCCCAGGTTGGCTGATCGGCATAAAATCTGTCAAATCCAGTTACCATTTGTCAACGCTTCTCCAAATTTTAGTCAAGAAAAGAAAAAAACTCCAGTTAGCAAACAAAATGTATACTTTTTGAGATTTTCAGACTTCAAACTTTGAAGTGCTGTAGGTATCAGCACTACAGCACTTTCGAGACTCGAGGCGTCTACCTTAAGAACACCACACGGTTTGCAATAAAAGAACAAACCGTGCAAAACCTTCAACCTCACCTGATCCCTGTGCGTCTGTCTGAGTTTACTAGGTTCCCCCCCCCATCCCACCCACTGCTTCCTCTTCCTCCAGCCTGAGGCAGAAAAGAACAGCTCCCTGCAGGACATGGAAGAAGACATCGGCCTGAAGAAGCGTAAAGGTGATCACCATGGAGAGAAAGAGCTGCACGCGGGCCAAGAAACGGGCGAAAAGGTCAAAAGGAAGCGAGGACGCCCACCGGCTGAGAAGCTGCCTCCGAATCCACCCGAGCTCACCAAGACTCTGAACACTCTGGTGGATATGGTCATCAACTACAAGGATGGGTCAGTCTATTGCTTGTGGACCGGTGTTCCAATATTGCTACTTCAACGCAACAAGCATTCACAAACCCTCCAGTTCTTTGCCTAGATAGTTTGAAGTTACGCTGACAGAGAGTACTGAGTGCCAGTGCAGACACTCAGCTTTTAAAGTGAGAAAATTCTGATCCAAAATAGGGGACGAGTTAAGAATAACACTCAGTGATGGGTTTTTTTTAAAGCTTTGTCAAAAGGCCTGAAGCGAAGACTCCGTGGGAATGTCCTCGAATTGTTTGATTTTGCCTTTTTTATGCTCCACAAGCTGCAGTTATCTGAGGAGTTTTTGATTTTTTTTTTTAAAAATGCACATCTTTTTTGTGTGTGATATAACAAACAAAGATTGATCTATCAAAGTCATTACAGAATATTCCACTTCTTTAAACGGGAAAGCTCCTGTGCTTCTTTAGAGGCATGCTGTGAGTGACTGAAGTGCCCTCTAGTCAGACCTTTGACGGAGTCACAACAGACATCTAATACACTTCAGAACGTACCTTCAGTTTAGCTAATGATGAAGGTATGATGAGAATTAAGGTGAAGTAAGATACCTTGCCTTACCTTATTGTCTTATTTTTCATAGTTATTCTGCCTGTGCTTCTAGTTCAAGTTGGGTTCACCTGCATCTCTCGGAGAAAAACTGCTCTGGTTCATTTCAGCTTTGCAAAGATGTTGACAGAAAGTTCATCAGGAAGAGTCTAACTTGCGATGTTCGCTGATCAGTGTTGTGATCAAGACCACCTAACAAGACAAGACCAAAACCAAAGTGTATCGAGACCGAATCAAGACCAAGACTTTTAGGGTCCGAGACCGAGTCAAGACCAAGACCAGCGCCCCGCGCTACATGACACAATAAAATGTGAAATATGATCAGAATTGCTAAACAAATTGATCTGAAAGATTCACATTCCCATAAAAACACCTAGATATTAAATACTTAGAGCTGAAATAAATTTAACCAATATTTAAAGCAGATAAATAAACTACAAACTCTTTGTTCTGCTTATCTAAACAGATAATGCCCTGGGCCTTTGCCCATATCATTCATGTCAGAAATCACCACTGTCTGCACCATTAAACATAGCAACTGAGGCAATGCCCTGACGGTAAACAACGCTCAACCATGAACACTGACCAAAGAGCAACAAGCAAGAAGTAACCAAGCACAAGGCGCTCACCATGACTGTTCTCACCCTCTTTCCCACTGCATGAAGCCAGGCAGCCATTTTGAACGAAAGCGCGCCACGTTGAACGAAAACAATCAATGAGCAATGCGCATGCTCTGCGTGCTCTTTCGTTCTTGTGTTTTATTTATTTGCTAATTAAATAAATATTAATGTATATAAATAAATAAAACAATAATAGTACGTGTACGCTGAGCATTACAAGAGCAAAGAACGGCTCTCAGTGAGGCTCCAGTCCTTTCTTCTTAGTAAAGAGAAGTTCAGGAGACTCGGATCGTTCGTGAATGTCTCCTCACTATATTGCTGACTTTTGGACACCGTGTTGTCCCACATATGCGACACGTTAGTTAACACCTCTGCACAACAATTCAGCAATGAGTGACTTTTTTTTACATCGTAAATGCTTATGTGTCTCTGTACAGCTAGCTTTGCTAACATCTCTGTACAGCTAGCTTTGCCAACATCTCTGTACAGTTAGCTTTGCTAACATCACGTTAACGGAGCTTACCTTTTTTGAGCTTCTTTTCTAAGTGACGAAAAAAGTTAAATCTAGTCCCCACCGTCTGTGAAAGCGAAGCGCTGCTGAATTAGATGCAGCCATCGGATTTCTTATGATTTATGCTGTGCAACGTTATTACTGACGATTAGACAGCCATCTTCTGCCGTTCAAAGAAACCCACTGCGCATGTGTTGGAGCGCCGCGTGCGAGTGGAAGGTGGGAGGGGGTAACAGAAACACGTAATTGGTAAATCACGTTATTGCTTGGATTTTAATCGGTGCGTTTTGCAAACAGGGAAAACAAACATGTTAACAAATAAACTGGACAGTATGCTGTAAGTTTAGTGATATCTCCACAGTTGGTCTTGACTGGTCTTGAAATAAAATAAAATTAAATCATCATAGGTGTTAAATTTGGACGTGGCAGGGCTATTTATTGTCATATGTAGTTGTTTTTTTTCTCGTATGACATATTCACTGCGCTCCGTTACTCGAGATGGTTGAGCTTAACCGCGGTTAGCTAGCTGTGGCTGAAGCTAGCTAACCACTAGCTTTTTTGTGTTCATCACTGGTAAGTGGAAATTTAGTTGTCTGGACGAAGTTCGCCTTCTCCACTGAATCATTTGTTTCCGACACATGAGAGGCTATGGCGAAAAACAACAACTAACTTTTAAGCTTGCCACTGTGGGGGTTAAGGTTAAGCGGCCAAACATGCAGACGCCCTGCTTAACTCACCTCAGCATGTTGGATTATTGAAATGTGATGGTAAAACTGACCGCATAATTAACTTTTTGATTAAAAAATAGGAACAAAATAAATAAAAAAGCTGATGACACCGTAGCAATAGTAACACATTGTCAATGTGAAAACATTTCAATTTGATTTTCACTTGTAAACAATTTAAGCATTTTATGAATAGGAAGGAATTTTGTATTTGTAGTTTATTACAAATAATTTTCTATAACCCTTCAAACAAAAACAAACATAGACTTTAAAATTGGAAAACTGTTCATTTCTCTTGTTTATATCTGTAGATGTGAGGAGTAACCAGTCATTGTGAGACTCCACTAGGACTTTGAAATGTCAGCCCTGTACTGTATCACCATTGAAGTATTTTTTTTTTTTTTTTTGATCAATTGAGATTATCTGAAGCCTCCTCTTGTTCTTGCAGGCTGGGACGACAGATCAGTAAAGGTTTTGTGCAGCTTCCCTCTAAGAAAGAAGTACCGGAGTATTACGAGCTAATCCGAAAGCCTGTGGATTTCAGGAGGATCAGAGTACGTGTCGCAGAGCGCCCTCGGGACCCACACACAGATCTCATTGTCATCTTGACTGCTAACATAGCATGGAAAATGTGGATTAACAGATTGGAAATGAAGGTTGTTAACAGAATAAGAAGGGAAAAATATATTCAACCCAACATCAGTAGATTTTAGCACCAACTGCACACATATGTTTCTACATGTACTGACAGACATGTGGAGAAGTTTGTTTTTTTATGATCTTCTGTATTACCTTTTCGAAATATATCAACTTTCTGAGCACTATGAAGGTCACATTTTCTTGGGTCTACAATACAAAACCCATTAAGTTTTGAAACATTGTGCTGGCATACTAAAAACACGGAAATAGGGGGCAATTTGGAAATTGTATTATAAGGCAGAGAGCAAAACCCTGACTCAGAGATGGTACTGTGTTTCAATGCTAAATGCTGAGAAATCACAAACCTATAACTAAAAATGTATGCATTATACTGTATTGTTGGTATTCTTGCTACATTTGCAATCATACGTTTATATACAGTCAAATTATTAGATTAGAAGACTGTTATTATATTTGATTTGGTGGTTACAGCATAGATAAAAAATAAAATTCAAAATTGTTATGAAGAATAATCTCCAGTTTTTTATTGCTGTTTTAAAATCTGATGCTAGAGTTTATTTGCCGTTTTGTGTCTGAGCTCAGTTTGTTCAGAAATAAATCTCAGTAAATAGTAACCCAATTAAAAATGATCGATTTCAGTCATTTCAATTAAACTCGGCCCTCTCTTCCAGGTGCCACCAAAATCTGTACTGAAGCACTGTTAGAGGTGGTGACGTTTTTAACAGATGACCTTGTGGAAATGCTGGCTGAAAATTGTAACAAAATAAAAACTGGCATTTTTATTTTGGTTGTCTGGGAAGCAGAAATTATTTTTAGGTATCTCATCTGAGAGAAAGAAGGAAAAGTTTGCTCTGATTTAATGCCAGACTAAGAAAGAAAGTTTTGTTTCTTAGTGCAGTGTATAAACTTCAGGTTTCGACTCTCGAAATTGCTTCTCGTGAAATTCTCTCTTGTACAATGGATAAAATTATGTCTAAGTTATTAACTTTTTTTTCCATCCTCTGCTTCACAGGAGCGTGTTCGTAACCACAAGTACAGAAGCGTTGGGGATTTGGAAAAGGACGTCTTCCTTCTATGTCACAATGCACAGACTTACAACCTGGAGGGATCCCAGGTGAAACCTCAGAAGCCCTCTCACTGGCTAACTGATTTTCCTTCGTTTTCGTTCCACTGTCGTCGTCACAAATGGCTTTTTCGATCTCGACTCGAGGGAGTGACGGCTTACGCTCTGATTAATTCTCTTTCTTGTCCACTCCAGATCTACGAGGATTCTATCGTCATCAAATCGGTTTTCGAGAGCGCTAGGCAGCGAATTGCCGCGGACGAACAGCAAAAGAAGACTGTTGGCGCCGCTCACGGCAATCATGGCGGAGGAGCTGAAGACCAGTTCGTCCAATCAGGTGAGAGCTTTAGTGTTTTATTAAAAATGATCTGAACAAGCTTTTATTTTTGACTGTAAAGATCAGGATTTCCCCCAGTGTATTATACGCCAAAACAAAGGCTTTACTTGTGCCCCCACCAGGCTTAGCATTACTTATTTATTTAGAGGTTTTTTTTAATGTTTGCATTTTTTAAGACTTTACAGTTGGTGTTCCAATAACACATAATTATCACGTGACATTTTCAAATTTCCTGTCAACTTTAACCATTTTTTTAACTCAAAAAACACCGGGCTTAGTTAGTTTTCTGGGAGAAACCTTGAAGATGATGACAATGATTTGTCTGTTTTGGCAATAGCATCCTGAAAAAAAAAATTCTATTTAATAAATTCTGTTTGTCTCCTCCTTGTAACCAGTGACTCCATTACCAGTTCAGATAAAGAAGGAGGATAGAAGCATAACTACTATAGCCAAGAGCCTCCACAGTGATTTCGATAGTGAAGAGGATCCAGACGACAACAACAGAAAAGATCAGGGTTGAAAAGAAAAGCCCTCCCGTTTTTTATACATATCCTTGTTCATGCCTTTTCTCTGCCACATCCCTTTCATTTTTTATTTTTTTTATTATTCAAAGAATGGTCCTAAAAAAAATAATAAATGTGGAGAAACCACTCAAAGACTAGCACTTACGAAGCTACGCTTTTTTTTTTTTGTTCTTCCCCCTCCATTTCAGATGACTCACGTTGCTGCACAGACTGCTGTCTCTCTCCTTTTTCACTATTCTCTTCCAAATAATCGCTCACGTTTCATCTGCTTCAGTCCCTGTGATTGCTTTCGCGGTTTATGTGTAAAAGGCAGATTTCGATGACTGTTTCTAATCGGGATGTTTGATTGTATGAAGTGTCTTCATTGTGTATTCGGAGCATGATATTTAATCCGGCTCCTCCGGAGGAGTCCCCGGCCGTCTGTGTGTTCGAGTTTACAGCATTGAAGCACACACTGAAGACTTTGTAAAGAAATTGTAACAAAATGAACATAATACATTTGTGTAAAATACATGGGGATTTTTAAAATGGCGTATCTTTAATAATAATTTAAAAAAATAGAGGTAAAGCATTGTGGGAATAAAAATGTGAGCCTAGAGATGCACCGATTAAAATTGTCCTGCACAGTTTCTTCACCTACCTATGTCGATTTCTCTTTAAGACTACAAGTATGGATTTTACTAGCCCCCCCTGCCATAAGTGATCAATAGTGATTCAAAATATAGAGACAATGTCATGCTTCATGTGTGAGAAAGAGGATTTACAAAAGAAACAAACCTAGACTAAATACAAAATTTGCAATTTTGCCTAGCGTTAGTATCTTACACATGACTTCCCAGATAATGTAGATCCTTTTTTTTTGACAACAAGGTTTCCAAAAGGCTGCAAGTATTTGCAAATTACAGACACAAGTGGAGATCCAAAAGGGATAAAACAGAGCAACTTTGTCGTACTGCCCTCCTGTTCTCAAACTTTCGTGCTCTTGTGGCTTTAATCTCAATATGTCATAAAAAAAATACATTTATATTTCAAATAGTTTCTTATATTGCTGTGTGTCCTGTGAATCTTAAACACCTCACTGATACTTAAAATTGTCTGATAGGAAATTGAGTTAACTTATAATCTTTGGTCAGTAACAGCGTCCCTGCTAAGTTTGACAGTGTTGCCTGTAGGAGTGTTTTTAGGTATGGTGTGTTCAATGATCAAAAAATATATAGGATTTTTATGTTTCCGACCAGCTCGTCATCAGACAAGCTTGGAAATTGGTGGGTTCGGGTCAACAGGAGATTTCTCGGTGCATCTCTAGTTAAAAAAACCCCCAAAAAAACAGTTTTCAACTAGAAACGATGGTTTGAACTTTGTTACTGATGCTTCATGGAGTCAGTTTTAGTCTAACAAAGGGTCTCCATGTTGAACCCTTGTGCTACAATATATTCACATAGTGTACAGTTTGTGTGAAAAGTAATTCAGTTTCTTTCATGTACTCTCCTGGTTGTTGGGGAATTGGACAGCTTCGTTGTCAAGACAATCTCTTCAAACATGTATCGCCTACAAAATAAATTTTACCAAAAAAAAGTGTTTGTAGTTTGTGTTTTGGCATTTGAAATCTGGATTCAAGTGTAAAGTTTAAGTATTTTTCTTTAATATTTAGAGAAAAGAAAAGCTATCAAAATTATTGAGCGAGCACACAGGAAGAAAAAGAGAATATATAGTTAATAGTGAACTTTTATAGACAAAATGCCCAACGATCTTCACAAAGAAAAAGCACAAAATGTAAAACAAATTCAAACCCAATTTAAAAAAAACACAAATTAATGATACAGACCGATAAAACAGGAATACAGTGATATTTTTCAAAATCACAAGATAGATATGTTTAAGTAGAACAATTGTTCAGCTGCGTTTTGACACGAGTCGAGGCTCTCAAGACAACAAAACGGGACCAGAAGCAGCTCTTGAGCGCCGTCTGTTCAAGTGCCGCTCTTGAAGAGAGTAAATATTGAAAGCCAGATAGGCTAGAAATCTTCAACATACAAAACACAAAGAAACTACTAGTGGTCTATCATCAGACATGCTGCTCTTAAAGAAAATGAGTTGTTGAAGTTTTACCTCTCTAAAATATAAAGGTACTATCATGTCTAAATAATGGCATGCCATCTACAACCTTAGAGTGTAGCTGCTTATTGATGTGAAATGAAATCTGAATCTAAGCAACAACAAAAAAAGACTTTTCCAGTAAAAATATATTTTGAAAGAGGATACAGTGAAGTGAGCACTTTTATTTTCCCAAAAAATTTGCTACGCAGGAAAAGTGAGTGAGATACTTGAAATTAAGAAGGAGTGATTACGAGTCTTGGTTTTGAAAAACACTTGGTCAATGGAAAAACTGGTAGCTAAACTTGAGAGAGGACTGTTCTTATCGAACATGTTTACTCGTAATATTTAGCATCGGTAACTTTGGCTTTTTTTCAGTTCCTGAGTAACATTATCAGTATTTTCACTTACTTGAAATGAGTTTTTAGGGCCAAACTACATATTGTTGCTGTTAGGAATCCAACTGTAGATGGATTAAAAGTTTGAATGACAGAATAATGTTTTGACAGCAAAATTTCTGTACTTAAGATGTAAAAGATTGTGGGAAAAGTGAGACTTTCTGCTGCTTCTGTTCACCATTTATGTTTCACATCACATAAAGCATAAATTGTATGTTTACAACTGCTTGCACCATTGTAACACTAATAGGTAGTACCAGAAAAAAAACCATCTGTATTTTGCCAGAGTTGCTTTGATTTGAGACAGCAAACATTTTCCTCAACTAGGGATTTCATTTTTTGTGTGTGTTATTTTATAAAGGCAAAAATAGAGTGATTCTGCAAATTTCGGACTAATATAAGTTCCGGCTTTATGTCAATTTAGTGAGGTCAGCTTATGCTGGTAGAAATCGGGGCAATATATGCTTAAAAGATGGTATGCGTAAAAGAAAATTGATTCTGTGGAATTGCTTAACCAAAAGTGAATGCCTAAATATGCAGTGGCAAATGTTTAGAGATGCTTATTATGGTATTACTTTTAAGTGTGCTACAAGCTTTTTTTTTATTAAAAAACAAGAAAAATATCAAGCATAATAAACATAACTGTCTCGTCAGTTCAATCTATTGCCTGATAATAGCTTCAAGTATTTCAACACTGCAACCTAAAAGCAACTTATTGCCCAGTTTGATGAATTTGTATCTGATAGCTGCATTTTCACAAGTTCTCCGATAGGTGGTGCAAGAGATCTGTTAGAGAACTGTCACACTTGCATACGTACAAAGCCTCTTTGCGTTAACCTGCAGACAACATTTAAATAAAATGACACTCTTAATGCAGGTTATGCAGAATATCTAAACCATGAGATCTGCTCTGCCACACCAACACATACATAACTGATGCTTAAGTTGTACCATTTTTTTTTTTCTCATGTGCTTCACTTTTGCAATCATATCTCAAAAAATGTCCATGTGACTTTGTGCTGCAGCCTCTCTGCGTCCCCCAACACCACCGCCTTCACCATCACATCATCTGAAGACTCTCAATTTTTCTGAATTTGTGATGCAAAATGGATCCAATCATAACTGATGTTAGAGAGCTGCCATGGGAGCTCTCTACTGGCTCGTGTGCAAGCTGGATAGAAAACTGGTCTCCGCAATCAAAACAAGTCCTTCCTGCTCATGCAGTCTCCATCACTTTTACTTTTATTGTATCAGAAATGTGAGTAATTTAAAACACAAACTGGAAAAAAAAAATGCTGCTTTAACAACAGTCAGCATATTTTATAGTAAAATATCTTGGTTTGCTCAGAACTCAATTACATGTCAACTAATCCTTCCTAAGAATGAAGATAATCAAAAATGTCATCTAATATATTTCCTAAATGCATCACCGCAAAAATTTTTATTAATTCCACATCTCTTTGGCCACGCCAAAATAGAAATGAACTCAAAACTTCTTGTGCCATTTTACTCAGCCCATCTGTAGCACTGGAGCCGTCTTTCAGACCACCATGCTTCCAATAGACCATTGGCTATCTAAATCATCTGTTTGGAGCAATTTAGCTGTAACATTCTCAGGATATTGGCAGTCAGGTGGTTGGTGTGTAAAACAGTAAAAAAAAAATAAAAAAAAATAGACATGAAAGAAGTTTGATGTGGATAAACTGCAATTTGAAAACACAGACATGATCAAATGTTTAGGAGGCTTTAGCGGGAACACCAACATGCAAGATCTGTTGCCCCCCCGGGCCGCAGCAAAATTCCCAAGTCTTGACCGGTCCGCGGTAATGAAAAGGTTTTGGACCACTATTCTATTCTATTCTATTCTATTCTATTCTATTGTACTCTACTCAATTCCAATAAATGTCTCTGTTTCCTTATTGAATGTGCAAAAGAGACCTTAACTCAACTCATACAATATATTTACAAAAGTGGACTTTTTTTGTATAAACTGTAAGCTTTTTATTATGATTGTCTGGCTATGAAACATCAATGCCCTATACTTAGTCTACAAGTTCCCTCATTGGTTAAAAACATGTATTAGTAAAATGAAACAAATAATAGGTCAGGCCACCCTATAACTGGAGCCACTCAGACATTCCAAATACCAATACCATATCAGTTCATACAGAACCCTTTCATGGTGTATCATGAAATGAAGTAACTTTATTTCTGTTTGTGTAAATTTTCCATATCTGGAATATACTGTATTTGCGGTATTAATATATAATTTTGTAGGTACTGAACCTCATGTCACATCCAACAGCTTAGCTTCAGATCGCTTACTTAAAGCAATTAGCCTTCACAAGATATTGTGATTCAAAACAGCTATGCAATAGTTTTAGATTGGGATAGTTTTTGTTTTTAATTCATTATAGTTTTGTTGTTATTCTTTCATACCTGGGATATTTACGGGAACATACTAGTATGGTAGCTCAGCTGGAAAGGGGGGTTAAAAATGGTAGTTTCCCGGCCAAAAAGGGAGACTTGCCAAGTATATTATTTTTTACCTTAATTACTGTTAATCTATTCTGCAAAAAAAAAAAAAATCTAATTTTATTAGCTGAGACTAAAAATAAATCCTTTTCTCTCTTTTTTTCGGTGGAATGAGAGTAAAATGTAAACAAATCCATTCAAGGCGCCATCTAAGATGTGATTCTTTAATTTAATGTATAAATTATTGTTAGAAGTAAAAAAGTCTGCCAGAGAACTTCAGAGATTAATTGTGTCCAAGTAGCGGAGGAGCTAAAAGGCCATTCGGTTGCACAGCAAATGGCTCTGGGAAACATAATGGCACATACATGTATGTATCCTTAATGAACACCACACATGAAATGACACGTTCAGGCTAATGGAAAAGCACAGAGAAAGGTTTTGCTGAAGGTAGGAAGCACAAAATGGTTTCTGTAGCTTAGCAGGTCCTTAAGGTGACTTTAATCTGCTGTGGAGACAATCCATTTCCTCTTTCCCCACTGGAAATCCACCACAAAGATAGCGTGGCTCTTTATTCACAGGGGAACTTTGTAATCACCTGTAATATGACTTGATTATATTTCTGCCCCTTGTCGGTGTTGAGGCAAGACAGTTTGATGAGTGTCACTTTTAAATCCCCGACACGGCACTTTGTGATTGCTTTAGATTTTTTTTGTTTTTTGTTTTTTATGTCATGTCGGTGTCCTTTGTGAAACCCTGTCAGTTGTTCCAGAAAAACACACTTGATTTGTCAGATATGTTTGTCTCTGTCGAAGCTACATCGAGTTTTCATGGCAGAGCGCTGACAAATTCATTTGTACACAATGTGCAGAGCATGAAAAAAAAACAAAAAACACAATGTGGCTTGTCTTCTGCTAGGTGTACGGTTAGTTTGACAGAATCAAATAAAGTTTCAGCCTTGCCAGAACACTTCCAGGAATAATGATCAGAATGTAAAAGTTAATAACTCAGTTGCTGCTGACGCTGTTTGTTTTGTCTTTGCTCCATTTTGATTAGAACTGACTTTATATGTCTCTCGATTGGTGCTGTATGTAAAGATGTTCTCATGACAACTTAGATAATAACATTGAAAGATACCAAGCACAGGCAGAAAATGTACTTTTAGAGAACAAATATAGACGTATGACATACTTTTCTCTTCCCTCATTTAAAAAGAAACATCATTTACGTTAGATGTTGATCTAAGGAATATGAGGAAAATGTCACAAGGTAAAAAAAAATAAATGAAAACTCCTTCAGAGTGCTGATTGAGGCATCAGGTGCAACTTCTCTGACCCACTCTTAGTAAGCGTACGACTGAATTCATTTCGGATTTAATGACTCACTTCCCAGCTGCCAGTCTCACCTGTTTTCCACAGCTCTTAGATAAGATGGCCAGAATTGCTTGGAAAGCTGCTGTAGATTGTTCAAGTCCTCTCTTCTTTCCCACCGTTGTGTCTTTGACACGTTTCGGGCTTATTACCCTCCCGCGGAGCACTTCATCTGCATGAATCTTCACCGCTGAGACAGATGTGTTTCATGCAGCGTTGTTGGAAAATTTCGACAGATTTTTATGTGTGATTTGAAAAACAGCTAAGGTGCGGCAAGCGGATTCTCTTTTTATACATATATAAACTCAAGGCTTTAATTTTCCTGTATGTTGTGGGAGGTGCTTCTTTCAGTGACTTCATTCTTTTAATGTTATTACAACATTTTAGATGCTACCAATAACAAAGAAGTACACAAAAAGATTCTTGCACTTCTAGACAAATTGCAAATAAGATTAAAAAAAAATGTTTGGGGGGGGGATATAATTAAACTTATTGTTGCTCAGAGGAGTAAAATTATACTTAGGTTTTTGACAGCATTTAGTCTGTTAGCTTGTGAGTAACGTTTTTTATGGGCTGCGTGTCGAACAGGAGATATTGTATTATTTAACATGTCATGAAGGACTTTCGCACCAAATACTAAATCTGTCGTTGAGCCTCCAGTTAATTGATGTCAAAACTAATTTTGATGTAATAAATTAACTACATCAAAATGAATGTCAATTTAATTCTCTGAGAAAAAAAAAATGTATGGACTTCATAGTGTTTCATCCTTATTTCTTTTTTTTATCTCTCCATGCAATTTTATGAGTTTGGTTATACCAGACTTTTCCTGGAACTGACACAAAATAAGTTTATTGCTTTAAAGTCCACTATTGGTTTTAGTTAATATAAAGTGAGAAAAAAGTAAACATGCCCTGGAGCGTTTCATTGAAAACAACAAAAGGAGAGCAGAGGAATTAAATCTAGATTTAAAGATAAATTATTTATAATTAATTATTATAATTATATATGCTTTTGCTCACAGATTGCGTCGCTTCAGGTACCTCAACCATGTGGTTTCACTACTGTTTCATTCTGGTTTAGAAACATTGTGGGAAAAAAAAGAAAAAAAAATCTGTAATTTACTGTAAAATACTGGCAGAAAATGACAGTAAATCTGAATAAATATGATAAAATTTGTGTACAGTATAAATGTCAGAATTTTACCGTATTTATACGTTTATATGTAGCTGCTGGTATCATAATTTTTTTTTTTTTTTTTTTTTTTTACAGTGTAGATAGAGAAACTTTCCTCAGACGCTGATTCATTTTCTTAATCACGCCTCTTGAGACAAGGCACTTGAGAACAGAGCATGACAGAACTGAGGAGGGCATAGAAACAAATCTCACAGTGAAATATTCTGCATATCATTAAAAAAAAAAATGCACACACACGTACAGTGCAATCACTATCCAACGCAATTCATGCACACGCCCACAAATTGCTCCGGAAGAGCAGAAATAGCCCACAGTGTTGACAGGAGCGTTTTGACTTCTCAGTCTGATAAAGTTATATACAGGAGAAAAAAGATTGTCAAACAATATGCACGTCCGAAGGGAATCCACCGTGGCAGACAGAAAAACCCAATGGATCTATAGCCAACTCAAAAATCAGCCTCCGTGACCCAAAGGCTTATCTGTTTTGGGGCCATGATGAGGCCTTGCACGTGAAATTTTAATCAGTTGTTCCAAAACATTTTCTGCACATGAAGTGACTGTGCACCAGGAGATAGATGTCAACAGATCCAACTGAACAAACTCTAATTATTAAGAAAAAAAACCCAAAAACATTTCTCTCCCATGTCCTTTTCTTTCTCTATGTAGCCTCAATAACTTCAAAATAATAACAGACGGGCGCATCTTGTGATTGGCAGGTATTTGTCTTTATTTTTTTAAATAACAAATTGAAATTAAAAGGTGCTGAGCAAACAAGGACCACAAGCAAGGCAGATTTTACAAACACTAATAGACCAAAACAACAAATATAATCAATATATATCTTAAAAATAAGAACAAAGATGTCAGGACTGAGCTGAGTTTCAGCAGAGGTCACACTGTCAGATTTACATTTTAGAAAAATTGTTAGTGTGGTAAGATTTAAGGGGGTCTGGGCAAAGATGGGAAAGAAGAATTAACCTTTAAATGAATCATTTATATGCATGTAGCACTCCATCACTACACTGTAGATAGACACTACACTGTGCTCTATCACACTGTAGTGACAGTGTTTTCTTTCAGACCCAAAAGCCGTTTGCAGCATAACTGGCGCAAATAATAAATTGTACAAATGTTCATTGTGGCAAACCGCTAACACTGTAGATTCAAAATGAAACATATGAAACAAACTCAAGTACTGTACTTGTCTACTAATAATAAATGAACTCAAACATTTAATACCGTAGAAATAGATAATATTACACAATCACAGAATCTCCACTGAATGTAAGACATGAAACATTTTAATTTGGCATGGTGAGCGTCGTCAAGACAAGGCATGATGGGAATCGTTTTATTTTAGACACCAATTTATTTTTTTATATGGGATTGTAAAGCTTTATTAGACTTATGAAAATAAATCTGCTATAAATTAACTTAATGTTCTTTTGTCCGTCCAATTTGAACACGGGTTAAAAACAATGGGCCACTGTGTCGCATTAAATTTATACCTGAGGGAAACACAAAGTCGTGTACTGCTAATTAAACTTTTCTTCACATTCTTATCAATGCAAAAAGTAAACTAAAACATTTAATTTACATTTATATGTGAAGATACATTTGACTTTTTTAAGTGTAGGAAGATGGCACTGCGGGAAAATAGGAAAACACTGAAATAAATGTGGCGGGTGCTGTAAAAAAAAACTAACTTTGGTTCAATGTAGGTTTCCAAGCACTCTCCTCTCATAAACTTGTTCAACCTTGTCACACATAAGGTTACATTACATCAGCTTCTCACCATCACGTCCCTCGGATGATCATGAATAAATCTTTCCAGTGGCAGAGTTATAGGCATTTAAACCTGCTTGTGTCTTTTGAGGAGCAGGTACACATTTTCCCACTCAACCTGCAGCTGGATTTCATATCCGTCAACCCAGTGCCAACTGCACTGCCTCAGGGCACAGGAGCAGGTACTTTGATTAGACCAGGTTGACAAATTCCCATCACAGTATGTTGCACTTCAGCTCTGTTAAGCATCCTGCTCTGCTGTTTAATCCCATATTTCTTTTTCTGCTACTGCGCCCAAGGACGTGGGTGTTCATTCTTCCACAAGTATGAGAAAACGTTCAAGGGGACAAGGGGACAAGATGTTCAGCGCACTTCTGAGAAACAACTTGATTTAGAAAAAATAAATAAATATCTCCCGAAAATCACAGGAATTTGTAAAAAAAAAAAAAAAAAAAGACATAAATCTAAATATTAGTTTTTCATTAGAAATTATTTGAGCTCTACATTTTTATGGCTTCACACAATATAGTAATCTCTTGTATTTCAGTCCATTGGTTATCCACTGCTAGTACTTTTTTCTTATCGTGATTCATATAAACTGTTCATATGGATGCAAATATTCCTAAGTAGAATAAAAATCAGCAAATTATGCCATCATATCATCAGCAGGTCAATATTTCAAGGTCTTATTTGTGTTCTGGCACTTTGGATAATCTATTTTGTCCTTTATGTAATATGCACCCTTGCTCTTAACTCAAGTATTTTTGACAAATAATGCAGATGTAAATATTCAAAATTGTACCCAAATTCCACATTTAATTTTATTGGATTTTGCTTCTCCAGGATTTAAACTTGCACTTTGCCTCCACTGATTGAGTCTTTGACCGTTAAAGATAATTTAACTGATTGCTCTTAAATGAAGGTGCAAAATGTCTCCCTCTCGGAGCACAGATTTGGTTGGCATAGGCGACCAAACAATAGGAACAGAGGAAAATGTGAAGGGTGTCATCAGAAATGATGCTACTCTGTTGTTAGCAGAGGAGTCAGTGTTCCGGCAGGCGCCACAAACAAAACATCTGTTTCTGAACTCAGAACATCGGGAATTTGAAATGCAGACGGCTTTAGGTAGCGATGCTCCTGACGGCATCACTATGGCAACCAACAAAAATGGGTTTAGATGAGTATTGGGAGAACAAAAACCTGGAATTGTTCACCAAGGCATTCCCCCCCCCCCCCAAGTGGTAAAATTGTTGTGGCACTTCAACAGCTCTTTATGCGTTGGTTTGTTGGACGCCTAATAATTTCTGACGGGTTACAATGAAGCTCAAAAATACCTGGCTCTTGTTTTGCAGACTAAAAATATTATTGTTTATCTTTTCTTTACGTATTTATGAGATTGGTTTATTTAGTACTGGAGAACACGACGATTCGGGAGACTGTTATTAAATCTAATTCTCCCGAGTTTGACTATTTACCAAACTGGTTGAGGTTCTGATGCTCAACTGGACCAGTTGGCTTTTATGAAATTTTAGAGCTCATGGCCTCCAGTCACAAACAAACAATCACATTTCCAAATAGAAGAAAAAGACATTGTACACAAATCATTTTAATAGCTAGCTTTTGAAGCAGGTACAATATGTGGTGCCGTTTGTAAAGTTACAGAGTAAAAAATTTAAAGTAATTACTGTAAGGACACTGGGTGGGGACCCGGAAATTCAACCACACACAGGAGTTGCAAAGGAAAAAAAGTTTAATTAAATTTTCTGATACTGGTGCGGCTCAGGATGTGGTCATCCAACAAGCACTGAGAAGAGAGGAGAAAAGGCTGGTGATGCACTGATGGAGGGGTAACTTAGAAATGTTCAGCTTAACTGACCTGTAGTGCAATGGACGGGTGGAGCAGAGAACCCAGGAAGAGACCAAGACGATAATCCAGCAGAGGTCATACACAGGAGAGCGGAGAGAGCAAACTTAGCTTGAGGGGCAGGCAATAGTCGATGGTCGTGAGGCAAAGCTTGGGTCAGGGTCCAGAAATCCAGAACAGTTGGGATCCGTGAAGGGCTTGGCAGGGGGGGGTCAATCCGTGGACAGAAAAGGGTCGAAGAAACACTGAAGGCTTTTAAGGAAACGCTGGATCTCTACTGGCTCGTGGCTGTCGATAATCTGGCAAGGAGGCAGAGGCTGAGGGGAGTTTAAGTAGGGCAGGGACCAGGTGGAACAGGTAAGCAATCAGCAGGCGAGGCAGGTGAACTGAATGAGTGTTAACGCACAGCATGGACAGGACAGAACATGGATCATGACAAATTACTTGGTTTATTTAGCCAGTCATAGAGAACCAAATGTGGGTTTTCATTTTCCAAAGTCAACATTTTCACCATATTGTTCACACATTTATAAATATTAGATATAAACTTAATGTTCAACTCACAAGCTAAATATTTGACTTAGCTTGATACCGGTACCAATACTTTTTATTTAGTAAATTTATTTTAGCAAAAATAAATTTAGTTAAGAAGCTAAATACTTATTTTGGTACTTTGACATTTATAAATGTAGGATAATCATAGAGAAAATGTGACTTTGAAACATGAACACCCACTACTTTTTACTTTTTTACAGTGCAACTTTGCAAATGGCATCCCACAGCACTAAACGTTCCCTTGGTGTTAACGGATTGGCACGTTATTTCTAGGATGTTTTTTTGTGTGTCCGATGTGAACAATGTGTCACAATAACAGTCGAAGCAAACTTTATTTAACATGACGTTGGGTTACATTCATTAACAGCAAACATGGAAGGAGCGTAAGTTGGGTTTATGGATTTTTAGGTTGTAGATCTTTACGAAACATCCTTAGGCCACGCACCACCTCAGTCTTTCTAAATCTGTGAAACTTTTTCCAAATCCTCCATGATCAGATCTTGCTCTCTGACGTCGTTTCCCTCCTGACACGTTCCATTCCCCACGAACAGCGACCCGGCTCTGGACGCCGGTCTGCTCGGCACCGTCGGGTGGACTGGGAGCACGGCGTTCCCTCTGATCCGGTGGGAGAGGGTCCTTTGGCGCAGGACGTCGGCGGAACACAGCTGGAACTTAAAGGCTGCCTGGAAGCCTTTGCGGAAGTTCTCGTTGAAGAAGCCGTAGATGATGGGGTTGATGCTGCTGTTGAAGAAGGCCAGCCAGTGAGCGAAAGGGTACACGTAGATGTTAATGACGCGGTACTGGTGCTCCGTCAAGCTGGCGTAGTCGCTCAGCATCATGAGGGTCCAGAGAGGCAGCCAGGATACAATGAAAAGCAAAGCCACGACCAGGAGCATCATTATCACCCGCTTCTTCTTCCGAGTGATCGTCTGACGCCCGTCCACGCTCAGTTTGTTGTTGCCGCTGACCTCCAGTGGGGCGCTCCCACTGCCCCTAGCTGGAGGTAGGGTGGTCTTAAAGAGGGTGAAGCCAATGCGCGCGTACATGATGACAATCAGACTTAGCGGGGCGAGGTAGATGTTGGCGAAGAGAACCGTGGTGTAGACCTTCCTCATTTCCTGACTAGGCCAGTTCTCCCGGCACCAGTAGAACGGACGAGTGTCGCTGTTGGGACCGAGGACTATCCGTACTGTCTGCTCCTTCGTGACCTGGAGCATGACCCCCGACGGGCACATGATGAATACAGCCAGGGCCCAAATGATGACAATAATTAGCTTTGAGGTGGCGATGGTCAGTTTCTGCTTGAAAGGGTAGACAATGCAGCGGAACCTGATGAAAGAAGACATATAAAAAATAAAAAGCCTCAGACAAGAATTTTCCAGAACCAAACACACATGTTGAAGTGAAATACCTGTCAACAGCGATGGCAACGAGGGTGAATACAGATGCCGACACAGATATTCCTTGAACCATCCCACTCAGTTTACACACAATGCTACCGAAAGGCCATCCTGCAGAAACAGAAATATCCATCATAGCAGCATGCCTCAAAAAGACATTTTAACATTTAGCTCATGTTTTCATTTAGCTGCCAGCGTTTTGGGAATATCTCTCGCCAGAGGTGTGTGATACTGGATTTTTTGGTATCAATCTGAGTAAATAAAGTAAATACAGGGACAGGTATCGCCAATGTCGATACCGATACAAATACCTTTTACTTAAGTTTGATGTATCGTCAAACTTCTGACTTTTAGGTGTTTTTAGTCAATTTTCCTTTGAACTATTTTGTTCAAACTTACAATAAAATTTGGACAAAGTTTTTGGTGTCTACAAAGTACTTTGAAACAATATCAACATAATTTGAGCACATTTTTTCCTAAATAAATTGCAAAAAATTATGATTTAAGAGCAAATCAAAACAAAATCTGTTCTGAGGTAGAGCCAAGAAACCACAATACAAAAATAAAATCACATTTCAAAAGAGAATCTGAAACTAAAGTATCTATTTTACCGTGCTAGTATCAACCCGATATTGATATGATATCTGTATTATCACTATTTTGAGTCGATCCGCCCATCTCCCTCTCTAACAGGTTTGCGTATCTAGACACTGAGGTTTTTTGCTAAATCTTTAAAAACAAGTTAAGCACATAAACAGCCAATTTCAAGCTTTCCCACAAATTCTGAATTTGATTTAGGTCTGCACTTTGACTAGGCCATTGTAAACATTCAAGAGTTTTGCAGCCTCTAACATGTTTTTCTCTACAATAACTCTGTTTGCTTTCCCATCTGCTCTGTGAAAAAGGTAGGAAGACTTTTGGAAAGAACTAGAAATCGCTTTAGAGTAGATTCCCACTGGAAAACTGAATATTACTCGATTACCTGTTATAATGTTGTCCAGAAGTGTGGTTGGCATGCAGAAGATGCCCACCAGGAGGTCACTGATGGCCAGGTTGAGGATAAACAGATTGGTGACGGTGCGCATGTTCCTGCTGCGCAGCACGATGAAGCACACCACCCCGTTACCGACCATGCACACCGCAAAGATGAGCAGGTAGGAAACGGTGAAGACCACAGCCACGCCGGGTTTGTGAAGGTAGAAATCCACATAGGTGATGTTCTGCTGAGGCCAAGGCTTGTTCTGCAACACTGGAGCACTGGAAAGGATCAGGTCCTCCAAGGTGGTGTTATAGGCCGGGTTCTCTGTCATTGCAGTACCTGGGGTGTGAAAAGAGCCACAGAAACTGGGGGAGGTAGCTCTGTGCTACCCATTGGATGGATGATCTGTTATGTCTTTGGTGTAGCGCATGTTTTCTGAATGAAAACGTCCCTGGGAAAGACAGGGCACTGTGACATTCACGGCGAGAGAACAATCCCGTGGACTAGCAGGTGGAATCAATTGTTAAGTGTGAAACAATGAAGCCTCCTGAAAATTCAATAACGGCTACGCTGCGTCCTTTGACCGATTCGTACCTGTTGATTCAGTTATTTTATTCTACTTCAGACATAAGTACACCTAAAACCACAGGTATTACCGAAGACAATCAGCCCTCACCTTTTTGTCTCGCCTCCCACTCCTGCATCCTACAAAATGTCTTCTCTGCTCCTAATTTCACAGCCGGTTTTGTCTCTCTGCTGGAATTACTGCCATTTATTGCAACGCAATTTCTTTATGCAACATTGTGCATTGTTTTTGAGTTGTTGCATGCAAAAATAACTACATTTCAGCTAAGTGCCCCCAATTTATAACAGAATCAGTTATTAATTCTAGCCTGAATCTTATCTTTTGAAGAAGAAACTACAATGATGTCCCCTTTCCAATGTTCTTAAGAGGTGATGGCTAAAATGTAATCATCTTATTCGTCTGTATCCGAACTTTTCATTAATTTATTTTTGTAGCTCTGCCTCTGAGGTGGCAGGTTTTTGGTAAGACTGCATCACTTCCTGAGTAAACTGTGCTGTTTTGTATTAACAGAACAAATGGCGGGCTTGTTTGGCTCTGAATGATTTATCACTGAATATATTAGTCAAATGTTTTAATTAGTGATCTTTTTTTTTAATAGGATGGTTAAAATGTAACCTGCCTGACAACAGGACATTGGCTAAATAAATATCTCAGATATCAGTTATGAAGAGCAAGAAGAGATGAGAAAAAGTTACTGACATCCACCTGTCGTTTCTAAGACTCTAGGAATCCTGTGAGCCACGTGAAAAGCCATTTCCACAAGTGGAGAAAACATGAAACGTGCTGCAAAACTCACTTGGCCACGGTCAGTCTTTGTAATATAACAAGAAGAAAAAGATAAAGCAAAAATGGCATCTGTTGGACATTTCCAATGGAAAACCGCATTCTGAACAAAAATCCTCAAAGGCCTGACTCACATTTGACAAAATGTTCCACTTTTTTGAAGGCGTACATCCTGTGACATCCGGCGTAAAACAATGACATCATATGGAAGAACACGTTGTTGTCATTTAACGTTTCAGGAACCTGGACGACGGAGCCACAAGTGCTGCTCTCAACCATCAAACCCTGAAGGAGAATGTCCACACATACGTTTGTGCCCTTAAGCCCAAGAGCACTCAGGCTAGACAGCAATACCATCCACGGCAACAAGTTGACCTCTGAATTGCTCAACAGACATGAGGTGTTTGTTTTGGAGTGGGCGTGCTAGAAGCTGTGCTTTCATTGCGCAAAATGGAATTACAGAAAGAAATTTTGCTTCATGTTACAAGCAAAATGCTATTGCTAAAAATGGCAATTTCGGAAAAAGAAACATTTTTCAATAAAACATTTTTTTGTGGTAGGATGAGGAGTATTTTTGACTGTATTACAGTTACTGTAATACGAAAAACTGCAATGAGAATACTTTTTATTTCACACCAGATGTCATGTAATCAACAATCAGATCTTACCACTGGGGGAGGAAAAAAGACAAAGACCACAGGAAGTAGATGGAGGACGACAGTGCGGCGAGTTTTTCAGTGAACAAACTTACTAACCCTAGATTTTAATTACATTTGCTATTTAACTGAAACATTGCAATTGCGAAATTGTGGAGGGGTTTTCAACATTAGTGGAATTTTGACAAAGTTTTCCAATACATTTCTCTCTCCAATGAGACTGAATTGTGCCAATTATGCAAAGAGGAGCAGGCAAAAATAAAAAAATTAAAAATCTTCCCCACAGCAAAGCAAAAGGCTCATTACCAGTTACTGTAAACACTTGATGATAGTTTTTGATGCCAAGGCTGCGACTAGCGGCTATTAGGCGAAGGGAGCAATTTGGTCTGGATGGTTTGGATTGCTTTCAATGAAATCATTTGAAAATTGCATCACGTGTTTCCTCAGGTTATGTTCATGTGATGATAAAATGCGTTTGATCGGCTGAGACATTTCCGTGCGATCAAAGGTACAAACAGAAGAAATCTGTGAGGGATGGTGGGGGGGCGAATCAAAGCCGATCTTACTGCATGATTCAAATTCTGCACAAATAACGGTTGTCAGTCATACATTACTTGTCTGATTTGTTGTTTTTGTAGTTTCATTACTAGCAATGAATCACATTCCTAAAATACCGTAGAAAAACACACAAAAAAAATTAAATAAATTCAAAGAGGGTAAAAAAAAATGTCCTGTCCATTTTGCCTATAATTATCTTTGACATTTCTGAAACAAACTACATACACCAGCACACAAAGTTTCAAAAAAAGAAAAAAATAAATAAATTCAATAGTCTTACCTTAAAGGAAGGAGTATTTTATTTTATGTTTTTTTCTCTCTCTCTGTCTTTCCTTCTGTCCTCACAGATGGTTTAAATCCATTTCACAGGAATCCCCCTCGTTCAGAGCTGGAAATCTGCAGCGCTTTCATCCCTAGGTGAGATCCTGTGCATCTGCTCAGCGCTGCTGCCAGACAGACACTGCTGTAGCACTTATAAATGACAGAGGAGACGGGATGCATTCGTGGTGGTGGTGGTGGCGGTGGGCAGGAGGGGAAAAGACGTGTTTTGTGGTGCAAGTAAGGGCTTAGAGAGTTAGATCTTCAGAGCTCTTCATGTGATCTCAGAAACACTACCAACAGCGGACAGAGGGCTGGCCGTCCTAACCGCCTCAGACGTCTGCATCTCTGGCGTCGAGTTAGTAGGCAAACAGGTGATGGGGAAATCTGACGGTTTTTGCTTTTGGATCCGGATCAGTTCCTTCCCTCTTCAGTCTGTGCTGATCCATCCACCGGGGCAAATGGGTGCAAAAAGACATCTCTGGAAACGCCAGTGCAGACGTTTGATGCCGTCGTACACGGCGTCCAACTGAGTTCTGAGAACGCAGCTAGAATCAGAAAAAGGAAGCTTTGACAAAACACGAGCTTCTGCAGGACGCTTCCTCGCTCCCTTTATTCAAGAGACAAGGTTTATTAAACAGATTGTACTTGAAAATAGTTGAAAATAGGTAAAGCATGAGGGGACGTATGAGGAGCTGTAGAGGTGAGGATTATCAGTAGGAGGTGACACCTGACCCGATCAGCCTGCTTCAAGCTCGGGAGAACACTTGATAATGAAAATTCAGATCGGAGTGAGGTTTACGACAGGCCGGCTAATGTTACCACGGAAAATAGAACGATTAATTAACATGTCAAAAGGCCTTCAGCGCTGATTCTGTAGGAACTGGCTGGAGAGGAAACTGACAGCTGGATTTGTATGAAGTGTGGAAATTTTGATGAATGCCAACAGTTTAGAAAAAAACAAACATTGCCATAGCAGCGAAAGCAGAAGTTGTGAATTTATAGTAACATGAAAAGAAATTGCTTTGTACATTTACAGTGATTAAAGCTTTTATAAGCTATTTAATCCACAAGAGAGATGTAGCCTTAACAAATGACCAGAGCACCTTCAGTATTTGATCATTTCAACCTTAAGTAGTGGCGTGACACATTTGGAAAGTCTGCGACTTTTAGCAGTTTTTTCAGGTCTACTTAAAAAAAGAAGAAAAGTACTAAAAAAAACGTTTTAGTTTCATTCTTTGTTCCATATTAAATTATGTAAAAGTTGTATTCTTCCACAAATCCACCTTTCAGCCACCCATCCATCCATTCTTGCAGTCTGTCATTCTTGTGTTTAAAACACAACCATAGTCAAAATATATGCCTTAGATTTAGATTGAAGTTTTATTCATACATTAAAATTGGATGGAGAGGGCTAACATCTCTCAAATTTTGAATTTTAAAATGTAAAAAAAAATAAAATGCAGAAACCCTGTCCTGCTGCTGTACAGGATTTTAATAGAAATGTAGAATGAAAAGATAACAGACATGTTTTTTTAAGGATCTTTACAAAAGCAAAGAAAGCTATTTAAAATTAAATGCAAATAATCAAAATATCTATTGATACATTGAAAAATTAGAAATCCTTTACATTTTTCTTCTTATTATTATTATTTCCAGGATGTTGTGAAAATGTTGTGAAAACATGACCAGAAGCATGTTACTTTACTAAATTAGAAGGCTTGCTACATGCTAGCACTGAGCAATTTGAAATGGCAAAATCTTATCCCTGTGATGAAGGCAATGAGAATTTTATTTTTCACTGTACATCTCCAGCAAATATAAGATAAGAAACGCGACACGGTGTTTAATCACACGGATTTGATTGGGCCGTTTCATTTGAACTAATAAATGTCGGTTAACGTGACCGTTTTCCATAAAAACAATGAGAAACGTGACAAAAAGTGCAGACATACGGAGACAGACATGCATTTTAAGGGTTCCCAACGTTTAAATTTCCCAACGGTTTGCTGAATGTCACCAATCATCAGCTCCAGCTGTCAGTCCTGAAAATCCAGCCCAATGATGCAAGCTGATGAAACTCGTTTCTAAGGTTGTGTAAAAGGTCGATGTTATGATTGTGTGTCATGCAATGTTTAGAAATGTTTTTTTTTTTCTTTTCTTTTTTTTTCCCATAAAAACAAAACTTTTCTAGCATATATTTTGTTGGTTGTAAGGGTGATTGCTTCATGGTCACTGGCAGCTTTAAAGAGTATAATCAATAACAATCACTTAGATAGCCATTACATAACACCTAACATTTGGCTTTGAGGAAACAAAGATTTAATTTGGTTAAAAGTAAGAATATCCTTACTTAGTCTTTTGTTTTTTTGTACTTACTGCAGAATGTGGATGTATGCAGATGCACCTCAGTGAATCACAAACTTTACAAAACACATTGAAAAACTTTTCACAAACTGATGTTTTCAAGCACACGTTTCAGCTAATTAAGATTGTTTGGGTTTTTTTTACGACAGCGAATGAAAAAAATTTAATTTCTTAGAAGATTACAATATTATGTCACACCAATAAAAAAAATCTTTTAATACAGATATGAAAGCTTAATTAAAAGTATGTTTAATACTCGTTCATAGGCTGTTATTTTCCAAAAGTACTTTTAATCTGACAAACGAAGCTGATTAGAAACTACAGTATATCATCATTTAAAGAGAGGCGTCTGTGTTATTACTAGAGAATATTGCTGCATAACCTACAAAACCCAGGTAACGTAGCAGCGGAAGTCTCAAACAAAATCTGATGGAAATCCATAGTAAGAACATTTACACTGTAACTCTGTTATGAATATCAGAAGTGGGAGGATAAACAGGCTATCTTCAGGATTTTTCCTGTGTGAATGAAATTAAAATCTCAGATATACATTCACTAACTGTCTGCCTGATTTTGCACACAGTAAAGGAGAAAAACCGGCAAACAAAAGCGCTTTAACAAAGCCGTGCATCATGGCACATTGTGCCAGGGAGTGATGCGAGTCAACTCCCTATAATTACCACCAATACATTTTGCATATGAATTCATTACAGTAAGCATCTCAGTCGGCTCAAACATGTTTTCCTTTGAACACGGGAAGCTTTGATGATGATTTTATTTCTTTCCTCTCTAAAGCCAGGCACAAAATTATTCACATCCCTGCTAAATTTAGATGCATTGAATTTATCCAAGAGTTGTTGTTTTATTCTGCTAGAAAATCTCTCAAAAGATAATTAAACAATGCGGAAGAGGTAGCAATAAAAATCAAAAAGATATACAGTATATGTATATACGTATATATATATATATATATATATATATATATATATATATATATATATATATATATATATATATATATACAGGGGTTGGACAATGAAACTGAAACACCTCTCAGACTGTTGCATGCTTCACTCAGGGCATGCAACAGTCTGGGTGGTACGCTTCTTTGGACTCATCAAAGAAGCGTATATATATGTATATATACTGTATATATTAAAGCTGGGTACAGATTCAAATGCACACCATGTATTTAACTTTTCTTATCTTGGAAAGAAAAAATTTTACTTTCCAGTGAGAACATGCACTCAAAAAAATTAACTTTGGGGGTTATTACATTAACAAAAGAATATCATGTACTTTTAACTCAATAGTTTTATGTTTCAAACAAAAACATGATACAGTCATGTTGGATAAACAAGAAATTCAACAACTTAACGTTTATGAAATGTAATCATGTTGAGATAACATGATTCATTATAGTCAGACTGATCTTGTGCTGAAGACGACGAGTGAGATCACGGGAAATCACACGAGATCACGTGAGACAATCGTTTTTCGTGCCCGGAAAAACTCCAGCGGAAGTTATGAGAAGACTAAATTTTCCTGCCAGCATTGTGAATAGATATATATATATATATATATATATATATATATATGTATATGCACGATGTTGCTATGTTTGGTCACGTTTATGTAGTTGATGTACTCATTCAGTGGCTAACATCACAATTAGTGATGGCTAGCCAGCTTTTCTCTACTATTTGCACCATTTTCTGCTTGTTCCATGCTTGTGTCAAAATTTTTTATTAAGGTGGTCATTGCATTTACAAAAAAATAACATGTTGTTTTAACAAAATATTTTTATGTTTCAAAGGCAAATGTGATAAAAATCATGTCAGTTCAACATAAAACTCAACAACCTGGCGTTAATAAAATGTATTCAAGTTGAGATAACGTGATTCAAATTAGTCAGATTGATCTCCCGCCAAAGAGGGTCTAGCGAGATCAGGAGATCACGCGAGATGCTAGCAAGATTTTGGAAGATCACGCGACATAACTGTTTTGCGCCTGGGAAAACTTCAAGGTGGTTTTAGTTACACATTAAACTATAGATATTTGTATTTCTCTGCAGAGCACTATTGGCACTTAAGATCTGCACCGTAACAAATGGCTGTAAAAACTACAGCATGTTGAAAAACTTAACTTTAATAATAAGAAACTTGTAAAAACATTAACTCTTCTTCAGGAATTTAACTTTATCTCATAAGCAGATCCCTCTGTTATGTTTTTTGTTTTCATTCTGCTGTAATAGAACCTTTATTATATGTATTTGATAGTATTTTGACACTTCTTGCTAAGAAAATAGTAGAAAAATTACACATTGTTTTAATTGACCAATTTATGTATATATTTATTTAACTTTTGTATTTTTCATTCTACTTTAAAGATTGCAAGATTTAAAACCAACACTGTCAATGTTTGATTCTTCCTTATTTTTTATATTGTGATATTTGTCTTTGTGCTAAAGATCCTGTATGTATGTTAATGTTATGTGTTTGAAATATAGCAAAAAAAACAAAAAAAAGCCTCTTACTTCTATTGCCATTTTGAGTTACAATGGCAATATAGTAGGTAAAAAAAAAAAAAAACTACGCCAAAAAAGCATTTTTGCTCATTTTAACTTACACACTAATGTTTTCACATTGAATGGAGTAATTTTATATTAGTGAACATTGTTAAGAAGCAATAATATTTTCTGTAACATTTAAATTCTAGAATGTGTATGTGATCCTTTTGTTTGTGAAATGTTTGTTACCTTTTGGGTGTGTCCTTGTAGCGGCCATCTTGGAACCTACCAAAGAGGAGGCCCGCCTCAAACCCAGCTCTTTTATAGAAAGGCCCATGTTTGCCGGACTTTCATTGGCTGGGCAGTTAATGGAAAAGGTGGGGACAACAGTATATAAGAGGACTGTTGGCTGAGCCAAAAGGGGGGGCAAGAAAGCTTGAGAAGATGTCATTTAGTCTTGTCTGTGAGCCATGCTGTGCTGAAGGAGGCCTAATAAACCACCTTTGTTTATGCTACAGCCAACTTTGAGGAGTTGTTTTTCTTCCACGCCACACCTCTCAGTGAAACAAACATGCTAGTGGGAACCCTCAACCAACTGGGAGGATCAAAATGCTGGTCATACTCGATTTGCTAGTGATAGCGCTCATGCTAACATTTCCCTTATATCTAAAATAAGCTTTTTTTGTTGAGTTTTCATTTATTAGCTATGTTTGCCATACTGAGTGTTGTAACTCAATGTAAGTCAACATGCTACTGAAAGCGTTTACGCTGACATCAGCGTAATTTTCATATAAAACCCAAGTTTTACAAACTAAATGGAGTATGTCAGTGTTTGTCAGCATGCTGGTGATAACACACATCCTACTGGTAGTGTCAGTATTCTAGTTGCTCTACACACTAGTGATAGCCCTCATGCTAACATTAGCCTTGTACCAAAATAAGCATTTTATATAATTTTTGATTTATTAGTTATGTTTATCATATTGAATGGATTAAGTCGATGTAAGTCAACATTCTGGTGACATCACACATGCTATTGACACCATTTAAGCTAGTCTCATCATTTTGGCTAATTGTAGTTTACACTAATGTTAGCACACACTGGAGTAATCTTTTGTTAGTCAACATGCTGCTGAAAACCCACATCCTAATGCTAGTGTCAACATGCTATTCGCTCTAAATGCTAGTGATTGCTCTCATGCTAATATTAGCTTTGTGCCTAAAATTTTGAGTTAGTCAACATGCTAGCGATAACCCTCATCCTACCGGTAGTATCAACATGCTAGTAACTCAATTTGCTAATGATAGCCCTCATGTTAACATTAGATTGGCAACTAAAATACGCATTTTTGCTCATTTTTTATTTATTAGCTATGTTTATCACACTAAATGAAGCAAGTCAATGTAAGTCAACATGGTGAGGAACCTGACATGCTACTGACAGCATTCAAGCTAACCTTAGCATCTTAGTTAATTTTAATTTAAAAACTAATGCTAGCACACTGAACGGAGTTAGTCCATGTTAGTCAATATAATAATGATACTCCACATGCTATTGACTATTATTTACTTGACCTTAACATTGTGACAAATTTTCAGGTTTAGAACAGAACACTGGATTTCAACATTTCTTTCAAATTTCTTCCAAAATGTTCCAAAATATTGTGATGCTAACACCCGACCCTAACCAGAACTATTTTGGTTCTGACAGAGGTCTGCTGCACAGTCTTCACAAAGGGAAGTCATTTTAACAGTAGTGAAATAAATACAAATGCACACACACTCAGTGGCTATAGAAACACCAATGAACCCAAAATGGACGCTGGGTTCATCTGACTGTTTTTTTGTTTTTTTTTAGGGAAACTGGTGTGCCCAGAGAAAACACAAATAAGAACAAAGAAAACAAACATCACACTCAGCATTTACTCAGAATATTAAAAATAAGGATTTTCTAAAACTGGTGGATTCTACAAAATATCCCAATCAAATGAATACACAGACAGAAATGCTAAAACACACTCACTCACTCACTCATTGCTGTTGAAATACCAGTGAACCCAACATGGACGCTGGGTCTATTGGACATATTTCTGTTTTTGGGAAAAACCCAAAAAATTCACTAACTTTTTCTTTGTAAATTTCTCAAAATTTGTAATTGGGGGCATTGCGTCCGTCAAACTGATGAATGAACCCAACATGGACGCTGGGTCTATTGTTTCTGTTTTTGGGAAAAACCCGGAGCACCCGGAGAGAAAACCAACAACACACTCATCACTCATTAAATAGGTAACTTAGTTGAACACAGACACCCAAACAAATGATGGGACTGCACCCAAAATGCAGGTTCATTGGACTGTTTTTTTTGTGGGGAAACTGGAGTACCCAGAGAAAACCCATACAGAGGCTACAGACCTCAACACGGCCGTTTCGAGGTGGACTTCCAAAGGACTGCAGAGGCTGAAATCAATTTAAGTCCATGAAATCTGAAGACGCTTTCCAAAAGTTGATAAAAGGACAAATTCCTCAAATATTGGCTGGCGTAAATCCAGGAAGATGAGAATATCCTTGAGAATATCCAGCAGGTCCTTGAAAATGGCCGTGCCCTGGCTGGGGATCTTCTCTGGGCTCATGCTGAGGACAATACCTTCAATCTCAGTCCACAGTTTCTCAAACAGACGATACAATACCATACCATACCAACTTTATTTATGAAGCACTTTATACAGCAACAGGACCAAAGTGCTATACACAATCATAAAATCATAAAAGATGATCACAGATGGCATGAAATTTTTCTGCAGGGTAGCTCAGTCCTGGTCTTTCAACAATCCTCCTGATCAGATTACTGACGAGGGTTCTCACTGCCATTTTTCTAATCTTCCCTTCTTCATTCTCTCCCTGGTTTTCCTCCTGTTTGCTGCCGGACTCTGGAACACGTTCTTCTGATTCAGCCTCAGTGGGAGTCGTCTCTTCAGGGATTTGTACTGGAGATTTTGCATTTGAACCTGACAATGCTTCATCTCCTGCATGATTTCCACTGAAGAGTTCCTCAAGACGACTCAGTTCTATCCAGGGCGGTCTCCTCTTGGCTGACTGCACTTTGCACACGTGGGGTGGCTGTGAACTGAGATCGTTTCTGGGTCACCATCAATGTCTTCCCCCTGAACTTCAGCCCAAACTTTCTCTAAGAGCCGTTTATGAATGGTACCAACGTCCTCAAGAGAAAAGTGAAAACCTGAAGCTGTAATGGCCTGGGCAGTCAGGCAGTGCAACAAAGACAATGAATCTTTCTCGTCTTCCTTTGTTTCCACTGAGGAAGCTGGCTTCTCACCGTCCGTCAGACATTGAGATGCCAGATGAATCAGAGGAATATTCTGAAACTTCCTCAATAGGAGACAAAGGAGTTAAAAAGTGATTGAACTTTGGATACAGCCTGAACTCCTGTGCCCCCGGATGTGCTAAGATGAAAAGTCCCTCCTCAGGGGGTCTAAAATATGGTTCATAAATATTTAAAATTATTTGGTTTCCGTCTTTCATTTGAGCTGATATTTTTTCTCCCTCTTCAGCTCCGTTATAATAAAAATTCATTTCAGGACGAGAGGTTTTATTTCTTTGAAGGATGGAAGTAAAACACAAAAACCAAAAAAAAAACCGATTCAGTCCAACAATGAAACGTTTACAGATTTTTTTTAAATCCCGAATTTAAGATGAAACCCTGGCCAAAAAAATGTTGAAAATGTTTGATAAAACAGAGACAAACGTGAATATATTAAATATTTTTTTATTCAACCAAGGTGTTTATCTGATTTTTTTTCTGTCACATTTTTTAAAAATTGTCTTATTATTTATACCCTTGTGATTAATCAGTTTAGAAGTCACAACAACCCGTTCTTTCGTGTAAAAAGGGTATTTTTTTGTTATTTCATCTCCTCATAACACCCTTTTTCTTTTTGTGACAAGTTGCTTTTCTTTCCACCCTGTGAGGGCGGTGTGTAACACTTCAGCTGTCATTAGATCGCGCTGTGTGAAAGAGCGCGAAGTCCAATCACTGACCCTCATCTTCACACTTTTCTGCCACACGACTTTCGACGATTATGTTCACGTGAAAAACGCGATTTCCATTAAACAGACGCGGATGGACGTCTGTTTAATGGCTCGACGGACTAATAAAACCCGTTTCCGTAAAGACAAGAGTCTGCTTAGAGAGAGAGTGAGAGCCTTCCAGTGTGGTCTGCTTTAATGCCCTGAGGGAAGCAACACTAATGGCCTCTCTTGACAGAGGAATGACACAAGGAGCACTGTTTACAAAAAAAATAATAATAATAATAATCACTGATGGTTGTTGTGATCCTCAGAGGCCACGGCATGGGAGGTGTGTGTTATTACAAATCTTAAAGCTGCCGAGATGAAAGGCTATGAAACATACAGCTCCAGTTAATTGTTCTTAAAGGGGCGGTATTGTGTATTTTGTCGGCACAGTGCCATGTTAGTATCTATGTTGCCTTCACTTGTTGAAAGTGCTGTATGTAAAACATGACTTAAAATTAATTGGACTTTTCCACTTTGCTCCTTGAAATTGGGCCTCTGTCTCTTTAAGAAGCTTCTGTTCTTTTCCGACCTTCTGCTTTCAGCATGTAATTAGAACAGTGTTTCCCCTAAAGCATCAGGAGTGTTGCACTGAGAAGTATTATGAGTTCAGCAGATGTGCAGTGCCACCAGGTGTTTGCCAATTGCTGCTGCCGCTAGTCTGGAGGGGCTGAGCAGAGGAGGTTCTCAAAAACAACCCCAACTCTTTAGTAAAAATTGTTTTTGTTGAATTTAGCAATAAGTGGTAAAAATCTTTGACCATACCACTTGACTGTTGGTCATATACAATTTCTATTCAAATTAGATTGAGTTCAATTGTTTTTCTGACTTAAAAAAAGTTTTAAAAGTAATTTTTAGGGAAAGCAGCCAGACATGCACTTTTTTTTTAACTAAAGCGTTTCAAGTTGTTTTAAAGAATATTCAAATATTCAATAAAAATTTCAGCATGAATTGACTTTATGCAGACAATATTTATTCACCTGTACAGAGGAAAGTTCTTCAGCAACAGCTGAACATTAAAAGAAAAATTACCTCACTTTGAACATGAAACTAAACAAATAGACAAATCTATCTGAGCGACTATCGCTAGTCGTAATCTTTTTGGCTGAAATAACTTGAGTAAAAGGCTTTTTGCACCGTCTACAGTCTCTGACGTTGGTCTGGGGACTTTTCCGTGTTCTTTAGCCTTTACCCAAACCAAAAGCTGCTGCAGTGTTTTCTGAAAACCTTTTAAAACAAGTACCAAGTGCTTTTGCAGTCACATTCATATCTGTGCATTAGTGACATGTGTTCCTTCAAAGCATTAATTACGTGTTTATTATGTTTGAAGTGAGAATAGCTTTAAACTTTGAGCAGGAAATAAAGCCTTCATCTGCCTCTCGCCTTCACCATGATTTTTATTAATTTTTTTTAAGTTATACACGTTGCTAATGTAACACAGTAGAGAAGGGTATTACATATATTTTGGATAAATGGGCCAATAGGTTCGGCTATCGGAGCACAGTGGAGTGTTTAAATGACACACAAGGGCAGTTGGGTGTATTTAAAGAACTGGTTTTAGTGACAGAAAACACACAATTAACAGTTGCACAAAACACACAATTATGAAAATAAAATTACACACAATAAAATGAAAAAAAAAGAAATAACAATAATACTTGGCCAAGTGCTAATTCTTAATTTCAAATAATTCGGGTGCACCCTGGTAATCTGCACTCCAAATTGTATTAGTCAGCAGATTAATCAAATTAATCCCAATTTGGTTTGATTCAACTTCATTCACAGGAGAATTTCCACCACAGCTGTGCGTCACAATGTCCGAAATAAAACAATCCAAACAGTATTGTCCAAAAATCAATAAATAAAAAAACAATAATAATGGAGAATGTCAGTTGTAGGTTTCACACATAACCGTGTGTGAAGATGTATGTTGCTCTCCTACCACACCGCAGGGTGCAGCATGACTCCAAATGGGATAGACGAAATCTGGTTCTCTCTTTAGGTCCAGGTGGGAAGGCTCGCCATCAATATCAAAGGAGGGATCCACTTCAGGAATGATCCAGTATAAAAAAAAAAACCTGACCTGTCAACAGACAGGACCAGCAGAAATACAGGACTTTACCAAGCCGTTCTAGCTTTAATCCTTCTTTCCAACACAGTAACAAAACATTACCTAGTTACTAAAACAACAGATATTTTTTTAACAACAATGTAACAAACGACAAAAACACAAATAAAAGGCTCCGAATATGCTCACCGATCTCAGTGCGACACACTTCAGACAACCGTATAGTGGGTCTCAATCCGGATGCGTGGGGCACTAAACGATGTAACAAGGCATATTTGATCTAAATAATATAAACTTAATAAAATAAAATTATGTTAAAGCCTAAATTTTACCTTTTATCTACGAAGAACAAGCTGAAATAACTGCCAGAAAGAGCCAACGATTCCTAACGGCTCTAACGGTAAAAAACTGAAGTTCAGTTTGTATTCATTTAATAAATAATTTCCAGCACAAAAGCTGGACAATCAACATAAAATCTATTTACAAAAGAGTTTATCCACAATACAGTTAATACAGCACGTAAAAAATACTTTTAACTGTCGGGATACATACTCTGGCGCTGCCCCGCTCAGCAGTCTCACCGCGTCGGATCTCTAGAGCAAAACCAACGGTACTGCAGACCCGGGGGAGAAGGGCGGGATCCACAACGGCAGCCTGCACCCTGATTGGTCCAGACGCTCTGGAAACCAAACTTCTCATTGGCCAGGCAGACCACCCAGCTTCCTTAACCTCTTCTCTTAAAGTGGCATACCCACTTTATGTGGGTTACACCAAACCTTTTTTTATTTTGGCTGTCAGTAGTACGTAGACTTACAGCCAATCTTCAGTGTTCACAAGACTCATCACTGCCCCCTGGAGGCAAAACGTGACCACGACTGAGCAGCAAATGTGTGTTTTTTTTTGTGACGACCTTAAAACATGTAAAATTGTAGATTAAATAATATGACCATTTTTAAAAAAACTCTGAAGTATGTTCCTTCTCTTTGCAGGGAGTCTGACAACACAATGTGGTGATGGTGTCTGCAGATATACAGCCGGTAATTTGAAAAGCAGCAGTAAAACATCTGTCATTAAAATATATTTCATGTCAAACCTCTTCCAGTAATCTTATTCATTCATGTTAAGGTTACATTATGAACTTTTGTCAGGGTCGCAGGTGCTAAAACGTATTTTATTTAGCAACTGCTGAAAGCTTGGTAAACTATACTGCCTTACAAAATTATTCATATAGTTTGAGGTTTTTTGTATTTGAATTCGTGTTTCAGTAGATTTTTAGTTGAGCAGCGTATCATTGTAAAGTTACAATAAGCTTTGTTTCATGTAATATATATATATATATATATATATATATATATATATATATATATATAGATCAGAAATAATTTGCATTCAAATTTTCCTGATTACAGGAGAGACGCTTCTTTTGTTTGTGACAGCTGTCTGATTAGTGTCGCTTCAAAGAGAAATTCTCGCTCAGGAACCAGAAAGGTTGTTATTTTTTTTAATCCCTTGGAGGAGTGAGGTATTTTTCTTTTTCATGTTGTCTGTCCACTGTGGCTTCACATGCTGCTTTGCTGATTCCAGATAATGAGTGGTCTCTCTCTCTCTCTCTCCTCATTTCGATCCACCTCTGTCTTCAGCTACAGTCGGGAAAGGCAAGAGTCTCAAACCTACTGGGTGCCCGTCTATGCACAACGTTTTATTTATTCATTTAATTTAGTTTTTTATATATACATACTGTATATAAAAAGACGACAACGCATTTAAGAATCTGATTGTTTTATTGCTCTCATTTAAATCACTACTTCATAGAAAAAAACACCCACACTTTAATTCCTTTGGAGTAGCCTGACAGTTTAGCACATACGATGCGTGGCATAAAATTGGTTTCAGTGTCACAGCACAATAAATATCATAACAGTTATGGAAGCAGAAGATGTACAGATTACTGAAACAAAGAGATAGACCCCAAGGGGGTGGGGGGGCGTTTATTGGGAGGGGGGAAAAATGCAACGTTAACGGTCATTAGCTTCACATTTATAAAGAATAAACATGCTGTGAGAGATGAATCAGAGCTGTTTAGCAAGACAAATGACAGGCAAAATAGAGAGAATATTGTAATGTTGGATGTAATAAATATGCTTACACACCTCAAATGATTTAGATGCATGAATACACAGATATATGTTAATCAACCTTGCGTGAATCAGTTTGGTACCGGTGAAGAGCATAATTGAGCCGGAACATTGTAAATGTGTTTGCTAAATGAAAATCGGAATACAGTGCTGCGACGAGTATTTGTTCAAAATTACGAATTTCTTTTGTTTTGGCTTTTCAGTGTTTCAGATCGTCAATCTAGTTCTAAGAGGAACCAACCCCATGTGAAAAGTGTGAATTAGCTGCGACGGACCACATTTGGGTGCATTTTAATACTCCAGTTTGTTAAAAAATTCAGCAAATAAATCAGGGAAAAACAGAACAAGACCTAAACTGCCGCAGGCCTCAATTAAGCCTCGGGGTTCTTGACTTAAAAACAAGAAAGAGATTGGGTCAAAACAGCCACCATGGGAGAATTCACTGGCAAAAAACAACAACAACAAACAGGAAGGGCAATGTCACATTTTTTCCAAAAACTATTTTATTCATCCCTAACGCTTTTAGGAAACTATTCTGTGACTGAAAGAAACAAAAGCGGAACTTTTTAGAAGTTATTTCTGCTGTTAGAGCATCTCAGGAAAAAAAAAGAAGGAAAATGCAACTTCAAGACCTGAACAACGTGTAGTAATTCACAAAACCAGAAATTCTGCTCATCAGTTTATGACCTTCGGGGTCAAGTAAAGTCGGGTTATGCAGCAGGACAGTGAACATCTGAAACACTCACCCAGTGAAAGTCCAGACTTTCCATTGAGATGTTGAGGAATTTCAATGGGATCGATTATTTTTCACATAATGTTGGGTTGATTTGTGCAGGTTTTTCTCCAATAAATAAATGTTTAAAAAAAAAAAGACAAAAGATTGCTGGTTTTTGCTCACTGAGATTTTCTTTGTGTATTTCTTTAGATGGTCTTTCACATTTTTATGTCGCCAAAAAGCAAAAATGTCAACAAAACAAATATCTGTAAGTAGGCAAACACATTTTGCAACACTGTATACGCCTTTTCTGACTTTTTTACTCCAAAAGACAATGAATCAGTAACCGGTCTGAATTTGGATTTGCATTATTTGGAAAAGAAAAAAAAAGAAAAGACTACAACCTAAAAAATATTTAAAGATTAAATATTAATCAAATCATCAGCCTCTGTATAAGATCACATTGTAAATTAAAAGCTACCTAATAAAAGAATCGATCGTCTCGCGCGCCAACGTTACACTGAA
This sequence comes from Xiphophorus hellerii, assembly GCF_003331165.1. NCBI lineage: Eukaryota > Metazoa > Chordata > Actinopteri > Cyprinodontiformes > Poeciliidae > Xiphophorus > Xiphophorus hellerii. Next base: position 22,978,589 of record NC_045679.1, on the reverse strand, counting down.
TTCATGAGGCGAGCTGGAATGCTTTTTTTCTCCTCGACTTCAGTGTTTGAAATATCATCAAAAGGACGAGTTGCCATATATTAGTATTAATGCCATGTTCAGTTGTTCAAATGCAAACATCAAAGTACTATCTTATTTGGTTTTCTTTAAATCAGGTGGATTTACCCTTTCACATATCTGCTATTTCACTTTTTACAATGATAAAAACCCCCCCATAATAATAATAACAATAATAATAATAATAATATAAGTCACCAAATGAATCTGACATGTATACAGTGCCAAATTGAGGGGATACGGAATAAATCAGATTAGTGTTTGATCAGAAACCATTGCACAATAAACGCATTTCAATCATAAAAAACAAAACAAAAACCATGTCTGGCACCTAGAGAGAAGAAGAGGTAGAGCTACGTGAGGGTTTCAAAAATCTAGGACTCTATAAACAGGGAAACGACAGATGAGTGGAGGCAGACCACTGAGAAGACAAAGTGAAAAAAAAAAAAGATTTCCACCTCTTGCATAAAATCCAACCAGCAAGCTACTTTATTGAGTTTAAATATAATAAATATATAGAAAAAGGAAAATGAGACTGGAAAAAAAATTAAGATGAAACCTGTGTTGATACTGAGACGAAGCTGCTTTGTTGGAACAAATCTGTTCAAATGTTTATAAGTCGGCCGTTTTGTTCGCAACGCGTGAACGGAAGACGTGGATCCCAGTGACGTTCAGGTGAAGATTTCTTTCTAAGAGAAGAAACTTGCATGCAAGTGTTTCATAATAATAATAATCATAATCATAATAAATTAAAACTTTGGGTATAGGTATGTACAGAGTACTTGACTTTAGCAAATCATTTAATTACTATTGCTTCCAGGACCTCTGTTCATGTCTACCAACGTTATGTTTAATAAATTAATTAATAACACACACTTTCAAAAGTGAAGTCAGATGACGTTCTGTTTGTTTTTCAGCCGGCGACGCTGAAAACTCAGTACCACCAAAGTGTTAAGACGAAATACTTCCAGCTATTCGGATTCAAATCCTCGTGTGAATTGTCGTAGAAATAGCCGCCACGGATCGGGACTGTGGTGATAAAATAAAAGTTCAAATGAAATAAAATAAGAGCATGTTTGCAGTGTTGTGCTGCTTTGTGTACAGATTTCTTTCACAGTTCCGTTTCAGAGCTCTTCCTGCCGAGGAAGCCGTTCTCCTCCCGGTCGATCCGAATCCGAGGTGAGCCGTGTGAACCGCAGCCGAAACTGAGAGAAAGACACAAAAACAAAGTGACATTGAAGCGTCTCGCCGTCTTCACGTCTCCCAGATTTCTTCGCGTTTTGTCACTTTGCAAACCTCAATGCATTTTATTTTTTCCTAAAATAAGATCTACAAAAATGCCTAGTTAGCCACTGGATTCAGCCCTGGTTAGTTACTCTGCCACATCTCAATAAAACTCTTGTGCAATTTTTGAGTCCAGTCAAAGTCCAGAACTGAGCTAAATTGGGAGTCTGTGGTGATACTTTTGCAAACTTTCGCTCAGGGCAGGAATGACTAATCGGATTAATTGTGATGAATCAATTGTTGAAATAATCGTCAACTTAGTCAGCAATCGATTAATCGTTAACTGGACTATACCCATTTACAATATGGCCATTTGCTAAAAGAACGACACACTCAGAGTAGAAATTAAGCAAAAATAGTGGAAGAAAAAAAGAAGTTAAGATCAAAAAAATTGTAAATATGTTCTACCGAGAACTCCTCTTAGTGGTTTCACTTCAAATGTTTCAAATTCTGTAAAAAAAAAAAAAAAAAAAAAAACTCCTGTTAAGCATATTTTAATATCAATTATTAGTCAGTCAATCCAAAAAAAAAAAAAAATCAACAGATCAGCCCGACACTGTGGCCCTTTCAAGCACTAATGTCTGAGCTTTTTACATGCTGATGTTAGAAATAATTTTTTTTTTTTGCTGCAGATACATCCTTTGCAATAAAACATTTCCTTATTTTAAAAAGGAATTGACTTTGAATGTATTTTGCATATTTCATTTAAAAAAAAAAACTTAAATAAAAAAATCTGCAGAATTGGCAATTTTACTTATTCGATTAATCGATTAATCGTCAGAATAATTGGTAGATTAATCGATAACTAAAGGAAACGCTAGCTGTGGCCCTACTTTTGTTAACTTATAGGTTCTAATTAGTAGTGAATCTTTTTTAAAACAATACAGGACAGCTGTGCAAAAGGAGGGTGGTACTCACTTACACAGAGGGGGAGCCAAAGTAGTGTTCAGCACGGTGAATGGGGGTTAAGGACAGTTTGCGGCGAATCTCCTGAGGGGGGAAAAAAGAAACAGCAAAAATGTTTTGGCAAAATCTTAAATTTCAAGTTAGGCTGCAGAAGCAAAAACTGGAGAAGGGAGAAAGAAAAGGAAGCAAGCAATGCAAAGCTTTTTTTTATTTATTTATTTTTTCTTAGGGTTCCAACATGAACTCATCCGCTAACGGTTTGAGCTGGGCAGGAAGTCAGAGTCAGAGCTAAAGGGTGAGCGTGGCAGGAGAAACTTCGAGAAGCAGAGTCTGAGCAGCTCTCTTAGTGGGAGCGAAGCAAACCCTGGCCAGTGGTACTCACTATCCAAAGATTTATCCCCCAACATGGGCTCCTGTTCCATCATCTCCATAGAGATTTTTATAGAGGGAATATTTTCATGGTAGGGGTAGTCGGACTGTGGGAGGACGGAGGGACAACATTAACCGCTGGAGAGCTACTTTCTGACACGTCACATCAACTGTGGAGTCGAGAGAAAGTGCAATTTTTCTCTCATTTGTACTGCCGACTGTTACTTACGTAGTCAATTTCACTGTCGATGCTTCCCTTCTTCTTGTTTTTCTTCTTCTTCTCGTCCTCCTTCTTTTTCTTGTCCTTCTCCGGGATCACGTCGTCCAGGTAGCTGAGGTCGTGCTGGGAGAACACGTAGTCCATGGCCTTTCGTACGGCAACTAACGCCAAAATCTAGGAACAGAAGCGCAGGCAAATCATTCTCAACAGAAGGTTGGAGAATTTGTCAATCCGTAGCAAAAGGTATCGCGCTAAACGCATTGTCAGTATCGGTCGATAATACATCTTATAATCAATTACAAATTTATTGATGTAACTTGACTTAATGATTGATTCTATATTGCATTGTGATTCTGTGTTTGTTATGATGTAAAGCACTTTGAAATGCCTTGCTGCTGAAATGTGCTATACAAATAAAATTTGATTGATTGATTGATTGATTATAGAATATTCAATGTAAAGGATATTTACTGAAGTCCTATTCAAAACATCGCAGCGTTTCTGAAGATGTAGGCAGAGGAAAGGCTTTAGCAGCTTTACTTCTCATGACTAGATTGGTGCCATCAGCTAACTCACTCTTTGGTTACCTAGCAACAACCTGCAGAGTAATGTGCACGGCAACGATTTCGGTTTTCGCCACCGTGCCTCGTAACGGCTTAAAGTATACAACGGCGTGGAAAACCGTGGCTGAAACAGGAAAGGTCATGCTACCAGTTTGGCAGTATTTCAGATATTTAAAACAAAAAATACCTAATAATCAATTACTGATATCGACACTTAATCGATATAGCTGTTCTCGTGATACGTTTTTCCAGACATACGGTCCGGCTCCGCCCTTTGCGCTTCAGTTTTCACTCGGCTACACGTCAGGCGATCCTCACCATGACGGGGAAAATGATGGCGGCAACGGTGGACTTGAGGATCCAGAGCAGAGCCAAGCACAGGACCTGGATGAAGGTGAAGAGGTGAATGCGTCTCTGGGGGACGTGGCGCAGGTAGATGAGGTCCGGCTGGTGCTTGGCAGGCATGAGGAGCAGCAGCAGGCGGTCCATGAACTGTCGGGTTTTTTGTTTTCAAAGCAGACAGTGAGATGAAGAAAAGTGAAATAAAAAGAAATCAATATTTCTGTTGTGTTTTTGTTTTTTCCCCCCACAAAAGCGTTCAGAGAAAGGCTGGCGGCTGAGAACTGGTTCGTAACTGGTTTTAATGGAAGTAAAAAGCAACAGCGAACAAGTCTGTCATTTTACAAAAGGAGGGCCAGCCCATCACAAATCTCTATTCGGCTGTTTGGTTTCAATTCTGATCAGTAATTTAAACACTAATGGACCAGAATCTACACGAGAACAGGTGATGCTACAGATACAACAGTATTTATATGCCAGGAATATACAATTAAGTTATAGATGTAGTTACTCCTTCAATAGTTTGGCTCTCTTCAACTTACGTACATGTGTTGCTATGACGATACCTAGTGCCTACCAATACTGATATTAAATCCTCTTCGCCATTTTTCCCCCATTACAGCTACAGTGAATGTAATTGGAAACTTTTTTCTTGGAGAGGGGGAAAATGTATGTGACAGCCCACAATAAAGTATTGCATAACTGTGATAGGAAAATGATTTGAGTTTTTGTAAATAATAACACTATTCTGAAAAGTGTGGTGTGCATTTGTATTCAGCCCATCCTAGCACACAAATTTATTTTGTATTTAACATAAATGCGCAGTTTTCTCCTCAGACGACTAATTTTTTTTTTGGCAGATTTTGTAACAAAAAGAAATTTTCACAATTATCCACTTTCTGATGGTTTGCTGCACAAAGTTTCAACGAGCAATTGTGACGTTTATTATTGCAACATCAACTGTGAGACGCATAGAGGGCTATGAACAAGGCACGGTAAAATATAAGCTTTATATAACCATCTTATAAGGAGCTAATACAGTCATAGACTTATGTGGCGAGTACCAATGCTAGTTAGAGTGAAGCAACTCACCTGGACACCATTGAGTGATGCCACACCCATATAGAGAAACACACCATAGAGAACAGGCATCGGGATGAACTGCAGACAACAAAGCAAAAACGATATCCATTTTATACATGCAGATGGATGTAGTATCAGTAGCTAAAGCTAAATTATAAATAAGAAAATAGAATAGTTTTGTGTGTTAAAGCTCCAGCTAGTTTAGGCATTAATACTTTAAAGTAGCTCACAGATAGCAGATTAGACAACAGTTCGAGGAAAAACTACTTTTCCACGCCTGGAAAACAAAACGGCCACTAGGGGGCGCAGCAGCTCCAACAAAAGCCTCCGCTTAGGTTCTTTCCCAACTTAATGAGGGAATGGAAACTCTACCCTCTTCTCCAACTGGAGCTTAACGTCCTGATGAATGTGCCTTTTTTTCACATGGAATTAGTCCAGGTACGGGGGCTACTAATCGGATGAACGGAAGATTCTAAATGATTTTTAAAAAATAAAGACAAGTGACGAGAGCTCGTCCTAAAAGGGACGGACTGTAATCCGCGTTTCCATGGAGGAATTAGGAGCTGGACGGAATACCTTTAGGATAGGAGCCATGAAGACGGAGAGTCCTGTCAGGAGGAACACAAAGATGCCAGTGACTCTTTGTTCCCTGGATGGGGGGAGGGGGGAGAAATAGGAAAATCAGCATCATTTGTAAAGCCTAAAAGTTTTCACATGCAGGGACTCTGACTTCTGAAACTTTATGATGGGTTCTTAGCACGTAAAAGGGGGTAAAACTTCATAAAAACAATGTTACGGAAATTTCTGTCATCAGCTATAGAGACCAACAAGGACGTCATGGAAACTGATCGGAACTTTTTTAAATTATTTTTTTTAGGAAAAATGTTTTCCTGACCTGAGCAATACAGCAATTAGTTTGATTTTCACACACCAAGTTTATTTATATGCCACAAATGTATAAAAAAAATCAGAATATGAGATTTTTAATAGGAGCGCTTGGTGAGATCCTTCTCACAAATACCTGAAAACACGTCAAAAACGGCCGCCAGTACGATAAAGCAAAGAAATAAAAATGGAACCACAACTCACCTGACACCCAGGAACTTGGGCTGCTCTCCGGGGGCGGAGGTCTGGGTCTCCATTTTCAGAGAATCGATGTGGGCGATGGAGATGACGGTAGCAGCTACGTACCATGGCAACCCCATGAAGGAGCAGAGTATAATCAGGACGGCCACCCAGAACAGGTCCAGGTGATAACCGGCCCCTTTCTGAGCACGAAGAGAGAGAAGACAAAGGGTTTCATAGGGTTACCTACTCGAGTAGATGTTATTTTTTACTATGATGTACTTTTGAATTTTACTTGAATAATCCTATTACGAAACACTGCTACTCTTACTATAGAAAGATTTCTTGATACTCGACCCACAACGAGTGACTTGGTTGGATTAAAAACCAGCTTATTTTAACCAAAGATTCACACACCTGCATTGTGTGTTTTATATTGAAATAATTGTTTTGGGGGGGGGGGGGTTGTTCTTTTGATTGTCTTGGTTGTTTTGTACTTATTTATAGGAATTATTTTCACTTTGGTCTTTAAAATACCAACATTTCCACATAACTTTAGGTTTTGGCTTATCTAATGATGTATTTTTTTTAAATATTAAGTGATCGAAGTTTTGATCAGTTACTCGGTATTTGAGTTGTCTTTTAACCAAATGGGGTTTTTTTTTAATCCGAGGACTACTTTTTACTTTTACTTGAGTAAAAATATGTTGAAGCAGCGCTACTCTTATCTGAGAAAAAAAAACTTGGCTACTCCACCTACTTCTGTTCACAGGGAAGGTTAGTGTTATTGGATGTTGATGGCTCCTGTCATTTGCGTCAGAGCGTTGAAGTAAACGTTTTCAGAAATACATTTTGAGAGGACTTTCTGAAACAGACTAACGCAAATTAGTACACAATGAGGAATTGGAAGGAGCATATCTTAGCAATATGAAATGCCTGGCACTACTTACTAAATGTGTTGGCCTTTCACATAACACGTGGGAAAAGCTTAAACAGCTGTGAATATTTTTGTATCGTATTGTATCTACCCGCCTTTGTGAATGAATGAAAACCAGCTTAAATAAAAAATGGAGTCATTTCTCCCCCATGGACTAAAATGCCTCATTTATTGTCTTCACCGTCTTTTTTCCAATGTAATTTAAAAGTAATTATTATATAGAGCTCCAGAATATTTCTTAAATAAGTGGTTCAACAAAAGAAGCTTTTGTCCCTTCACAAGATCAAAATGTTCAATTTTCCTTAAAAAAAAAAAAAAAAAAAGCGATTACTGATGTAAGACAGACATAAAGATCTTCTTCCTACATTTAGCAACATTTAGGTGAACTGCCTACCTTTAGCTTGTGTTCTTTCCTGTTCACAATGACCGCAGTGATCTGTTGATCCATGAAGATCAGAATCGTGACCAAGAGGGCAGGAAGTGCAGCTGCCAGGTACACCCACCAGGGGTTTCCTCCAAACGGAGGAATAAACCAGCCCCGTGCTGGATTTGTGGGCTGAAAAAAGAAGAAAAAGCATTAGTTATAATGGCAAATCCACATGCAAGGACACGGCTAACATCCAAAGCATGAAATCAAGAAAGCAGGTACCCGAACACGCCGTAGGTTTTGATTACTTGTGCATTATTATGTGCAAAGAAAGCCGCCTCTGTGCTCGCAACTAGGAGAGCGTCGGTTCTCATATCACCTGTAATCACCTTTAGCCCACTCCTCCACGAAAAGGGAGGGCTGCGGGGCCTGCCGGCTGTCCAGCATTTGAGCTCAGAAATCTCCAAGCATGCCTGTGTCTTAGTTTCAAGGTAATATGTGTCCAACTGAGCAAACTACAAAGAGCGCATTGAGCAGGGGACTTTAAAGAATTAGGGAGGCTTTCTTGCAGAAACATGGATCATTAACGGTGTAATCTAAGGAAACAGCAGTCTGCTCACCACAGCATCGGCCTTTGTCTAAGGTGGAGGGGGGGGGCGTCCAGCGTGCATCTTGGGGGGCCCATGTGAGGCCCCCCGGGACTGATTTCAGTTCAAGAACGGCATGTTTGACCAACCCAGCACAGGTGCCTGATGTAAATGGAGACTATTCTATTTTTTTGTTGGGGCAAAATTACCGCAGACGAAGTCAGATTTTCTCACCGTAAAAAATGTTGGCAATAAAACAATCATTGGTCTTTAAATGACCACCATCTTTGCAATCTCTTGCAAGCAAGCACCACATCTATCCATTTTTACTCAAAAGCCGAGTTTGATGCACTCAAATCCGCTTCTAATTAATGTATTTAACCTGGATTAATACAGCAAGAGTTTTCAAATAAACAGCAACCTAAATCCTGATTTTATAGCTCAGAGATGACTAAAGGTTCTAGTTTTTCCAGTTGATACCTAGAAAATTTGCAAAACATCTTTTAAATACAGCTACATTTTTGTAGCTGTATTTACCCTTTCCAGCAACAAATCTGACTACTTTATTTGTTTAACTAAAAAAAAAAAAAATCACATGCTCAGTTTATTTTTGAGTTGATAAAAGAACATTCTTTTGGCCCTCAAGTCCTTTTGACTTGACGATTTTGGCCCATGTGTCATCAAGTTTGGACAACCCTGATCTAAAGCATATCCAGCACCAAGATGTCAAGCCCACTTTGAAAACCATGCATACATACATATCTATATGAAATGTGTAGCGATTACCTTAAATTCACTAGGCACTATGAGCTTTGGAGTGTCCACCCCGACCAAGGCGTCAATGCCACAGAAGAGAAGAATGGTCAAGATGATGGCAAAGTCACTGATAAGCTTCCTCACCTAGACAGGGGACAACATCACTGTAGGTTAGAGAGTTTATTTTAAGGAGAAAAAAAAATAGCAGATGCTTAACAGTAATAATAACATTTTCTAACGCAAGCGCATACGTTCATTTGGATTTCATGCGTGGGACCGACACAAAGCAGCACCATCGCTTGTGAAGCGGGGAGAATGGTGTCCGTTTTTTAAAAATGGTCCCATCGAGTCAAATTTATTTGTGTAGCACATTTCAACGACAAGGCAGATCGAAGCGCTTTACATCATAAAAACAGCAACCGATTTCGAAACAAAAGATAAACATTGCGTTTTGTCAAATGTCGTCATCAAGCAAATTTACATCAAGCATGTTGATCAATGTTCCACCTATTACTAATCAAAGGTAACTCTAAACCGCTGGGTTTTTGATCTCGATTTTAAAAAAAGAATTCAGTGTTTCGGCATCTTTGCAGTTTTCTGGAAGTTTGTTCCAGATTTGTGGTGCATAAAAGCCAAATGCTGCTTCTCCATGTTTGCTTCTGGGGATGCAGCGGAGACAAAAGACAAACACATGGATGAGTTTCTAAATCTTGCTTGGACATTCATCCTTTAATCCTGGAAATGTTCTTCAGGTGATAGAAGGCCGACTAAGTAACTAATTGTCTTTATGCGTCTCTGAAGGTTCAGAGACGCCCCAATTTAGGATCTGGTGTTGTACAAACAAAATGTCAGAAGTTTAGCAGCTGTGTAGAGCCCCCTAGAATCAATAGTCTGCAGAAGCTTTAGCTGCCAATACAGCTGAAATTCTTCTGTATCTCTAACAGTTTGCAGAAATACATACTGAAAGCTTTGCCATTCTTCTTTGAAAAAGAGTTTCAGCTCAGTCAGAGATGAGATATTGTTCACCACTCACCGTTGTGGGGAAGAATCTACTCGTCTTGAACTTCTTCAGCGCCATGGAGCAGGTGTAGGTCCCAAAGAACAGGATGAAGGACATCAGGGTAATGTCAGGCACATAGTCACAGGCCTCTCCGACCAGCAGCCCTCCGAACTCCTTACACTGATGCTGGGTCAGGGACGCCCAAGTGGCGTTCTCCGGCTGGAGAGGCCAGGAGTAAACAATGAGTTGGGTGAGAACATGTTTGAAAAACCGATCCCTGAATCCAGGCTGTTCAGTTTTGTGTTTTTAGAGAACAAGGACACCACATACCAGATCAGTACGGTTTGTCCAGGCAGAAGTATCGTGGAGTGTTGATGAATTACCTAGAAAGAAAGAAAAAAAGGGAACAATGATATCTAATCAGTGAAGCGGGAATGCTTTTGATGTCAGCTGAGTTGCTCTTGGCCAGTTTAAATCTGATATGGAGGATGGGAAAGTAAGCAGGGGTGTCATTTGTCATTTCCAATGCAGACATGTAAATAACACACAAGTCCGACACGGTGACAAATTCAGCAACATCAATCAGTGCCACGGTGACCAGGGCGGCCGAGAGGTTTGGACTGTCAAGCTGCTGGGATACACACCCGGTACGCAGCGGCAGTCGTACTGAGTGATGAGGTTGTGATCGAACTCCGAGTTGATGGGGTTGTGGTGGGCCAGCTTTATCATCTTCTTGAATGCGTCATAGATGAAGATGAAGCTGATAAGCGCAGAGAAGCCTTCCTCTGTGAAGCGTGTGAAGTACTGCACCAGGAAGCTCGCATCCGTGGCGACCAGCACCAAGCAGAACAAACCAGACCACAGGCCGATCCACAGCCGAAACTCGAGGTAGTCGAAACTGTTGTCTCTGAGTGCGGATGGGGACGGGGAGGAAAAAAAAGAAAAAGCAAGTAGCTTCAGTGAAAGTGGCAACTTAAAAAGACCGCTACCCCTCTGAGAATTCAGTTTTAACACAAACTCAGCAAACAAAAGCTCTTGTGATACAATATTCTTTTAAAGATAACACTGTTGGCAAACTCCACGCAGCATTAGCTGCAGTAGACAAGCTAATGTTAGCTGACTAACAAGCTAATGTTAGCTGACTAACAAGCTAGTGTTAGCTTCTTGGACTTGGGTTACAATTTTAGAAGTTTTCAAATAATCTCTAACCTTCCTCAATGTCCTGCTTTTGAAACACTATTCTATTAATAACGTCTATTTCCAAGTCAAAGACAACATTTTAGATGCACCTGTTGATATCATGTTATTTAAGCAGCAGTAGGAATAACTGCTACTTTTCTGCTTTAAATAAAAGTAATTAACATTTTTGTTAAATATATTTGTGTAAATACCTTCAGAGTTAAGTGTCATGTTATTATGATAATGTCATACCAGGCCATGACAGCGCTATGATAGTGAAAGCAAAACCCTAAATTAAAGGGCTCCACATGCAACTGGACCACACGCTTTTATCTATTTAGCATCTGTGGCGCAGGGCATGAAATACTTGCTTGCAACCTAGCAGCTGTTGCCATCGCCGGAACCGCTTGCAAGGCACAGACACCCACAACATTCTTCACTCACAGCGTAAAAATAAATGAGAGTGAATTATTGATAACGGAACAGAGTCAGCATGTTGTCTGGTAATGCTAGAAGACCGACTGAGGGGCTTAGAAAAGAGCCAGGAGAGAGACGTCGGCATTGGACAGCCTTTAGTGATTGTAAAATGACTATCTGTGTACAATTTTTATCATCCCATGAGGAAAGATCACTCATCTGAATGCTGCGGTGGATTTTTGTTCAGCTCTATCACAGGAACCAAGTTTTTTTTTTTTTTTTGCACAGTGCCCAACATCACGTTCTAAATAAGAAGGTTTGACGCTGTTCTTGTCTAATCAATCAGAACAGGAAGCTAACAGTCAAACCGTTCCGCGAACAATCTGTAAGTGCCAAGAGATTTACAGCAGGAACAATCGGCCCACTTGCAGCAATCTTAAAAAAACAAAAAATATCCGATGCAAAGCTTAAACCGTGCTCTAAGTGTTGATAGTTTCATATACCATAGAGGAGATTTTCTTGAAAGCTGCTGCTCTGGATTCTCAATCGAATCTCCCTCTTGTCTTTATTCTTTACATTATGTTTGCATGATGACTATCCAGTCACAGGAAAAATCTTGTGACTGACTAGGGTTCATTGGGAGGTACTCACTTGCTGAAAGTGAAGAGAAGTCTTTCGAACACAAGCACCGGGCCCGTGCTACTGAGGATAGTCAGGGGTTGACCAGCTAGCAGGCAGAACACTACTCCTGTCAGCGCCGTACCGAGGAAACTTTCCAACACTCCCTGCAGCACACATCAAACACAAGCTAAGATCATTTTCACCGAAGTGATAGAGTGAAGAACTGAAGCAAAGTATGACTATAAATCTACCAGAAACACATTTTATTGCAAGTGTTGTACAGCTTTACCGTCACAAGTCAACGCTAAATTTGCTCTTATGCAGATGACACATTAGTTTTTCTTGGAGACAGCATAAATTGGGGTGGGCCCATTAAATATTTATTAGTTTACAGCATGATGTTGAGAAGAACATTGAACAGTAGCGTTCTACCTCTGAAGCAATGACTAAGAAAGGCTATCCCAGGGCTGGGATTCCCTCTTTACCCAAATTAGAAAACAGGATTGCGGAACAGTGATGAAGTTCAGGATTGAAGGGGGTTGGGGCAGGGTTCATTTAACACCCATGCTGAGGCTACAATGGCTGGGTAATCTGGATCTGTGGTTATTTACAGCTCTGGCAAATCCCCCGCACACAGCTGATGCTCTCTGCAGGTGTCCGTCACAGCAGAGGCCAACGCAAGTATGGCTTCCACTGGACAGGCTGTCACCTACCAGGTGCATGTGGATGATGGCGGCCAACACGGCATGCCATTATAGATGAGTTAGAAATTCCTGAAAGTTATCAGCAGTTTGGTTCAGCAGATGGATTTACTATGAGCTTCTAAGCCTTAAATTAGCATGGCTTAGCAGCTAAAGAGACGAAATTGGTTTAACACAAGGAGCGATGACGGAGCGATGAGCTCAGCTGATGGTCGATGCCAACTGATGTCCACTGACTCCGCATCAAAACTTGGGATGGTTTAAATAACTTAAAGCTAACAGGTAACATATCCGGCCGCCCAGATACTGCACTTTTTACATTGTCCTTATTTCTTCGCTTCCTTTTCTCACCGCACTCAACGTCAAAGCGCCAGGACACCCAAACGAAGGCATTTCAACGAGTGAGGTCACCTGCATGTTCTCCGTAGCGTCTCCAAGCAAGCCTCCAAACGTGATTGCGTTGGTGACCGTGCCCAGATAGATGAACAGGATGGCAGACAGAGACTGAATGTGGAGGGCGTCGTAGAAGTCGCTGGCAAAAAACGGCAGCTTTCGCTTCACATCCAGGATAAGACCTCCGCAAAACCTTAAAAAGACAGAGCGGTTGGAGTTCGTCAGCTTCACATCACAGCTCAGTTTCATCTCTTCAGAGGAATTCGAGGTGCACAAGGTGTAATAAAGATCGGCCTAATATGTTTCTGTCATAGTTTCATAAGAGGGGGAATGTTCAGAACAAAAGAAACAAATATACAGCTGTGAAGTGCGTCCATTGTTCTGTAGTACTTTGGAGTTTTTCCTCACTGAAAAGTTTACTGGAGAACAAAGGCTAAAAGACTTTCATTTGACACCAAACATGTGTCCTGACAGCAATTGGAGGCAATCAGGATTATAAGAAATGATTATAATACACTCATCTGTCAAAAACCTTCCCCCCAAAAAATGCAAAAACATACTAAGCTCCTGTTTTTTTTTAAGCTGTCAGCTCCTGTCGTTTTCATCTGAACTTGTCTCGCACTTGTAATGATTTCACAATGGTATGAAAAATTCGAATTACTTTCTTGTGAACTGAAGCTCCTCTCCCACTTGGTGCCCTCCTCCTCCTCCGCCTCCGTGTCCCGTATCGTGGAGGGTGTCCCCATTTATCTGAGGAGCCTCTCCTCCAGCATACATGTTCTTTCTATGAAAGCAAACAAAAAAAATGTCTTCAGTTTAGCAAAACATTAACAAGAACCTTGCAATAAATATCCACAATGCAAAAAAAACGCTTACTGTAAAGATGCGTAGCAAAAAAAAAACAACAAAAAAAACCCTTAAAATAAATTCGTCTTTTGTTGTGTAGCAAAGTCTCACGCTTGTTAGAAAAACACGACCACAGAAACTCTCTTCTTCACTTCTGGCAGACACATTTTTTATTTTGAAGTGGTGTAAACATAACAGATTTTATGAATATTACTCAATATCCTCAGGAATTCATGTCAAAACAGATTGTTTCACTTTACATATTTCATTAAGTGTTCTCCTCTCAACAGATCACACGCCCACATGGTCTTGTTTGGTTTTGTTTGAGGTGAGGGCTCCGACAGCAACGTATGCATTGCGCAACACGTCAAACAGCGGAGTCGGTTTGTTTACTTTCAAGGCTTGGTCCAAATATTTCCATTTGCTAGTGTGAAAATCTAAAAACACAAAGTTAGGCAACCAAAACTCAAACAAAAAGTGTCACTTGACGGCTAATCAAATGAATGGCAGCGTCTTTCATTTGGAATATAATGCGAATCAGATCAGACCTTTTGTCTGAGGAGGGAAGGGACTTGGGCGGCTCTATTCTGATGTCGGGGTCCCATTCGCCAGGAGGAAGGACGATCACTTCGTCCAGGAACTCATCGATTCCAGCCAGCAGGTCCTTCCTGCCTTTCGCTTTGTAGGCGATGTCATGAAACACCTTCAATTGAAACAAAACCGACCAATTACCATTTAGGAAATGAACGTGTGCTTTTTTTTCATTTTGATTTTTGATTTTCTTTTTACAATCCAGTGCCTGGAAACAGAAACAAACAGGAATAAAAAAAAAAGTCTGCAACTCCAACAAGTGAGTGGAAGAAAAATATTTCCTAATAGCTTTGTTTACCGGAGCGAGGAGTAGAGCGTGTCACTGACAGTTATTTATGGCACCTAAAAATCACCGCTATGCAGATGTTTCTCAATGCGCACACACATACGGGTTTATGCCAGCATCAAGCCTCCCAGTGTGAATAGTACTACCAACAAACACGCGAGTCAGTGAGTCAAAAATACTCCAAACATCTGATAAACCTGCGACACGACTGTTATGGGAGAGCTGAGAGGGCAAAGTTCAACTCGAGGAAATCCAGAGAAAACATTTCCTAAAACTACTATATCAACAGAAAGCATGTGGGAGAGCTGAGGCCTGTGGGAAAAATGCAGGCCAGGTGCTCTCAGCATTAAAAATGCTAAAAATGTCGACCTTTCTGAGAAATACTGTGGCAGGTGTGCAAAAGACACCAAGCAGGAAGATTGAAGAAATCCTTTCTCCAATCGTTTTGCTGATAATTTAAGCTAGAAGTTAGCCAGCAGCTTGACTGTTTCCTTATTGGTAGAAAACAAACTTATTTTGCCAATTTTATAAAATCACAACCAGTTTTTTCCTGCCAGGGTGCCAGATAGTCTAACCGCATTATTTTACTGATCCAACAAATCTGGGTTTTCCAAAACAATCCAAGTGTTCGGCCTTTACAATGACGTTAACAGGGAGAGAGATACTTTACTGGCTGCTGTGGCTTCCTGTCTTTCCGTGGTTTGTCACGTGCTCTGGGTCCAGAAGGTTGCACAGAAAGCAGCGGAAACTCTGGTCGTTAAAAGTTTAAGACGTACAAAGCAAAAATAAGGTAAACTTTACGGCGCAAGAAACCAACTTTTTAAACCGTTTTCCGCAAATGATCACCTGGAACTGCTTTAAAATACGAGACAGTGATTAAAGAGTGACACTGTAAAACAAAGTACCATGCAACCGTTAGCCTGACATCTTCAGCAGGAGCAAAAGGGGAATTTATTAGTGACACCAGACTATAAAGATTATGAACATTATTGGTGAATCAGTTCAATTTGACACTAGGACAATATTAATACAAACCAGGTGGTGAAGTGGAGTATGTAGCAAATACTGATTTTTATTTTATCTTTGGCGTATTACTAGACTGGGACTTAGTATTTACCAAATGTTTATTCTTAAATGACTGAATCAGTATTGGCAGACAAGAAATATCTTGATCCTGATATCCCTTCCATAATTTTTAAGAAAAAAAACATATTCTCAATATCAACTTACCTCATCGGACATCAGGGTAGCGATTGCTCTTCCGATCTCTCGGTAAGACTTGGACTTTCCTTTAGGTCCCAACAGTACAAACATAAATCTAGGTACGACATGAAAGCATTAATTACTGATTTTGTCATTTTGTTTTGTTTAATGCATGTTTCCACGCGACATCAGTGGGTCACAGGAGGGTTTTTACAGCAGAGTACCTCGTGGGCACGGGGACTTCAGTAAGCGCTCCCAGCATAACGGCCTGCTGCAGACGGACGAAAGCAACAAACGGGGTTTCCAGGAAGTCCACCTCTCCGACCAGCACGTTTGATGCCTCGGCATCGCGGGGCAACTTTTTCATAAACTTATTCTTCAGCTGTGGAACAAATTGGAGAGAGAGAATATAAGGGTGAATGTGTAAGGCAAGTGGAACAACATAGACTATCATCAGGATCAAAACTTAACTTGCAAGACGATTTATGAAGCGTGTATGATTCATCCAAAATCTTCCATTTTAAGATTATGAAAACATGCCCACAGCAAGACAAAGAAAGCAGTGCTGCTTTTATTGCCTTTAAGCATGTAGAACAGCAGCAGTTTCTGCCCTTTGCTTGAGTTATGTGGCAAAACGCGTCTTGACTTTATGCCATCCAATAAACAAACCTTACAAGCGCGTATATCCAAAGTCTACACCGGTCTTGCTTTGTAGTTGACAAGGGGACAAAAACACACATTAACCGATTTGTCACAATCCTAAAAACACCCATAGGTTGCAGCACATTAAAGACATGGTCTTGCCTCAAACTCGTAGTTGAACGCACTCATTCTGACTTTTACTTTGACGAAAAGGAACCAGCTTGAAAAGTACTGGCAACCCCTCGCAGGGGTTACACCGGTTCATCGAAGAAGGGCAATGCTCTCCAGAACAACAACCCCCTACTGCGCCCCCAATGAGAAAACTGTGTGAAATGAGCAAATTGTGTTGCAAGAAAAATGCTTGGAATCATTAATCAGCAATGGAGTTGTTCTGTAAAACAAATATCTGTGTCTTTCCACAGTAAGGGTTTAACCTTTTAAAGGTATTTGACTTTGCTTTCAAGTGTAAAAAATAAAATGAGAGCATAAAAATCTGTATGTGTGTGTGCAATAGCATCAGAAGGTTGAGAGGTTTTGGTTAATTAGGCAGTGTTGTGGTAGAAACGCTTTGCCGCTCTCCGCATCCCAATACCAAGCAGTCATGTGCCTGCTCTTTATTTGGGTCAAATTCTTTTAAGCTGAGGACATTAAAATGATTATTAAGAAGTAAACAGAGTATTATATCTAATTGGACCATGAATTAGACGACAGAGAGCCAAAACAAGAATCAATGGAAAAGGAAGTAGTTAAGGCCAAATTAGTTGAGCACATCCACAGAGTTATTAAAAGTTATTACATCTTAACCGGATCTGCCCTGTTTTTATCTCCTGCTGTGGATCTGTCACTATGACAACAACTTAGAGAGAACTACTCCGTCTTAAACCATGGCGGTGGCAGAAACAGACAGGAGACAACTTATAGAGGCCAAGATCTGTATTATGATTAACGTTTTTTTTCTTTCAAAACAAATGTATGACGTAAATACAAAGGCCCCACCACAATAAGTGGAACTCTTGAAAAGCATGTGTGAAAACACCTGAAAAAATAAAAATAAATATATATATACAGTATACATTTTTTTCCAGGCGTTTTCTCTCTCCATATGTTCATGAAGAAAAAAAAATTATATATATATATATATATATATATATATAAATTTTTTTTGTTTATTTGTTTTTTGCAACAGCATATGCCGGGGTCTGTGCAGCATATGCCCGGCAATGAACATTTGTTTTGATTTGAGAACAAATACTCAAAGGGGGAAAAAAAATCTCACCTGAAAAAATTATTTTACATTTACTGTTGCTATCATTTCAAGGTACCTTGAGTATTTTTACTTTTTTAGTTAATCTGAAACTTCAAGATGGGAAACACTAGGGAACATAGTATTCATGTACTTCATTCACATGTTTATGGACACGGCAGCACACAAAGAAGAGTCACTCGACTCAATTTACCCATATATTTACAGCCAGAGCAATATTTAAAAATAGGAAAACACCAAGAATTGTGACAATCGGGTTTATATTTCAACTATACACCCTGAGGAGGACGGAAAGAGAGAATTTAAAAAAAAGTCTGGCGAGATAACTGTTGGTACAACCGCCTGGTTATGGTAAAAATCTATGTGGATGGTGCTTTAAAGGGACACGTTACCTGATCCTTTTCTGGTTTATCAGAGAAATCGCTCAGGCTGTTGGAGGTGAGGTTCCGGTGGGTAGTGGTAGGGCTACCTGCAGATAGACCATATATATATATATATATATATGCATTGTTTGAATCAAAGAGACAAGACTATGCAGTAAATTAGACATTTTCTGCCTTACAGACGGTGAGCAAGAGTAAAGAAAAGCATGAGTCGGGCATACAGAAGGAGCTAGAAATATCAGCTAAATGTGGCAAGGCTTAAGCTTAACAAGTAGTGCCAGATGGCCATTCATTCAGTCCCTCCAGAAAGAGGAGAGCTGGGCTATGTGGTCATCCCAGGGCTGCTGCTTATAGGCGTCAGCAGACACATGCTGCTTAAGCAACTATTGGCTAAAGTGTAAACTTTGGAATTTTACTCCTTCGCTGTTATTGGCAGAAAACAGAGACGATAATCTCTGTAGCCAAACAAATATTCTAATAGGTTCTAGTAAGGAATGTGCTTCCACATTCGAGTCAGTCTACACGTCTAAATGTAAATGTCAGTGAGGCTCTGCTCTGTCCCGTGTTTTCACTTATGCGCTACTTCTCAGCTGGAGGGCCGTGACCTCACTTACAGAGGTGTCCCACGCTGGAGCTCCTCATGACCTCACATGATTCCGTCAGGTCGTGGGGAATTAAACAAGGCACAGAGTGATCGAAGGACGAGCGCGGTGCTGCCCCACCCCGGATGCAGAAAGACAGCACAGACCCCGGCAAGATCACGAGAGAGGGGAAGAAAGGCAGGAAAAAAGAGAAAGAAGAAAGAGTTTGGAAGGGCGGGGAAGAAGAAAAGAAGGGAAAGAGATTGGATCAGAAAAATATTAGTGTAGAAAAGGTGGCTAGTCTCAGAAGAAACTTAGCTGTAAATGGTAGAAATGCTGGAATTGACGACGACTAAAATCCAAGAAAATCGGAATTACCATTTTCCTGATTTGAAAAGAGCCGGCTTGCACTGGAAACGCTCTTGCCGATGTCGGCAAGAGAACGCAAGTTGGACTTCTTGGTCTGGTGGCGATGCTTTCGTAACAGAGTGTACACCACCTTCTCCTTTAGGTCTGCCTTCAGCTGGCCAGTCTCAATCTGGCTATCGGTGATCATTTCTGTAAAATGGAGACATGGAAGACTAGGACAGTGTCGTCTGCAAAACATTGGATTGTTTAGTGCGTCAACTCCACCGACCGACAACTTGTTGCAGTGTGGACGCCTCCATGTCTAGCAGGACCGTCCCCTTCTCGATGTACGTCTTGAGCTCCATCAAGCTGTGTAAGGACAGCGTGGCGACATGAGGCTTGCTCCAACGCTCTCCACCTTTCTCCACCTTCTCCTCAAACTTAATCCACCTTGAAGCAGCACGATGAAGACAAAGAGGCAAGGAACAATGTCAAGAGTTGCTTGGACAACAGCCAAAAAGGCACAGAGCGTGATTGTCTTTGCTACAAGTCCTGTTTTCGAATTGGTCACACTCCAAACGGTAAACACAAGGTACGCATAAAAGCCTGCAGATAAAAACTTAAATCAGTGGCTGTAAAAGAAGAACAAGGTACCACTGGGATGAAGCCGGTGTTCAGCGGTGCTCAGACCACACACGCGGACCATTTGGTGAAACAAGACTTTGTTGGCACCCTGGCTAAGCTTGCCCTCAGGGTACAATCCTGGGACAAGGATTCTTTTTTTTAATAATAACGCATCACATGTCACTGGTACAAAGAACTATTCACATGAGGCCAGAGGATGGGGTTTCCTCTTGGAATAGAGTATCTGTTTGGCCGTGGTCCACATGCCTGCGACCTGCCATCTTGCCTAAAGAGGAGTCACCGTTGACTTGTAGGAGTTCATTTGCAGACACTCACATTTGACCCTTGCTTCCTTAAATAGGAATGAATTTTAACTTGTAAGGAGCATCTGTTATCACCTTGGAAATTTCTGTGGCCTTGTAACATTGACTACGTGCGTCAATGTTACGGAAACACACGTTTCTTTAGAAGTAGCTCGAACTGATGCCTGTATCTCATTGAAAAACAAACTGTGGAAAAGCCGTTACAGAGTTTAAAGGCTGGGCCTGTGCCAAAGTAAATCCTGTTGGGATCATGTGGGAGTTTGAGCCCTTTCCTGGTCTCACAAGGCAGGTAGCGCAAAACCTGATCAGATTAGAACATACTGGGTGTTCACTGGAGTGCAACCTATTTCCTTACACAATCATAAAACATGTTGGGATTGTGTTCCACGTTTAGGACTGTGAAGCAGGAAGTTTCTCCCGACTCTGCCCATTGCTCTTTATGTGAAAGAGCAGTGAGGAGTTGGGTTGAGGGGCCGACGCATGCCAGCCTTCTGAGATATCCAGCCGAGCGACTCACCTGGCCGTCTCTTTCCATTCCAGCTCCTGCCCGTCCACGGACAGGAGCTCGTCCAGCTCTGTGAAGAGCTGCGGGGGTGGTGGGCCGTCATCCTCCTCTCCCAGAATGAACCGAATCCTCTCAGCTGGAGAAACTACATAGGGAAAAGTTGCGAGGTTAAGACTCTCAAAATCAAATAAAACATACTTGCGTTGTCTTCCAAACAAAGCTTGAATCGAGGAATGTCGTCACACACATGTTGAATGAGTTAAAAAGAAATTGTTTGAAAAATCAGGTTTTCCTAATTGCTGTGATCAGGGACAATTTTATCTGAAGTTGGCAAAACAAAAACAACATATTTGTCCTGAATGCCTGCATTCAAAGAGTAAAGGACCAAGCTAAGATACGAAGATGGTACAATGCTATGTGTGCCACTGGGTTAGTGAGCTACAAACTGTAAGAAGTGCAAATAAAGAGTTAATTCATGCAGCTTTCAAAACATTTTACATGTGCATATTAAACTCGAATTCAAAGGCATCGTTACATTTGGAGATTGGTTATTTTACAGTAGCCAATATGTCCTTCTTTACTCTCATAGTGAAAAATCTGAAAAGAAAATGTATATTTTTTTTAATAAAAGAGTTATTAAAATCTAATTATCTGTTATGCCACAAAACCCAAGCGAAAATACTTAGATATCTTCTTCCATACACAGAATGCTTGAAATACCAAGATATTGGATGACAACATGTGTCAGAGAGGAAACATTCAGCAGGTAACAGTAAGGCAGAACAGAGCACAGAAAAGTTTCTCTTTTTCAATCCTTCCCTTTAGAAATTTCACATTTCGGAAAGGATCTTTGGCCTCAGAGTGGGAATACACACAGACTGTTGAGAAAAAGAGAAACTTTTCTGTGCTCCGT
Source organism: Xiphophorus hellerii (assembly GCF_003331165.1). NCBI lineage: Eukaryota > Metazoa > Chordata > Actinopteri > Cyprinodontiformes > Poeciliidae > Xiphophorus > Xiphophorus hellerii. Next base: position 22,957,236 of record NC_045679.1, on the reverse strand, counting down.
TCTGCCTTTCTGTTACCTGCTGAGCTAACTGCTAATATAAAGATAAATGCTTTCTTGCAGTGTGAGATTAATTGGCTTTCATACTAATAAAGATATTTTACAGCAGGAAGGCTCAGAAGCATTTTTAAACATTGTTCTTATCGTTCTTAAAATAAAATTGGAATCAGCTAAAATTTTCATCAACAAACAAGAACTTGACAAAAAGTACAGGAAGCATATTGTTCATAATTTTTTTATTATCAGCCCCGGGAAGGAAAAGCTAAGTTGCATGTCTTCTTACACACAAAACCTGCAGTTTCCTACATTTACTCATTCTGTGGTATAACAGAGTTTTTATTGTTTTTTTTTGTTTTTTTTAAAAACCCATTGTGCCATCTTAAAATCTTGGCAAAAGAAACAAAAGTTTAGTCAAGAACTGAATGGGTTGGCGTATCCATACAGCACAAGATTAAAAGAAAAAGAGAATGCAAATACTACAAATCTCAAGAAAAGGATAAGCAAGTAGCCACACACTTGAATATTATGTTTAAGTGTTTATAAAAAATATAGAAAAAACTGGATCTGCATAGCTTTTTATGGGAAAAGACATTTAAGGTGAAAAAATACTTTCATCAGACAAACCAAACTGACCAGTTCATCTTCTGATCAATTCTGTACTAGAGAAACCTCCAACCATGAACAACGGCAGCAGATCCATTACAGTTTGGGATTGCTTTAATACCCCAGGTACTTAGCACCTTGTTGTTAAGTACTAAAAATATAGCCTCATGCAGTAGGACTGTTCAGCGAAAAGAAAAGCGTTTGGATACCTGGTAAGGAGCTGCACTGGAAGTGGAGCATTAATTCAAATACTTCTCCCAAAGCACAATTGCAAATCCAACAAGGAATGTCTCGAAAGGAAGAAATGGTGAGCCATTGAATGCTAAAGTCAAAGGGCAGGTTTGAATCTGGCCTTTGACTTGGGCGGTGGGGGATGGGGTGTTCTAGACGGGTGGTACGTGCATCGTACAGCTGCAGGAATTCTGCACGAGTTCAGAAATTTCACCAGGGTGATGTCATAGCTCCTTCAAACCAAACACTAGCTCCGGAGGGGGTACCAGCATATGTAAGGAACAGCCTATGATACTGGTTGAGTATTTTTGGAAAAGGGAACCCCGTCTCACGCTCACCGTTACGATGTAATGTTCTGGTTATCTACAAGAGAGGCTAAATACACACTCTGTATCCGGAGTTTGGTCTGAAAAGAGCCATTGATGCTTGATGGGAAACCTTTGGCAGCACACCCATAGGAGGAAAACATTTCCCTTCCCTTCTGAGAAAAGTGAAATCTTACTCAGGAAATCATAGAGTTTATTGGCATACTTTAGCATTTATTTATCTTCTTGCTCTTCCTTGAATTAAGCTTAGGCATACTCTAAAAACAACAATTCCCTTTGTTTTGTGTCCTACATCCAGTGGGTTTTCCATTGTATAATAGAAAATAACTGTTCATGCTAACACTACCAGGAAAGTTGTGCAACCGTGTTAAGTAGCGAGGCACAAGAGTCTATTTTTAAAGCTCTTCTTGTACACAGTACAAGTCAGCAGTCTACCTTGACGACATAACATGGCTTGTAACCCGAAATAGAGCTCCGTCACCTTAATTTAGGGCAGTCGTTTTTAAACTCGTACAATCTAAAATTAAGCTACAGTAAGGTCAAGATAAGTGGAAGGTAGATCGACTTATAGGATATTAGCCCTGTGTGAAACATCTCGATCTGACTACGCATACAAGACGTCCCCAGTCGGGACTGCTTGCCACCTCATGGCGTACCTAATCACCAAAGCATGTCTCAGGTTGCCCACAACCGGTGTTCAGTGAAAACCAGACCTTTTCTTGTGGTTAGAAACAGCTTACAAGTGGTGGGATGAATCAACGGGATTATAGGGATTTAGATAAAGGTCAAAACAGCAGGAAATCTATGAAGTGGAAGGCGGCTGTGTATGCACTGTCTACAAGTGTTTGTGTTTTCAGTCGGCACTGCGCATACAGCACAAAATGCTACCCACATATCTAATCCGATTGTGCCTCACCCTAAAACATCCTGCATAAGTCATCTGAGAGAAATGCTCCTATTTGTATTTATTACAGTGAGTTTCTGATCATTTCTCCGGAGAAAGTACCAGAGGCGTAGCTTACGTACGGCATGACAGGACAGGGCAAAACAGCCAAAGCCAACATCAAATATTTTCCATGGGGTCAACAAGGTTGCTCACGGCTCCACAGCGGAAAAATGTTTTATCCAGCAGTGGCTCTTCGTACACAAGAGCCGGTCCTCTCACTCAATCTTACGAGCAAGAGGACGGGACTGTTTACGCTTCAGATTTCCTACCGAGATACGCTCCGATAGGAAGGTGGGAGTCTGCGTGTGTTTGAGTGTGTTTGGGAGGCATTTAATGTTCCGTTTCAGTCGCTCTTCGCTGCTTAAGTTTGATTACACTTGTTTCTCGCTGCCTGCTGTTTTACAGCCTGACACAGAGCCAATGGATGAACAACCAGCGGTAGCCTTGGCTTTCTGTTGTGTTGCAATTACGAACGTAGAAAAAGCAGGAGGGTTCATCGAGTTTTTGTTTTGTTGGGTTTTTTTTTTGTGATCTGTGTATTATCTAATAACTACATAATTAAATAGAGCTCTATAAGCGTACTGGACTGATTTTAAAGTAACAAGAAACCATTTAGTTTAATAGTATTATTTACTGAGTTATACAGAGTAGCTGTAAAGATTTTATAAGTTGAATTGCTAAATCAAATAGCTTCCCACAGACTTTCGTTTTTGTCTATGACCAAACTTAATTTTAAAGATTTATAATAGATACAGACATTACACACTTACTTTTCAGACGTAGAGCCTTTTTGGCAACACTGGTAAAGATGTTCAAAAAAGATAAATAACGCCTTAAAATAAAATCTTTCTTGTTGCCCTACCAAAACTACTATGATATTACATTCAATGATAAAGTTGCTTTAGAAATATTAGCTCCCAAAAATTATTTTGAAAACAATTCATCAAAGTCCTAATCAACTTTCTGTTGGTCGGAGGGTCTGAGCACCTTTAGTTAATAATGGATGACTTCCTGTTATACTGGGGTGTCTTTTATTAAATGACTACAAGAATTTGCCCATATTTAGTAATTCAGAAAATATATTCTGATTATGTTTGTATATCAGAACAAATGTTTTTTTTTTTTTAAATAACAACCTTGAAGCAGGTGTTAAACATACTTTCTCATTAAGATGAAGTAAAATTCCAATCTAAAATGTCATCATTTCACTGACTGTAAGTGGAAAATCGTTCTTATTGACAGAAAAAAAAAGGCTAAAACAACAAAACAAGTTACTAGATCACATTTAGTTACTGGAATAAATGAACTTTTTAATAATGTTCTAATGTATTGAATGGTTCAAGCATCACAAATGTGCAGAGTTTGCTCAACACTACCGAGACTTTAACTGAAGCCGTATGTTTTGGTTCGATCAGCATAACTGTTGTGGGGGGAAAAAAAAAAAAAAAAAAAAACTCCAGGTGGATCTCTAAAGCAGTGGTATTCACAGTCTTTCTCCAGCAGTCCAAAATCAGCAAAAAAATATAATTTTTAATTTAACGAGCAAAAAAAATAATTAAATGTGATTTTTTTTGTGTGTGTGTGTTTCGTTTCATTTCCATGCACTTTAACTAAAAGGTTAAAATTAAGGGGGTTTTAAGTGCCTGATCTAAGGGTGCTAATGGCAGTGGGGGTTGCGTTCTGCGGCTCATGTGTTAAAATTCAAACGATTTTCAGGGTAATTAAATTGGGCCTGAGACATGAAGATAAGGAGATTAATGAGACCAAGCCACTTATCATATCAAGGTATCTTCGGATGACTAAGCACACAGGCTGCATGACACCAGGCCGTGAGGCGCAACAATGGATTACAGCGTCAGAGAAGAGAGGATTACCCAAGAGCACGTCTGCAGCATCGAGGCTGAGCGACGACGGCTTCGTGTCGCAAATGCACGACATGGAAAATGTGGGGGAAACTTTCAGATATCTTCCCTCTCCTCCCACCAGTTCTAAAGTAACATATTCTTCTCTGTAAGAATATGTCAAAAAGAAAAAGAACACAGTGTAAATATTTGCTCTTCTGGCCAAAGAAGCCCATTGAATTTCAGATGCATCCTTATTTACAATCCAAACATTACACACAATATTCAATAGTCTCTGATCTGAAACAATCATGTGGCCGCAACAGCTGACATTGATAGAAAACAACTGTCAGAAGGCAGAACAGCTGTACATTCCTGCAGGCTTTCTGTCCCGATGCTCCACTTCGTACTCCCACACAGTGCAGAAAAAAACATTTCAGTGTAAATTCTGGACCTTTTTTTTAATTTTCAGATAGCTTGTTATATAGACATAGTTTAAGTTAAAAGACATAACTTAAACTATGTCTTTTAAGTTACTCTTAAAAGACATAGTGGGCAAATTGCCTTCTTTAACATCAGCTGGTATAGGTGTTAACAGATGAGAAGTTGTTTCTACCATTGGAGCTCCTGAAACTTCTTTATTGAGAACATGAGGAGGAATTTCGCTCATCCATTTGCACCGTTTGGAAAATCAACTATTACTGGAATGAATGTTATCTGTACATTTGGGACAATAGTTTGGATTTTTTTCTATATGGGTTCTGTGGAGAGGTTATGAGTAAACATGGGCTGGTTACTCGTATCAAAGTTTACCATGGATTTAAAGTTTCAGGCTGCTACAGTTTGCCAGAGAAAGTGTCAGATGTATGAATAATGTTCCCAGGTCTATTGCCGTGCAGCTGGCTGCAGGCTACTACAATTCTCCCTTACATACAAAAGAGACATATTCAGCTGTTTAAACATGGTAATAAATCAGCACCGCCTTATTAAGATAACTGCTTAAGAGAGGTAAAATCTTACCTGAATGTTTATACACTTTAATCTGTTTTATCTTCATGTGAGAATAAGGGCTAGCTTCACTCAGTCTCTGTTTTTCTTTAAAGCACATAGAAAATCTCTAGGCACATGGTAACTGGTAGCCCGGTCTGCTCGATTCTCATCTACCCTCTGTACTCCATCAGAGTTTTCTCCCACTGAGTTGGATTTCTCCAGTAGAATTTATCGGGCCAATCAGCGCACAGAGGGAGAAGTTGTGAAGGATAAAGTCGATTTTCTATGCTGTTTTAAAATTGCAGACTGCCTGTAGTTTTAGCAACAGCAGTGGAGAAATTGAGCGAGGCCGTTCAGTCCGTTTCGGCCACGCTTCCAAATGTTGAATTATCATTAACAGCTGCCTTGTTCGACCAACGTCTCTCATTGCAGTGGAGGATAGTTGTTTACAGTCCAGGCCCTTTGCAGTAAGCATCATAGCGTCATCATGGGCAAATGTTAGCGATTGGGTAACATTTAAAACTAACAGGAGTCCACGTCTCCAGAAAGCAAATGTTTCTCAATATCAAAGAGCCAAGACCCTCTTCACGAAGCAAAGCATAGAATAAGGGGTGGTTTTTTTCTGCCAATTCTTCAGTTCAAGTCTGTATGTAAACCAAGTCTCTTTATTTTGCCGTTGCACTCTTATTTGACTCTACATTTCTTTATCCTTAGTTTCAGCTTTTCTGATACCCTTTAATTTGTTCGTTATTTCATCACAAAGATCATCCAAACCCATCTGAACTTAAATCATCATTCTAATCACTAGTTTACTTCCCCACATACTTTCAAGTATCCGGACATTTTTCCCTACATGCCCTGTTCATTTGGGAGATTTACCTTTTCTCCAGCTCTTCATTCATTTTAATACCTTAACGATTACCTCAAACAGATTCGTACAAGATATTTTAGGTAAATTCCAGTACTGTGAGGGATAATTATACGGCTTGCAATTGAAATGTTTTGGGGCAAACCTCTTGGGGTTAAACTAATCCCCCTATACAATTACAGTAAGTGGATCTTTTAGTCTACACTGATGGCAAATTATAATGTTGATTCGAAGGTTGCTGGATCGTTCCCACCAGCAAAGCGCATTAAAATTTTATTTTGTTGTATAGCAGGTTATATACATCACAAACAAAAACTAGTTTGTTTTTTTTCTTCCTTACAGATATATCCTGTTTTTGGTCATTTTTGTTGCATTTAAATGTTTCAGATCAAACTAATCTTAAGATCAGGAAATTATAACTTGAGTGAATACACAAGGCTGTTTTCAAAAACAATAATTCATTTCATTAAGAAAAAAAAACCAATTGCACAAATTAATAGTCACTAACCACACCTTTTGGTCTGATTTTTCTAGCCACTGACAATTGTGATAAGTCAAGGAATAGCGCCTCACTGACAACACAAAGTAGGCTAAAAGAGCCTCATCAAAACCCCATCATCTACACAAATTTAAGTAGAGATGAGAAATAAATCAAAGGACACCCATTAGTCTGGAAAAGTGGTTTACAAAGCTATTTCTAAAACACTAGGGCTTTAAGCAGCCATTTTTTTATGAATGAAGAAAACATGAAACAGATGTAAAACTTCCCGAGAGTGTCGACCTCCAAAAATGACTCCAAGAACAAAACTCCGACTCATCCAGGAATCCAAAAAAACAAATAAGGTATGCACGCAATTTTCTTGTCTCAGTGAATGTGGGTGTTTATGATTAAACAATGTGAGTAGACTGGGCCAAAAAACAATATCTATTGGAAATTATCCTGCAGATCGGAACATTTTCCTAAGAATGTAAATATGACAAAACATCTTGCGTGTTTTCTCAGCAGAAGAAGAAATGATAACGGACATTTCACATTGTCCTTGACTTCTGATAGTGTAGTTTCTCGGGGTAACATCTGTAATTCTCTGACTTTCCTCTCCAGCTTCTGGCCAACTACCTAATTTCCTCCATCTACTTAGGTTTTAGCTGCTGGAAATCCTTTCCCACAAAATCCCAAAGAGTATAGCGCAGTGGTTAAGCGCCCAGGTGTAAGGGAATACCTCTCTTTGTGTTAACTTTACACACATTAGGCCAGTCGGGTGTCATTTTAAGATTAGCCTGTGCCGTCTTCCCACTCCTATTCCCATGCTCCATCGGCTTTGTTCAGCTTCCCTAGCAGCAGAAACACTTGATAACGATTTGCGGTGAGATGTTGAAATGTATCCAAAACCTCCTGAGTAGATTATGAAGTGAAGGCGTCGGAGTACGTAGACCTTTTTTTTTTTTTTATCAGATCTGAGAGTCAATTCGAGATGTACTCACTGAGGGGTTTCAGGATGCTCGTGCAGGAGTCGTCGGCGTTCTCCGCGTCAGACTTGTACGCCCCCACAATCTGCTCGACACGTTCCCGCTTCTCCTTGTGGTTCGACTTGCGTCTGTGGCGTCTCCTGCGGTGGTAGCTCTTGGGAACGTGCACACCGATGTACACAGTGTGGTGGCCTGTGACGGCACAACGGAGACACACCGGGAACACAGATCAAGATCTGTTACATTCATAGACGAGGAGACGCTATTTTCATAGCAAAAGGGGGAAAAAAACCAAAAAAAAAACCATTACAGATATTTCATCTGAATATTAAGTTTTACATACTCTCCTTTTTCTATCAGGAAGTTATTCTCACTGGAAACCATCTGCATGTTATTTGTTACAACCCGTTTCATGCAGGAAGGTAATTGCAGGCACACTGTCTCCAACCTGCGTTTCCTGAGTACATCATGGTGACAGTTTAAAAATGTATAAAAAACTAACATTAGGTCTCATCCTCACTAAGGCAAGCTGTTAGCTTCAACTTCTGGAACCAGCTAGCCTGAATATACACTAAATAAAAACACCAGGAGAGTTATATACCGAAAGGAAAACTTTAGCTGGTAATCTTCTAACAGAATCATATTTGAAAAACTATGAACTACCCCCTTTAATGCACAAGCCAATAATATCAGCAGGGAGTTAAAGTTTGCCATCAGTCATAAGAGCAACTACTCCCTACATTACAGGCTCATGCAGGAAATGATCATTTATCCCGTCCAGGAAGTAATTAGAGGGAAGAAGACAGTTAACCTCTTACAAATACTGGGATCAGCTGACTAAGTCAGAGTGAAACAACCATGTTTTTGTTGGCTTTTCTTTTTGTCCTATTCAATCTCTGCATTCCAAAAGCATGTCTCGCAGGTTTTAATTACATCTTCTGCATTACGGCAGAAACCGACGCGCACCTGAGACGAGATTAAAAACCCCAAACCTGGACTCCCATGCGGAGAGGCTAAAAGCGGACAAACAGAGGGACAAAGCGCCAAGAACGCCGACGTGACTCTCTCTTTATGTGAGCCTTTAAGTGGAGGTTGGGTAAACATGTTGGGTGTCTCACTAAATACATGCGAGTGACTCTGGATTCTTCTGTGGCTTTAGCAGACGGACAATGGAAGGATTGGAATGGCCGTCGTGTGCAAAATGTAATCTTAGAAGAATTAGATCCGTCATTGATGTAAGTTTCTGGGTCGATACTTGTGGGACGATGACACGTTTTTCTCGGTATGGCCACAGAGGCCGTGACAAGCGAGGCTTTAAGATCTGAGCCAGCGGGACAATTGGTCAGAAAGCAGTACTCCGCCTACCTTCCACTTCCTCTTCATCACAGATATGCTTGACAAAAGACGCTCCTCTGTCCAGCACCGCTTCATCTTCCATTCTGCTAGACAAAAAAAAAAAAAGAAAAACATTGGTGATTAAATGCCAAAGAGTAGAAAACTTTTTTAGAAATGGGTTTTCTTCACTGTAAATCACAGCCATTATTTCCAAAGGTTTATTCTGTTAAATCGAATTTCAAAAAGCATTTGTTGCCAAAAGAGCAGTTTTTCTAACTTTCTCCACTTTTTAGTCATGTTGCAATCATGAACAATACTCATTTTATTGGGGTGTGATCTGCCAAACCAGCAACAAAGTTGCGCATAATTAACCCTTTTTCTTTCTTTTTTTTTTTAACAAATAAAAATCTAGAAAGTTTAGCCAAGTGTGCATGACTCTGTACTTTTCAAAACCACCAGCAGGTCGACTGGGGTGTGTCTCCGTACCAGCTTTGCTCTTCTAGCGACTCCTGTTTTAGTCACGTCTTCCTCGGATGCGTAGTGGAAGGAGTTCCGCTCTGCAGGGTGGCTGCATGCTTCAACATGCGCTCGAGATCAGTTTTTAACTGGAAACCTTTCTCCTAACACCTCTGTGTCTGCAGCCACAAGGTCTGAAAATATGTCAAGAATTAATCAAACCTCATTTACCCATTGATTTGAATTTTTCTGGGATTTAAATGAAATTATTGATGAGGAATGCTATCTTCTTCTAATTTCTGGTTAAACTATCAACCAGTGGTATAAAAGGGATTACACAACACAACTAGTTAGTTAGTAACATTGGATTAGCTTCCACAACTAATCTGAAATATGATAGTCAAAACTAGTATCTGACTTTTTCCCTCCAATATTACTGTACACACCTGATACACGCTCATTAACCCACTCTGTAGCATGAATTTATTTTACAGTTTATTTTTTTCCATTTATCACAAATGCAACTGACACACTTGAACGTGCCAGCGCACGAGTCAGTACCAGACTCTGAGTAAGGAGTGAAATGCATTGAGAGTCTTTTTTTTTCCCCCAATCACAGTTATAAGCCACATCTTGGGCATAAAACAAGGATGCAGGTCCAGACAGCATCTGAGGCGACTTTTCTTCTCTGTTCTAGACTTCGTTCCTTTTTATCAAGCTGCCGCTTAAAGATGTTCCTGTGAGTTTTGAAGAAAATTTGGTTTCCCCCCCCCCTCCTGGTCCAGTAAAAGTACACACATCCAGGCTATAAAAAACTGCTTTTGGCCACATGACGTAAAAAAGTCAAGCAACCTTTTCTATAAACAGAAAATTGGTCTACCACAAGCATTTCTTACTTAGCGCCACAGACTAAACTTTTCATCACCTGTGCCTCGGTTTGTTCCATTAAAACCGTCTTAGGTGTGAAGAGAATCCAAATGAGAGATTCACTTTAAAACTGATCTAGACTGAGAGCGTCAGTGAAGATATCAGCCTACGTATCTGCAATTTGCCAGAAGGGGAGGCTGGAAGGGGTTTTAGTCCGAGGAGGAGTCAGATTGCAAATTAATCAGAGTGGGGCAGCGCTGACTGCTATAAACAAAGCCAGGAAGAATACAGCGTGTTCCTTCAGTTACATTACATGCTTGTTTGAATTTCCCACGAGGATAATGATATCTGGAAGAGGTACAATGCCGATAGCAAGTGTGACGCTGCTGCGAAATCAAACAAGTCACGAGAAGTGTGAGTTCAGCATCAACGATGTCAGTAATGTCTCTGCCCTCCTTTTGTCGCTGAATAAATAGCAGTTGTGCTACAATGCTACATTACGTGGAAAACTTGGCGTTATCTTCTAGCTGCCGGTTTCTACCTCGTCTCCTGCCTGCGCTGTATATTCTAGCCCTCCAGGACAGACTGTACTGACAGCACCACTCGTTTCAAGGGCTCGATTATGTCACTTTGTTTTCCTTTGTGCATATCTTGTTCCTGGTGCAGACCCACTGACACAGTTTGAACGTGAATTATCAGCAAACCTCTTATGTTTGGCATCTTTTTGTGTTATGTTACGGTAGATTGTTGTGTTCACTGAACAATTTTTTTGTAGATCTGGCCATGTTTTTACACACTGCGATAAGCCAATCTACTAGTAAAGGCCCAAAGATTGTTCTATAGTCTTGGTGTTGCAAAGGCCTTCTTCTTTGAGTATGTTTTTAGCCGTAAAAACATACCAACTTTTCACTCTCAGAATTCCTCTAGTTTCTTTATTAAAACCAAAGGTGTTACCAGAGATCAGTTCTTGGCCCTCTCTTAATCTTTTTGGATATCAATAGTCTGCGTTGAAAAATGTCATGTTCCGTGTTTTTCTGTGTGTTTATTTTGAGTTTCCTGTGTCTCTGAGTCTCCGTGTTGTCCTGTCTTCCCCTTGATTGCTCCCAGGTGTTTCTCGTTCCCTGATTGCCTCCTGTGTATTTAGTCTCACCTGTGTCTCTGTGTGTTGTCAGGTCCTTGTCAATGCGTCTTGTCCATGCGTGTAGCCTGTTGCTACCAGTGCTGAGCCTTAGCCTTCCGCTCGACTGTGCTGCCAGGTTTTTTGGACTTTGTTGGACTGTGTTGTTTCTGGACATTATTCATTAAAATCATTCATTTATCACATTCCTGGGTCTACAGCGTTTGCCTCACCACCACCTACACCGCACTTTATGACAAAAAGTAATGAACAGTGACTTCCATTGTTATGCCAATGATACTCTACTGCAGTCACACCTTAATATCTGCTGTTCTACCCACCACAATCTTTCCTTTATGGTTCAGTGCACTTGGAGCTACGCTATTTCAATGCCAAAAAAGTGTTTTTGTCATTTTTAATTAGAATCTTAAATAAATTGGTTGTATCCTTCCTATGCAATTTTGCATGACTCACATCTCCTGTCAGTGCTCCATCTAGGATTTCTCACATTTAGCTTGATTTGTCCGAGTGGAGGATGTGAACGAAGCCATTCGGTCCGTGTTGGCCACGTTTCTACAATTTCCAGTAAGCTTCATCGAGCTGGTGCACTACATATGTCACTGCCAAGCCATTAGTTAAAATCAGATCCAATCGTTTAAAAGTTAAACAAACGCCACGCCTCCAACAAGCAATCACCTCTCAATACCCTCTGAATGACGCAAAGCTTTCAACAACTGTACCCTCTTCAGATCTTCATAATGTTCTCTAACAAAGACCTTATCGCCATTTGAAGAGAAGCAGGCCCACTGCACTACACATGCCCCACTACAGGGGAATTTTCCCACCAAAGCCACCTTGAGGGTTTATTATCAAACAGCTCAATTTTACATCCATCTTACCAAACCACACAGTTTCACTTGAAGCCTCAGTGGCGTTAGGTGAACTTTTGGACAATCAAAGGCTTCCCTCTCAAGAACGATCTGCTGATGTCTAAAGTTTGTTATTAAGGCATCCGTTCTCACTCTGCCCACTATCACTGGTACTGAAATATAAGTGACATCTCCCAACTGAGTAGCCAGGGCCAAAAGGAAATTGACGTCATATTTATACCACAAGGAATAAGGAAGTCATGAATTACTAATAAGCATACAGCACTGGATGTTTTCTTTCCAAATGAATAAAGATACTGAACTTAAATGGTTGTATTTTTCCACCATTTCAGTGTGAGGTTATGCTATCAATACAACATTACAATTTATGGTAAGACTTCTTACTCATCTGAACGAGGAGTGGCGACATGTTTGTTTACGTCTCTTCAGACACTTCTGAAACTCAAAGGGTGCAGCTGCTTTCATTCACTGCAGCACAATCACACCACACGTGTGGGAAATGAGCCCAAGGGGGCGTTCTGAGAACACGGCTCAGCATTTATTTATTTTTTCCTTTGCTCCACCTTTGCAGCAGGTATAAAAAATACAGCTGGTGCATTGAGACAGGTCACGTAGTGCAACGAAAAAGGACCTAAGAAAACCACTCAATGCACGGGGAGAGCAAACTAAGCTCATGTTTCAGGTTTCCTGCTGGCCATGGAGCAGCATTAATCACCTCACACAGTGGCTTGGGACGGGGAGGGCTTAATAAAGGGAAAACTACCAGAGGTGGTGCAGGGACACCCAGGATGCAGCAGAGAAAGTGAGCGGCCGGTGTGTGAAGCAGGCTTGAGCGACACAAAGAAACCTGAATTCTGCCCTTTTAGCATCGCTCAGCAAAATCAACATGAGGCCAAGACATGGAAACACATGGAAGAAAAGACCCCACAACATCTCCTTCGTCACATCATTGTTATGGGAGCATATCTGGATCTCCGCTTTCACTTCCCCTTGTGGCCACTTCGTGCGCAGTGGTCAACGTTCTGCTTTGCTTCGTAATGCCCTCGTGAGGCTGGATAAACCCGCCAGAGCATGAGGAGGCAGGATCAGGGATCGGGATCAGGGATCATCTACATCTCTTTACAGAGTGACGTCCCCAGTCCCAGCAGTCAGCTAGATTTACCATGAGGGCGGCAAGTGCAACAAGATGTACAATGATGAATAAGGAGCCCTGCGGTGGTAACGTTTACACTTTGCTAAAGGGGCTAAATTCTCTGGAGGACCTCATTTCAAAGAGCCCATTGTTAATCGGTGTTAACAGTTTGTTTTTTTTTATAAAGTTAAATAAAACATTTAAATTTGCTGTGAAATTCCTTAGTCAGCTTCTCCAAGAAATCTCAAATTGACATCTATTCAACAGTCATATGCAGTCATATGATGCCAGGTGAGTTTGTTATGCCTCGACAGCGTTAGCAAAGAATATCTAGTCGATTTTCTTTTATGCCAAGTGGTAAATTTTCACACACTTCCTAAAAGTCTCTGTAGATAATGCTTACCCTGTTTAGAACAAATTAACTTTCAAAAAGGTTGTGGAAAAATGTAGCTACCTATAAAATAGCAAAGGGAAATCCCATCCGACACTTGTCACAATAAAAACAAAAGAAAAAACAGAAAGAGTCACTTGAATAATTACAAACATAGTTCTCAAAATGTGGTACAAATAACCCTGGCGAATCCTTTAATAGGGGCAAAGAAATAAGAGGGGAGCTAATAAGTCCAAATAGCCAAAAACAAACCCCACAGTGGACACTGAAGCAGACACCAGTGAACCAGGAAGTACCATCGACTGCATTGTATTTACTTCTGAAATGGCAAGACAGATTAAAACCCAACTTGAACATATTTCTAGCTGCCAGTTGGAAACTAAAAGGATCTGCCAGTTCTCTGCACTCACTGAACAGGCTAACAGCGATGAGCAACACAAGCTAATAGCATGTAGTTTAGTCATTATCAGGTGTCAATCTTATAACAGTGAACCACTTTGCCATGCTGGTTAAAAGATTGACAGATATGTAATAGTAAAAAGAAAAAAAAAACATAACAGTTGGTGTAAGATTTGATTATTTTAGGGGAAACGTAATCCATAAAGTCCATTTTATTGTGCTTTCTAATGTCTAATTTCTTGTAAGGAAAAATGGATGCAACAAAATAGTGGAGACTTAAGTTCTAACACAATTCCTGAAAATTTTTTTTTTAAAAGTGACTTAAAGCACCTTTCATACAATAGACCACGACCTGTTGGACAGGTGTGTCTTGGTTTTCGCAATTTCCAACAAAGAAGGTCTGACTGGTTAATGAATCAAGAGGATGTGCAATTTCGAGGAACATTACCTAACAGTAAGAAGGCTCATTTGTTTTCTTGGCATGCTAGACAAGAAATGACAGGGAAAAAAAAGGAAGACAAAAACATTTCCTTGCTATAAACCACGTGTCGCCCAATGGAGACAAAGGAGAGTGAGAAATCAGGCCTGGTTTGTATACGCCCCCACACAGATACGTCACTCTCCACTCCGTATTTACTTTGAAGAGGACTCAACCCAACCATGCAAATATTCAGAGGAAATGTAATAGCTAACAGTAGATGGCACAGCTGATGCAATTCAGGTGCTTGAGGAATAAGTTCAAATCAGACTGAGGGGATTTCTGCTCCACAGTAGTAAAAAAGTCTGATATGCAAAGAGTTGTGCCAGGAATTGCGCAACGATGAGTTGCACAAATTCTAAAGCAGCAAGTCTGACTTTTCAACAAAAACCAAATCCAACTCACTCTACACAGTTTCTAACCTGTAGAAGATTATGATCCATTTTCTGTTTAGCTGTTTTATTTTTTAATCATTGTCAAATAGTGATCCCAAGCCAGTTAGTCCAACAACCCACAAGGTTGAACCGCTTGGAACTTAAATGTTTCAACATATATTTTGGAGACCCGCAATTTTTTCTCATCTGCCATACTTTATTCACACCAACTTGATTGTTGTGTCTCTTGTGAGGTCATAAATCCAGACATAAGAAAGCAGATTTAGCAGTTTTTCCTTCAATGCGCTTTTTTAAACGTGTTTCCTGAAGGACATCTATATTTCATTACTATTCTGTGATAAGAGCGTTTTTGTTCTAATCCTTCCTTTCGAGGCGTTACAATTCCTGACATTGGATTGCTACATTTAGTACTCCCTTGGTTAAATGGTGATCCCTCTGAATTATCCAACTAAACCCCATCGAAACTCTTCATCCTCGATAATCAAGTGCTTGAAAAAACAACAACTGTGAATCACCAATAAAGGAACGACTCATCTCTCCATAGGTCTGGTGGCTGCTTCGACCAAACCTTTAAATGAAAGGAGTCAAAAGACTCTTGTACAGACTTCTTTCTGAAAAACAAAAGCATGGAAAAATAAAATTTTTCAATGTTATCTTATGCCAGTAGCTTTCAGACATTTTCTTTAGAGATTGTGCATTTGTCTGGGTTTTAATCTGTCTTTCTGGTCTTAAGCTGTTTTTTTTAACTGTGCTTTGTTCTTTAGTTATACAATTGTCAGATAAGGTGTCCCTCAAGGTTCTGTGTTAAGTCAAACCATTTTTGACACTTTATAGTAATTGTGTGGGTTGGGTTAGTGATGCATCTCTATCTCTATGCTGATGACCCAGTTATGCAAATATACTTGGCCTACTTGTTCCACAATACATTATTCTGCTACGATTTGTTCAACTCAAACTGAAAAACCAAGGATATGTACTTAAAAAAAAAAAAAAGTACATAGGGACATGCCTACATGTACGCCTGTGCGGACAGGCACACGAACAGCATCATTGGTTTTTGTCATTTTTTTGTCCACAGAAGGTACAAATATGATAAGGTATTTTTCTAAATATCATTTTAATTGCGCACAACCTGGCTGTCATTGGGAACTCACAAAAAAAACTCAAATTGAGATTAGGGCTCGTTAGTAGGTGCTTATTGTGCTTTCATTTAACATATTAAAAACATACATTATCATCCAGCCAACTTTTTGTCTTACATTGAGATAAATCTTTCTTTTTAATCAAAGACTCACCGAGGTTCATCGCAGAATGTAAACCTTTTACCCACAATTGCACGTTTATGCATCCACTTCCTGCAGGCTCATTCAGTATTTGTGTTATTTCTAAACTTGAGGGAATGGCACGTGAAACTTCAAACAAGCTCCAACAAAACAAGTCTTACCCAGGCGAACGATACAATGTATCATTACTTAAATGTAACGATACTAATACTTAAATGTATTTAAAGGATGTAGTCGAAGAACCACGGGACGGTTTTGAGGTTTTAATGTTTTATTTCTTAGCCATTTCCATTCTTTAACTTTCCAATTCTGTTTTGAGGATAACACCGTTGTCTTGGTTTTGCTTAGAATGGACCTCTATTGAAAATGAGGAGTAGCTTTAAAAAAAAAAAAAAAAGGAAAACAAATACACCGCGGCGGGATTGTGGTTTTCAAATCTAACATCACCGCGCCTGCGCTGTGAGGCACACGCGCAGCTTTATTCATAAAGATGCACAGCAGATGATCCATCCACCGCTGGGCCTGCTCCGCGTTTCTCTTCCTAATTGATGGTGACAGGCTCTTGGAAAATAGATTACCGTCCATTCATAGGCACAGCGGTGCAGGAACAGTGGCTTATCTACGACCAAACGGAGCCTTTTTTTCAGTGGCTGGTACTTTTCACGATCACGATCAGTTTTTAAATGATCCACTTCTTTTTAACCCAGTCACAGAAATACTACTCGGACAGAACCGAAATTCACCATTGATACAGAGAGTATAAATCAGACCTCCAACTCCACAACTCTCCTGAATGGAAGCTTCAATTTACAGATGAAATAGGGACGAATAAACTTTATAGCTGAAGTTGTACTTTCTCCGAAGAACCCAGTAGTAAAGTGAACTTACTTGCTCTTTTCGGAACTCATGGCGACAAAATTTCTTCCTCAAAGATAATCAAGCCTTGTACTCGGCAGATGTCTCTCCTTTTTCTTTTCTTTTTATGTTGTTCCAGTTGCGTTATTTGGAAGCCTTCACCTTCTCTCTAAAAAAAAAAAAAAAAAGTAACAAAGGAGGCGATGAGTTGCGTGCTATCTGGCGGGGGATGATCTCTTTTGACTCGGCAAAACCAAACTCAGCGCAAGAGGACGCGCAACCCTCCACATCTAGCTGGACTCGTGCCGGGCCAACATCTTAAACGAAACGCGGAGCGTCGGAGGCGCGTGGAGAGTCTCCCGAGCTGCGTGTCTGTTTTCCATATTTAACGTCCCATCCCTCCTCCTGCGTGACGCCAGCGTTTGGACTGGGGGGGGGGGGAGGCGGAGGTCACAAAAAGTTACTCATGGGTGGCGCTCCAGATGCCTCCACTTGACAAACTGCTCCTCTATTGTTTACCAAATTAACTTGCCCTAGAATCTGAAAGCACTTAAAAATAAAAAATAAAAAAAAACTTCGGCACACTAAATTTAGACTTTTAGAGAGCTGTTTATTTAAAAGACGTTTTAAATTCAATAGAATTTCATCAATTAAAAATGGCAAAAGCTTTTAGTTTCACCTTAAGTATAAATTAAAAGAAAAAAAAAAAAAACACACACAATTAAAGAAAACCAAAGCTATTAATTCAGGTGGTTTTGTTGAGTCCTACTGGTAGAACCAAGTAAAGGCAGAGAGATGTCCAAAATAGCCTACAGGTTGTAATGGGGACTGGCGACACCTTCTGGAAGAAATACAGGTGCATCTCAGTAAATTCAAATATAATCACATTTATGCAATCAAATTCTTGTTTTTATATTTACTATGGTTTTCTGTCCGGGGCTGGCAGAGCCTGAGGGTGCAAAGAAAATAAAAACAGGTAGAGTGATTTCGCTGAAGTTGGAGTCCATTTCAGTTATTTTTGATCGGAGGTACATGATCGTCTCTTGATCAAAAACACTTGTTTTTAAAGATAGCTCTGACTTTGAGTATTCTTTAAAATTTTAAAATAAAATTCATAATTTTATTTGTAAAATCAACACAGACGCCGAATATTAAACCAACCTGTGCAGATGAGCACACATACACACTTTAGTATTTCAAGTATTAGCCTTTACTAAATGTTGGAAAGCTATGCACTCATTTCCATTTATAAATACATGAGTAAAAAGAACAAATAAAAAAACACAGCAAAATTATAATTAAAAAAAAAAGTGCACATTTTCTGTTATTTAAAGCACCAAATGAATGAGAAAAGTGATGGTAGTTGGGGGTAATTCATTGTTCCCAATATTCCAGGACGTTGTTCCCTTTGGCCGTCACAATGTGCTCAAGAACTCCTTCACCTAAAAAAAAACATAATAATAATAAAAATTATAAAGGATATTAAAGGTCACCAAAAAAATAGAGTCAATGTTCATTTCTGATACTGTTGATGGAAAGCCCCAGCGTCCAGCTTTTGGCTCAATAAGCAGTTTTTGATTTGAGATTAAACCGCAATGTGTTCTTGTTTACAATCAACAAAAAAAACTGCCCAATAAGCATCTTTTTTAGCTGCGTGAAACCCTGCTGCGAGTTTCCTTCTCAACATCAGAGCTCACTGACTCTGCAGAGCAGGTTGCACAATAGCATTCTGCCTTGAACAGCTCGTTTAAAGTCTGTGCCTCAAAAGGGAACTAACGTTTCTATAAAAGTAGTAACTACTACTATTGTCCTCAAAAGTGCAGAATTACCAGAATACAACTGGAAGTGCAAAAATCAGGATTTTCCTGGCCCACACTGACTTCCTGTTTTTGACCCCTCACCCCTTTACATCTATCCTACCAGTTCCCTTTCTGACGAAGTCTGATGATTTGATTTTTCTACAGTTTGTTCCCTTTTTTTATGAAGACTTCCTGCATTGCTTAAGAACCTTTACTCACCTTCTCAATCATGTCGGCACTCTTCGAATCGTTTTGCTTAAAGTCGTCGTTTACATCCAAGGTCAGAACGGGAACGTCGCTGAGATACTCAAAATCCATGCTGTGGGCACACGCCATGTAGTTAGTGATGTTTAACAATTTACATCTCTGCTTTCAAAACCACTTTAAATAGAAACTCATGCTTTTCCATGTCCGAATGTATTCAGTTTTTGAGTTTTTAAATAACATTTGAGCCCAAAATATGTTTTTAAGCAGTTTAAATCAAACTCTGCTTAAGAACAACCAAATTTAAACTTGCCTAAAAAAAAAATTAAAAAAAACCCGTACACATGCATCTACAAATATATGTAGGTAAATATCAAAAATCAAGTTGTGATGGGGCAAATCAAAGAACGCATTGTTTCTCCTCTTCAGACAAACAATAAATTAGAGTCATAAGACAGAGGAAGCAAATTCATACCTTTCCAAACTGCAAGAACTGTGTTCATTAGTCTTATTTTTGAGCATTATATCTACTGTAAGTGCAGAATCGTTAGAATCACGACTTGTCATAGTTTAGCTCCTATTTGTCAATAAAAGTCATTACCAAATTGTAACATTTTAAATAAATAGCAATGACTTTGCAGCAAAAATGTAAAAAATTCTAATATGTTTTTAAACATGCTAATTAAAAAAGCTCTATACATTCATCCGTTTTCCTCTGAATGACCAGAGCAGACCAGTTCAGGTGCATGTGACTCACTTCATGGTCTTATTCTGCAGCCAGCTCTCATGCTTGTAGTGGAGCTTCTCCAGGTATTCCAGAGGGATTTCCTGTTCCTCCTCTCTTCCCCTCATGTGTAATCGCTCCAAGCATTTCTGTGACGCAAACGGGAGAAAATGAACTTATTTGTGTAGACCGGGTGTACTCTATTACAAAATATCTATTTTGACCTAAAGAAGAGCAACCAGTAAGTGGAAGAGTACCTCTGGTGAAGCTCTGAGGTAAATGATACCATCTAGCTCAATGTGCTTGCCAAACTGGTTGTGAAGCCAGCCATGCAAGTCCTGGTAGATGGACCATTCAGTCTCATTCATGCATTCACTCTCGTATAGGTTGCCTGCAAAGATGTACCTGCGGCAAAAGGCATACAGGAGACAGGAATGCCTACATTACTAAGACATGAAACATGCCCCTCAGTTAAAACAGAACATACCATAAAATAAAGTTAAGAGCTGAAGCAGAAGCAATGTTGCAGACTTAGCAATAACATGATTCATTACAAGAGAAAACTGGGGGTTTTTTGGGATGTGTGCGCCCTGATACCTGTCGCTGTAGATGGATCTCTCGTAGAACAACACAGGATTCTCAGCCTCTCGGAGCTTCCCGTTTGCAGATTTGATCTGGGCGCGCACTCGGCTGATGCAGGCGTAGCTCTGGAAGGTATAAGCCCACCTCTCGGGCTTCTCGTACATCATCTTCAACACGTTGCCGCCGCTCCTCTGAGACGTGGTCAGCTCCTAACGAAAACAAGGTCAAGACCGTGTGAGAGGGGAAACCTCTCACTAACATTTATCATTGTTAAATATTAAATGTACCCTGACATAACCAAGGCTACTGAAGAAGGGAGCACAAATGAAAGAATGTTTCAATATCAATGTCAGTAAGGTAAATACACATTTCAGCTCTTCCGGCTCAGCTTATTGCCTCTATATTTAGACAGTCTAGATTTGATCTGATTGTCAATCCCCTGAGTTTAAAAATTCATCATAATTACTGTTAGGATTTAGTAATTTGAGGGGAAAATCACTTTTCTATGATAAAGGGTTTGGTACATACACATTTAAGATGAAAAGTTTAAAACAGAGAGTGGAAAATCTACATTCAAGGCTTTATGAGCTTAAATTGAAACAGAACTTAAGACAAAGAACCAGAACAAATCCTGCATCTCTATTATTTTTACTCCAACAGATGAAAAAAACATAAGTTGCATTAAAGAACATCTCTTAGCCCTTCTTTTATCCAAATTACTTCCAAGTGAAGAAAAAAAAAAAAAAAAACAGTAAAAGGTCTCAAACTCCAGCCCTCGAGGGCCGCAGTCCTGCAACTTTTAGATGTGCCTCTGCTGCACCACACCTGAACAGAATAATTAGGTCATTAAGGCTCTGGAGAACTGATCTACACAAGGAGGAGGTAATTAAGTCATTTCATTCCAGTGTTTTGTACCTGTGGCACATCTAAAAACTGTAGGACTGCGGCCCTCGAGGACTGGAGTTTGAGACCCCTGCATGAAAACAGATTTGTTTCAACCTGCCACTAGAGGGCGTCTTATTACGCAAGCGGCTGTTTATTGTAGATGTGGCAGCAGGGCCTTGTGCAGTGGTCTGAAACATGGGATTGTTGGCTCAGTGACATCAATTCCCGCCACCAATGTCAAGAGTGCATAATGTACACAAAAAATAATCTATGCAACTGTTTTTCTATAATTTCTTCTTTTTTTAAAAAACCAACTTCAAAAACTGAAGCTGATTCTAACCTCACCAACCAGCCCGGTTTCTTCTTTTTAACTACATAGTTCAGTTGCCTTCTGTTTACAAATACAGAAATTAATCACTTGCAACATCGCTGATATCATGTTTATGCCTGGCAGAATAATGTGTGTGCATGTTAAACAAAACAAGGCTGAAGCTACAGGTGTGCATGTCTGTGACGATGACATGCTTAACTGTCGTGAAAGCACCTGTTCCCCTGGGTGTGTCATGTTAACTGTAGATATGTGGACAGATGGCAGCTGCACTCTAAATACAGATGGAGACTCTCCCAGTTATCCAGACATGGGCAAATGGCGGTCTGCTGCCTTCTGAAGGAGCTTTGACCCTCAAATTATAGATATGATTCTCATAAGTCCACATTAAACTGGCTTTCTGTGTTTTTGTTTATTAATTGTGGTCTCTTTTCAGCTCATTAAGCTGCAGCGTTGGAAATACCTCAAAGTCGCTGCTTGTTGTTTGGACATTGCACCATCTAGCGATCGGTTCTGGTACTACCTCCCAGTCGGCGCTCTCCTGCTCCAAAAGGCGCACAAAAGTTGACTTTCCAGCCGCTGCACACAAAAGATACACCAGCTCGACTTCAGCCATACAGAGCAATAACGACTACAAGCTTAACAGTAGAGGTAAAAAAAAATACTGTCATTAACTTTCAAGCAAGTTAAAGAGAAAAAGGCGGACATATACGACTGAAATTGGCGGCAAAGTACATGCCTGTGCGAAAAACAATGCAACAATGTACACAAATAGAAGCGCGTGCTCTACAACTGAAATACGACTCAATGCACGTTTAAAAATCTTTAAAACATTTTTATAAAACTCCCATTTCTCTCAGACAAGGTTTACGCACCAATGTTTCCTTCGACTGAAATGCGCGTCATTCTCTTCTCCATGGAGTCATTCATTGGGTCGGGGCAAGGTCTCTTCGGTATAGCAGGCATCTTCAAAGATCTGATAACTGCGCCTAAAAGCAGCCGAGTTAAGGAGAACAGGGCGAACAGCTGCGGCTGCTGCGAAGTCTCTCGTTTAAATTTGGCGGAATAAGTCCGGAAGCAGTGTTACTCCGCCCCGGAAGCGTTCTCTCCACGGTACCACCCACTTCCGCCTCTGTTTACGTATTTACTGAAGCGTTTTAATGGCAAAAACCTCATCAAAGTCTCATTAACCAAAAATAATAATAATAAATGTGCAGAAGTAGTTATTGCTTCCTTTAATATATTTTACACGCTGACGCGCAAAATGAGGGGAAATTGAAACTTTTGAAAAGCTCCGCAAACTCAAAATTCTCACGGCACGCAGTGAAAACAGGCGATCCAGCGAGTCAAGACCACATTTATTTGCCTTGTAAACAGAATAAACCAATTCAGTAGCACTGAAAATCCATATCAAGCCATTATTTACAAACATCTCATCAATCAATAAAGCAAAGAGGATCAATAGGCTTCGTTGTGGGCATCTCGTATTCTATTACACTTCAGAGTATCTGCCGATCAGTAACATTCATAATAATAATAATTATTAGATAAGAAAGTCAAACAAACATTAAATATGCAAAACGGGAGTTTTCAATAACTGAATAAAGGAGACGAAGCAGCCTCTAAAAAAGACTCAATATATTCATTTAAGAGAAAGCCACTACTCCATGCTCACTTAAAAAAAAAAAAAAGGTTTTAAAAATCAGTCAGTCCTCAGTATTTACACATGTGCATCAATTTTACTTTCGACAAATTCTGTGAGAAAACATCCGAGTATCACTGTTTCTGAGCTAAAGCGGACATGTTTTTCCATTTCTGTCCCAGCCAAATTTAAGAAGTTTCACGATTATTAAGATTTAGAGCCAACTGGTGATCCGCTTAGTGTTTCAGTCATTGCATAGCAACTAAACTTTTACATTAGGAAATGGCAGCATGCTTCAACTTTTTATTGCACAGTAACAAAAAGAGAGAAAGAAAAATCACACAAGTAGAATAAATCATTAGTTGTGCCTTACAGCTAACCTCGGAGGAAACTGATCCATTTAACATTCATTTGGAAAAATATGAGGAAAAAGATACAGTAGCTCTCAAAACTCAGCTGTTAAAATTTCAGGATTTTAAGAGTATGACCACAAGTCATTTCCAACATTTTCCACCTTTAATGTAATGTAGTAGTTACTTGCACAACTTTAAAAAAAAAAAAAATTAATTTCAGCATTTAAATTTAAAGTTGTAGTTTGTAGATTAACAAAGGGATCTCATGCAAAAGTATGGTACAGTTCAGGTACGTTCAAGGTTGTGGAAACTTTCTACTTTTTTAAAAATTTCGTCCCAAAACGGATTCGTTAGCGTAGCTTTTAAAATTGTACAATTTTGCTGCGGTAGAAGGTGGGGGAAAGTTTGGAAAATTGTCCATCGTGCTCTCACATTTTTAGCTCTCAAAAAACCTGAAATTATACGCGTCTACGTTTGAGCTCTACTGCATACGACCAGTCACATGACACATCTTCTCACAACGTTCGACATATGCAGAGGAAAAACATTCAGGCAAGAGTGGTTTGAAAACTTGTTCAAAGTGCTTCATGGCTATCCAGATACCAAGGTATGTAGCGTTATCTGACTCAAAAATGCTTATAAGTTCTCTAACAGTGGAGGTTAAATATGCATCTGTATCTATCTGCAGGTATGTATGTACAGTTGAAGGTTTCTGATCCCTCGCTAAATGTTTCTACTCGAAAGATTTGAGCGTTTAAAGGAGGAAACTAGCACACAGGGACAAACCTAAGAGCTTATTATTATTATTATTCTTAATAATAGTCCCTGCTCTAAAATAAATAAAAAAAAACTCTAGCCTCACTTCTATAACCTTTGACACATTCATTTATCATCACCCTCTCAGAGCACAAGGAGACTTGCAAAAATAAAAGGAGCAAATTTGGGAGCTTACAGGAAAAAAAAAAAAAATCCATCCAATAAAAGGTAAAGAATAAAGTAACAAATAGGAAAATTCAGGGCTGTTTAGGTCTAAAGGGAGGTAGGTTGAAAACTGGAAATATGTCGATCAAATATGGCCTTAATCTTCGGACAGTTCTCGTTGCTGATATAGGGCGACGACGAGCCGTGCTAGGCACTTAGGGTTCTTCTGTACTGATGGCAACTACAGCGGTCAACTAAAGTCTGACCTTTGAATGGAGAAGGAAACAAAAGAGGGAAAACTACTGACCAAGACTTAAAGCTGGCTTCGAATTTCACCGCTATTCTCACTTGTGAGTGCATTGGCTGGTCAGAGAAATGAAAATTCATGAACATACAATATGTCTTTATAATTCTAAATTATAATCGTCATGTGTGGATACAAGGGATTCTCTTCCATGCACCTAAATGTTTTTTTCTCTCTCTCTCTCTCTATGTTAACCAAGTCTATAATCCCTGATAATAATAATAATAATAATAATAATAATAATAATAATAATAATAATAATAACAATAAAAAAAATTAGTCCTGGTGCCTTAAATCTATCAAAAACCCAGCCGTCTTCCTGGCAATATTAAAAACATTTCCCCAAATGGAAATCCATGTAGTACATACTGCATACATACAGCCAGAGGAGGGGGTGGGTATCTGTGCAAAAAACTAGAACGATAAAATACATGTCTGCATTGTTGTTTATCTATCCTTAGTGGTGAGTTTCTCAATCAGCTCCTGTAGTGGGGCCAGCTCTTTCCTGTCAATGAGGTTGAACTCCTGAGAGGAGAAAAATAAAGAGGAGAGGTTTTTAATACTTGTGCGCAGATATTGATATTATTCTTCAAATATTTGAGAATTTTCACCTGTACAAAAAAGATGAAGTGTTTGAAGGAAGTGTTGAGGTGGGCCTCCTCCTGCAGCTGCATGACGGAGTCAAAGTGCTGGTGGTAGATGTGGGCGTAAACCCTGAACAGCCGCTTCAGGATGGTCTTCGCCACAGACATGAAGTTGCGCTTAAAGGGAACGCCTTGAAAAAAAAAAATGAAAAAAAGAAGAAGATAGAACAATTAGGTGAATAAGTAGCAGAAAAGCTATTAAATGACAAAATATAGTGCTTTGAAAATTTTGTCCACCCGAGACTTGTTGAGGGTTAGAGTCAGGAAGAGGGTAGGTAAAAATCTCTGCAGACCACACATATCCTGGACATGAACTGCCTAGACCTTTTCTCTTCAGGTCTGCACAAAAACCAGCCGCCATAGAGACAACTTACAGTTTGGGAAATGTTAACGAAAATGTTAACTTAATGTGTCATGCTGTCCATTTATCCTGCCTTCTTTTCGCGCAGATGGAAAACAAGAACGAACAAGATCCGGACGGCATTTTCACCTGGATTGCAAAAGTGTTTGTTGGCAGGCCACAGCACGATTGGAGGAAAGCGAGAACAATCATGACAGCAACACACAAGCACCTCACGGCACCAACATGTTAAGCACTCATCTCCTGGATGGAACATTTCTTCATGTTCAAACAGACCTCCGCTGCTCCCCGCTGTAAAGCTCAGCAGTCTGCTGAGGAGACCTGCTGTAGGAAAACAGAGTCTCTGCCGATCAATTATTTATCAAAGCCACAACAAAGAAAAGGAAAAAAGGGAGCGTAGTACTTATTTGTCAACCATAAACATTAAAACTTCAAAGGCTCTAATATGACAGGTTTAAAAAGAAACAACTTTAGAGCAGCATCTTACTGTAAAAGTAATTATAGTGTGGATAGGAGCTTGAAAATGATCATGCTCACCCGTCAGGTTGTATGTTTTCCGTATTTCCCGTTGAATTTCAGGATGACAGTCATATTGAAAGACAGCTGTCGTTTTTGTCATTTTCATGACTTGGATTGAACTTTGTTCATACGTTTTCAACTTTGATCATGCTAGTCAATTAATTATTATAACTAATTTCATAGTTATAATATGTACCAAAATCAGGCAACAGAACTGAACTAACTTTACTATTTGCGAGTTTTACACCAGCTGTGAACTGGGAAAAGATGAAGATGAGTGACACAGACAGAGAGACAATCTTCTTAATGTTTAGCATTAGCTTCCGCTAATTTTATTATGCTTTTAGCAGATTAGCATTAGCTTCTTCAAATGTAAAATTTTTTTGTATTAAGCAGCTTAGCGCCAACTTCAGCTATTTTTTTATGTGTTTAACGGTTAAGCACTACTTTCCACAACTTTTAAATGTGTTTTGCGGTTTAACTTCCGCTCATTTTCTTAGCGTTAAGCAGCTTAGCG
Source organism: Xiphophorus hellerii (assembly GCF_003331165.1). Classification (NCBI taxonomy): domain Eukaryota; kingdom Metazoa; phylum Chordata; class Actinopteri; order Cyprinodontiformes; family Poeciliidae; genus Xiphophorus; species Xiphophorus hellerii. The sequence continues at coordinate 22,930,586 of NC_045679.1, read as the reverse complement.
TCAGCTTTTTGTGATTAGCGGTTTTGCTTTAGCTAATTTCTTTAATGTGTTCGGTATTAGATTCACCTAATTTCAGTAATGTGTTTAGTGTTAGCTTTGGCAAATTGTATCAAATTATTATTTGACACTAGGTATTTTTCTGTAATAAATATTGGCAAATTTAGTGCAAAAATACATTTTCCTTGATGGCCATCTTGAATTTTTCAGTGACTAACTTTCTTTTCTTAAAAAAAAAAAAAGAAGCAATTTTCTGTGAACAGCTATTGCAAATTAGGTTCTTGTATCCGAATGCAAGAGATTTTGCTGAATTATTCAATTATCTGCTGCACTGTGCTGCTTGGCTCCGAATATGGAAATCTAAAGATCATAGAGAAAGAAGGCAAATCAGCTGCCTCAGGGAAGGCACATTGATCTCTTCTCCTGAGATGTTCACTTCTGAGGCCAGCTGACATCCATTTATGCCGGCTGGCATCTACAAAAATAACGCTCGACGCTTAACAACGCAGGCCTCAGCTGGCATAGAGGCTGAGACATGACTGTGTGCTTCAACCACAAATTACAGAACATGAATCATGCTTAAGTGTCAAGTACAAGCATGAAATCTACCTCTGCTAAAGAGGTCGGTTGCCTCTAATTATACGTGTAAAAAAGATCAGTGCACTGTGGACTGTATGTAAATATTAAAGCAAAAAGTCGGGGCCATGTCTCTGTTTCATAGATCCAGGATTTCCACTTTTATTAGCTATAGCTTAAGTGTATTTGTATAGCTGCTAAAAAAAAAAAGCAGCTTGTACACTTAGAAGACGGGAAAAAGCACCTTTCCACCGAGCTGGAAAGAAACCTCACCGATCTTTGAAGGGAAAAGCGTTTCATCATCCAGCTGGTCCTGCACCCATGTCATGAGGTAATCGATATACTTGGGGGCTGAGCATTTAATGGGCTTCTTGATGTTGGTTCCGTCGGCCCAATGGTACTCGTACCTGCAGAGAACAGATACAAGTTTTGTTTTGGCTTTTTTGTGTGTGTGTGGGTGTGTGTGTGTGTGTGTGAATAAACTATAAATATAACACCTGGAAGGCCAGAGACGTTTTTCCAGTCTAGTCACCAGATGTGATTCTCAGTAGACCTTGAAGAGGCTAATCTAAAATAGTCACTGGCATGCAAAATGCCTGGTGAGCACCACTGATGAGGCAAAAATACATCTCTACTATAAGAGGTTAATAAAGTAATTGAATCCATTGGATGTTTCAGAAACTTCTGCTTATGTACCGTTTGTTGTTCAGCTGATACATGAAAAGCAATGCAATACTCTAATTATAACTATTGTGAAGAAATTAGCCAGACTTTAATAAAAACAAGTAGCTGCTAAGGTGCTCTTACTTAGGACCGGCAGACATGACTGGACAACTTTCTTCTGTGCAGAAGTCTGTGATGGTGCCATACAGCATGTTGATCTGGTTGAAGAAATCCACCGCTGAGGAAAAAAAAAAATAGAAAAAGCAAATTATTATTATTTTGTTGATGCCGGGATAAACAGATGAAAATCAAGTCTCCCCGTATTTCAATCGCCAGGCAGAAAGCCCACGTTGCATTTCCAGAATAAAGTTATTTTAAAGGCTTTGAGGTAAAACAACAAGTTCTTATTTCAGGTTTCTATCTCCATGATGATATTTTTCTACAGTGGGCAAGTTCCTAATACGGAACACGGAGAAACCAGAAACTGCAAGTAAATGAGGAAGAAAGGATTAAAAAAGAGAAAAGATGAAAGGATCCAAGGAATGAATCAACATGAAATCAACATGAAAGAAAGGAGGATAGACAATAAAAGAATAAAGGACACAAAGAGGAAGAAAGGATAGATAAAGGTAAGGAATAAAAACAAGGCACCAAGTTTGACACAAGAGAGGAAAGAGGACAAGATTAATAAAGAGATGAAAAAGGAACAAAGGGCAGAGGGAAGGAAAAAAGAAATGGCACAAGGGAGAAAGAATAGAACAAAGAATTTAAAGAAAGAAAAGAAGGAAGGAAGAACAGCAGGATGGGGAATAAATACTTTTCCATACTCAGAATCTTTTTCCCAAATGATCTCCCACTGGACTGTCCCTTTAAATGAGCCACCATGCTGGATGTGCTGCTGCTAGTATTAGCATTAGCATTATCAATGATGCTCACAGTCACTTTTCTCCAATGTAAACAATCACTTCATGGTAGCAATAAATGCTAAAAAGTCTCATTTGAAAATCGCTATCAAGTTCTTTCATGCTGCCTGTCAGGTCACCATGACAACCAATTTTTACAGCATATTTAAAATTACACTGACCCAAATGATGGCTACCCATCACTTCCTTACAGAAAGCAGTGCTGCCGCTGAATGGAGGCTCTTCTTTTTTTTTTGGACTCGCATTTTCCAAAAGCAAAGTTTTATTTCATCACTTTATCCCAAAAGTAGAAAGCTGCCTTCAGGAAAACAAAAAGTCAAAGCTTCGGACTCAACCGTCCATTTTGTTACGACACGTTGCCACGTAGATAAAGTGACACATCTCCAGAGAGATTATGGGACTTTTGTGTATGAATCCACAATCATGTGGATTTTCTCATGGGCAGCTCATTGTACAGCTGAGCAACAAACTTATTTTGTTTACAACATGTTAAGAATGACTGATGCGAGGCCACCATCTTGTTTGACAAGCAGTTTTTTTTCACAGTTTCTATTTATTTGGACTTTGAAATCGGGTCAACTCTCTGACCAAGTCATTCTAAGATTTAAAAAACAAAACAAAAATAAAGTCATGATGTTAAAACAATACAGATGTAGTAATATGAGAATGAGGTCATATGATAATAAAGTCTACATAATCCAAGAATAAAGACTTGTTATTAACAGAGTGTTTGGTGAATGAAGTAGTAATTTTATGAGAACTCCAACACCAAAGATTAAAAAAGATGAGTTATTTAAGCTTTTTTTTTTGTCATTGAAAGAACTATTTTTCCTTGTAATTTGAAGACAATTCTGGTAAAATTGCTTCTTTATTCTGCATTACGACAACACTCTCGCAATCAAACTAAAACTCTCGCAGCCTGGCAATAATACTTCGTTATTTCATGACTGAAATAAAAGCAACTTTTAGAACCTATTTTCTGTTATTAGCTTCTTCTTTTTTTAAAAAATTCAAAGAAAATGAGAAAAAAAAGATTAAAATCAGATCTCGTATGGGAAAAAAAAACCCTGGTTTTATTTTTAAGCCATGTCACACTGTGTTACTGCAGCTTCCTATGAGCAGCAATCATGTGAAAAGTCAGTGAGCCCTGATGGCGAGAGAAGTGACTGCTTACAGCTGTTTTTCTCCCAACTTCCCTTCATTGTGAAAGTCAGAGCAGCTTGTGCAACAGACTAAAAAAAATATTCCACTGTAATGAAAACCTGCACTATGTGGAAAGCGCTGCTGCGAACCTGGTGCGAAATTCTTGGTTCGTAACCATTTGGCTGCATGTCGACCCTGCCGAACAAATTAAACTTTACAAGAACTGGATCGTGGGAGGAATTCATCTTTAAGCGGAGTCACTCACCGCTCCTTAGCGGAAAGTAAACAGGGCCCTTAACGATCGGCTCAATAAAATCTATTTAGCATTCGCAGCGGTCTTCCTGCCATGAAAGCGAGCGGTCTTTAGAGGGAAAGCCAAGAGCTCACACCGTGAAAAGTTCACCCTCACCTGATCCACGACCTGGACAAACTGACATTTGAGGAACGAGAGGTTATTTTTAAAGACAAAAGAAAGAAAAGGAGGTGTTGAGATAAAGAATTTGACTGGAAAAAGAAAAAGGCAAAAGGCAGGACTCACTGTTGACGGCGACCCACTCATTTAAGTCTTCCCCCTCGGGCAACATGACCGCCATGCGCAGGTTTCCACTCCCCAGCGTCGCCTCGGCGTGTTTCAACAGCTCATACTGATGAGAACCCTCCGGGATATTCTTCTTGGGCTTGAATGTTTTGGACGAACGGTTTCCACTGTGGAAAGACGGCAACAAACAGAGAGATAAATCACTTGAGTTCACAGAAAGGAAGTTTGCTTAAATAAATTGGAAAAAAATTTTTTTAAAATCAAGTCAGGGTATTTATTTTTTTTTTCCAATTATTACTGACAAAGGGGCCACAGATGCGAGAACAGCGGGACAGAACAGTACATCTCTCTGTGTTTAATGAGGCTGCATTCAGGATCTCACACTGCTCCATTAAACAAGAATTTTTCAGGCATCACAGCAGAAACGCACAGAAACAGCTCGGCGGCTAACTAAAATGTCAGCTAAGGCAAATCCGCGACGGCTGAGTGCTTTTCTGCGTCTCTCGCATCCGACTCTTTGAATGAAACAAATAAAAAGAAGAAATCATCGTGAGAATTAGCGTAGATGAATAAAATAAGCAGCGTGTGCTGCCATTTATGAAGCGATTTCGCAACAATGACGAGAAAATAAAGAGGTTGTGTCATCCGAGGAGCCGTGCTCTTTCTATTCCAGTTCGAAGGAATCATTAAGATAATGAAGCGATTACCTCTTACATCCACATCAGGCAGTGTTTGTGCAGGACTGTGAGCTCTGGGCAGAAATAAAAGCGAGAACGTAAATGTTTCTTGAATTTAAGCGTACTGCAAAAACATACTAAATTTTATTTATTTATTTTTAAATTTTGGTGTTTTCACTGTAAACTCATTTTAATCCCAGCTTCCCTGTGTAGAACAGAGCATTCGGGCCAATTAACATTTTTTTAAACAGACATTTTGCTGCTTTTAAAGTGCAAGCCAAATGAAATTTTAATTTATACAATGCAATAGACAGAAATTGACTGTCAACATGTTCCAACACTTAGTGAGCCAACATCTTCATTCTGCACACACCCTCTCAAAGTGAAAACACAACTAAAGCTGGTGCCAACAAAGCGAATATTTATCAATGGAAAAGATTTTTATGAAAGAAAACCTCATTTTAAACAAAACTGAGATCTTTAGTTTGGGAGCTCTTCACCAATTCATTGCGTTTTACATCAACAATCTTTCGGTAAACTCTTCAGTGTCGTATAAACTAATAACTCCAGCAGAGTAAAAGGTTAATTTTTGTTGAAACACAGAATGCTCCTAAAATTTTTAAATATTATTTGTAATTAAAATGCTGATATGTAACTCAGGTCGTATTTGCTTCCCACCTGTATAGATTTTAAATGCAGCAAATCTATTTGAATTAAAATTGCATTTCAGCAGAACTTTGGTTAGAAATGTGAATTTTAAAAAAAAAATAAAAAAAACAAAGAAACGGCTTTAAATTGTAAAGGGAGTGAGATATTACAATTTAGTTTTACATTTAAAAAATTAAATTTTGGTCACCATTTCGGCTAGTTTTTCTTCTAATTTCAATTTCATACACGGTTATTAAACAGTTTGTAGTTTACAGACGACGCAGAAACACATTCCTTACTCAAAAATACAGCTTTAGAGGCCAAACGAGACCGAGCTGTGTTTTGTTTCACTGAAGCTAATGTTAGCACTTGTTAGCAGTGTGCACCAGCAAATATCCAGGCCACACGACGAATAGATTTTTTTTTTTAAAAACTCTAATTACATTAACTATAAGTCTTCTTGGAACACATAGTAATTGTTTACACGTTGATTCAACTAAACTAGAATGTGTGAGGATTTTTAAACAGAAAACAAGAAGAACCCACGCAAATAACACTAATGATGAAAAGGCAAGTCCAGGAAGTAGACTAATCCTTTGTTTATTTTATCGCTAGCTGGCTTCCCAGCAGTGAAATATCAGCTACTGTTCTCTACAACTTAAAACCCACGTCATGAAGGCAAAAAGAGACTTCACCAAGTATTTATAACTCACAAAAGGAAGCTCATGGTTCCCCGGAGATCAGGGGGGGAAAAATCTTCTTTAAATCAGGCTGAGAGGATGGACACCGAAAAGGGACCAAACTCTTTAAATCTCACTCTTCTTCTCGTCTTCTCTGGCTTTTTCTGTCGGAACCGATGAATTTCTCAAATAAATAATTGTATAGCCAAAAAAGCTCCACGCTAGCGACACAGAAGGCAGCTTTGTTTGCCAGACTCTGATATATGACTGCTGCTCTAAACGCAGAGAGAAGGTACCTGACTTCTTCAGCAGATACTGCAATTGGACCAAAAGGGATTTCTGATGTGTGCTGCCATCTAGTGGATCAAAAATTAAGGCACTCGTTTTGGTTTAATGACGTATGTTTTTTTTTTTAAATACATTTTTTAAAAGTCCCAATTGCTTTTATGATTGGAATTAAAAAAATATATATATTTACCTTTTTTTTTATTTCAACCTTACAATTTTAACTTACTTATCACATTCCAATCTCCACCTTTTTTCCTGCAGTGCTCATCAACCTAAAGAGGAAAAACAATCAAGTAGTTTGCAGAAAGAAGTGTATAAACCAACTCCACCCTGACAGATAAGAACAAGACACAAAACAGAAATGTTGTTCGGGGTCACAACTTTAAGAGATCTTAAAACTTTGATGAACCTCTACTTTGCTCTAGCATAATAAAGACACTACCCAAATGCCCTTGTAATCGACTCTTATTGACTCCTGGTAGAGATCTTCCTCAGAGAAAGATTCAATCACACAGATGAGGCCAGAGAGAGAGTGTGTCAAGGGCAGACAAGCACACTAGCAGAGGACCAGGAGAGGATGTACACAAAATGTCCACAGAGGAGGAAGAATCTTCAGTGACTCGTCAGAGGGAATCCAGGCCTTCAGCAAGGATTTCTGAGACACTACATAACATTTAGAGAGCTCAGCTACAGTGTTACTGCTGATAATCACCTTCAGATCTCCTGCTGCCTCGTTTAAGCAGAGTCCTGTTCAGATGATGGGTCAATCAAACCCAGGATGTGACAATATTGTCCATTATCGCCAAAAGGTTTTTAATTGGAAGCAGTTTTTCACATCTCACGCGTGCTTCTGGGTTTCCATTATCACCAGTGTGATCAGTCGTGCTTATGATTTATATCCAAAGAATTCAAATGAAATAACACCAGCCAAATATTAGATTCTTCACATGTATTGAAGTCAGAAAGGGTTTGTGACAGAACAGTCAAAATTGAACCAAAACATAAGACAAAACAGTGTACCAACGTATCGGACTGAAATATCTCAAAATAATATGAAAAAAAAAAACACCCACTGTCCAGAAAACGGTTTACTTTGGAGGACAGTCAAAAACAACTGGGTCAAACTGGGCTGAAAAACTAACACTTTTATCTTTATCTTTTATTATTATTTTTAAAGAAATAAATATATATATATATATATATATATAAAAATAAAGAGATATTAGACCACTGTGTGACTATAAAGTATGTACATAAATACCGAAATAAGCCTAATTTATGTCTAATTTAACACAAGCTTGGCTACTAACCAAATATTATGCTTCCATTTCTATGGATTAATGACGATGACATTAATTTCTCTTGTTCCTTTTAGTGCACCCTGATTTTACAAATACGGGAACACGGAGCAACATGCATAAATAAAAACATTAAACTTTACTACGGCCCCCCTCTGAATTTGCATCATCCAAATCATTCCTGCTGCACTCAGTGCTACTGCCATTTTTTCCTGCTTCATCATCTTCTAATATCATTATAAACATTGTAATAACACTATTATTATTATTATTATTATTATTATTATTATTATTATTATTATTATTATTATTATTATTATTATTATTATTATTATTATTATTATTATTATCACAACAACAACAATAACAATGACGTTCTTCTCCTAACGTCATTGTTGTCATCGTTTCACAATTGTATTTCTTTAAAACTATATATCTATATTTTTAACAGTTATGGACAGATTAAAAATAATTTATTTACTAATTTCACAGTTGATCCTAGTGATCACATCAGCATTAATTTAATCGATGGCTTATTGCTACATTATTATTGAGACTCGACAGCCTTTCTATTAGCAGGAAAGTCACGAATCCACTGGGGTGGCTTGTGTTGCTTTCAAGTACCATCTGAAATGAAGGTAATTTATCAAAACCTTACGTTTTTTTTCTTTAGGGACTCCTAATTTTTTTTTTTTAAAGGATGCTGGAGAATTGTTTGTCGTAAATTTGCCACGTGGAAGAAGTTCAACTGAAAGAAAAGAAACATATACATGAATAAACAGAGAGATTTGAGTTGGCAAGTGAAAAGCAAAGATCCGTTGAGCACTAGGACCTCGCAGGTGGGTGTCAGCTGACCGAAGCGAGGCAGCTATAATCAACGCAGGGCTGTTTGACCTGAAGCTTTTTTTTCGTCTGGCTCGAAGAACGGACCTGTCTGCCGAAACGGGCCCATGTCTGAAAACCCAGACAGACGCTCACATTTTCACAGAAAGGATACTACAAGCGAGTACGTCGCCCGCGACAGAGCAGGTAAAAGCCTTTCTGTGTCAGACATGTTTTTTTTTTTTTTTTTGCCTTTAACGGAGGGCGGAGGAGGGAAGGCGGGGGGTGTTCTCATTTATGAGCCGTTGGCTTGTAAGTCCTCTGTGTGAGCTTATGTTGTTGCTTTATCCGCGGCAGCAAGATGGAGTGTGAGTGGAAGCCAGACGAGCAGGGGCTTCAGCAAATACTACAGCTGCTGAAGGAGTCTCAGTCACCAGATACGTCCACGCAGAGATCCGTCCAGCAAGTATCCTTTCCTCCGGTTCTCGGGAATAAGATTTATCCATTTATTACAGCCCAGTCACACTCAACAGGCTAGCTGTGGCTAATGTACGCCAAGGTGTTTACCATTAGAAACATGTTCGCCTGTGCTGACCGGGTTTTCTTTCTTTCCCCCCCTTTCTTCCCATAATAACCTCACCAAGGTTCATGTAAACAAGGTCATGTGTACCGTTATTGGAAAGGCAATGTAGAAAGCTGTTAATGTCAGTAATTCGGCTAAAAACAATGCCATATTTGATTTTTTTAAAAAACCATTTCATTTATGCTTTCCATCATATCATGTTTGATATGATGGAAAGCACTTTGAAATGCCTTGCTGCTGAAATGTGCTATACAAATAAAATTTGATTGATTGATTGATTATTTAAGATAAAAGTGAATAGGACTTTTATCAAATAATAATCATGTTATCCCCTATTTCTGTTCCTTGAAGTTTAGTTTGAACAACTGTGTTCACAGAAAAGTCTCACCAATGGCACACTAAATTGAAATCTTGTCTTTTGTCTCTAACTATGCAATATCACTTTAGCATTACGCTGTAATTACAGCTTTGTTTGTGTTTTTAATATATACTTACTTATCTTGAAAATGAAAGCAGTGACTTAAGATGGCAATGATCTTACACCACGAGTATAAATTACTGAGAGGCTGCATGAAAACAAGATGATACACATAGTTTAGACTCTCCTTATTTAAAGCGCCACAGGATCTCATGTTTGAACAAGTCCTGATGAAATTTATTGACTCTGTGCAGCTCCGCCCTATTTTATCTTCTTTCAGCTAATTAAACTGAGGTTCTTTCCGATACACAAGCTTTGAAATGAGCAAAATTTAATGAGCTGCTCCCTAATTCGGATGGCTTAATATCAAGGAATAGTTGCAATTTTAAAACCACAGAATTTTCCGTCATACCATTGCTATGATGGAAAGCCCTTTTAAAAAAATGTCAGGGAATTACCAGAGTTTTACCTGACTTCATGGCGTGAAGAGTGACTACTATGAATACCATTTCTCATATGTTGCTCTGCACTGCTGAACAGCTGGCTGAAAGGTTACCACACCTTCCTTTGATTACCACGTAAAGATGTAAATAAGCCCTAGCTGTAGTTCCTATTAAGGTAAAGGCGATATAAAAGTACGGCAGACAAGGAATGAGGAACGTGTTGGTTCAAAAGTAGCCTGCATTTTGCTAAATTCAGTAAATAACTGTTAGAAATATCAATATCAATATTTTTGATTTAAACAAAACGAACGGTTTAGTTGGGGTTTACTTTAGTCTGGTACGCTTAAGGTGCAAGGAAGATGGGGAAAAAAAAAACTGGCCAGCTGTCATTTGAACTTTCACGTTGACATTTGCCGCGGTGTCGTTTTTCAACGGGGTTCCAAAAACCGAATCGCAAACGTGTCGGAATGGACATGTTTTCACTCTCATGACACATCCAGACTTAAACGGGAGCGGGGCTTAGAAGCTGCCTCGGGGACGAGGGGTGTGTGTATGTGTGTGGTTTTTGCTAATTGCAGCTTATACAGTGTTAAGTGCTTCATTACCTCTGCCGTCGTTTCACTCGTGAAGTGTCATCAGATGGAAATGAGCTTTAATATTTTCACATTAGAGGAAAAAAGGATCATCCACAGCTAGGCTGACTTGTTTCTGTGTGGCTGCTTGCTGATCCTAAATGACTTGCTTACGTAACCCCCCCCTCCTCACACGCACACACACCAACACATACACGCACACACACTCTCATATGAGCCACATCATTAGCTCATAGACGATATTGCCCTAAAGACGCCATCTGGTCGGGTACTCACAGTACTCGGTCATAGTAAATGACATATTTATGACCCATTACAAACGTCCACACATTACACCACCACTTGCACACATTAACTGTATCCACTTCTTCTTTTTGTTGGCCCTGGATGAAAAAGTAAACACTCTGCTTCACTGCTGCAATAAAGATACTGATGTTGTGCATCCCGTGTGTACGGTTGTCATCCTCAACCACTTTTTTTTTCTCAGAGACTCGAGCAGCTGAACCAGTACCCGGACTTTAACAACTATTTGATATTTGTTTTGACCAAGTTAAAATCTGAAGGTAAGCTAACTCGTCTGTCTACCTTCTTCTATTCTCACCTTGCATGTTTTTTCCCCCCCCTCTTTATTCTATGCAACACGTTTTGGGAAGGAGCTATCTGGCCATGACTCAGGGTGACCCGGGGGCATCTTCGCTATAGATGATGTGGCTCTGGGAATATGGGTCGCTCTAAATTTAAACCCGATTCCTGGCAGAGATGCAGCGTTTGGCACGACTGTCTGCTAAGTACAAGATCCGAGGGGTGTTGAGACGTTTTGATTTGCTACTTGCACACCTTTGGAGCTTAGGTTTAAATGCTGAAAGGTGGACACATTTTAAATTTGGTAGATTATTATATTTAAATAGAACGGTAACATCAATAGGGCTGTGAAAAGTATTTGCCCCCCTTAAAGAGTTCAGTCATTAAAAACTGTTTTAATATCAGACGACAGAGTGTCTGCGCATCCTTTTATAACACTTACATTTATGTGTCTAAAATTAAAGTCTTACAGTGTCTTAGATGTCATAAGAAAAAATGTAAAAGTTTTAATTTCATGAATCTAAGATAATGGCCTTAAAATTTCTTAAATTCATCAAAAAACAATAAGTCGGCCTTAAATACATTGATCACAGGTCTTAAATTTTGTGGTGGCAGGATTATTTAATCTCGTATACTATGTAGTTTATTTTTCTCATGGGACTTTTCTGTCAGGCAAATGTTTGAGTCGCTCGCAGACATCTACATTCTGTAAATCGAGACGTCTTAGGCTACCGCTAACTTGCAGCTAATATATCCTTACCAGTTAGTTAGCTTTTTTACGTCTATCAGATTATTGACATTTTTTCTTTGAGCCATTCAGAGGTGAGCTTCCTGGTGCGTCTCAGATCAATGTCAGTATAATGTTCCTTTTCTGAATCGCTGTGTTAGTTTCCAAAATGTTCCAACTTCTTTGGTCTTTTACTTTTTCCCTTTATAAATGGATTCATCTTTTGAAAACTTTTTTTTTTTTTTTACTCAGATTATCTTTGATATCAAAGCTTGTTTGTCATCTGAGAAAAAAAGGAGAAAGCCAGAAAGGGGGGGAAATAGGTTTTCACTGCACAGTAAAACTGTTAAGGCAAATAATCACTGTTTTTTTGCTGCTTTTATTAACATTTGTTTTTGTTTAAGTCTTAAGTCATGTTTATAAAAATGGTATAAAAATTAAAGTTACATTCACCGGCCTGTTTCTGGTCTCCTCACAGACGAACCGACCCGTTCCCTGAGCGGACTGATTCTGAAGAACAACGTAAAGGCTCACTACCAGAACTTCCCAAACGGAGTGTCTGATTTTATCAAAAGCGAATGCCTCCAAAACATCGGAGACTCCTCTCCCCTCATTCGTGCCACAGTGGGTAAGTCGGGTGCCACGTTTTAGGGAAAATCTGTCCAATGAACGCTGCCATTGAGTTTATTTTGTGAAATTTCCCAAACTGCCTGCACGTTCAGGTACCACGAGAGCTGCATGTCGTATCAAATCCGAATGTCTTCATTGAAATCGTAGCAGACGGCACAGACTTACATTCTGCATGCCAATAATATATCTGGCCAGTTGGATCCGGTTTCAGTGCCCTTCATGTCCAGCTAAAGTGTATTTTAGTGACCAAGCCACTAAATCTCATAAAGACTGGCAGGGATCTAGTTCTTGTCATCGGATATTCAGCTTTAATATCTCAATTGCATACCTACCTAATAACTTGTCGCCTTAGTTCCCACAAAGCTTATTTATATGTGATTCTAAATGGATATTAGATGAAGTGAGAGTTTCTAGGAAAGATTTCGGTATTTATTCATCACCATAGCAAAGAGCACACGGAGACAAACAAAATAATTTTATATTCTATTAAATTAAAATATTATTCACATAATATTCAAATATCATGTTGATTGTTTGACTGAAATGCCTTCCCCTGAGAATAAAAATCTCCACTAAATGTTGAGAAATATGTCTGCTTAAAAATAATCAGTTAGCAAAACCACAACCTTTTGTTTGAGTGCTTGCAGCCATGAGTGTGCTAAACTTCAGGTTCCGGCGCACCAAATACTGCATGCTTACTGCTCTATCAAACTCAGGCTCATCGGAATGGTCCAAATCCAGTGAAAAGGCATTTGAATCAGAGAAAAGTGTTCTATTGTTTGTGAAGGATAATTGATGAAAATTGACACATTTAGCATCAAACAAATGTCATTTCTTTATTCCTCCCCCCCCCCTCCTCTTCTGAAATGAAGACAAATTCACACAGGGATGTGTCGGCCCGGCAGCCATTGCTGTTGTCCTTCCCCTCCTTCACCTCTGACTGCTTGGCTTAGCAGCAGCTTATCAGAATGCTGCAAACGTGAAGCGACATTCTCAGAGTCACTTTGAACGGGAGTGCAGTTAAAATCGAAGAGAAGACATTAAATTAAGCCAATTCCTGTAGACAAAAATCTTTCTCTTATTTTGTTTTGCTAGCAATAAATGAAATATTAGGAATGCTTATTGTTCTTTAAAGTACGAGGCATGAGTAGGGACGACGGCGTAAAATAGATTTTTTAAAAATTGCACTTCTGTCATGGGGCTATCTCCAATTAGCACCACGTGCTCCATGTTGTCAGGACGCTGTAGCCTGTAGCTGCTGGGATCTAAGCTTGCCGTGCTTCTCTAAGACTCAAACATGACCTGCTTAATTTTCCTGTGAAAGGTTTTAACAAGTTGTGGTCGGTGTGATGAAAAGAATCTATCATGAGAATCGGTGATTTGTGGCTTTATTGCTCTCTGTTGAGCCTTCTTGCAGAGCAAAGTCTAGACCTCGGAGCTGCAGCTGCGGCTAATTCAACTTCATGTTCCTGTTCTGTATAAAGCTCCTACGTGTATGCTTGTGGTCGCTGGTGTGATATTTGTGCGTTCATGTGTGCAGAGTCAAACTGAGCGATCTCTCCACTACAGGAATCCTCATCACCACCATCGCCTCCAAAGGAGAGCTGCAAAACTGGCCTGAGCTTCTGCCCAAACTCTGTCTGCTGCTGGATTCTGAAGACTACAACATATGTGAGGTGAGAAGTTCACATATTTTTCATATGTTTAGCATGTTTGTATACAGTGTTGTTGCAAGAAATAGCCATAATAGGGAAATTCTGAACAAAATGTGTTTTATTTTTCGTGTTGCTACATAGAAGCGGTCCTTCTGTGGATATATTGGCTAGATTTAGCAAAATAGCTCAATTTCAGTCAAGTTGGGTCGATAGCATCCATGGACATTAATTTGAAGTCTTGTGGCTGATTGGAGTTAGGTTCTGGTCTTTGACTGAGCCATTCTAACACGTTTATTTTTTAACCTGAGCTATCTGTGCCTGTGTATTCAGGGAATTCTTGCTAGAAGTTTAGTCTTTTAACAGTTTTTCATCCAGTATTACCCTGCAACACATTCTCAATAATACAATTATTTGCCTAGAATTTGGATAAAATCAATTTTAAATCTTCTAAAATGATGAGGATTAAAGTGCTGCTTTTCAAAATTCCCGTAGCACCTGGCTGTGCTACCTTACTAAGGCTTGCTTGTGTTCAAACAGGATTCAGCTGTTGTGCTTTTACGTTTTGATTTTTGGATTGCATTTAGCGGTTTAAGAACAAAGGCGGCTACTTCGTGTTGGTCCGGCACATAAAATTCCAGTGAAATACAGACAAGTTGTGACTCGATATAAAAAATTGTTTTTTTTAACAGGGCTGAAAGTGAGCATGTTTGTCACCGAAGACTCCCAGTAAGCATATGTGTTTGTTCAGTAATTTGTGGTGGGCAGAGAAGAGGTAAGGCACATCTAAAGCAGCATCTGGATTACGTCCTGCTGGCCAGATGAGCTTATGGTGGCCTCACAGCTGGAGCAGCAGCTACTACCACAGATTATTCAACACTGGAATATCATCAGTCTCTCTTTTTCTGTCATAACCTGAAAACCATGTGACCCCATTTTCTGGCATTTACCACATAATCACCCAGAATGAGTTTACGCAGTGAATATTTGGGGGGAAAATAAAAGCAAACCTTTTTTTTCCCCATGTCCTCCATGTTTGTTTTTAATCTATAATCCATTGTCATTCAGTTTTTTTGGACTTTACACTGTAGGTTTGGCTCCCTGTCAGATTCACAGTTTGATAGCTACAAATGCTCCAGAGCAACGTTGGAATAAATCACAACAGTTTATATATTTTGTTGCCTCATAAAAGTGTCTCACCAGTGTGTCCGGACAGGATTGCTCGTTACACCAGGAGCGTCCAGATGACTTTCAGGAAGCAGGATTATCTGAAATTTAAGGCAGAGATGTGGCAGGGGAAAAAAAAATATGGATCCCCCTCGTGGCAACCCAGCCATCATCTCTTATAAAGCTGATTCAGAGTCTTAGAATTAGGTCAGCTATTTACTGCAGAGGATCTTGAAGTGTGTCTCAGTGTGTGTGTGTGTGTTTGTGTGCGCAAGGCTTAAGACTGAACAGCGGCCGAATGTAAAAACCCTTTAGTAGAGTTGATACGTTTTCGAAAAGCGGCTTGAAGGCCGCAAAGCTTCTTAATGTCTGATTTTGAAGATGATTAAGTTAATGCTGGAGCACAAGTTGTGCTCCAGGTTTAGATGTGTTCTAAAATGCTTTATGTTCTTCTGTTCTTGGGTTGTTGTAGCAATGTGGACATTCCTTCTGAAACTATTGTTCAGCCTAATGGAAGCACATCTGACTAGCAGCAAATACCACAGAAATGTTCACTTTGTCTTGCTGTAAAGAATCCAATTAGAGATGTGTGACTGTTGTGAATGTTTGTTTGCAGATTTATACAAAAAAAGGCTATTTTTGATGAATGCTAAGCTCCAGCCCCATACAACAGTACATTTAATACAATTTAGTTACTCAGCGCAATGAATCATTACCCCACATTCTTTCAGTATTACACTTTTGTTAGCGCCAAAGTTTTTACATTCCTCAGTAAATTCACGTTTCGTTCTTGCTGACGAGGTTTGCACATAGAGCAGTTTGCCAAAGTGCTAAGCCAACGTTGGCATATATTTTCTGTGTTTTGATATGCCTTGTTGATCATTCTTCTCGTAACATTGTTCTTATTCATTGGGTTTCTACTGCTTTATAAACGTAGCGCTTTGCCTTCACCGTCATAACATTTATGGATTAGTGTTTCAGCTGCTTCCTGCTCAATTCTCGCTCTCATACATCAAAAGCTTTTGATGAAAACACAAAGAGCAATTCATATGACACAGACGCATAAGGAACAGTAAAATCTAGCTTTGAGAAAGCTAGAGTAGTTTGAATGCCTGGATTAGGACATCCTAGTTTTAGATGCATCTTCCAAGGGAATCTGTGTTGTGCATGTATTGACCTCTGTAATTTTGCTGGCAATAACCAACATCTATAAATAATCCACAGTAGCTGTGTTTCCATTACAAATGCAGGCAAAACTTTGTCGATATTCTGCTAACATAGAAAAAGCACATTTTGGCATTTGCGGTGTTTCCTTAAATAAGAAACTCAATTAAAAATCACACGTGAATAAGTTTGTTCACGCGATAAGCCATTATAAAAACATTCCACGCCATTTTCCCACCTACCACTTCCTGTTGTCTTCTTTGTCGTTTCTGCCAGTAGTAACATCCGGATTTTGATCATGTGATGTGTGTGTTGTGAAAAAAAGTGTTTCCATTACAGTTTAGCAAAATACACTAATTTTGATAGGGTCGCAAAACCATTGTAGCACCAAAACATTTAGCAATAAAACATGAGCTTTTTTCTTTTTAAATACATGTGTTCCATAAAGCGCTGTTTTGTATTTCTAATTGCACAATAATATAGTCAATGAGAATGCAGCTAGTGTCGCAACTACTGGTGCTTTGCTGTCTACGTTTGGAACATATTGACATGATTGGGCAGTTTCTAAGCCGCACACGTTGCTATGAGATTCCAGCACTGAGAAACATTTGCTGTGCTTAGTTAATTTCAAGTATTAACATGTAGTAGTTCCGCATTCATTTTAGCTTTATGATGTAAGGTCACAGTAAAACGTCGGCTTAGACTTTGTGGAGCTGTGTGGTGTCGTTGCCTTTTTAGCTTTATTGTGATAGCCACATGGCCCAATTAAGTAAAAATACCTTTTTAGCACTTTGGAAGTGGTATTAGTTTCAAGCTTACTGCCTCATCTTTGTTTATAGTTTCAGATCAGTATTTGGTTGATCAGGCCGAACTCATGCGGCTGTGCTTCACACCCGACCGCTGCCTCCCTTGCTCTATAAAAAGGAAGAAGCAGGTGTAAGGTTGGGGCTGGAGGCGGGGTGGCTTAATATAGGTTTTGCCTGGACAGTTTCACTGTTTTGATTAATGGCAGTTGGCATGTGGACGCAGCGGAGTTGTAAAGGTCAGTTCGATTTCTTCTTTGCTTATGTTGCTTGCTGGCGTATTTCGGCTCCCCGTCAACGCTCGCGTGTTCTTCTGATTTCCAGGGCTGTCGAGTACGCCGAACGCACCATTCTCACGACTTCGCTGTTTACACTCCCATTGCACTCTCAGCCTCTCTCCGCTCCCATGCTCGCTTAACGGTTTGACATGTTTTCACATAGGAAAGCAGCTTCTATCTTATTTTTCAGCACCGTTAAATGTCACGCACATCAAAGAACTTCACAATATATTTTTTCCCCGTCAACCCAGAGATGACATTTCCAGAGGCTGCTGCCTCTCACCAATTTTGTTGCTTTAACGCCTGCAACTACTTTGCATTCTAATGAGTGAAAGTGCTTCATAATGTCACCGTCTCCACCGTGGCGTGTCTGTGACCTTGACACCTTACCCTTTCCGTCTTATTTCATCCCCTACGTTATTTTCTTCGTCGTCGTCTTCTTCTCTGCACGCTCTGTATCTGTCATCTAAAAAGGGAGCCCTGACATGGCAGCAGGTTTCCATGGAAACACATTTCACACAACGTCTGTGTCGGTGCCGTCTGCTTCTCCGGGCTGCTTTTTTTAGAATATGCACCATATTGTAAGGCTGCATACTAAACATCCGCCAGGCAGCTAATATTAACCGAGAGGTGCGTTTTAGAGCCGCTGGCCAACAGATTGAAGGTTATTGTAGCAGTAGCAGGTGAATCCTGTTGAGGTTTGTGAAACATTTGTTTACAATAGAGCCGATTACACAAGGATTTGCAACATATTTCAATATTTTTGAAAGCTTTCGGCTGAATAGACATCACCATCAACTCCATTGAAGTCTATTTCCTGTAGCTGTGGTTCAGACAATCTGTCTGACTTGCTGCATATTTAGAATAGAATTCCTTATTAATCCCCCACATTTGCAGAGTTGTGAAACATTTTAGACCTATTTTTTTTCTTTCCTCTCACATTTTCTTTTTCTTTTTGCATGTTGTCTTTAGGGAGCGTTCGGGGCGCTGCAGAAGATCTGCGAGGACTCTGCTGAGATCCTGGACAGCGACATGCTGGATCGTCCTCTTAACGTCATGATCCCCAAATTCTTGCAGTTTTTCAAGCACAACAGCCCGAAAATTAGGTAATAATTTTTATTTTCTTTTGTTGCAAAGAATGCTGTTTTCAAAATGCAAGTTGCTTTATAAACGTCACAGTGAATGTGTTATCATTGCGGACGTTAAGATGCTGGTTTACTCTGTACTTACTGCGATATCAGAATCCTGGATTCCCTCTGATGCTTTGCTTTGTTTTGTTTTTTCCCAGCTGATGTCACAGTTTTTTATTTATTTACAGGATTTAAATCAGGTACTGAAATGTCCATGTCAATTATGTGTCTGTGGAACCATTTTTGTGGCGATTTATCCTAGGTGTACACCGATTGCAGTTTCTGGCCGATCACCAATCTTTAAAAAGCATGCCCTGCCAATTCTAATTTTGTCCGATATCGATTTTTTTACATTTTCTTTTTACATTTTTAAATATAAAATGTGTTTCACAATATTGTGCATTAAACAAACTTCTGTGATTATTTGGAAGGAAAACAAGCCCATAGAGTCGCACATTCTAAACCATTTTAGAATTGTTAAGAAAGCATCTCATGCCCACTTAAGTGGGCATGAGATGCTTTCTTAACACCGTTTACTTTTCATGGTGGCAAGATAAACTCGTGTCTTTTTCTCATTTTATTGGAAACTGAATGTCATGAATTACTACTAATTGGAAGTTATATAAACTCTCATTTGTTTAAGATAAATTGGCAGGTGTACCAGTAATTGTGCACAAAAAAATATTTTTACATGGTATTTTATTGCCCACTTAATCAATGCGCTCCAATAAAATGTAGTATTTTTCTCAATTCTTCAGTATCAAACACTGAAGAAGCAGCAAAAGCTACATTTATTGTAAGTTTGTTATTTTTTGTTTTGTTTTTTTCAATAAATCTTTCCCTGGTTTAAAAACTTTCTTGTGTGTGTAGATTATGAATTTCTTTCTGTTCTTAGCGTGCCGTTGACGCACAGTCAGTTTTTTTATCCCTACGTTTGAATGTGGCTGCAGTTTGCATTTAAACAGAAAACAAGAACTCCATAAAAAGTAGCACAGAGGCTGCATTTATAGTGGGCAGCATGTGAGCAAAACAAGCCAGTGTGACTCTCAAGTGGTGTGGTTATTGTGTTGCAGGTCTCATGCCATCGCCTGTGTCAATCAGTTCATCATCAGCAGGACCCAGGCCCTAATGCTTCACATTGACCCGTTCATCGAGGTAAGCGCAGTGCATGTGGACGCATGCGGCATCAATTTGGAAAAATGTGCGTTTGAGTTTTTTAATTTTTTGGGGAAATATCAGCTTTTATCTAAAAAAAAAATCAGAAAGACGAGGCGCCAAACAGCTAATGAACCAATGTTGTTTCATATAAAAATTGAGTTATTCATGTCATTTAGTATTTTTACTTTTTTACATTTTGTCACATTAAAACCACACACTTCAAATGTATTTGGGAGTCAAGGATTTGTATTTTAGATCATGGTTTTAGTCCTCTGTGGTCTGTTACTCTTAGATCAAACGTAACCTTTTTAAGGATGCACCGATTGCAGCTTTCTGGCCGATCCGCTGATCTTTAAAAAAGTCTGATCTGCTGATTCTGATTTTGGCTGATACCGATTTTTTTGTGTTTGTCTGAAAAGCATAAAAGAGGACTGTGGCTGATCTTCAGACCCTTGCGGAGGTAGATGAGATCTGTTTCACCCAAAATTAAGAAAGTCTGGGCCGATTTATCAGTCACTTTACAATTATGAACATTATTTTGTGGCGCTCTACGATACAAAATCCCAATCAAACATATGGAAGAGTTCAAAAGGTTGTGATTACCTTTGCGAGGGCACTGTGTCTTTCGTCATTTTTAGTACAATTAGTCCTTATTACCAGTAATAAAAGAAAAGGTGCTGGTTTGTGTGTTCTGCAGAACCTGTTTGCACTGGCGACTGATGATGAGCCCGAAGTGAGGAAGAATGTTTGCAGAGCCCTCGTCATGCTGCTGGAGGTTCGCCTGGATCGTCTTCTGCCTCACATGCACAACATCGTAGAGGTAAACGACGCAGAATGAAAATGTGTACTCCCGGAGAAGACTAAAGCTAAACACAAAGTCGTGTTCTGAACGCTTGGATAATAGCAGATCTATGTCCATGATTCAAATAAACAAGAAAATGTTGACTTTCTTATTGGTGTTGGAATGGTGAAAGTGTGTTTTTGTGTGGCTACAACTTGTCAGTCATGAGAAATGTGTTCATAAAGCTAAATGTCTGTGAGGCGAACTGTCGAGAAGAAGAAATGAGAGAAGTATCAGATGACAGTTATTGTGTTTGATTTTGGAGTAGCTGTTTTGACAACTAAACTAAAATTAAAGCTCACCATGATGGAAGATTTTAAAATTTACAGACTGTGGCTTAAATGGCTTCCAGGTTTGAAAAAGTATGGAGTTTGGAAGAAGAGCTAGAAAAGACTTTATTCACATAATGAATTACACATTTTCCATTCACCCATTTATCTAACCATCTCATTATTCAATATTCATCTATCTATTCATCTATCTCGTGACCACTGTGGATATTTCTACAGTTTTGTCGCTATCTTTTAGCAACTGTGGAAAAGCGTAAAAATTTTTTAGTTTCAAGTTCATATATCTAAAATTAAGGCCTTAGAAAGTCTTAAATTGATTTGAAAAAAGTGTAAGTAAGCCTTAAATACATTAATCACAAATCTTAAATTTTGGCGACTGGACTGTTTAATCTCGTATTTTGACTTTTCTGTCAGACGAGCGTTTCAGTCGCTTGCAGATATTTATGTTGCGTTCTGTAAATTGAGGCAGTTGAGGCTACCGCTAACTTGTTGCTAATTTTCCCTTCTTTTTTTTTTGCGTCTGTCGTGGTTAAGTGTAAATTTATTGACAGTTTTCCAGATGACATTTTTCTTTGCGGTGCTAGATTCATTCTATGCAAAAAAAAAAAAAAAAAAAGCTTTGCACTACTACAGCATAAAATATGCAAATTTCTTTTTGTTGTGACACATCTGTTAAATTTCATGCATAATGTTCTTGAAAAGTCTGAAATTTGAGTTGGTGAAACCTGCGGAAATCCTGGAGAAGAATCTGATTTATATCTAGCCAAAGTCAGACGTAATGTTTGATGATTGTTCTTGAGTATTTCCTTATTTATTAAATTTTTTTGCAGTACATGCTCCTGAGGACCCAGGACCCAGACGAGAATGTCGCCTTGGAGGCCTGTGAGTTCTGGCTTACACTGGCTGAGCAGCCGGTGTGTAAAGAAGTGCTGTGCGGTCACCTCTCTCAGTAAGAAACCGCTCACACAAGTTTGTGTTACGCTTTTAATTTTAACACCGGTTGATTCATGTCCGCCTGGGCAACAGAAGGATTTTCTTCCTCATGGCCTCATGTTGGGCTGAGTAAGAATCGCTCTGACTGCTGGCCTTTGTGATATCGTATGTCACCAATCTGCCACATTAAGCCATGCCTAACGTAGACCCTCAGGCGTGAGTGATTGCCTGTGAACTTGAACTTATCCTTGCACATTTTAATTATTTTTTTTTCCATATAATTTTATCCCTGGCTTTTGCTCCAGGCTCATTCCTGTACTTGTCAACGGGATGAAGTACTCGGAGATCGACATCATCTTGCTCAAGGTCAGTCTGTGTTCCCTAATGTGTTTACCTGGAAGTACAAGGATGAAATGCTTCATGAATCTACATGGCAGGCGCTGGGTTTAAGTCGTCCTTACCGTTTTCAGCCCGAACATGTAACACAAAGCCCAATTTAGCTGAGTTTAAAATGTCTCTGGCTTTAGGGGGACATCGAGGAAGACGAGGCCATTCCAGACAACGAGCAGGACATCAGACCACGCTTCCACCGCTCCCGCACGGTCGCCCAGCAGCACGAGGGCGACAGGATTGAGGAAGACGACGACGACGACGACGATGAAATGGACGACGACGATACGATTTCTGATTGGAACCTGCGTGAGTTTTGGTGCCCGACTAGACGTCCCTAACACCGCAAAAACACAAAACCTTGCCAAGTATTTTTGGTCTGGTTTGTAGTTCAAATATCTTTATGCACTTGAAATAAGATAAAACTAACTCACAAGTAACGTTTCAGCAAGAAATAGGAGCTTGTTTTAAGTAAGTAATTCATTAATATTGATAAGAAAGCACTAGTTCCACCTGCAGATTATTTTACTTATAACATGTACGTTTTCACATTTTATAAGTGGAAAAAATCTGCCAGTGAAACTAATACTTTTTCATCAATATTAAGAAATTATTTACTTAAAACGAGCGCCTAGATATTGCTGAAAAGTTACTTGTAAGTTAGTTTTGTCTTAATTGAGGTGTGCTGAGAAATTTGGAAGACAAAATACTTACAATTTTGTGTTTTTTGCAGTGTATGTCTAAAAGTTGTCCCTTTTCATATCAACTGCTCCTAAACTTGTGATTCATTTCTCCAGTTTTTTTCTTGTTCTGCGTGTTATTTCTGTTGGCACACTCGTGTTTCTATGCTCTCAAAAATGTTAGGAAAGTGCTCTGCGGCAGCGCTGGACGTGTTGGCCAATGTGTTCAGGGACGATCTGCTGCTGCACATCCTCCCACTGCTCAAAGAGCTGC
This sequence comes from Xiphophorus hellerii, assembly GCF_003331165.1. Classification (NCBI taxonomy): domain Eukaryota; kingdom Metazoa; phylum Chordata; class Actinopteri; order Cyprinodontiformes; family Poeciliidae; genus Xiphophorus; species Xiphophorus hellerii. The sequence goes on along the minus strand of NC_045679.1, from coordinate 22,907,597 downwards.
TTTTCCACCCTGACTGGGTTGTAAAGGAGTCCGGCATCCTGGTGCTGGGGGCTATAGCTGAAGGTGGGGACGAGGAGGAAGACACAGGGAGAGAGAAGAGATGATCAGGAGAATGCTTAAATTTAAACTTTTCTTTCTTGTTTTTTTTTTTCCTCCCAGGTTGCATGCAAGGCATGATCCCCTACCTGCCTGAGCTCATCCCGCACCTCAACCAGTGCTTGTCTGACAAAAAGGCACTGGTGCGATCCATCACCTGCTGGACACTGAGTCGCTATGCGCACTGGGTGGTCAGCCAGCCCCCGGATATTTACCTGAAGCCTCTAATGACTGAACTACTGAAGCGCATACTGGATAGCAACAAACGTGTGCAGGAGGCCGCTTGCAGGTAAAGAAAATGTTCACACCTGTTGAACTTTTTCAAACGTTGTCTTTTAACAACCGCAAGGTGAGTATATTTTATTGTGATCTTATACGAGCAACAAAACAGAAGAATGTCAATTGGAAAGTGGATGGAATGTAATAGATGGTTTCCCCCAATTCATTTTGGAAATAAAAATGAGTTAAAGCTGGCATGCATAGATATTTAGCTCCATCGGAGTCAACACTTTCTTTACAATTGCATCTTAAAATACTTTGGTCATGTTTTCACCTTCTTTCCACTTCCAGAGACATAAAAAATGGCCGTTGATTTTTTGTAAAATGGCACAAGCTGAATTAGATTGGATGGTGATTCAAGTCTTTATAGACAATATGGCCTTAAAATGTTATCGCAATATTTTATGGTACTATTGTGGTAACAATAAAAAATTGTGATTTAAAAAAAAAAAGTTTATTACTTCTCTGTATGACTGCGACTGCATACCACAGTATTCATCGCATCACAAATACTGCTCTTGGAAAACATTCCTATTTGAAACAGCCTTTTTCCGGACGCCACTTACTTAAATAAATTAGATTTATATCACTGAACTCCACACAGTAACTACATATATTAGACTTGTGAATTTTCTGATATTCATCAATGCTCTCGTGGAACAAATGGTGGAGAAAATAGTAAAAATAAAATTTCAGTTTTGTTTGATCCAACATCATTCATTGAAATCAAATTTCTTATCACGTTAAGAAATCTTTCACGATATATGATAAGCGATACGATAATCGTCCACCCTTGGTGTTTACAGAGGTTGTGAATTGGATGTAGCTTTGGACTAAGGAATAAGTAAAGTGGATAACATGTGACAACGTTCAGTGACTATGAACACTTCTGCAAGGATCATAACCTCCATTTTTAATTTCCTCTGCATAGTGCCTTTGCCACGTTGGAGGAGGAGGCTTGCACAGAGCTGGTGCCCTACCTGGCGTTCATCTTGGACACGCTGGTATTTGCTTTCAGCAAGTACCAGCACAAAAATCTGCTCATCCTCTACGACGCCATCGGGACGCTCGCAGATTCTGTGGGGCACCACCTAAACAAACCGGTACGCAGGATGACAAAAACGCGCAGCTTTGCTTCCTAGTCGGTGTGAATTTTGACATACCACATACTGTTGTGTTTGCTTCCTCATTTTACCTTTGTTGTGCTAGTAGTGGTTAATGCACTTTCAGATCTAATCAATCTAGACAGCCTTTCCTGAAGGTAAAAGACAAAAAAAAACACCACAACTTCTATTTGTTAGATCACAGGATGTATTTGTATATTTAAATAACTGTGGTTTTAATTTTGTGTCGAATTTTAATAGGAATACATCCAGATGTTGATGCCACCACTGATACAGAAATGGAACCAGCTGAAAGATGAAGACAAAGATCTTTTTCCTTTGTTAGAAGTAAGTTTTTTTTTTAAATTTTGTTTTTTTATCATTCAAGTTTTATTATAGTTTCATGATACTACTACTACTCCGTTCTCTCCTCAGTGTTTATCCTCAGTAGCCACAGCCCTTCAAAGCGGCTTCCTGCCCTATTGTGAGCCTGTTTACCAGCGATGCGTCAATCTGGTTCAGAAGACGCTCGCTCAGGCTATGGTGAGTCTGTAGTGCTTAGAAAAGTCAGCCTACCTGCTTCAGTGTTAACTCTGCAATGATCTGCTTTGCAGAACTATAAATTGAGTGGATGTAGTGTTTACTTAAGATTTAAAATAATTAAAAAAAACCTTATTAGAGCACTTCCAACAGGACATTGTTGAGAAATTATTGGCATTGTAGCTTAACTGTATTCTTGTTTGAAATGCAAGAAGAAATTATCAATTGTTTTTTAAAATTTCTGGATCCTAGGAGCGAATTACTACAACATTTGAGACGTGTCTAATTTATTCAGGCTGTGAAAAAAAACAAGAAAGAACAATACTTTTAGCAGATAACAGGAAGGCTAAATGTTTCATTCTTTTGAACTTAAGCCCTACGTCTGAGAGCTTAAGTTCAAGCTACAGTTTGATTAAAAGATTCTGTTTTTGTCTCCCACCGTTCAGCTTCATCAGTCACAACCTGACCAGTATGAGGCGCCGGACAAAGACTTCATGATTGTGGCTCTGGATCTACTGAGCGGACTGGCCGAGGGCCTGGGTGGCACCATCGAGCAGCTGGTCGCTCGTAGCAACATCCTCACTCTTATGTATCAGTGCATGCAGGTAAAGAGGCCGTCAAAGCACACTGCTCAACAAACTAGTGAACTGGCACGCATTGTTGATAGCTATGTTGTTTCGTTCAACTTCAGGACAAAATGCCTGAGGTGCGTCAGAGCTCTTTCGCTCTGCTTGGGGATCTCACCAAGGCTTGCTTCCAGCACGTAAAACCCTGCATCGGTATGTCCACTGTTGTTGTTGTTGTTCTTGTCTTTAAAGCTGATCTTGGTAATAAGCAGTCAGCAAGTTGATTGATTTTTCCCCCCTTTCTTTTACAGCTGATTTTATGCCCATACTGGGTACAAATTTGAACCCAGAGTTAATATCTGTGTGCAACAATGCAACCTGGGCAATCGGAGAGATATCTATACAAATGGGTGAGTTGAGCTGCTTCCAGATCATCCGTTTTTACCTAGAAACCTGCTTTCAAAACGGTAACGTTATTTTCTGTTTAATGAAATGCGACTCTCAGGGCCTGAAATGCAGCCTTACATTGCCATGGTGCTGCATCAGCTGGTGGAGATCATTAACAGACCCAATACTCCAAAGACTCTACTGGAAAACACAGGTACCACACGGTGGTAGTGCTGAGCCAGCCACACAGGGAGGTGCTCACTTACTCACTCACTCACTCACTCACTGACTCGCTCAGGTCCTATTCAGTCAGCACTGACCACACTCACAAGGATGCCTGTTCTGGTCTTTTAATCTCTGTCCAAACATCCCTTTCTCCCAAAGAATGAGCCTCACATGTTTCGCTGGTTTCGCTTAATCTGCTCAAACTACAGTTATTGACTTGCAGCCTGCCGCAGAGACGTCTGGGTCGAGATAAAAGAGAATAAAAACCCGGCGCTTAAATTCCTGACGCTCCTGAAATGAGCCAAACCATGTAAGAGCCCAGTCTTCTTGGGAGTCGACTAATCTGGACGGACTGACAAGCGAAGCAGGATGCTGAAATAGAACAGAACAAAAAAGCTTAGATATCCTCACAGCCTCACATAGTTTCCAAAGACAAACTTCTCTCTTCAGTTAAACGCTAATCCTGAATGACTGAGAGAATGCCTAAACCAGCACATACATGATGACACAGAGCTTAGAAACTGATTTCAAGTCTCTAAAAGGTTACACTCTGCTTTTGTTTTCACCATTAAGAATTGATTTGGGAGGAGTCAAAATGACCATTTGATCAAAAAAAAAAAAAAAAAAGCATGCAAGGGTGAAGTGTGACCTCGCCTAAAAACAAGACAAATTAGGGATTCTATAGATGTGTACCTGTTTGTTTTGCTGTCAGTTTATGTGTTGCTTTTATTTACTGTTCTTTAAATGTGAATGCATTTCTGCTAATAGATGTTAAATGTTAAGAATGGCCAATGTTTAATGCAGGATACACCATGATGGAAGAGTAATCACGACTTTGTCGTAAAAATGCTCAAATGTCTGACGATAAATTTTGTCCGCTCTGTTTTCGGAATACAGTGCCTTGCAAATGTGTGCGTACTCCTTGAACTTCTCCACATTTCGTTGCAGCACAACCACAAACTTCAGGGTATTTTATCGGGAATTTTTAGGCTTAGGTGTGAAGTTTTTGTTCCGGTAACGGGGACTAAAAAAAAAAAAATCCTGCTTTGGGAATGATTTACTTTAGCAAGGACCGAGAAGCTGGTCAAAGTTGATTGCAGGATAGCGAGGGCTAAAGAAAACTCGTTAAAGGCTCGTTATACCGACGCATGTTCATCTGTTAGAATGGCCTAGTCAAAGTGCAGACTCTCTCTGTAGAGGCGCAAAGCTGCTGCAGACATTCCCAAATGGACTTGCGGCTGTAATTTGCTGCAAATCGAGGTTTTACAAAAATGTCACCTGAAACGGATCCATGCTGCACTTTTCAGATTTTTTACCAGTAAAATATTATTATTATTTTTTTTCCCCCTTTTACAAGTATGCAAAATATTCCGATTCAATTCATGGAAGTTTGTGGATGTAATGTGAAAATATAAAGTGGCTCAACGGAATATGTATGAATGCTCGAGTAAAGCACTGTATTAGAACATCGCAGAGAGAACATTCAGGACGTGAAAAGAGCCAAGTCAGACTTTCCAGCCATGTATAAAGCTAATGTTAAATATATTTCCAAGAGAGCCGCTTTGGCTGGAACTAAATTTAAAGCCGTCATTTCATGCCGAAGCAACAGGCTGCGAATTCTTGGAGAGCACTGCGCCACTCCTCAGTTTGCCTCTGATCAGCTGATCCTGCACTGAACTGTACTCTAATGAGCGTACCATCTGCTTTCTGCATGTGTCATTGGACTGTTCATAAATGCCTGTTTGTTAATGAGAATGTTGCATAGTTTTGTGTCTCTTAAACTTAGGTCCTCCCTCCTCTCTGCCTCATAAGAACCTGCTGTGCTGGATACTAGTCTCCCTCCATAGTAGTTGGCTTGGAGTAATCTTGTCATTTCTTTTCAAAAAAAGAAAACAAACAAACCAAAATATAAATATTTCTGTTATTGAAATTTAACATCTGTGAGTTTAAGGGAGAAATCTCGTTAGCCGCTCTTGCACACGCTACGCTACAATTTATTTATTTATTTTTACTATTAACTCACCGGTTTTTTTTTTGGTCAAATTGTGCATTTTAAGTTAAGCTAACAATGAGATTGAATCCTTATTTTTTTTTTCCTTATCAGATCCAAAAAGCTGTTTTAACGGTTGCCAAAAGCAGACATCCACGTTTGCCTTTTTTTTTTCTTCTATGAATGTCTTGTCAGAGTTATCAATGTGTTCTCCCTTAAACGTTCTGTATGTCTTTTTTTAGAATGTTTTAAATTCCTGCCCACGACCGAAGGGGTGGGGGGGCTATAATAATCAACGCTAGTGAAAGTCTGTTTATTATCATACACAGATTCTGTTGATTTATGTCTCTGAGTTGTTTGTTTTTTCTTTATTTTTTCTCCTCCCCCCTCCTCATTGCTCATGTCTTCGTTGGCGTTTGGTGGTGTGTAACCGTGATTGCGTTACCTTAGCAATAACAATTGGTCGTCTTGGTTACGTTTGTCCTCAAGAGGTGGCACCCATGCTACAGCAGTTTATAAGACCCTGGTGTGTATTATTCAATCTTTTATTTAATTCATCTTCTCTCCGCTCTGCTCTTCTCGTCTGTCGCCTGTTCCTCCCCCTTCTCTCCCCTGTTGCTCTCCTCTTCTCTTCCTCGCTCTCCTTCTAAAGCAAACTTCTTTTTTCAGTTTTTTCTTATCAGTTTGTAATCATTGCCAACCATGTGACTAACCCTGTCCTTTTTAGGTCCGACTTGTGATTTTTTTTTTTCTTTTCTTCTTCTTCTCCTTTTCTTTTTGCCTCAGTAGCACCTTCATATTACACGTTAATTTGTTTAATTTCTAGTTTTTTGCCATTGTTAATTGTCGCTAACAACTTCTAAGATGCATGGGATCAGACTTTGTCACATGCCTTGCTGGTTCAAAAACAGAGAAAGGATATCTTTAATGCCGAAGAGCATTCCTAAAATCCCTTTCTCGTTTCATAGTCGCCCAGCTGCATGTCCTGTCCCAAAATTATCCCGACCTTTTTTTTTTTTTCTTCTAGTAAACATTTCCAAAAAACAAAGCAAATTAAAAATCAAGGTGCTATACATGAGGTTTTGCAGAACACACTGCACATATACAGTAATGTTCTTAGAAGTCAGTGTAGCTGTGTTAAATGCAAAAAAAAAAACAACCCTGATTTTGTTTGGTGTGCATGTTTATTGTGTCAGTGATCACAGGTCATGATAGGAGTTTTTGCAGCTAAAAGACAAATCAATTCAAAGAAAAAAAAAAAACATTTGAATTAAGGGATGCAGTAGGCTGTGTTTATGATTCTTAAATAACTCCTTGAGTAGCATTAGCCTTACATAGTGGAAGTTGTTAGTGCACTTTACAAGTTCCTTAGCTTGTCACTGGATGATGCTCTTGACATATTCAATGTTGAGTTTGGCCGTCCATGTCGTCAGGTGCACCTCTCTGCGAAATATAAGAGACAATGAGGAGAAAGACTCGGCATTCAGAGGAATTTGCACCATGATCAGTGTAAATCCTGGAGGCGTGGTGCAGGTGAGCTCCAGCCCCGGTCGTTTGGTTCTCTGTGGCTCCAGAAGACGAAACGTTGCCTCACTTCTCTTCTTTGGAACAGGACTTTATATTCTTCTGCGACGCAGTGGCCTCCTGGGTAAATCCAAAGGACGATCTCAGAGAAATGTTCTACAAGGTAAAAATTTGGCAAATGGATGGGAATAAATAACGTTAAAAAAAAAAAAAAAAAGTTGACGTCACCCGCTCACAGGTGCTGATGGACGCGGTGTATTGCAAATGTATTCAGGCCCCTTGAACTTTTTAGCATTATGACCACAAACGTCTGTGTTCTTCATTATGATTGTCAATAGTAGACCAATACAAAGCGGTGCAGAACTGAATATCAATCTTGTAGAGTGCATGACTAGTACATTTGTGTCCAGATATAGGTCTTAAATTTGATTCATAATGGTTTTAAACAGGCTTTAAATTGGAGTGAAACCTGCGTAAACCTTGACTAAGCAGTACCATGTCAAATCTCAATAAAATTCTTAATTAATTTACTCTCTGAGGACAGCCCTGTCTTGTATGAGGTCTGTTTTGAAAGGCAGGGGTCCTTCATGACTTGCCATTAAAACCCTTCCTCGTGTTTGGTTTCAGATCCTTCACGGGTTCAAGAACCAGGTGGGCGAAGAGAACTGGAGGCGCTTCTCTGATCAGTTCCCGCTTCCCTTGAAGGAACGACTGGCAACCTTTTATGGGGTGTAAAGGCTTCCACAGCACTGTGCCTCATCGCGGGGTCCGTTTTGTTGCTTCCCATTTTAAAAACGAGATGCAAACATATTTTGTGGAGCAACGTTGGCCTAAAATTAAAACCACTTCCCTTCTCCACACAGGTCATTCACCATGGGAGACGAGACAGGGAACCATCCCAGGGAACATGTTACCCTCTACAGGGGGGGAAAGGGGGTCGACCCCTCCCTGACCTGGAGGAAGGGGTGGGAGGGAGGTGGTAGTAGCTCCAGTTCTCAGTGCCCTTAAGCGCAAGCAGGGGAGGGGGAGAGACTGGCAGTTCAACCTTATCATGGGAGGATCATTCATTTAATCAATCTCAATCACAAATAATAGAAATGATCATTTTCAGCTTCTTTTTTTTCTCCCCCCCCCCCATTTATTCTGCAGACATCTTGCTTTCAGGACTACCGATGGGTAATTTTAGGGGGCGGGGGGGACAATGAACCTTTAAGGTATTTGTTGAGGGAAGATTCTCAGATTAATGAAAACAATTTTCGATATACTTTATATTAAAGCAGCTACTGCTAGCAGAGCATTTTTAAATCAGGGTGGAGGGGGGGGATGGGTGGGGACATGTACTTTCAGAATGCTGCATATCATCCAAAGTAAGTAAGTAATGACTTGCAGGTAACCTATTATTTCAACACTTTACGCAGGGCAGAGGCTCTTGACTTAAAATCACCAGGGAGCACAATTCAAGAGCGGCTTTTCTTGGATTAGGTAGCATGCTTATAATATTGTGGAAAGCTGTCGAACATTAGTGATGTGTGTTGACGGCCGTCGTTGCCATTCGATAAGGTTCTTCTTTGATCGTGTAATATATATTTAAAGTACTTTCTGTTTCCTCTGCCAGAGAATTACACCGGCCGTCTGTAACGTAGCATGACGGGGATTTTACACGCTGGATTTAGGTTGTGTTAAACCTTGGCTGTGATGTGACGTTGGAGTGAGTCTCTTTGTTTTGTTATGTGGCGTGAATGTGACTTTTTTTTTTTAAGAGAGAGAGAGCATATGGAATCTTTAAGATGCCTAAATTCTTTAATTTATTTTTTTTTAAATTGTTGTCTGAAATTTCTGAAGGAAAACTGAAGTAGAGCATGCAGCCTGTATGTCTCTTTTTTTGTTTGTTTGTTTGTATCAGTGATACAAAAACACGTCTGAGTTTCGTGACTTTTGCAATCAGAACCACACACCCGCACACAGACACACACACACACACTTCATCAGATCAGTGTTGAATATGTTGATTTCTCAGTGTATTGAAATTCTGTTGCTGGTTGTTTGGCTTCCTGTGTTTGGGGGGTGGGGGTGGGGGAAGCATGATCCTGAGGGTGGCTGTGTTACTGTGTCGGGTGGCTGTCACTGTGGGGTACTTGGATGCTTTTCATCTCTTGCATGTTGGTGGCCCCTCGCGCGAAAACGTTTGGTGGGAAGAGGGTTCTGCGGGAGGGAGGGGAGCTTCAATTCGATGTTTTAAGAAGTACATAGTGAACGATGTATGTATTGCAACACTGGGACGTGTATTAACCTTGCGTATCGCATACCGGAGCGCTCGCCCTGATCTTCCTCATGCCCCGTAAACTGGATGTCTTTTAAAAATACTGTGAAGAATGTTTAATGTGTCTGCTTGTTCTGTGCTGTTATATATATATATATATATATATATATATATGTTTTTTTAAGTGTCAAACTGTTATAAGGTTACAGCCTGAATGTATTCCATGATGAGTTAGAGAGATAGTTTTGTTTTTATTAATTTGTTCTTTTTTTTTTTTTTTAAACACCCAGCCAGGCGTTTTTTCCTCTGCTGGCCAGAGTAATAACTGCAGTATTTATTAATTCTTTGTAATGCACATATAAAACAAAAAAAAAGTACTAAAAAGTACTTGAAATAATGTAGCCAAACCCCTACTGAGGATTAATTATTGCTGCTGAAAAGTTTTCACCTAATGCAATAAGCATCTTGATGCAATTTGACTGCTAATGTAGCTTTATACTTATAGGGATAAAACCAGTTCCTTTCAAAAGTTTTCATACCCCTTTAAAATCTTTTTACATTTTTACACACTACAGCCACAAATTGTGACTCAACTAACAGTAGTAACTAATAATAAAGTGCAAGAAAAAAGATGCAAAGTTTATGAAGCGCGTAAAAAATAAAATAAAATTCTAAAGTGTGGCATGCATTTGGATTCAAACTGGCTCCAACTCCCTGAGGCAGAATGGAGAACTCCATCTTTGAACAGGTGTGTTTTGCAAAAAGTCCTAGTTGGATTTGGATTTGGCTCTGGACGTTGAACGGTCCATTCTGACACAAGATCATGCTTTCGGACTAATCCATTCGATTGCGGCCCTGGCTGTATGTTTAGGTTGTCCTCAAAAGGTTCAGTTCCCAGATGTCTCCAGTTTAGTTTTGCCTAATCATTATTTGCTTTGAACATACCTGCAATTTATTTTGCACTTGTCAAATCTAAAAAAAAAAACAACAAACGTTTAACATATCTCGAATTAAGGTGTCATCCAAGACAAATTTAATTAGAATTGCGACTAGTCAGAACTACTTTATGACTAGTTATGATTTAATTGTTCATATCTGAAATATGTTTCAGATAGTCAGTAATTGATTGCAGATACCTGGAATTAAAGCTTCCATGCACATTATTGGGGAACCCGACATCATTTATAATAGTTATAATGCAATTACTTACATCTTAAATGGATATTTTGTCTAGTCAAAATATAACTAGATATCTCAATTTACTAATGCATCTGCTCATAAAGCAACATCAGATATCTGGAATGTCATTGTGGTGCTTTATGTTTACCCCATAACGTCTCACTAAAATCTATTGAAATTCACGGTCATAGCCTGACACGTTGTCAAAAAGCGGAGCACTTTTGAAGGGGACTGCGACTGGATCCTTGTAGGTATCATTCGACGTTAAAAATTACAGGACGTAATAAATGCATCATGGAATACAGAGGCAAATATTTACGTGTGCGCGTGTATGTGCCCCCATCATTCTTTTTGTTCAAAATGTGTTTGTTTTTTTTCTTCTTGTCTGGCACATTCCAGCTGTTTGGCACACAGAGAGGTGGCGTGATCACAGCTAGATGGGGTGTGTTCAGTCCTCGTATTCTTCCACTGAAAGATTGTACGTCTAAGAAAACCAAAACAAAAACCCACACACACACACGCACACACACACCAACGAACGCCCGTTGTTACTGTGCTGTCCTTCTGACTTGACCGCTGCTAAACATTGTAGTTGTGTATCACCACTTGAATATGTCTTTTCTAAGTGTAAACCTCAGGTTGCTTTTGTTCCAGTGTTTTTTGTTTATTTTCGTTTGTTTGTTTATAATTTCCTTAACGTGTACGCCTTTTATGCAGCCCCCCCCCCCCCCCCCACCCCGCCGTAAACGTCCTGAAGAATAGTTAAAAAGCTTGCTTTTCATTGCAAGAAACGGATAAACGTGGATGTTGGATGTTAGCTGATGTGTTACTTGCAGCACTGTGAGCTGTCCAAGCTAGGGGTTTTAAAAAAAACAACAACATTTCAGCAACTATAACTTGCACATATTTCATCTACTTTTATTTTGCCTAAAGTGATTGTGATTGAACTCAAGCGTACAGTGTAATCTCTACACGATGCCATAGGAGCAAACATTTGGGGATTTTGTTAATTTCCAATAGATATTTAGCATAACTGTATTAAAACAAAACCAGGGAGTTGAAAACCATAAAGAGAGAGAGAAAAAAAAAAGTTTGCAAGTACAAGTTTGACTTTCTACAAAGCTTTATTAAACAACCGCATTTTATAAAGTACCAACCGGTAGTTAGCGACGACCGTGCAAAGAGCTCCTGTATTCTGTAACTCGATTAGCCTTTAAACTTCAATAGTTAATCTGCCTTCACATTTTTTGCTATGAAAAGCAAAAACATCATTTTGATAGACTTGGTTTAAATTTTTTTTTTTTAAATATAAGCTGCTGAATTAAGAAAAAAAAAAAAGTAATACTTTTGGGGCCACCAAATATTTTGGATCATGCAAAGACTCTATATTGTACTGTAGTAATTTTGTAATATTTGTAAAATGATGTAGTGGGCGTGAATGATTACCATTGCTTGAATCTGTACATTGTTCCAATAAATTGTTTACATTATGATGGGCCTTTTGTCTTCTTCCTTTCAGACTCTGCAGAGCTATCCAGTTTTTAACATCGTCTGAAATAAAACATTTTTTTTTGCAATTAAGTTTTGGAGAAATTTGTGCAGGGCCTTGAAAACTAACTTGAAGCCAGAAAGGGGTTAAATTAATCAGCTTAACCCCAAAAGCAGACCTGCTGTCACCGGACCCAGTTCAACACTGCCCTGGAGGGTTTAAAGGCAAAACGTCACTTTTATGTACTAAACCTGAACGTTCTTAAAAACTAGTTTAATCAGAGAATCAACATCTATTTAAAAACTGATTTTATACCCTGTAAGTAAATCCAACATCTGAATAAAACAAAGATTAACTTTAAATCATTGCCAATGCTTCCTTTGTGTCCATTTTGTGGTAGTACCCAACAACTTAGAACTGACCACCCTGTATCGTAAATATGTGTGTTTAGAGTACGATCACTAAAGCAGCATTTGTCTGGTCGGTGGGAAAGTACTTTTCAAATGTTTATATAAACCAAAATGACTTTTTAAACTGATATTTACTGAACACATCCTTATAATTAACTTATGAGAAGTTACAAGCAATAACTACTCATCAACACATTTGTTTTAGAAGCTAGAGCTCTGCTTGGCACCAAAAGGCCCCAATAATGTAATGTTAAGAAGAAAACTTTTATAAAATTAAGTCAACTGGAAGTTATAACTAATATCCAAGACATTTGTGCTTTAAAAGTCAACTCTTCCAATCTCCTGAAGACCTAGAGCCTTTCTGCTGCTATAATCTTTATGTATAATATTAACATTTTAAATACTTGGGAAATGTCTTCTTTCGCAAATTGCAGAATGAAGTGGACGTTACAAAAAACACAACATTTTTGCCGTAAAAATTAATCAAATGTACTGTCAACTTTTAAATACATGTCCATATGTACATATACATAAATACTTTTTAAAAAATTTCTTCGGTTAAAACTATATATGAAAAAAAAAAAAAATATATATATATATATATATATATATATATATATATATATATATATAACCAACAAAGGCTATTTATTTAGCTATAAGAGGCGGCAATAAGACATTCGAATTCCTTTTAAAAATGTCTTTGTGTGATTGAGGAATTTACGGAGAGCACCTGAAGGCAGCATCTCAGCCAGCTTCCGCCTGTGTCCTCATCAGCCGATGGTAGCGCTGTTTCGTCCCGACTCTGGAGAAGGAACCGCGGGGCAAAGCAGCAGCGCAGCACCGCCTGGCGGAGGTGGAGTCTAAAGGTGGGAAGGGAGAAGAAAGGGGAGAGGAGGAAAACGGTAAAAGGCACATAGAACAGAAACGGGGGGAGATCGGTGGATGATTTACGCTTTAAAATTCGCATTACAGCCACTTGAAGAGTTGCGGCGAAGAGGAACAGAACAAAATGATAACGCCTTACTTCCTAGAAAATTTCTGGGTAGGTGTTGTTTATTTTTTAATGCTGTTAACACCGGTGGTACACCTCATTATTCCCTTTCTGTCTATTCTGACCTTATTATTCTGGTCGTAGTCGGAGTCTTGCGGTTACTAGGTTCTGTCCGGTTCCGACAGACTAGCCGGTCCTGAATTGCTCAACCAGCATTAATGTTCTTCGGTAATTATTCTGTTTTTACCCCGGGTTTGGGCCTCTGTGAACCTATCTAACTTGAGAGGATGAAGTACCCGCCCCTCTTTCCGGTAATTGGCTGCGTCTGGATTTCTTGGAATGTTTACGGTCAGTTCCAAGAATGCTATTGGACGCGCTGGCTGCCAGTCACAGGCGCCCTGTCGTACGCGTCACTTTCTACCGTGAAGAAGTTTCTGTAAGAGGCCAGATGTTTAGCTTAGTTAGAATACCCCGAAAATTTTTTTTTTAAATTCTAAATATATAAGTATATTTAAAAAGTAACCAAACATATGTTGTAGATTTTTAAAAAATAAACTGGTGTTGTTGCGCTTCTGTTTGTATTAAAGTGTGTATGTGCTGTCAAAGGTCATCTCAATGCTCATTAGAAATTCACACAGCTAGGTCAGAGCGGCTCGTGTTGATGATTCTTCCATAACTTGCTTCAAATATTTACTTATTCACTGCGCCATGTTTGTGCTGTTTGACGTCTTTGAATTCCTGAATTTGCTTAGTTTTTCGGCTTTAAGTGTTAAACGCCGTAGCAAGTGCAAATAGCTACAATTTATTTTGTTTAACTTGTCAGTTGCGTTGTTTGTAAAAACAAAGGATTATATATTTTCCCCAAATTAAATGCTGTAGCACAAGAAAAAAAAAAACATTGCTTGGCTTTAAAGACATTTTAAATTGATGTCATGAAAGGACCCTTTATTGATCTAACTCCTTTTTAGTAATTACACATAATCAGTTCATTTTTGCTATGTAGGTACATGGAAACATTGTTTTACAAACTATTTAGTCGATTTAAGATGTATCCTCCAATTCAGTCCTCATTTAAATCACGCTTCATTTTGCTGTACCAAAATAATTGCTGCCATGTCACTGACAGGGGTGAAAAATAGACATTAAGTAATATTCTGGGTAGGGTTTATAAATTATATTACGTTATCACCCTATATTCTGAACACAGCAAATAAAATGGCAAATAAAAAGCTGTTTTCAAAGGCAACACACGGCTAGAAGTGTAACCACAAATGAGGCAATTGGATCAAAAGCACACCGCGGCCCATCGACTCAGAATAAACCGAGTATAAGGGCCGTGTTAAATAGCTGCTGAATCTCTCCGTTAGGTCTCAGTTGTGTTTTCAGACTCTCTGGATGATTGATTCTAGATAACAGACAGTGTTTCCCCAAACATGGATTTTACACCAGGAACAGTTGGGATGGGCCAACTCAGTTTGATAACCTTGAGTGAAAAGCTAACTGTGAGACGGAAGCAACACGTGTTCCTACAGCTACAAGGATAACATATGATAATTTCAGTCATATTATCTGTAACAATTATTCCTTTAGACTTTAGCAAAACTGATATCTGAAAACCTGCTAATAGAGTGGAAGTTTTTTAAGTGGTTGTTCTGTTCTTTTTGATGTCAAATTGGGAATTTAACCTCCTGATATTAGCTGGTAATTAGTCAGGTTATCTGCTCCGGTAGGCAGCCAACCTGCTGTCAGCATGCAGTTCGTAACTTGCCGACTGATATTTGGCTTTTGTGACCGGAAATATTTCCAAACAACCAAATGTATCTTTCGGTGAAGAGCTTAGCTTCTGCCTTGTTTGTTTTATATTTTTATTGTATTGCTTCTTGTTTATTAGCCTGTAGCGTAGCTCATGCTAATCCACAGTAATGTGTTGCGTCTTGGCTGGAAGCTGGTAAAATAAAGCCTTAACTTATTAGATTCCCCTAATTGTATTTACCTGTGTGGTAACGGCTACAGAGAAGCCATCTCTTCTATGCGACATGCCTTAAAAGTGAAGCTATAAAGATGGTGCAATCCTTCACGATTATATTTATTTATTTAGTCGTTTTTGCTCAAGCAGACTCCATAATTGCCCAAACGAGAAAAGAGGAGAGCAGAGACACTCCTGATTCATCAATCTGCCCTTTGTGCCCTGCAGTGGGACACAAGAGAATGCAGTGATGGCCACGATCAGCTGTGTGTTTAGCATGCAGGGCACACATACTTGGCATTAGGGGATGCATCCATTTCCCTTTTGACTTGACTGCCAGTCTTCTCTCTGAGCAGGCACATAGATCTGAAACGCTCTCTGTCTGAAACTTTTTAAAGCAGGTGAAAACATGGAGATGTTGTCCTCCCCCCCACCCGCCTCCATCTTCTGCTCCTTAACTTTAATGGGATTTTTTTTTTTCTAATTTGCAATCTTGCCATTCATCTCTGAAGTCAAATAAAATCTCCTTATCAGCTTAAGAAAACAAGTTCTTTGAGGAATTAGGAACTAGAAGAGTTCCTAATACAGTGTTTTTTCTTTCGTCAAAATTGCGGCACTCGACTGGCCGCTGGCTGCAGAATTTCCGCTCGCTGGATTCACTCACAGGCTCAATCTCATTTCCCCTTTTTTTTTTTTTTGTTTTTTGTCAGCGTTTAACACAGCTTCAGTTTGTGTGACATGCGTAGCCACTGAAAGGTCTCCCTCCGTGTGCGAACCGGTGTGGCAGCTATGTAGTTTCTTTAAGTGAAACAATGTGCTCATGTCTGGTTTGCCTGCAGCCTGTCATGGGAAAATAAGATGGAAGTGTGATAAGCAAACAGAGCTGATTCAGCCAACAGGATGGCCTTTTCTTCCCTGGAGCCTGCATGTGTGGTCGCTCGGGTTCAAACAGAATTCACTTTGCCTTGAAGTTACATCCACTTTTATATACACTTTTTATATACAGTACACGCATTAGCTTGAGGACTGAGTTCAGTTTGTTTGTTTTGAGTGATAGCATAATAAAGTTGTAAACATTTTTGATTTTCTTTTCTTTCCTTTGGCTCTCAGTTCAGTTGAAGGAGTCACCAAAAACCTGTTTTGTAATAAATCAGGTTTTATTACAAGACGTGTTCTCAGTCACACTGTCTTGTTTTCCACTCTTAACTCCCAAGACTGGGTGCAAAGTCAACCTGACTCTGATGGGAAGAGTTCATCATATTCTCATTTACTGCTTGATGATTGTTGCAATACAAGATCTAAAAAAAAAAAAAAAATCTTAACATATTGTGACTCCTGATCTTGTATGAGAATCTCATACCATAACCTTTAGTGAAGATATCACAAGTACACACTATTGCCTTATTAAATAGGACGTCACAATATTAGGAAATCATTGTGATAATGATGTAATAAATAAGCTAATAAGTAAACTGTGTCGTTGTCTTTCTACTTCTGTTTTCTAGGACACATAGACACCCTATAGTAGTAGTACATCCTGGAAGAAAAAGTTTAGTTTTTTTATTTTTTATCCCAAAAACAAGTATTTATTGACTCATATTCATATTTTTTAGAAAGTATTTCATTTATTTCAGTCATTTTTAACCTTTCCATACACAAGTAAAAAAAAAACCCAACTAAACAAACAAAAACCTACAATCCTGAAATTAAAAAAACTCGACAAAACTGAAATTGCCAAAACTAAGTTGTCATTTCTTTATGACTTCAGCATATACTACAGCTAATGTCACCAAATATATCACAGGCACAGGGGACTTGAGTGCATGGCCCTTTAATAATTAGCTAACATGTACTGCAGTCCTAGCAGTTCCTCGCAATACGCATATTGTGTACACAGGAATTGCAATAACAATAGATTATGCAGCCCTAGTATTGTCACAATATTATATTATTGTTACAATAATGTAACTACTTGTTTAACTAGTAGTAACACCACAACAATCATCAAATCCTGCTGAAACGAGAACACTCAGATCAGAGTTCTGACATCTGAGGCAGCAATAAAGGAAACTTCTGTTGCATGGTTCTATTCTGAGTTGAAGTCCTGCAGAGTCTGTAATAGGAAGCAATATGGAGAGTTTGCCTAAAATTGCGCTACCTTCTCCAGCGTATTCCAGTGTCAAGGCAAGGATTGAATTGAGTTGCCTTTATCTACCTGAAGAACATCTGGGCGCCCAGAAAGCTGACCTTGACCACGAAGATCTGTCTGTTCATCTCCAGTGGGAAGTCATACTGCTGTACGGGGCTGAAACCTGGAGGACAACAAACCCTCACATGGAAAAATGCAGTCATTCCTCAACAACTGTCAGGGTTTTCCCCATTCGCTGGCCAGTCACAATCGGTAACCTCAACCTATGGGAAAGAACTTGCCGACTCCCATTAGAAGCAGAAATCAGTAAGAAAAGATGTCGCCGGGTAGGGCACTCTCTTCGAAAACTTCCTACCGACATCAGGCAGGACCTCAGGTGGAGCCCCAAAGGCAAGCGAAAGAGAGAGGCCATCCAACAAAACGCGTGACGATGAGACCACAAGAAAGAAGATGATCTACATCTGGAGCCAACGAGAAAGAAGGGCCCAGGACAGAAATCTCTGGAGAGCTACCTTTGGTGGGCCGTACCCTAGCGGGAGGGAAGGGCAAAATCAAAGAATGAAAACTCTCCAAAGTCATAATGCCACACTAACAAATGAATTAGTTTTACCACATCTGTAGTCTGTTATTGCCCCTCGATATTCCAGCATGGTTCTGTTGTGTGGCTATGTTGGAAAAAAAAATCTGATGTCGTAGTTAGCCGCAGTTGTCAGTCAGCATAACTTTTAACTTTGTTTCCTGTTGTGTGCCACATATACAGCAGCAACAAGAGAAGGGACAATCGCATCTGGCTTTCACTAGCGTTCATGTAATGGCTTCAGTCGATTTTTCGCAATCAAGAGGAATGTGGACGAGCAACAAAAGTAAAGGTGGTAGATGTTTCTGATGTGGATAAGAAGTAGAAACCCATGAATTTACATTCAGAAAATGTAACTGCAATGAAGAGAAAGTTAAACTAATTATGTTAGCCATTTTCACAACTAAAGGAAAGTGATGTGTGCATTGCTTTTAAAACTTACAGTAAATTTCAGTGATGCAAGCAGCAACTGCATATTTTAAAGCCTCATTTGATAAATATTTTTTCTACTTTCAGAGGGAGTTCTGGCACCTTCCACTCGAACTGCCAGATTAGCTGCTAGGTGTGCATTCCGAGAAAGCAATGCAAAGAATTAGCTAATAGCATTTTCTTTTTCGCACGTTAACAAGCAGTTTTGACAACAAAGGCTGATTATTTCCTGGAAATAAGGAACACAAATACAAAGGAAAAACCTCTACTTTTAGAATTGTGAGTTTGACTTTATTGTGATGGGTCTGAATTCCTTGTCTTTGCAGACATTCTTATTTTCCGCCGCTTTCACCCAGGGCAAGGAGGAAGGCATGCCATCTATGCCTCTTTTGTATTTTTCTCCTTCTGGTTTTCTTGTTTGCAGGAGGAAACCATGTGCTCAAAGCCTCCCAGAGGGCACTTACCCTCCTTATAATTCATTTTGCACCGGTGCGTGATAATTGCTACAGTAAAGTCGAATGCCAACTTTCCATCCAACCATACACAGACGAGTTCTCCTATTTCCAGCCTCCATACCGAATGTCTTGGAATGCTTATATAAATTGCAGAACGCCTTCGCAGACTCTCCGGTTTTAATTTGTCTTAGTCGTCTTCGGTTGTCGGGAGGGAGCAGGTAGCAGTGAGATAATAAGGCCTCTCTCCATGTCATGTCTTACATTACAGCCTGAGGCAATAAACACTCGATTCCCCGCTCACAGGATATTACAGCTGGTGTGGAGCCCTAACAGAAGAGAAGGGGAGTGAATGCCTGTCCTCCTTCTGCCCAGCAGATGTGAGATGATAAGTAGGCAACGCTGTGGTTTTGCCTCTTTTCCTACCAGGTGGTATTTGAGATTCTATGGTGTCTGGTTTTCTTTCTTTTAAAAAATTTTTTAGGTGGACTCCAGCAATGCTGTTGTGCATACACAACAGCAATGCAAAAGCAACATGTGGTTTTGTTTTGCAGTGCAACATTCAGCTTGTAAAACGCTATTTGTTGATATACCTTCTCCTCTCTGTGTTCTGTGTTGTGTTCATCAGTAGTAGAGATGCACTGATCCGATATTAATATCAGTACCAATCCCAATATTGAAAATATAGTTTAAATAGGACATTGGTGACAATGTGCCAGATCTATAAGGGCAGATCTATTCAGTCTAATTCTATGCTTTGTGCTTGGAGCGACATGATGCTTTATTTATTTTACATTATTTTTAGAATTTCCAATTGCACTTTCTGAACCAGTTGGAAGAACTTTTGTTGCAGCTTTTATTATTTTGTTTTTTTTTTACACGTTTGACCAAAGTAGTCAACCTATTATTTTTGTCAGTTTCAGTTTCTTTACTATTTATATTACATTGGCTGTTATACTCCTATAAATTGGACTGACTGAAAACAATTAAATTTGTGTTGTTACATTTTTAATTTAGTACATGTATGTCTTTTTTTTAAAAACAGAAAAAAATAAATGTTTTAAGTCAATTCAAAACACCTTTTCTGTATCGGATCGGTATCGGCCGATATTAAACCTCAGATATCTGTATTGGTATCGGAAGTGAAAAAGTATTTTTGCGGTGGTTGTCTTTAATAATATGTCATATGTACATTTTGGATAGTCTATGGCTTACATATCATATTTGTTTATGAACAATAATGACTTTTCTTGTACAATTCTTTATTTTCTAAGACCATCAGAGAGTAGAGCTATGGAATATTTTAAATCATAATCACCATATGCAAAATTACAATGAAAAGTTTGTTTGAATGCATCGTTTGGTAGGTTGTTATATTTCAAGTACGTTACATTCATAGCCGTATGGACTTTCATTTCCATTGATTGAATCAGAACCACGATGAATAGAAGTAGAATGTCATGTCAGAAATAATTCAGAATTAAAGTAAATTGCACATGATTAATGCAGTGTTATGATTATCTTCATAAATGCATAACTTACGATAAATAGCAGCGATTAAGCATGTAGGCACAACATGGTTGGGTTGCTGGTATGGAAGAATGTTGGCGCAAAATGTCAAAGGCTGGGAACTTGGTAGGAATGTGAACAAGTTGAAGGAACAAGTTCTTTTATGAAGAACTCTGCAGGATTTGCAATTTTAAAAAATAACTTTTGACTTTTCTGAAAACTAAAACCTTGGACGGAAATGAAAAACAAAAGTGAAAACATTAAATATATTTTTCAGAAAACATCCTACTATTTGGAAACATGTGCCCCGGCAAGTTCTTGCCAAAGGATCTGGTTTAAGCCTTTGAGTTTGTTTGTGTGCGTTAAAACTCTGGTTTTAAATCTAAGCCAAACTGTGTTTTTCTTTCCTTCCTCTGTCAGCAAGCCTTTCCTTCTTTCTTTTCCGTGGGTGTGAGACCTGTAACTTCCAAGCCAAAACAGCTGTGCACGTCCCAATGTGACGCAGGCTGACTAGTTGCAGAACTATTGCCTACAGTTTTGGAAGACATAAAAACTCTGACGACACTGAGCGCCCTGCAGTCTCCCTAAGAGCAAACATATTGCAGGATCCTGGCCACAGACAGGATTAGAATAGACTGTGAACGAGTTTCTGTCATTGGTGGTAATGGCTCGGCCTGCGTATTGCACATCTGTCTCAGCCGCAAAACAGAGCTGTTGCTCCAACAAACCCCGGCCGACATGTCGCACGGCGTATCGTATCCTTTGTTTTGGAATGTGTAAAAGGTTCATTTTTCCAAGCATCGTAAGTATTTCTCATATTCAGAACAAGTTCCAAGTTTGAGGTGGTTCATCAGTAAGGTCTACTTTCTGTGTAATGTTATGCCTGCTCATGCTTTTTCAGCTCTTGTAGGTTTGGCATAACCTGTTTCCCATTGTCAAGGTTGCAGGATTAGGGATCATAGTCACACTCGAGATTAGCTAAAATACATGAATGCTTGGGACCAAACTATACCTGTTTGTAAATGGCTGTTTCAAAACTTCAAACACCTTATATACCTCAATATGCATTACTACGCACAATGGCAAGCATCTAAGCAAACTAACTTCTTTAGATATCCTTCTTTCTATTTTGGGAGGTGCAGCCAGTCAGCGTCAAGTAAAATAAATGATGCTCCTGCTCATCAAACTTCACTTAAAAGCATGTCGAGAACCTTTGTTCTCAGGTATTTCACCTGCCCAATATATATTTCCTTTCAAATATTTTAGATATCCTCTACAAAAAAAATCTGCGAGAACAGGCGGATTTTCCACAAATATCTTGTAGTTACAGAAAATAGGTAAGTATTGTACTGCGAAAAGGTTCACTTTCACTTTATACAAATGTTTTTTTTAAAAGTGCTATTTGAAAACTACCAACATTTATTTTATTTACTTTATTTTATTTTTTTTTTTTTTACCAAAGTCATCGTATTGTAACTTTTGGTGAGGTTGCCAGAAAAAATGTCCCTTCGATGTATAGAGCAGAGCAGTGCTGCCACTGTCAGCTGGCTGAAAGTGTGAGGTTGCGTCATTTTCTTGATGCTCACAGACGCATTCTGCTGTTTGGAAACGTTGGGAGCTAAAGGAGCGTCGCCCGTATTTTTAAATGTAAAGCTACGAGCAACGCGAGGGACAGTTTTATTTACAGAGACTTCATACTTCATTTAATTGCTGTTTCTGTTGTTTTCGTATATTTATTTGGGATATTTAAAATGTCTTCCAGTTCCAGTTGAAGACATTCACTAGAACTGAAAGTTTATTGAGGTTTGAGAATGTGTTCTTGCATTATTATGCCATTACCATTCTATTACTGGAATATGGTTCCAAAACAAACATATTATTGTTTATCGCAATAACTTATGGGACAATTTATTGTTCATCAAAATTTGTTACTGTGGCAGGCTTATTTCTGGAATCAAAATAGCAAATAATAAATGTTTTTTTTAATGACATTATTATAACTGTAATAATCAGTAATTTATTTTTTTTATAGCTCAAATTGAAATGATCCTTTTTTGGTTTTAAATTAAAAATTCTATAATTAATTTTTTAAAATGTAAATATTGTGTTTTCACTAAAGGCTATCATCGAGCATAAACCTTCTACTGGCCCGTACGTAATGTAGATAGAATGCTGTCTTAATTTCGTCTTTTCCATGTGCTATGTTTTGAAATAACCTGTGTATTTTTGGTTTGCTCAGGGTGAAGGTGTGACATCGTCAGGTCATGTCTTGTAATTGGTCCCAGTTTTGTAGCTCGGAGGGGAAAAAGGCAAAAACGCCCCGAGCGGTTTCCTTTGTTTGTTTTTATTTCTCTTTTGTGCACGGCGCATTGATATCAAGCTCTACAAGAACGGACTCGTTGCACAGAATGGCCTTTCTTCCTGTTTCTGTTCTGCTCTGTGTGTTTTCACTGGCTGTCGTCACTTCCCTGTTTTGTCGGTCCACTGGCCAGCTCTCCATGTTCTTCTCACTGTGCTCCCTTTTGCTTTATCCTATAAAGCATACCGCTTGTGTAAGAAACCGTGTTGCAGTCTGTCTTGCTGAGTAAGCTTAGCTGTTTGCTATGTACCTGGTTATAGTTAGACTTGCAAAATGGTTTTAATAGTTTTATTACTGCAACAGGAAGTCTGTCTCAGTGGATCTGCTTGGTGGGCTAAAACACCAGACCGTTGAGCTGAAACCCACAACTGCATGCTTTTCGTTCTAACCGCTGTTTGCTCTGTAAATATACCATAGTTCTGTTTGATATAGCACCAGGCCTTTTGACAGAAACCTCCTCTTGAACTTTCCCCTTTGCCTGTGCGGAAAAGCCGCTTTAATGTCGCAGGAAATCTGCTGACGGCGGATCCGAACAGGAATTAGGAAATATCCATGGAAGCCACGGGGGCTTGAGTGTCACTTTTGTGTTAACGCAAGAGTCAGTGTGTTCTCCTACCACTGATGTGAAAGCAAATGCAGTGAAGACAGATGTATTATTATTGCTGTATGTTTTTCTTTCTGGGACACAGTGGAAATCCAGGCACTGATTTGGTGATGGTTGTTCTAAGTTTAACCAAAACAACCAAAATGAGGATATTTGCTTGTTGGTATTTTTTTTAATGAGAAGCAACAGGGTGGCTTTCCAAGGAAGTTGTCCAACAAATATTGCCCTGTAAAAGTGCAGAGCGGTTGTTAAAGCAGAATTAAGTTTTTTTTACAGTAACTATTCTGCAAACCAGTTGAGTTTTTCCTATAAATGAATAATTAAGTCACAGTAGTATTTACTTCACAAAAACAGTTTCACTTGAGTGGCATTTGTTGTTTTTTTTCCTCCTGACCGTACCAGACATGTTGGTCTCATCATGCTGATGGAAGAGACTCACATAAATCTGATTTGATGACACAGTTATTGTTCGACGGAGGGATCTTCTGCACTGATACGTTCGTAGATTTAATAACTTGCGGGCTTGAGAACTGTAAATTCGTCACACTTATAATGTACGGGTTAATTGCAATACATTGGAATATCATCGAAAATGTAAGTTATTTGAGGAATTGAAAAAGTGAAACCCAAATATCTCTCATTTGCATAGAAAATTATATTTTTCAACCAGTTGTTTGTCTTGTTTGTGGCTTGTAGCCAGTGGAAAACCAAAATGTACCTTTTTATCGGAAGGAGAATATGTGATAGAAACAGGCGCATTCAAGAGTTTGGTGGACATTTACAAGGCGTAGACTGCAGCTTTAAGAGCCAGCAGACATGCATACCTAAACAGCATTGTCTGTATTACTGAAGTTATATGGAAAGTAGGTTGTGGTGCAATAAGTTTGATAGCTTTTCTTGACTACTTTGTTATTTAAAAAAAAAAAGTAATTGCACAAACCTATATAAAATATTGCTTATGTAACAGGTGGCGCAATATTTTGTGATATGACAGGACGGCGGGCAATTGTGTGGGTCCGGGGAAACCACCGTCCACAAATACCTGAAATCCAAGAATATTTGATGCCACTTCTAAAAACACTTATAACTGACTCGAAACAGTCTTGGCACTACTGTAGAAGCTAACATCTACTGTCTTTGTCATCTTCACTCTTGGTGGTGCAGCCAATCAGAGCCAAGAAGAATGATGGCGCTTCTGGATTGGCTGCGTTGCAAATGGAAACCAATAGCATGTCGAGTAGAATTACAACAATGCATTTATTTATTTATATTACCTATCTTGCATTCAAGGATAATTTCTCAGGCACTAACATAGTTAACAGACAATAGAGACATGAAAACACACTTGAAAAGAGGAAAGAAAGTAAATTAAAAATAAATAGAAATAGAAAACTAAATATACAAACATAATGATGCATAGTAAACAAATGAATACAAAAAAAACACATCTGATAAGAACATAAAATAAGGGCAAAGTACAGAATAATACAATCACATGGCAAATAAGCTGCAAAGCTTAACTAATATCCAGGCTGCATTAAAAAAAAAGCTTCTCATTTGAAAAAAAATCTATAATTCATAAGTCCCCCCCTCCCTTCAGCGGTGCAACGGGACACTGTTGCCCAGTGACTGGATATGACAGACACAGTCTCACATCACAGGTGGCTTTAGGCCAATGCGCTGCTGTCTGTCTTAGCTTAAAAGTCTCAAACATGGCTAAGATGAGCATGATCGACCAGAAGGTTCTGCAGACGCAGCTGGAGTCGATGCAGACAGTGAGGAAGCTGATGGTAGAAAACCTGTTCATGGTAATATCTGATCTGTGAACTGGTTTGGGACTGTTTGTTCCACTTTATTTTTTTATTTTCACAGCTTGATTTGTCCATTTTTGTGTGTGTGTGTGTGGGTGTGTGTGTGTGTGTGCTTGAAATGCAGGGAGAAAAGAACAATGGCTTTGATGTGCTGTACCACAACATGAAGCACGGGCAGATTTCCTCCAAGGAGCTGACGGACTTCATCAGAGAAAGGTAAGTCTGAGAAGGCAGCGACGCGAGTACGCCGACACCAGCAGGGCGTGCTGCGCAAAGCATGTCTTTCTTGTTTATGTGGGTTTAAATCTGGGACAGCCTTAACAGCACTTCCTGTCCTGTGTGTTGCTCCTCTAACAGCAGCCAGTTGTCAGCTGAAAGCGTTAATCGTTTCGTTAAGCTTGCACATCTACACGCAGTGTGGATATGATGCAGACTTTGCCTCCGTGGGAGCTCACCTCCAACCTGGCACCGGCAGTCTCTCCGTTCCCACAACACCGTAATGATAGGTGGTTTTTAAAACCCGGATTCTCTCTGCCGTGTGAAAGGTGTGCGCTCAGAAAGTGTCACATGACAGCAGGTCTACCGCTGGAATCCGACGGGAAATTCTTCCGTCTGTCGGTAGCAGAGGACTGAGTCATTCCGACTCTTTATTGCACCCTGGGGAATGTCATGTGCCTCACTGAGTTGACTGAGCAAGTATTGACACAAAATGACAGGATTCCTGTTAGGACTGCCAGTTCTGATTATTTGTTGATGAATATATTGATTATTATGATGATTAATTGGATTTTTAAAAAATGGCACATTTTGCGGATTTGTCATTTCAGCCTTTTTCTATACAATATTATAAATTCATCAAGAGGTGCAAATAATTCGATTCTTCTAGGGATGCACCGATCCACTTTTTTTCACTTCCGACACCGATACTAATATCTGAGCTGTAGTACAGATAAAGAAAAATAGTGCTAAATCTTTAAATTTTTCTTTTAAAAAAAAAAAAAAAAAATTACAGACATAAATGTACAGAATTACAATTTTTTTTTGATAATTCTGCGCTGGTCCAGCACACTTAAATACACCAGTAACTTCACAAAACCTAGTCAAACATGTAAAAACGACACAACTTTGATTTGTTCAATCAGTGCAATTAGGAGAAATAAAAGAAACTGACAAAAGCAAACTCAGCAAACTTTCATTCAAGAAAGTACAATTAGGGATTTCTAAATATAATGCAAAATAAACAATAAAGCAGAGCATAGAGCTAGATTACATATATCTGCCCTTAAGAATCGGTCACATTGTCACTGATACACAATCTAGAATTCACTTCAAGCGTGGGACCGATACAGATCATTTGTAGCAAAGGACGCATCTGCATTCTGCAGTGTTTAGTTTTTATGAATGACAGTAAGGTACCAGGGTTTACAAATTCCACTTCCGTGAGCAAATACAAGAAGTAGATTTTTTTTTAAATAGAGCTGCTCTGAGTTTAGTCACAATGCCAAGAAAAGAAACTTCAAGCCACACGCTTCAATCCAGATTGGTTTGTTGTTTCAGGAGTTTTGGTACCTGTACTGTTTTAGAATTTCACGGTGAGTAGTGGAGGCGACAAGGATGCCATAAAAACTGCATGTAAAATAACTCAATACATAAAATAAAATCTAGAAATGTAAGTCTGGAAAAGTTTGGAATTGTTCTGTATTTTCTTACATTAACTTTGTAGCACGTTTGCATTAAATTTAGTCTTGTTGTGGACTTGCTTGTCCATCAGTACCATAGGTCATTTTTGCACCTTCAAAAACGGCAGTAGGGCTCCCTCTAGTGGTGATAAAAGTCAGCGCGCCACACTCGTATCCCCAGCATCTTCCTGTCCTCTATTGTGATTCCATGCACACTGAAGCACTGAAAAGATAGAACTGACCTGGTCATTTATAGGAGGCCTTCATTCACATATGTTCTAGTCTTGGAGATGAAAGGACTGCTTTCTATTGTAAGGCGACATCGTCATGATTTACCAGGAGTCTCCAGTTGAATAAGAGAGACGATTTGTTATTCAAATCCTGATGCAGTATTTACATGTTGGCTTTTTTTTTAATGGCCTTTAGATGTTTGTTAAATGAGGTGACATAAGCATCCTCCTTATTTACTGATTTCCATAGTAATAATGTGTAGAAAGCCGTAAAATAAATCTTCTACCGTCTAGATCTGCACAATATATCGCAAATATATTGTCATCGCCATATCAGTGCGTGTAATGTTCATACAGCAATAGACTATTTGGGGTTCAGTAATTGTTGGCTAATATATTCCAGGTTTTACTAACCTGAATTTTAAATAGTCATCACAATATTTACTAGGATTGGCCGATTTGGCTTGAAAAATAAAATCTAGATTGTATTTTCAATTTTTATGATTTTTTTTTTTTTTTACTTACAAATGACAGAAAATATGTTCAACATTTTTCTGTCATTTTATTTAAACCATCCCCCCAGTGAGTTGTATGGCTGGGTATGAGGCCCTTGTTTGATTACAAGAGTATAGCTTTATCAGAAGAATGTCTAAAAATTACAATGAAAAAGTCATTTTAATTAGAAAAAGGCTCAAATTAAATTTTTTTTGTTATTGTTTGTGTTAGGAGTTTTCATAAAATTCCGACTCAATTCTCCTAATTTTATGACTTTATTCTGGTAATATATTTATTCTCGCATTGTTTAAATTGGGTAATATTATTACTGCATTATCGTTAAAAAAAATCCATGCCTGACCCTTATATTTAGTCGTAGAGTTGACCTGAATTCAAAGTCCAGGTAGACAGAAGCTGTAAAACGACACTTGTCAAACAAGATGGCGGCCTTGTGCGTGCTGACATCACTCTGAACTATGGAAACACAAGGAATGCATTGGTGGAAAAAAACAAAACAAAACAGATTTTCCAAAGAGGAAATCTTCAAAAAACCAAAAATTTGACTAATCTTTCAAATGTATTAATCACCCAGCTGCCCTAATATTTACAAACATTATCCCCACTGCAAGATAATACAAGATAATATCATGCAACCATGCTACCTCCCGGTATCAAGTCAGTTATGAGGAGTTTTTGTAGCGTATTTTTAAAAACATTAGACAACTTTGCACTTTATCCGCCATCGTTTCTATAAACAGTGTTAGTTTTGTTCTGATCCCATTCCAACGCGTTGAGACGTGTATCTGTGACATGACAACACACAGCACTGTATCTCTGTCTTGCTGCATCTTCTGCAAAGGCTTTTGCCGTTGATGCTTGAATGCTGCGTGTCTGAGTTCACGCTCGGTTGACCCGTTTCCCCCTGAACGACCTTGACCGCCGAGACAAGATGGCTGGACGAGATGTATAATTCAGACTTTCTCTGCGATGCTGCGGCAGTTTATATAATTTTTTTTCTCTTCCTGTCGCATTGTTGTAAAGGAAATAGAAGGAGCTGTGTGAAGGGTGAGGGGAAATAAAGGATAAATTAATAAATAAATTACCTAAAGGGACTCAAATGCACCCACAAGTAAAAGGAAGATTAAAAAAATATATGTTTTTAAAAACCACAAAATTGAATTTATGTGCTTAAAAATATGATTTGTTCAAACTAAGCTGGGAAAAATACAAATGAATGTCAATTAAATTGTGAAACGTATGGTAAAATTCTCTCTTTTTTTAAACTAATTGAAACATTTTATTTGTATTGTCGATGTCAAATTTATTTATATAGTGCTTTAAAAACAGGTTTAAAACTGCACCAAAGTGCTGTATGAAAATGACAATAAAATAAGGTGATGAAAAGAAAAATAAATACAAAATATATATGTATATGTATAATGTTAAAATAATAAGAGTGATAATAAGTAAACAAAACAAAAAAAACATCACAACAGTATTTATTGATTTTATTGGGCCATTTAAGTATATTTTTTATTTTTAATTATGTCAGTTTTGGTCCTTTTATAGAGTCACAAAGTAAAATAAATAAAAGGTGCTGCATGTAGATTTATATTCTGTCATCTCCAACACAAGATTTAGGAACAAATTTGCCTGTTTTGTTCTCAGTCAAAACCTGAACTTTAGTCACATTTCAGTTAAATGAATGAGTCGTTAACCTTACTTACTCATGTAATAGATAACAATACATAATACTCTCTGTATCTTAGTCATTATAACACGTCTCTTCTCCCTGCAGGAGTGTCATTGAAGAGGCCTACGCCAGGTCCATGACCAAACTCGCCAAGTCAGCTGGCAACTTCTCTCAGCTGGGGTGAGTTTATGCATGAGTTTATTCCCCTACTCTGTCACAAACAATAGCAATAATAAAAAAAAAAACATTAATAACAAGAATCTTACTCAATCTGTTCAACAGGACCTTTGCACCAATGTGGGATATCTTCAGAAGCTCAACGGAGAAACTGGCCAGCTGTCACATGGACCTAGTGAGGAAGCTGCAAGAGCTTATAAAAGAAGTGCAGAGATACGTGGAAGAACAGGCCAAAGCACACAAGAAGGTAAAGACACATAAGATTTGAATTAATTGTCTCCTTTTTATGACGGCATCGTGCAGTTTTCATGTGATGTAGATATAAAGTTCTGAATTGTCGTTAAGTTATTTTAGCAATTCTTTAAAAGAACAACTTTAGCCACAGAAAATCATTTTCTCTGGCTTAATTTTGTTTCTATGGATGCCTATTTATCCCTAAAGCACTTATTTAGGTTTCTGCTTTGCAGCTCCTATCTTCAAGAAGGACCCAAACTTTCAGTTTGTTTAAAATGTGCGTATTTAAATTAAACCCTGTCCTTGGCAGAAAACATTCTGTTTTTATATCTCAGCACTGTTTTGTCTTCGTTCTGTTGTGGAAGATGTAAACTAGAGCGCTTCCTCGATTAAAACGGGACAATTTTATGGCACATTAACATTTTTATTCACATGGATTTCTCTTGTTTCTGTCATTTTCTGCTCCAATTTGAGGTTTTTAAAGCTTTTGTGTGGAATCGCACTGCAGCCCCCTGCCGGAGAATCCGGTGACGTCTCCTTCCTCCAAACGCTTGTGTAGTTTTATGGCTTTTTATTTTACACCGCCATTCTGTATATAAAGTAAAACCGTTCAGATACGAAGTTATATACGTTTCATAGCGAGTCTGTAGGTTTAATTACTTCCTCCTCTGCCTGGCTAAAGGTCTGCTTCACACTTGTGAGAATTAACAGAGGAGCTGGGAGAGGAGTTTACAAGATTCCTACTCGGACAGGAAAAATCTGGAACTTGATTATTCATGGCAACATCGATTCATTCATCTGTCCGTCTCCTTTTTTTTTTTTTTTTTACTCTTTATACTTTAAAATTGGTGCTGTCAGTCAATTAAAAAATGTAATCCAATTAATCACGATTAATCGCTATGCTTAACTTTGTAAGTTTGAAATATAAATGTGCAGGCATTTGTGCAAGGCCGTCCTGTTATACTCCAACCAATCGAAATGCAGGCAAACATTATTATTATTATTATTATTTTTATTTTTGTATTTTTTTTTAGCAGAAAGCAGTTAATGTAGTTTCTCAGTACTAAACTGCAACTAAGGGAAACTTACTCCATTAGACATGCATGCTAATAGTAGCAAACTTGTTCTGGTGACAATTGACAGATAAGGTGTATTTAATTTTCTAGTTCCTTGGGGGCCCACCCCCTTCTAATGCTGCCCTGGGCAAATGCCCATGTATCCCATAGCAAAAACTGTCACTGTATGCACATTTTCTTAAAAAAAACAAAACGTTTTATTATATTAAACCAAACATGTCTCAAGAGTCTCAGTTTTCCAAGTTTTCATATTCAGGATAGACTTCTATGTCAAAATAGTAGTTTAATTAGTCTGTGTTATGTAACGCTAACAAGTTAAAATGTTCAGATTAGTCACGTGCGTTGACACTGACCGGCCTATTCTGAATTTGCCTAAAAGTCTCAGTTGTATCTCTGAAAGTCTGGAATTTCCACATGTGAATTGTGCAGCAACCCTGATTTGGGTTGAAGTCATTTTCCTGAAGAGGAACGGCTGTTCAGGCCAAGTGTTTCCTTTTAATGACATAAATCAGGATCAGAGCCATCGGTGACTCTTGCAAACATCTTTTGTCTTGTTGAGCGACCTAACGAGCACGCGCCGCCTTTCAGACAAAAGAAGAAGTGGCACCGACCCTGGAAGCCGTCCAGAGCATCCAGTCCATCTCTCAGTCTCTTCAGAAGTCCAAGGAGAACTACAATGCCAAAACCGTGGAGCAGGAGCGGCTCCGCAAAGAGGGGGCCACCCAGCGAGACGTGGACAAGGTGGGAGGTCACCCTTTATTACACATACACATACGCACATATCCTTGGTACGCTAATGTAGCATGATGAAGTGTGTCCTGGTTTACGGAAACACAAAACCTGAGCGAATCCTTTCCTCAGATGTTGAACTCACTCTCTGGTTTCACTCCGATACGTTTAACCTGATCCGGAAAGCAAACCAGAGTAAGTCATCGATCTGTTTATTTTTTCTTTCCAGGCCGGAGTGAAAGCCAAAAAAGCCATAGAGACCTACAAGTCATACGTGGAGAAGTACGCTTCAGCCAAGTCCGACTTTGAACAGAAGATGGCAGAAACTTCACAGGTTTTTATGAATCTTAGCTGGTTTCTCTTCCCCCCCATGTGCATGTGACCTAATGACAAATGTGTTCTCAAACTCTGCTTATCATCCATCTTTGTGGCATGCAAATGCTTTGTTGCGTAATCTGTTAGTGCGGCACTCGTCTGTTCAATGTTTCGGGTCCTGTATCGTCTCCAGATTGTGTTTTTTCCTCTGTAACCGGATCGTTGTGCAAAGACCCTGATTGGATCCATCCGAGCGGCTGATTAGATAAACTCCAAATTAAAATCAGCTCAGCAGAATCGGGCCTCCATATCCTGGCGTACCGCAGCGGCACTGCCACTAGAGCTGGTTCGAGTTAACCCCGCCGTTCTTCTCTCCTCGCTGTTGTGGAGGAAGCGGCGTTGCGGCTCGCGCTTCCGCTGGATCGCCGTCTACGGCTCATCTCCCACGCTTCGCATGTGGACACATAATTATAAACACGGTGAACACATGTGCGCTCTGACATCACCAGGGCTCCTGCATGTGTGTTCTGTTTGTCTGCGTGTTCTTGCTGGCAGTAGATGGAAGTACAGTCTTACTTACAGTTCCTTGCAAAAGTATTTATACCCCTTTGAACTTTGTTTTTGTTTTGTTTTTTCATGTTTTCATGTTACAGCCACCAATTTCTGTATATTTTGTTGGGCTTGAATCTGATAGAGCAATAATTTTAGTAATCGATTAATCGATATTCGGATGATTAATAGATTAATTGGATAAGAAAATTGCACCATTTTTTTTTATTTTGCCACCTAAAACTTTTATACAATATTAGAAATACATTAAAATATACAAGTAAACAAATAATAAAACTTATTTGATAAGTAAGAAAAATAAACATTTTATTACCTAAAATGCAATGCCAAACTGTTCCTTTAGTAAACCTGAACTAAAGCTATACATCTTGATTAGTTTTGGCTAAAATATATGTGCAGACAAAGGGTTTCTTTATTTTAAATGCAAAATGAATATAGTTCTGGTAAGTTTTGATTTAATTGCTGCTCTAAATATATTGTTTTATTCACCAAACTGCATTTTTTTTTAAAACTCTGTATTCAAATTCAAAGAAACTTTATTGACCCCAAAGGGAAATTAAAAGTTGATGAAACTCATTAATTCAAAGTCAAAATATACTCCTATCTGCAATTAATCAGTTACTAAATTGTTTATCAATTATTTCAATAATCGATTAATCACAATTAATCCAATTAATTGTTTCACCCTCAGTGACAGAATAAAAAAATTCAATCCATCTCTTCAATTGATCGTATTGGACAAGGATCAAGTCACCAGCTCCGTCTATTTCTAATCATAAGGGCAGACAGAGGCTTGAAGAGAGGCGGCAAAAGCAAATGAGGTGGATTAGCAGTGCTTGCCAACAACGGATGGTGTTATCCAACATCTGTTGCTGTGCAACATCATCTCTGCTGCCCAAATATTGAGCCATTAGCATGTCGTGGTTATGCGCAACAGCCTTCAGTCAGAAGCCCCTTCAGATTTGTTGCGAGACTGACTGCTACTGGAGTTCTTTCATCACCATCCATAACGACTCTCTGAAGATACTTGGCTGATATGAGTTAGGATAGCATTTAATTTGGGATAAATAAAGTATTTTTGAAATGAGTTTGAATTGACTTGAATAATTTTGCTTAGAAAAGGAAACATGGTTTGGAAAACAGCTTCTAAAAAAATCTCCGTGTTCAGCCTTCTGTGCTCTAATCTGTGGCGGCACTGACTGACCTTGAAACTACTTTTCAAAGAACGGTCAAAGGTTTTAGTCTTTAAATGTGCAAAGAGACTCGTATACCATGCATCTCTTAGCCTTCAACTAAAGACAGCTTTACAGTAATACCCTGATTTGTCTTGGTCTATAACCACACATTATATTGAGGATAAACATCACGTCACATGATGAAATGTAAAGAATCTCAAGGTGTATGAATACTTCTGCATGGCGCTGCGACTGCACACCCTTGTACTTCACAGTCAGACACGAGAGGCTCTTTATCTGGGTTCTTTTTGTGATTATTAAGAGCTAATCTCCTCACTAATGCCTGGATTTTCCTCTTCATGACTGCTTGAGCTCAGGCGTCTCAGTTTACGTCCAAAACCCAGATCTCAATGAGAGCGTTCGAGCCCTGTGATCTCTGCGCAAGCACAGCAGTAAAACACACCAGAAATGAATCCTCGCCAGCGCCTGACATGATCAAAATCGACATCTCGTGAAAGGACTAATGTTGAGCGCGCGCCTCGGACCACCCAGACTCTCGCACATGAGGTCACAGCGAGAAGATTTCCCTTCGAGTCAAAGTCACGCTCTTGTTTCTTTGCTTTCCCATCCTCTCGATAACGTGACGTCAAGTTGTTTGGCACGCGGTTACTTTGTTGTCGCCTGACGACGGATATCGTCTGCGTTTGTTTCAGAGATTCCAGGACATCGAGGAAAACCACGTTCTCCACATGAAGGAGATCATCCGCTCATACTCGCAGTCTGTGGAGGAAACGCACGTTCAGATCGGAGAGGTGAGTGTGTTTTTCTGACGTCACTCCCCGTGTGTGGATTGGTTGATCCGGAGAGCTGCTCACCGAGTGATCCTCCGTCATCTGGGTCAGTAATTGAAATAAAAACCAGGAAATGATCCATTTGATCCAAGCTGATCAGGTCTTAATTTTCAGACTGTCAAAGTCTTGTAGGTTCAGCTGGAAAGGTTTTCAGACATCACTCACAGAGCGCCATTAATCAGTATTTAATACTTTCTAGGTCATTTCTTTTTATTATTTATTCAGCAATTTGACTTAATGGTCAAGATTTACTACATTCTGCTGGCATGTTTTTATTAGTTTGTAGCAGCTCTATTTTCATGGCCTGTAGAGGGCGACGCCGCACCATCAAATAAAATCCCTCACAGCTGACTGGTCGCTCTCTAAAGATGTAATTGTGAGAGTATGGACTGATATTTTCACCACAACACAGAAAGACACACAAAAAAAGAAGAAAGAGTACCACCTTTTAAAAGATGTTTTTATTATCTTATTAGATTATTGAGATATGTTTTCTGTAATGAAAGTATGCCGTTTATTTATTTATTTTTTTAGACAAATTCGCTTCCTTGTTTCCGTGAAGCTCTGATGTAGCATCTTTTGATTTCTGTCTAAAAAAATATAGACATTTCTAGGTTCTTTTCTGATTTCTGTCCAAGAAATTCTAATGAAATTGGATATTTTCTTCTGATTTAACTGTAAGTAAAACCCTTCTAGTGATTTTTTTTATATGTGTGTGTGTGTCTGGCTATCTGGTCCTAAAATGTTCTGTATATTTCAACTGGACAAACCGCAGAAAACCCAACTAAAAAAGCAGATTACCACCTGGATATCCAATACTTTAATGTGTTTATACTTTTTACATCTTACCCCAAAAATGTGCCTCCTCTTACATTTTACATGTTTTTTCAAATAAAACTTTTAAGTGTCAATCTTATTGGGTAAAGGATGTCTCCTACAGGAACAGTTTGTATCATTGTGGTGAAATCATGGCGTTTTTGGGGCTCTTATTCAACGCGCTTAGATCTTTGAGTGTATCTTAGGGATGTCACATATAAAATCTCTTATATTTAATGTAGAAATTTTAACATTAGAAATAGACATTTACTTTGTATTCATGACTTTGCTGTACATCTTGGGGAAAGGCTTTCCCATATAAATCATCTTAAACATGGGAGAAGCTCATTTTGCCACATGATCCTGCAACTTTAGCATTCTTTAACATCAGTGTGGATGACTTTTACATTCCTCGTCAGGAAAATTACTTCAGTTTTCAGACTTGAGATTTGTTCCTGCTATTTTAAACTTCCCACGCATCATGTCAGGCGAGGCCTTTGCCTCCACTGGACTCTGTTCTTGTTCAGCAATTCTGTTGCAGATTGGCTCCTTTGTTTTGCGTCATGAGCATCACAAATACTCCATTCTGGGCCAGAGCAGGCCCATTATAATCACTCCTCCACCTCCAAACTTCAAAGTTGATAATGAAGAGTTCATGCAGATGTGCTTTGTTTGGTTTTGCCAATTATGAAGCTTTTTGATGGTCAGACAGCTCTAGCTTGGTGTCATCTGTTAATAAAGCCTTATTTTACAAGTTTTGTGGCTTCTCTGGAAAGACTTTTAGTAGCCTAAGCTGCGTTTTTGAGAAATTAGACATTTTCCTATGCAAACCAAAACAAAGGATACTTGTTCAGCCATTTTCTAAACATATCATGTATCATTTGACATGCTGTTGTAGGTCTGTAGGTTTTCAGATGGTAATTTAGATTTTTTTTTTTTACCATTCCTCTGAAACAGGGGTCTGCAACCTGCAGCTCTGGAGCCTCAAGCGGTTCCTTAAGCCTTACACTTAATAACTTTGGCTCAGATTGATAAAGAACCAACTAATATAAAAAAATAAAATAACATTAATATGTTTTTTTCATGGAATAAATATAATGGATGTCCACACCATGATACTTGAAGTACCTCCAATGTTTTTGTAGATCCAATTTTGCAGGTTGGAAACGTTACATAATTTTCCCACACCCAATCTAAGAAAAAAAAACAAAAAAAACCATTCTCTTCTTGACATTTTGTTTTTCTTAAAATAAAAGTAAAATTGTGGTTCTTTTAATAATTGCAGCAAATTTGCAACAGTCGATATTCATCAACAATTTTGCGTTTTCTCTTTTCAAAACGTTACGTAACATTTGTGGCTGTGAAAGAGTTGCTTAGCCGAGGGACAAAAATGGCTCTTTGGATTGTAAAGGTGGCAGTTTCTCTGCTCTGAACTCTCCACAACGTCGCCTTTTGCTAAATCTGCTGAGACATTCGCTGCTGCGAATATCGGAAACTGTGTTAGAAGTTTTCTGTTATTAGTTTCCCCCCCCTCTTTCAAAGTGGTTTTGATCTAGTTTCTTGTTAAAATATTTGTACAATTAAAATAAGACAGAACTAACTTACAAGTAGCTTTTTAGCAAGATAGAGGAGCTTGTTTTAAGTTTTTTTTTTTTTTTTTAAACCTTAATATTGATTAAAAAAAAGGTACTTGCTCCACTGGCAGATGTTTTCACTTACTGTATATCATGGGAAAAGGGTTTACTTTTTGAATCAATTTTAAAGAATTGTTTAAAGAAGAAGCTCTTATATCTTGCTAAAAAGCTACTCAGAAGTTAGTTTTGCCTTATTTCAAGTATACTAAGATATTTGCAATGGAAACTGGACCAAAAATACATCATAAAATTTTACTTTTGCTGTTAACTGACCATAAAATGCTCACTTTTCCAAAGATTTTGCTGATGTTTGTCCTACTTCCCACCTACCATCTATCAGCAGCGTCAGGCTGCTGCTTTGCTTTTCATCCAACAAAAATGGAGAACCGGTAGTGGCAGCATCATGCAGTTGCTTTTTCCTTTCAACTCCCAGTTTTTAAACCATGTGGGAGTTTCTAGTGTGACACAAATAACTCATGGCTCAGTCTACCTTTAGTGGGGAAAAGGTGACTGACTCCCCACTAAAACGGAAAAGGCTCAGTCTGTTGTTTTTGCTTGTTTACTCAAATATCCTCCATTAGTCGGCTTTAATGCTAAGCTACTTTGCGTTGTTAAGCTGTCATTGACAAGTGATTCCCGTTGTTTAACCAAAAAAAAAGCAACTGTGGCTTCTTATCAGCTATTTTGAGGGAGGCTGCCGAGAGCATTGGCCCTGAACGACCAGTGACAGAGAGAGATGAGTGAGAAGAAAGAGAAAGAACTGCACTTTTTACAAGCGGTGAGAAGA
The DNA here is from genome assembly GCF_003331165.1 of Xiphophorus hellerii. Lineage (NCBI taxonomy): Eukaryota > Metazoa > Chordata > Actinopteri > Cyprinodontiformes > Poeciliidae > Xiphophorus > Xiphophorus hellerii. The sequence continues at coordinate 22,870,238 of NC_045679.1, read as the reverse complement.
GAGGCAGCGAGAGAGTTAAACGGGCTCGCTGCGTGGAGAGGCAGGTGCGTCTGTCGCTGTGCTGTGTGTTTGTTTTTGTAAGTGAACGTTTGTGTGTGAGCGAGGGCGCCTTCGGGGCAGACGCATGTTGTGTAGCATGTGGGCGAAAGTCTCAGTGGAGAGACGAGGACCCTTTTTTTTTGTTTGTTTGTTTGTTTGTGTTGACATATGAGGGTGTGTGTGTGTGTGTGTGTGTGTGTGTGTGTGTTCGCGTGTCTATATGAGATGAGCAGGGCAAGACACGTTGATGACATTAGCGACCACCATCACGCCAGCAGCACCTGACGGATTGCGTGTGCGCTTCCTCGCCACGGCAACCTTCTTACCACCTCACCACCAACACCCTCCCCCTCCTCATCCTCTGCTGCTAGGCAGGGCATAGATGCCTAATGCACTCTACCTCACCACTGGGGCCCACAAGGGGAGTGGGAGGTTGGGGCAGACACATATATATAGACACACACACACACACGTGTGTGTGAATCCGTCTTGCTTTGATGGTGGAGCCACTCGCTATAGCGCTCGGGAGTATCACGCACATCTAAATAGTTTGTCGAGATGCGACAGTCAGCCCCTCGTCTTTATCTTCATGCCTTTGCATCGCTCGCACTTCCCCCTTCACCAAACTCAAAAGGCGCACGTGCAAACAAGCACTAACCTTTGTGTGACACCGCCCAGAGGGTAACCATGGCAGTAACAAAGACAACCTCTGGCACCCTGGTCTAACTGTAAGACTCAGTAGGTCTTACTGCGCATGCTAAAGAAGCGTTAGCTTAAAGTGTTGCAAATATTGAAAGTTGGAGCAGCATCAAGTGTGCATATGGTAAAACTGTGAAAAAGATCACTAAAACGGATGAGGAACATTTTGTTATAAACTGTTCTCCATAAGCATAGTTTATATTCAATGCATTGATCCAGTGAATGCAGTTGCAATGCAACGCAATCAGTAAAAAAAAACTCTAGACGAGTTTCATCTTTTCAGTTTCACATTCATGATGCACACTTTTTCTTTGGATTTGAACTCCCATTAGATCTAAAAAATCTCCACAGGTTTTTCTGACTGTTATTGCCAAACTCTGTTAGCGTGACAGAAATATTAACAGTTTTATTAGAAAAAATAATAATAATAATCTAGCGTTTATAACCCCGTTTTGTACCCTGCCATTACTATTTTGGCACACCCTGATTTTGTTAGATTTACACAAACTGTTTTGCACCTATACACTCAATCCACTGTGGGTTAGCATATTTAGCTAACGAGATAAAAGGACGGATAATCTGAAAAATGCTAAATTCTCACGCTGAATTAAACTGAAATGTTTAGGACAGTTGACCCTCACAGTACCTCTGAGTGATCTCCTGCTGCTAGATGTTATTTAATGAAGTCTCAAAATGGCATTCCCTTGCAGACGACTGAAAAGATTATAGAAAATGCATTTAAATCATCGGTGGTCCAACTGGAAACAAAACCTCTCTGCTGAAGGGAGGCGCGGTTGGTGCAACTTGCCCCATGGCAGAGGGCTTGTTTTAGTGTCTTAAAACCAAAGTACATTAAAGTATCAACCTTCCCGACCACTCAGGTCTTCTGGTTTTAGTCGACTCTGCATCACCAGAACCAGAACCAAACATGGAGAAGCAGGGTTCAGTTTCTATCCCCCACTAATCTGGAACAAACTTCCAGAAAACTGCAAAGATGCTGTTCCCTTGAATCGAGGCTAAAAACCCCACCTGTTTATTTTGTGTCTTGATACAAAACAACTGGAACCTTGATCAATATATTTGATCTATATTTGCTATATAATACTGACAAAATGTAATGTTTATTTCTGGTTTTAAATGGTCACTGTACTGTGTCTTTTTGGTGCAGAGCACTTTGAACTGCCTTGTTGCTGAAATGTCCTGTGCAAATAAACTTGACTGTTTTTTTTTTGTCGTAGTTGAGGTTCTCAGAGTCACATAAGGTCCTTACTGGACCAGTTTTCCCATCTCATGCTTGTCCTTTTCTCTCTCTGTAGGTGCACAATGAATTTGTGAGGAACATCGAGAACACTTCGGAGGAGAGCTTAATACAAAAACTGTCTGAGAGCAAAGGAACAGGCAAGGAGAGGCCAGGTAAGGCAGGACTTTGTTTGTCCTGACACTGAAAACAGGATGACCACACATCCTTTTGAAGTCTGAAATTCTATCTAAAATGAAGGCCTTAAAATGTCTTAAATTCATTTTAAGAAATGTAAGTTGGCCTTACACACGTTAATGGCAGGTCTTAAATGTTGTCGTTACAGGACAATTTAATTTTGGATAGTCTATGTTTTTTGTTTGTTGTATTTTTTCTCGCAGGATTTTTCTGTCAGGCAAAATTTTGAGTTGCACAGAAACGTCTTCACTGCGTTTTGCGACGCCATGCGGGTTGAGGCTATCGCTAACTAGCTGCTAATATACTTTTTGCTAGGTATCTGGTTAGCTTCTTGGCATCCGTCATTGTGCTAAGTGCAAATGTATCCTCGGTTGGCTGTTTTTGTTTTGTTTTGTACATTTCCGTCGTGGCACACGTTTTCAATTTCATTCCTAATCGTCTTAACAAAAGTCTTGAATTTGAGTTGGTGGGACCTGTGGAAACGTCGATGCGGTTCTGAGCGGGGCTGATCCTGCCTTTCCCTGATGGGAGGGGCAGCATGGAGAGGGGCAATTAGACGTTGGAGCAGGCCATCAGAGGCAATCATAGTAATCTGCTGTAAAGGAAGGCCGGCTCGGCATTCCAGCAAGCATGTGACACGCTCGCAGATTAAGCAGGCATTACCAACTTTTCGGGGAGGTCAGAGCTCGACAATGGCTCTTGTGTAAACTTTGCCGTGCCACAATAATCAAGGGAATACTTGTCAGTTTTCTTTGGCATTGCACAGTCACTTCCCACTCCGTCACACACACACACACACACACACCCCCACGCACACACACACACACACACAGAAATCCGACTGAATTAACTCAGTCACTATAAACTATTTCACCTCTACTGAGGCCTATCCTTTGCCGTTTGGCGTCTGAACTGGTGTCCCGTTCTAGGAGTAACCTCACCAGTCCCTCTTCCTCGCACTCCTATTACGTCAGGTCACAAGCACAGAGGCCTCACCTCTGCCGTGGTTGTGTGTACACAAACGGTGACCCCCGTGTCCAAACACTTGGTCCAACAAGCGGCGGGGCCCTCATTTGTTTGGACAGCGGATTTAATTGAGGTTGAAAAAATCGGTCTGAAAATTCCTCCCCGTATCAAGCTGTTCATTAGGGATTGCACAGCAGCTCCGGTCCTGTCAGGAGAAATAAACCACCCTCTCCGATGATGAAATAGCTGAACGGATGGCCGGTCCGGGGCCTTTTCAAAGAAAGAGAGAGAGAGAACGAGGGGTTGAATAAACTTTCTATTGCGGAAACAATCCTAAAGTGACACGCTGCGAGGTGGAGTGGAGGGGGGGATTTTAGAGAGGTCGGACTGTTCAACGATATCCAGCTGAGCTGTCAACTGGCAGTGGGCCAGACACGCAAACTCTTCCCCGCCCCACCCTTCTCTCCTGCTCCCTGTGCCATGTGAAGCATATGCAATTTAAAAAACCATCTTCCACTCATGCGTGACTGCCTGCCGCCCTCGCAGAGCAGCAAGAAAAGGAGCCATCTTCCCCTGTATAAACACTGTTGCCTGTCTGTTTGGAGGAGCTTAAACAGTTCCTAATGTCTGTCCAGGTTTGGGTAATGTCCACGTGTGGCTGTTTGGACTTCGCTTGCAGCATGTGTGCGTAAATATGGTCAGATGGAAAAAGGAGTCGCTTCCCCGCCCGGTTCTGACTTCTATTTTCCAGTCCTTCTCGTGTCCGTTTGGTATCTTTGTTAAGACACATGATGCATTGAAGAGACAACCAAAAAACATTCTTTTTTTTAATACTTTTCATAGCAAAAGAGTGCTTTTGGGCGCATAATCTGATCCATATTTCAGGCGGAAGGGAAAACCAAGAGTCTGGCTGTTCATGAAAAATTGCCAAAACGAACATTGTTGTTGTTTTTTGTACTTTTGTCGTTTGAGTGGACAAAGATGGTGGTGGCGGCGTCATTCTGTGATGGCACACTATGTGGAAGAAAGTCTGGTCAGATGAGATCAAGGTTAACAGGTTTTAGTCCGACATCCTATGGCGGTGGTTGAATGCTTAAGATTACCGATTACATCATCCCCACATTGGGAAACACGGTGGTAGTGGCATATTGCTGTGGGCATTAGGTCTGTCATGACAAACAGTTTTGTCTCAGTAATTATTGCGATTATCGATAATATTGTTGTCTTGAAACTATTTTCAAGTAACATATTGACAATGGCGCAAGAGAGCACGTTTGCTTGACCAATAGACTGACACTTAAGAACGAAACAGGAAGATATTTCAAACATCCAATATAATCAGACAGAGACGCTGCACAGAGGAAAACTGGGTGCAGCTCCTTCCGACTTTTTGGCGTGGACGTTCATGTTCCAGCAGCGTGAGCTTGCAGATTCCGAGCTACCAGATCAGAACTTTAAATAGATTCTCCAGTCGTTCTCTCTAACCCACCAACGCCAAAAGGCCTCATAAAAGTTCAAGAAACAACCTTATTTCTCTGGATAATTACAGCAAAGTTGTTGAATGATTCTTCAAACCGTTTTGGCGGTCGGTACGCCGCCGCCGTGCATTTGCCAGGGCCGAGGAAGGCCCGACATGGCACGGCAGCGTAGATCGGTCATCTGTGTACTTTATCCACTTCACTTGGCGTGATGCGTGCCTCTCGTGACTCGCTGCCTCCCTGCTCTTCACTCGGCCCCGCGCGCGCCAGACAATGCGTCAATCCCGCTCGCTACCGGCGTCCTCCGGGGAGGGCACATGGGCCCTCTGCCGCCGTGTACGTTTTGAGTTGAAATATCATTAGCTTTGTTGTTTTCAGGTCAAGGCATGTTAGTGTATCAGAAAAACCGCCAGAGGGGTCCTGCCCCGTCTTCTTCTCTTTCTGCTTCTCTCTGTCTCTCTCTCTCCCCGTGTGTCACCCCCTCCTGCTCATCTTGCCGTTTTGTCCTCTCAAGATTTCTAAAGCGTGCGGCGTATTTGTGTCTGTCTGGCTCGGTCGCAGACGAACCGTCCTCTGGATTTTGCCCGACTGTCGCGTATCCGCATCGCATGTCCTGCCTCCAGTTGTTCTGTTTGTGAAAACTGTGCGAGCCTCTGTGCGCCTCGGCCCTTTTGAAAAGCCTCGGTAAATCTGTCTGGAGTGACAGATGAAGCGTGACGATGGAGGGGCAGCACCTCGGGGGCGAACTTGCATTATTGATGAGCAATAAATCAAGTGTGAACCGAGTTGTTCTTAGCAGTTTCCTCACCAGCTGATTGATGTATCCAAGTTAGCAAAAGAAAAAGTGTTTTTGTGTTGTTGTTTTGCAAAAATAAATTCATGGCTGGTTGTGCGACATCATAGCTATTAAGCTAGAAGAGATTTTAAGACATGTCCAAGTGCTGCTGGTTATACAGTACTAAAGCATTCGTACAGTCATACTCCTAGAACCTATTTAAGTTTTTTCTCATATTACGAGAACAAACTAGTGTATTTTATTGGATTTTATATTGTGTTTAGAAAAACACAAAGGTCTGTGTGCTTGTGAACGGAAAAGCAAATGATACACCGTGTTGTGTTTTTTCAAATAATGTTTTCTGCTTCTTACGAATAAAAAGTTTAAAAAATGAAATGTGCAAACAGTATTCATTCCCTCCTGTGACAAAGTGTCTGCACGCCCTTCATAAGTCTTAAATTTATGTATCTTAAAATAAGGTATTAAGATGTCTTACATTCAGGACATACAGGACTTGCGTTTTGTCGTAGCAGGACTATTTAATCTAGCATATTCTTGTATGTATTTTTTAAAAAAAAAATCTGTTTTGAACTTTTCTGTCAGGCAAATGTTTGACGTCTTCATTGTGTTTTATGACTCTAGGCTAGCAGTAACAAGCTAATGGTATATTAGCAGCTACATTACCAGTTAGTAGCTGATAAAGCACCCTTTGTTAGTTGGCTAGATAGTTAGGAAAAAGCTGTGTTATCAGCTAGTTACCAGTAATGCTAGCTGTTTTTAGCGTGTGTGAGTGCAAATTTATTGCCCGTTGCCTGGGCGACATTCAGTTTTGCCACTATCTGCCTTCCAACCCATACGCGCTTAGGTGCATTCTGTATATATATATATATATATATATATATATATATATATATATATATAAAACCTTTTAAGTTAGGCTCTATAGGGGTTTAGGCTGTAGAGAGCACAAAGTTGTTGCTAAGAGCCACAACAGGCCCACAGGTTTTCTATTGCTTGATAGTACTACAACAGGATCCCCAACCATATTTATAGATTTTGTTGGTCTTGTATTTCATTCAAGGTGGCATTATTAAGGTCTAACAGAGTTTTAAATTTGACTTGCAGTTTCCAGGTTTTTCAGATTTAGATTCAAACTTTTCACCCACTTTTTTTGGCAAAACAGTGCAACTTTAGTCAGGTTGAATGGAGAGCGTCTATAAACGTCCATTTTCAAGTTTTGTCTCCAGTTTTCAATTAGGTTTAGGTCTTTGACTAGGCCATTCTAGAATATCAAGCTGTAAGTTAGACCCTTCCATGTTAGACCTGGCTGTATTTTTGAGATTGTTGTGATGCTGGGAAGTGAACATCCATCCCAGTCTCCAAGTCTTTTGCAGCCACTGATAGCTTTAGCTTCAATCATCTGCCTGTCAATTCAAATTTGCCTATGAAAAGTTTTCCATGTATTTGTACTCAGCCCTCGTTACTCTGATGCCCCTAAATAAAATCCGGTAAATTCAATTTCATTCAAATGTCACCCAGTGGGTGAATGGAGTATATCTCACCCATTGTGAATGCAACTTGTTCTGCAAAGCAGCACATGTTTATTCATTCAGACTTTGGGGTTCTGCGCAGGGCGCAGCCAAAGGTGAAATGGGCTTTCCATAAGCCACAGTAGCTGATTTATCTATGCAGCTTTAAATACTTTGTCTACATATAATCTTGTGCTTTTTTTGTTTGTTTGTTTGTTTTTTGTCTCGTCGTAATAGCATTAAGTTTGCATGTCCCAGTGCAAGGTACATTTAGTTCCCGCTTAGCGTCTTGTCTGCTGCGAATGCCGAAGCCGCTTCCTGCATTGCAGATTCGTTTCTAATTGCGTGGACTTCCAGGTGGCGGCAGCGGGTGGCTGGGTGGGCGAGGGAGGGAGGGAGGCTGTGTGTATCTCTCCGAGGAAGACTATGTGGAGTTGTGTCGTGCTTCGTGTCAACCGGAGGCACTGTCACATCTCTGCGAGGGCCACCAGACGCACAGTTGACTCTTACTATTGACCCTGTCTGCCCTGTGGGATCAGCCCGGCTCTGTTTGTGTACACATCCTGCATGGCACGCCAGGCTCCATGTTGTGTGTCTGCGCTGTGTGCGTGTGTGTGTGCGTGCGTGTGTGTGCGTGATCATTGCGTGATGCACATTCATAGCAGTCACAGTTGTGGGCCATTGACCCTTCCTGTGCCAAATGAACCTAAATCATTTTGTTTTTTGTCTCATTAGGACCCATCGAATTTGAGGAATGCAACACGGCCATCGCAACAGAAGGTAGAGCTCCACCTGAGCGTTTAAAGTGAAGTATAGGAAGTTAAAAATGGGCTTGAAATGCTTTGTTTTGCTTTTAAGGTGCCAAACCCAGAAAGAGGAAAACGTTTGGCATTCCCGGCCGCAGGAAAGACAAGGACACGGACTCGACGTGAGTTTGGGCTTCAGTTCCCAGCACAGTTTGACCGGTTTTATTCTTTCTCTCTCTCTCTTTTTTTTTCATGTCAATGTTGCCTTTTTGTCTTTCAGTGAGTCGACAGAAGTCGAAACTGCTGTGAGTATAAAGTTTATTAAAACAGACATTAGCTGCACGCTTGATCCCTTGGATCTGTTTCATGTCGGCGCGGTCGGTTATTTTGACGTCAGACTGCAGGAGGCGGAGCAGACTATCGTCCTTTTTCTCCTGCCATGTGTTACTCCGCACTTCCCAGCCTCTCTGCCCCTCCCTCCCCGTTGCTTCCCTCCTGTTTGTTTTGCACATTTGCTCATTCATTCATCCATTTCTCTCTGTTTGTGCACGCAGAACACTGCCAATGGTGCTCCCCCAGGATATTACGGCTCCATAGACATCCAGAACGCTGTAAGCAAGCTAACGACCCCACACCTGCCGACTCTGTTCCGCAGCAGCAGCGTAAATCTATACGCCGATGGCGTTTTCAAGTACATTTCCAAAAATAGAAAACAACAACAAAATCATATCCTTGGGAATACAAAACATAAGGTTTATAGACGCCATTTAGAGATGCTTCATATGAAAGTGATAAAAAATTCTATTCTTGAGATTTTGATTCTTATTTTATTTTTTTTGTTGCTCCAGTTATGCTATCCGTGGACGAATCCAGAACTACTCCTTCAGAAGTTTTAAATGGTCATATAAATACTCTTCTGTGTTACGTCATTCAATATTTTTTGATGTGTGTACATTTTTACTTACTTATTTGCAACTGTAGGTTATTTATAGAAAGATAAGGTTTCACATTATCTCAGCAATTCTGAAGAAATCATGATCGAGGGCTTGAAAAATGATTCCACATTTGGAGACTTTGAAGAGGAAAAGCATATTGCTCAAAATTCTGATTAAAAAAAGTGAATGATAATTTTAATAAAAACATTAGGTAAAATGTTAAATTGAAGACATTGTGTAAATAATTCTAACTATTCCATCTGCACAAGAATTTTCAGCGTGCATCACTTTATCAATTTCTGGCATTATTCTGGCGACAGTATATAAAGTTACAACTTTAATAAGGTTTTGAAAGATTTTGACATTTTTATTCGTAGGGACTAATTAGAGAAAAAATGTAAAAGGTTATATAGGCAATATTTTACATGAGCAACACATCTAATTATAAAGAACTCTTATTTTGAAATTCAAAGAAAATGTGTAGGGCTATATGTTTTATCCTTTACTTACAAAAATTGGCTGCATCATGCAAAAAGTTTTATAGACACATCCCAACTTTTCTACTTTAGTTTGTCACAAGAATATTCCAGACCTTTCAGGCTGCATCATTGTACAGAAATAAAGCTTTAGTATATAATAATAATTATTTAAAAACTTTTTTGTTTAGCTAAAGTTTCTAAATAATTATTCTCAATAACTATTATCTGAAGATTACGTTGCTATGACTGCTTTATGAAGTCAAATTGTCAAAAATGCTAAAAATAGTTTTAAAAGTTTGTTAAAATTTTGCACCAGCAGAAGAGTAGAAATAAGTTTTTGTTTTCAACTTTCAAGCTACATTTTTGAGTGTAGAGTTTTTGTAGTGAAGCAAAACCAAAATGTAAAAGTTTTAGGACATCATAACAGCTCAGAAAATATTTGTTAATTATTTTTTTTCCTTTGCATTTTAAGTTTCCGAGATATTTAAAAAGTCCTCACTTTGGAAGAGTTTGTTGGTTCTTTGTTTAGTGCATAAATAGAAAGTTTTTCAATTAAGAATATTTGCTTTAAAGCACTTAGCAAAAAGCAAAATAAATTTTCTGATTATTTATCCAGTACATTATGATCTCTCCAGGCATTCAACACTTATTATTTGATTATATAAAGTGAGTTGTTTTTTATTTATTTATTTGAAGCATTTGGTTCTTATTTTTTTATTAATTTTTAATTATTTTTTTTATAGAATGTGCCTCAAGTCGACGCCGAGGGATTCTGCATCAGACCAGAAGTGAACGAAAACCATATCCTTTATTTCCCCCCCTACACTTCACTCTGGCGTGTTTGTTTGGTGTTTTTTTTTTCATTTTCTTTAACTCGTCTCCTCACATCCCAAAGACAACTCCTTCTACTCGTCCAGCGACTCCGAGGACGAAGACGAGCCCAGGAAGTTCCACGTGCAGATCAAGCCCGTCCAGCCCAACAACGGCACGCATCAGAACCGGGCCAACATCGACGAGCTCAAAGCCTCCATCGGAAACATCATCCTGTCGCCCTCCGCCTCGGTACCGGTAACATTTCGCACGAGCTCTGTCTGCACACCGACCTGTTGATCCCGCTGCTGCAGCAGAAGTTCACTCTGCCTGTGTGACACTAGAGGGCAACAGGGGAACACCTAAAGTCAGACCCAGAGCATGGGAACAGACTGAAGTGCTCAGTTTGTCTAATGCATTTTGTTTAGATTAGTAATATGCCATATGTAAGTTTGTCAACATGCCGCACCATCTTCCAGTTTACTAAATCTCCTGTCCACTCTTGGTCCGTGTTTTGTTTTTACTATGGATGTGGTTTAGCGTGAATCGACTTTGTTTTTATTTTCTCTTACTCCTACGGACTCGGGTTCCGTTTCACTGCTGATGTCGGCGCCCCTCGACCTCACGCTCGCAACGCTTCGCTCGGATCTGCTCTCACGCCCGTGGCAGCCCCTCGTCCAGCTCCTCGTCCACTCTCCCTTCACTCGGCCTCTGTACGACTCTCTAACAAAAGTAGCTGCAGTCGTTAAAGTTTAAAGCCACTACCGCTTGTGTGCAAACACCACATCCTATGTGTTGGTTTGCCTGCGTGTGGGGGTGTGTGTGTGTGTGTGTGTGAGTTGTTGTTGTTGTAGAGCAGGCAAGTCTCGTGAAGGAGCCCTGGTGTGTTTTACTAGCCGTGCTCACCGACTGATCCCTAAATGAAAGTTATGGCATCTTCATCTGCTCTTCAGCCTCTCTTTCCCTCCTGGCTGTTTGAAGTTTCTTCAGCGTCTCTTTGTTTGCTTTCTGTCGACACCCACTTAGTTTCAACAGGACTCTGCTGCGGTTTTGTGAAAACGTAACGGGGATCAGTTCTTTAATTTCTCCTAGAGATGCCGAGACCATTCCGGGTTTTTTTTTTTTTTTTTGGAGGCTTGAGCTTATGATTCTTTTTGGGGTTTTTTTTTATCAAAGAGCTATAAGTTTTACAAAAAAATAAATAAATGCAGCATGTTATTTGGGAGTTTAAAAAAAAAAAAAGTCTAGGAGACTGTGCATCAAAGTCTGTGTTCCAAACATTCATTAATTTTTTATTAAATTTAAATAAAGTGAATCAGAGTCGGTTGATGCGTTTAAAGACCAAAAATGGTGGGAATTCCGGGTTTTCCAGAATTTAATGAGCCTGAAATAATTCTTCTGGTAGAACGACCACCCGCTATACTAATAAAAGTGCAAAGTAAAAAAAAAAGAAAATAATGAAAATAGTAAATGGTTAAAATAATGTTTCAACAGATGCTGGAAGTTGATATATATATATATATATATATATATATATATAGATATATATGAACTTAGGAAAAGGAAAATATATCTGATTTACGAATCAATATTTGACCCACAGAGAAATCTGTGGGTCAGGAGAAAATTGATCCAATTTTCTTTCTTCTTTTCTTTCTTTCCTTTTATTTGTATTTTTTTGCCTCAGGGTTATAATGCAGAAGTCACAGAAATGTGCTGTAGTTTGTTTCATAGATAATCAGTTTTGAACCCAACAGAATAAAATTCATCTGTGCATATGTTTCTAACCATATCACAAGTTATATAAAAAAAAAAAAACGTTAATGTGTTCACATGCTGAAAATGGTGGGATTTTTTTTTTTTTTTTACACATTAAATGACTAGTAAAATTAAAACGAATTGATTTTAGTATTTGAAAGGCACATCACCGATCGGTGCAGATGCGTAGTTTATTTAAAACTGGGACGACATGCCAAAACAAACATTTAGCTTCAGCTAGTTTCCATCTGTAGTTCCTGATCAGGTGAGTTCATAAAAATCAAGGCAAAATGATTCATACCCAAACATCCGAGGGAGTATTGTGGCATGTGTAGTTTTCACAAATATTTTCCCTTTACAGAAGAAATTGGTGTGAAAAGTAAGTTTCTGTGTAGAGAAACATATATATTTTCCAACCCTTCTAATTTAATTTCTTTTAAATCAACATTACTTTCGGTCATTAAAAAAAAAAAAAAAAAAAAAGAAACAATACTTTGGAGCGCCGTGTCGTACTCGCCATCCTTTCTTCCTGTTCCCATTTATTTCTGCTCGCTCTTTCCTGTTTCGGAACCACAGAGACATTTTGAATTAAAGTTCAAACTTTCATCCAAGGTGGCGCAGCGTAGTTTCATCTGGAGTGAATTATTGGGCGCTGTTCTCAATTTTTTTTTTGTTGTTTTCTTTCAATTTTTTTCTTTTCCTCCCCTCTCGCTGCTCATTTTTCTGTCTTTTTCATTTCTTCTCCCGTTTGCTTCTCCCTCCGTGGCGTTCCCTTTATTGAAACAGCAATGGAAGTCGTGTGAGCGAGCGAGCGAGCGAGCATGAGTGTGTGTGTGTGTGTGTGTGTGTGGCCAGCAAGAGCTGTAATTGAACCCATTTGCCGCTTAGCGCCTGTGGGACTAAGCCCCGGCCTCGCAGCTCGACGGTGGTTAAACGTTTTGCTGTGTTCCTTAAACCCATTTTGTTTCTTTTTCTCCCCTCCGCCCCCTGACAGCTCCTCTAACCTTTCTTCTTCTAAGAAATGGCTTTTTTATTGAAACTGAAGTTGCTCTCGGTTCGGTCAGCCGGCCCCCCCACCCCCGAGATCATACCTTGCGTATCTTGTGTTTCGCAGCAGGACGTGGCAGATTTATATCCCAGGGAGAGAAAAAAAAAAAAAGGCTCTGGGAAGGAAGTTGGTGAAGTGTCGGGGCCACGCTCTCCGTCGTCCCCGACTGATCGTTGTCTCGGCTTAAATACACTGTTTTCAGCTGCCGAATTCTTCACCCTAGGTTTAGTGTCTGGTATGCGTGAGTCCGGAGCGGTCCCGTGATTTACCGTCTTTAACACTCAAGTGGAAACTTCCCGCTGCCGCTGGGGGACAACTCACGCAATTATTTTCACGACCTTAGACATATTCTATGCGCATTTTCAGCCTGATATATCATGTTGAGACTTCATGAATACTTTAAGGATATAACATTTGGAGTAAAAGATGTTTCAGGTTCAACAAGCGGCTTCCTGAGAGACGATCTACGACCATTACAGTATACTTGAGTGTTGGTTCCAGCTTCTTCAAATTAAATGAAATTGGTGCCAAACGTTTGTGCAGCAAAGATTTTTGGTTTGTGCCGCTATCGTTTCAGAGGTATTAGTAAATGTTTCCAGAGGTCATCAGAGGTCAACCAGCCACCTCACATCTACAAAATCAAGCAAATTTGGTGTCAAGCAAGCGTGCTAGAAATAAATAATTTCCATCCGTTTTGTTTGATCTTTTTTAATGTGTGTGTGTGTGTGTGTGTGGGAGGGCAGATTGACCTCTGGTGACCTCTGGAAACATTTGTTTTTCTTTTTTAATCTTAAAAATTACAATGAGACAAACAAAACTTTTTGCTGCACAAAGGGAGCGCAGTTGATTGACGCCATATTTTGTTGTAATTTTGTAAATGTGGGCTGGGTGGTTGACCTCCGACGACCTCTGGAAACATTCAGTGCTGTCTTTAAAACGATGGCGGCACAACGGAAAATTGGTGCTGCGCAAACGTTGGACGCCAATTTCACTTAATTCGAAGATGATCACTTCTCCCCTATACGTCTATTTGAAGCTTTATATTGGTTTGGAAAAGTATTCATACCCCGTGAACGTTTGCACATTTTGTCTTGTTATAGCCACAAAAGCTTCTTGTGTATTTTACAAAGAATTTCTTTGAGTTACAGCAACGCAACTGGGAAGTGAAGAGGACAGAGTTGTCCAGTTTTTGGGGATGATGGGGCAAATTCAAGTGAACTTCATTACAGACTTCAGACTGCAATGGGAATACGACCACAAACATTCAAACACAGCTACAGTGGACTGGTTGAGAGCCTTGTGTTAGAACGTCCCAGTTAAAGTCCAGACGTAAACAGTGAGCATAGACAGGGGTTAATCCATTCTGAGTGAGCTTGAGGAGTTTCTTTAAGGAAATTGGGGAAACATTTCAGCCTCTATGGATGTGTAAAGCTGCTAGAAACACCAAAAAAAAGACTCAAATTTAAATCAAAGTGTTATGAATACATTTTCCAAGCCACTCTTATTGTTTTCTACTTCTTTTTTCTTTTTTTAATAAATGTTCACTTTTTTTATTGTGTTTTTTCCAGGGACAAATGCGGAGGAACCAGTCCAGTAAGTAGTTTTTCTTTCCCTCTAACCTTTTTATGTCTTTGTGTTTCTGGATTGAGAGGAACGACTCTGGCTGCATTTTCGTTGGCTCCGGTTGTTCCTTAAGAAGTTTTCTGTAGAACAAAATTAATAATAAGAACCTCCAGATATCAAGCCAACACCAACATATTCCAAGAAAAAGTAAATAACCACCCTTTTTTTTTTTCTATAAATGTCATGCATGAGGGATGTTTCTCCCCCTACAGGTACAAATAAGACTAACTGTTTAATCAGCTGGATGTTTTGACAAGTCAGAAATTATCTTTCGCCTTCAGTATTTTACCTTCTGGTCAGTTTTTAAAAAATGTGGGAATAAAAGCGCAAGAAACATCTGCAGCACAGAGCCATGCAGCAGAAATGATACGTGAAGCAAACTACCTCGAGTCATTGTTTATAGATATATATATATTATTTTTATTTTTTTCTGTTTTCGCTCAAATGCAAACTCAAACCTTCCCCGTTACTCATGACTAATCTCCAAAAGTTCTGCGATGGACCTTGTTTAATCTAGACGAGGGACTTTTGGAGCAGCAGGTTTAGACTAAATCTTTCCAGACCGTGTTTCCGGTGTGTGACGCGCAGGCCGTGTGTGCGCACGATTAAAAAGGATTAGCAACGTCAGATGCACCTAAATATTTGGAATACGGGAAGAATACAAGAACAAAAACAAAACATAAAAAAAAAAAAAAAAAAACAAAAGTGGAACGGCACAACAGGACAAGGTAACAGGATTGTTTTTGTTTGACCCGTTAAATCCTCGACATCTGCTCTGCAAAGCTCTGTGTGACGAGTTCAAAGCTTGACCCGAATGCCAACCAGACAAAAATAATAAATAAAAATATTAGAACAGGTTGGATTATTGACTTTGGTAAACATATGCATAATGTCTATATATTTAGAGATCAGAGTGATTGATAGATTTTGTGTTTAATGTGTTTAAATAAGATTTACAGCTATTAAAACTGTTTTTGCGTGTGTGTGTGTGTGTGTGTTTAGCTCCTAGGCTCAAGTTATATTTTTATTATTTTTCTGCAATTTCAAAAATAAAACGAAATGGTTAAAATTGGTGAATTTGCACAAGGCGGTTGCATTCAAAGATGTATACTCTACATACGCTCAGGGTTTACTGGAGTATCTACCTTAAGATCTAAGGCTAAGGGTGAGTATGTTTTAACTACAGTCACTGGCCAGCGCCTCCACCTCTCCTCCCTACTCCACCCTAAATATCAACCCTCATCTCTATCTCCTTAAGGGAGCCTTTCACACTGCTTCTGCAGCCAGCCAACCTCCCTGTAGCTGCTAACATCACTGATATTTATGTTTTTTTTTATCCCTCACTGCAAACTTTTAGTGTCCTATTTTGACAAGTTTACTCACCTGAATGGCTTTAATTTTGGGTTCTCTTCTACCTCTGGCGTTTATTGGTACAGTTCCGGTCAGAAGTATGCATCCACTCGTCACGGATAATACTTGTCATATAATAATAATCATTTCCAGGTTGGAACGATTGCACAACAAACAGCTTTTAATCTGCTGTGGGTTCACGTGCATCTCTTTTTACATTTGCATAAATCCCACATTCCTCGCGCGGCCGTCGACAAACTCAAGCCTTAACGGTCGTGTAATCGTTCCATCCTGAAAATAAAAACGATTCGAATATTAAAAATGACGAGTGTGTGCAAACCCCTGCTGTTCAGGTTACTAGATGGAGCTTTGAGAGAAGTTGTAGCGCTCTGGAAAAGCGGTTCCAAATTAACCAAACGCCACTTTCTGCATTGATTTCCACTTGCCAAATCCAACCCAAACCCACGTTTCAAACCTGCTCCCTCTGTATTAAAACCTCAGTAGAACTCGGCAGATTAACACTTTTGCAGTACTTTGGTGCTATAGAGTTTTAATTTGTGAGGCAGAAGTCATTTATTTCAAACGGTACCAGTCGGAGGTTTGGAAACACCTGGATGTTTCGTAACTAGCTGCGATCCGACCTTTGACTTGTACAGCGTTTCTCTAACTCTCAGCCATAGGTGGTGGCTTTCTCTCATGTTTATGTTTCTGGTTGAAGGTGAGACGAATGAAAATTGTTCTTCTTTTCTCTTTAAAAATCATAAAATTATAAAAAAGTTATTCATTTCCTCGCAAATTAAAAGATTTCTGCTTGTGCTTGTCTCCCCCCGCAGATGACGAACTAGCAAAACCCAGAGGGTCAACGCCATTCGAGTGAGTCGGAACATGACGGATTCCTTTTCGTTTTGTGTTTAGAACCAGAGTGACATTGTTTGCACGGTGCTTTCTGACTCACTAAGCGTTGAGTTCTTCGTACATCGACGTGATTTGGCCGTGTTTCTGTTTGTCTCGGCTCTGGCAGGCTGAGCAACAACGACCTTCTGTCTCTGGATCCGCTGAACTCTGCTGCAGGAGTCGGGTCCTCCTCCTCTGTGTCGTCCACAGCAGGTTAGCCGCAAAAAAAAAAAAACAACTAAAAAAACAAACCTCAAAACGTCCTGTACCTCGAGAGTTTTATTTTCCAGCAGAAAATGATCTTTAACAGACTATCACACTCAGTATCACTCACAAAGTTGAAATCAGAAAGCAAAATAAATCATTGCTGCAGCCAAATTCCAAGACAGAAGAATTGTGGTCTGAAGAAAAGAAAATGTAACTTTCTCCATTTTCTTTCATTTTTACACTCCGACCATCAACCTTTTTTCAAATTTCCCCATCCACGGCTTGAATAGCAGGGCACTACTTTACTTTTCCTATGTCTTCTAATAATAAACATCCACACTTTGTATGAATGTTATTACTTACTGAACATGTTTCTCATGCTTTTCATGCCCCACACTGGCGTTTAAACAGAGTGGCATTAGCAGTGACCCGTTACCCAGGTTAAGCATAATCCACAGTTAATTGGCACCTCGTCGGGGTCAGAGGGTGGGATATAAAGCCCACAGGCGCATATGTTGTCAAACAAAGTCTCATTACTGTCAAAGGTCTCGGCTTTAAAGTCAAAAAAGCATCAAACAGTGCTTCGATTTGGATTCCTGACCAGAAGTAAGTGTCTCGGTCTACAGAGAGGCTGTGTTAATATCGTAGAACACACACGGGCTCCTGAAGTGTAAGATGACTGAATTATTTATTTTTTTTTCTTTTAATTTAAGTGTATTTGTACAATAATGTTGCAATATAGGTTTATATTGTACATTGCCTTGATTGTTTTCTCAATTATTCCTTCTTTTTTTTTTTTTTGGCGTTGACGTTTGTTTTCATGTCCCTCTCACCTGTTCTTGTCAGACCTCGCTTCTGTCTTCTTTCCAATCCCTTCATCTCCATCTTTTCTGATGAATGACTCTGAGGTCTTTCTGCCAGAGGCAGCAGGTAAAATGTGTGTGCCTCTCTGTCTTGAAGAGGAATATTAACCTGAACGTGAGCCATTCATCAACAAATCACTTCCATGTTTATGTTTTATCTTAAAGTTTGGTTTTCTTTAGTTCCCTTTTCTAATACGGAAGTGCTCTTTTCTTCAAATCATTGACAAAATTATATTCTGCCCTTTTCACATTATTAATAACAAAATAACATGTTTGTTTTACTTTTGGACAGTCTTTCAGTAAGCCTGTGGCTCCGGGTTCATAGAGATTGCATTACGCCTTTGAAAAATAAAACTTACATATAATAGTTGCTGGAACTGAAGATAATAGGGTGGGTATTTCAATATTGTGAGTCAATAAACTCCCACTGAATTTATTAGAATTTGTGAAGTAAAGGTACGTTATCACGTCTCGACTTTTTTTCCTTTAGAAACACTGGCAGCGTGTAAGGCTGACGATAGTTAGTTAGATAAGCTCTGGGTTCAGTTAGCAAGCTAGCAGTCTGCGTTTTGTAGGTTGGGTTAGCAAGCTAGCAGTCTACGTTTTGTAGGTTTAGTTAGCAAGCTAGCAGTCTACGTTTTGTAGGTTGGGTTAGCAAGCTAGCAGTCTACGTTTTGTAGGTTTGGTAAGCAAGCTAGCAGTCTACGTTTTGTAGGTTTAGTTAGCAAGCTAGCAGTCTACGTTTTGTAGGTTGGGTTAGCAAGCTAGCAGTCTACGTTTTGTAGGTTTAGTTAGCAAGCTAGCAGTCTACGTTTTGTAGGTTGGGTTAGCAAGCTAGCAGTCTACGTTTTGTAGGTTTAGTTAGCAAGCTAGCAGTCTACGTTTTGTAGGTTGGGTTAGCAAGCTAGCAGTCTACGTTTTGTAGGTTTAGTTAGCAAGCTAGCAGTCTACGTTTTGTAGGTTGGGTTAGCAAGCTAGCAGTCTATGTTTTGTAGGTTGGGTTAGCAAGCTAGCAGTCTACGTTTTGTAGGTTGGGTTAGCAAGATAGCAGTCTACGTTTTGTAGGTTGGGTTAGCAAGCTAGCAGTCTACGTTTTGTAGGTTTGGTAAGCAAGCTAGCAGTCTGCGTTTTGAAGGTTTGGTTAGCAAGCTAGCAGTCTACGTTTTGTAGGTTGGGTTAGCAAGATAGCAGTCTACGTTTTGTAGGTTTGGTTAGCAAGCTAGCAGTCTGCGTTTTGTAGGTTTGGTTAGCAAGCTAGCAGTCTGCGTTTTGTAGGTTTGGTAAGCAAGCTAGCAGTCTGCGTTTTGTAGGTTTGGTAAGCAAGCTAGCAGTCTGTGTTTTGAAGGTTGGGTAAGCAAGCTAGCAGTCTGCGTTTTAAAACACCTGCGAGTCTAGCCTTCTAGCTTAGTAAGTATACTTTTTAAATAAAAATAATAATATGAAGCAGTCTTTTAGTGTCCGCTCCCTGACTCTCCACACAGTAGACTTTCTGTCATGTCAGAATATCTGTTCGTGCATCGAAACAGGTAATGGAGGGGCGAGGGCAAGTCTGCTTAAGAATGAACACATCCACATCACCTTCCTTTGCATCTGAAAAGGTAGCATACACATTTCAATCTCAAATTGTCCTGGCAGCCATGGATTTAAAAAAAAAATTATTTTAGATATGTCCAAAAGAAATTATTAGCAGGGAGTCTTGCAATTGAGATGCAACATGTATGGCACATTTGTGCCACTGCTTTGGAACTAATGCATGTGTTACTCAAATGTTACAACGATGAGCTGGAAGGATCCTAATCGGTGTTCGGGTAAACTTAGCATACATTCTGGCTGCGCTGATTAAGACTCACTCACCTCAGGATGCCGAATGCTTGACTTATCACTTATACCTGCTTTCTGAGTAATTCAGCTAATAAATACCCGACCAATTGGGGGGCACTCAGATTTTCTTTGTGTTTAACTTTCCTCAGGTGATTTTCAAACCTGTAGAAGAAAAAATTAAATGGGAGACTTAACATTAAAAGTATAATTTTATGTTCACAGAAAATAGTGATGCAGTGCAGTATGAACACAAAACTGATTTATGCTAACCCTGGATACGGTTTTGCTCTCAAAGATTTTTTTCCCTTTATGATCCACCTGATTGACATTGTAACATCTAATATGAACTTTTTAACCTAAACCTAGGTTTGATACTCTAATTAATGGATAACAAACTCCTTACGTTTCACGTAACACTGAAACTCCAAATTCAGGATTTTAATAGAGTACAGTTATTAACTGTGTTGTGATGCTTTTAAAATGCACTGCAGGTGTAAAGTCTGTCAAATATATTCATTTTCTCTACTTTGCTTTTCTTTATTTTTTTTACCTTTAACACCTCTTTCGATCACATATCTCCCTTCAGTCGACACTGTGAGCCGCTTTACCCCAGTGGCAGAGCGACAGCAGTCCAAAGATGTCTCCTCTTTCTCCTCATCCACCACCTCTCCCTGGGATTCCCCCGAAAACACTTCCCAAGGGCTGAGGCCTGCGCCGGTGAGGGCCCAGAGTGCCCCCATCACCCAGCCCACCGAGCCAATCGACCCCGTCAAAAGCCCGACTGCCGCCAGCCCCCCAAAGACCCCGAAGTCCATTGACAGCTTCTCCTCTGTGTCCTGGTCTCAGAGCCAGTGGATTGCTTTCGGGGATAGGTCCGCTCCGCCTTGCCGTCACGGCTCAGGCTCTTCCGTAGCAGAGGTCCAGAAGGCTCCGGCTGGCGGCTTCGGCAGGGCGAGCCGCTTCCTGTCGGACGAGTCTGCAGATGCTTTCTGCAAAGCAGCAGCTACGGCGGTCAGAGAGGACAGTAGCGTCTGTTTCGCTGACGTCTTCTCTGATAGGACAGTAGCAGCAGCCGCAGCATGCAAAGTATTTCATGGTAACAGTTACGTTGCTGTACAAGACACGCCGTGTGCCTGAGGGTTTGGAGTTGATTTTGCCTGAAAATTGACAGTAACGTCTTTGGTTTTCCATTTATTTTGTGTTGCTTTGGTTGTTTTTGCTGATGCTTTTGTGTTCCGTCTGCCTGAGATGCAAGATTTATTTATTTTTATTTTTTTTGTGGTCCAATTGATTTCGGAATGTGTTCTCTCCATTTTATTTTATTACTAAATATTTTGTCGTTGGAACAAGACGTGATGCATGAGCGTTCTGCACTCAACTGAACACACGCACGTTTGTACCTAGCCATACATTCTTAATTCTCTAACCAAAGTGTGTGTTTTTTTTCTAGTGCCAGTACCAAACCGACCTACGACCCCTCTGGCGGCTGGAGCCCTCGTCCCACCACCTCGTCCTTCGTCCAGACCCAAACTCCCCACCGGAAAACTCACGGGAATCAATGAAATTGTGCGTAATCCTTCCACTGCTTATATATTTCCACGTGAATTTTCCGTGCGCCTCCTCTGGTGTAGTGGCCAATAGAGCAAAAGATTTTCCAGATTCTTCAATGGCGTGACTTTACAAGCGACACGTTTTCAAGTTTGAGCCAACTCACTAATGCCCGTTTTGGCAAGCACCGCTGCCTATTTTCAGCTCAGTTTTTGTTTTGGGTATATTTGTCAAATCCCAGCTGAAAAGGCTTATTGAGACCCTGGGCCGCCTTCCATGTAAACTGTCAACAGATTTCCGCTAAGTCCGTCAGGGACTGTAAGGAGAACGGAGTAAAAAACTTTAGTTTGTGGGGTTTTTTTTAAAGATTTTTGAGCTTGACAGCACTTAGATTAAAAACATATTCTCTACTTTGGGCTGAATGTATGATACCTCCTCCCCCGTGCTTTACAGTTGAAGTTCCATGTTGTTCTGAACATCATCCCTCAACTTCCTCTTAACCTGTTGAGTTGTTAATTTTTTTTCTGTTGTTGTTCCGAGTGTTTTACTGTGGGTTTGCTCTAAAATTGTCAAACCTCAATCTGATCCGTGTTTCTGATTCACTTTTCTCTGCTGCACTTTGGAAGGTGTGACAAAGAAAAAAACTCTTCTTTCGCTTTTATTTCAACATTTTTCAACAACTTCCTTTTTGTTTAAGCGTATAACTAACATGGTACTCAAAAAGTTACGTTTTTCGTTTTCGGTTGTTTTATTTCTTGAGTGTTGATACTAAAAATGCCTTTAATTCCCCCTAAAATATCGAAGGAGAGTTTAATGCCTTTTTACGATCTGGAAGTTGTCTTCACTTCAAGTATTTACATGGAGTTTGCCGTCAGCCGTTCAGCAACACTTGTTTTGTTTTCTTTTCTTTAAGATTTCAATCACTTTTTGTATTCCTTTAGGTCCGGCCTTTCAGCCCACCCAAAGCATCCAACGCCAGCCCCCCTCCGACGGCACCGCTCGCCCGGGCCGAGAGTTCTTCCTCGCTGTCTTCGAACGCCTCGCTCAGTGCCGGGAACACTCCCACCGTCGGTAGGATCGTTTCCCTGTACTGCTCACTTTTTAGAAAATCTCCCTATTCTGCGTTTATTTCTCCCTTCTCTCCCTCAATCCCTCCTCCGACCTTTTAGAAAGGTTTGCTCCGTAACTTGCTGTTCTCCGTACTGCTTTCCTTCCTTTTTTTTTCTTTTCTTTCCTCCGCTCCTCTTCTTGCAGGATCTGAACACACTTTTGCTCCTCCCCTCTCCTGCTCAGGGTCTGACCTCAACAACTTTTCTCCTCATGTGCTTCTAAACCAAAGTGAGTCTGGCTTTTCGAACACGATCCCTTCAAAAGATGCATCTTTTTTCTTCCCCCCTCCTCTGTGTTTTCACTGTCAGTGTTTGTTCTCTGGGTACATTTCAGTGATGGCGTCTTATGCAAATGTGCAAAAGTCTTGAGCCAACCCTCGTCTCTTTACGTGCTGCTTCTCATAGGGTCATAAATGGACCTGAGGAGAATCTATTTTGGGTTTTCTAAAGGACTTTGAGGTTTTTCTTAAGGATTAATTGGGGATTTCCCCTGGTAAAGTTGTATTAAAATCCTGAATGCATTTTTATTGCAGTAGTGTAATCTCACCCGGGGAAATTTAGAAAAAATATTGTGTTTTATTTAAGTACATTAAGTCAGTGGGAAATCCCCTTTGAAAATCACTGGTAGCATAATTTGTACATCACAACTCACTGTGACAAAAAAATGACGTCTTGTTGACGTCCTTAGCAACCATTAGACACTATCTAGTGTACATGTGAGGAAAAGAACTTCCCTGTACAACCATCACAAACATAAATAAGAAGGATATTCTAAACATGGCTGGAACTTTAACAAATCTGTGCTTCCTTGTCTAAAAGTTATAAAATAATACTCTGTTCTTCCTGATGGGTCAAAATGTACGATACTATCAACAGCACGAGAACCAATTATCTAATCATTTCATTAGGAATATTAATTTCCTACAGAAATGCACGTCAATGAAAGGCTGTGATTTGAAAATGAAATCTCAGATTTTTTTTGCTCATATCAAATCCGATTTCAGATTTGAATCTATTTTTGCCCCAATCCCCTTCTTCTTTTTTTCCAAAAAATAAATGATGAATGTCAGAAAATATTTTTGAAAAACTGCTTTTTATTTCAGCCATCTTGTCTGTGAGTTGACCCGAATTTAAAGTCCAAATGAACTGAAGCTCTGAAACGCCATTATCAAAGAAGATGGCGGCCTTGGGCAGGCTGACATCACTCTGCACTGTAGAAACCCAAAGAGTGTATTGGTGGGGGGAAAAAATCCAGATTAAAAAAAAATTTAATCTTTAAAATCAGAAAATTTTATTAATCGATCAAATTCATTTATCTATTTTACAAACTATTAGAAAACTGCGTCATTCAGAAACGTAAAGAATTAAAGTAACATACCAAATATCTTTGAAATACATTATTATTCCATTTATAGTTCATTAATAGCTCTGTTGGAAGGACCTTATTGTTTGCCGATGAACAGATTCCTGTGTGTCAGACTGTAGCAGCCAAACGTAAGAGAGCAAATTGGTTTTTGCTTATGAAATATTGCTTTAAAGTACAGCTTTTGTGCTGTGTTTTCTTTCACCTGTCAGTGTTCAACAGTTGACCCAACAATAAATAAAATGTGCAATTAAAATCATATGTGAATAAGTTTGTTCACTCGATAAGTCATTAAAAAACCTGCCACGCCATCATCCCACCTACCACTTCCTGTCGTCTTCTTTGTTTTTTCCACCAGTGGTAACATCCAGTCGTTCATCGCGAAACGTGTGATGCGAAAAAAAGTGTTTATTTTGCCTGATTTTGTTATTTTTGTCAATTTGATGCAGCTAAAAAAAAAACCCCACCTAATTCTAGCGCAATACCTTTTTATCAACACTTTTGAAACTGGTGTCTTTCTATTAAGCAAATTTATTTTCACAATTCCAATTTGCGCAATAATATAGTCAATGGAAATGCATCTAGTGACTCCTAGAAAACCTGTAAATTGGCTTTAAACCACTCAAAGAGCACATTGGATGAGTGTTCATTCAAGACTTTTACTGTGTGTGTTATCTTTGCTGCTCATCTCTGTCATATCAGACGTGTTCGCTCGGGGCTCGCTGCCTCCCATTGTCACATTTTTAGAAAGTGTTCTCCCAGCGTCACATCTCCTCACGCTGCGCTCTCTGTGCCTTTGTGCGTTTCCTCTCTTCCTCTTTGCGCCTCTTAATGTGGCGTAAAGAGGACGGTGGGTTTGTAGCCAAGCTGCCCGCCTTTGAGAAGCGGTGTGAAGCGCCAGCAGGTACGGATGAAGTTCTCGTTGGAGAACGGTCTTTTTTTGTGCGTGTGTGTTTACCTGAAAGGAACTAACACCAATCTGCCTTTCAAAGGGAAATTAACCGGCAGCTAAAAATATGCGTCGCTTTGCAGTAGTTGCAGCTGCGTCTCGGCTGCTCTCTTTATTTAACACCTATAATATAATATGGTTTTTACATCGTTAAAACGGTTTATTCTATTAATTTTTAAAAACTTTTTTTGCATTTTGGTGTGCAGTGACTATGCCGAATGTCTTGAGTTAATCAAAAGCAGCTTTTTTTATTTATTTTTTACAATATCTACGTCAGTTCCTTTAATAACACTACTTATTTGCACGAGCACGGATGATCTGACGTAAAAGTGCCTCGGCGTGATCAAACCTCGCAGCCGAGGCAGCAGACTCGTAACCCTGAGCCTCTCTCTCTCTCTCTCTTTCTTTTCTCAGGGACGTCTCGCGGTCCGAGTCCTGTGACCCTGGCATCCCAAGATGCCTTGCCCATCGCCGTGGCCTTCACGGAAACAGTTAATGCTTACTTCAAAGGAGCTGATCCTGCCAAGTGAGTCTCACATGACGCTCAAAAAGGCCTGCGGAGCTGACCTGCACATGTGCATGTTGCTGTTTGCATGGGTACTTCGTTGCACGAGCTTTACAGTCCATAGTTCGTACAACGCACTTTCTTTGTCCCTGTCTGCACACCTCCGTTGTCTCTTCCCCTCCCTGTGCACATATGGAAGGCTTTGCACAAGTCTGACACCATTCTTTCAGGATGGATAACCTACATGAGGCAGATTATAGTCTGGGACTGAGCAAACATACCGTCTTTTATTGGTTAACTACTGCTAAATTGCTGCTGTGCAGAAGGCTTCTTTTTCCAGGGATTAGCAAATGGAACATTTCATAAGCAATGCAGCAAAGACACGCCGCAAGGTTGAGAGACCGCCGCGGCCCACTAGCACCACAGACACACACACTGATGGCAGACTGGGTTTACATTACACCACCGAAGCGTGCAGATGCGCAGAATATTACGCACCGACGAAATGAACCGCACGTTTTAAGTTAAAGCAAGAAACAAAACTTGCGGTTGCGTCAGAGGATTACTTGACTAAAAGTTTCATAATAAAACCGAATAAGTACAGGACATTTGATAAGTACTTCTTATTGTTTTTTGAGTGGAACTTACATAAAGGGAATGACTTTGTTTATGAACATGAAGGAGTCTTTATGAATGTTTACAACGGTTGCCATGCAGTGTCATTTGGTAAATAAAGAGACTTTTAATGCAAAGTTGCACTACAAGTTGCATTAAAAGTCGATTAAAAGTGTCGACTTTGCATTAAAAGTGCCACTATTAATCGAATAACACTTCATGACAACAGTCATAGACAATCATAAAGACTCCTTCATGTTCATGACGGATGTTATGTCATGTTTATGACAGCGTCATATCAGTCGTATGCACATCTCTTCAATTACAGTTTTAACAGAAAAATGAACCCACTGCACTGAACCCCATTGAAAACCTGGTATTTCCACAAAATATTTCTTGAGTTAAAACATGAGTATTTTTATTTCTACATGAATATGAACTTGTTTCTTTTGCATTATTTGAGGTCTGAAAGCACTGCATCTTTTTTGTTATTTTGACCATTTGTCATTTTCTGCAAATAAATACAAAAGGTTTGCTTGGAATTTCAGAGACATGTTGTCAGTAGTTCATAAAATAAAACAACAGTGCTCATTTTACTCAAACATGTACTTATAAAAAGTAAAATCAGAGAAACTGATCATTTTAAGTGGTCTCTTGATTTTTTTTTCCAGAACTGTATGTTGCACCAAATCACATATCATCTAAATACACAGTCCAATCACAGTCTAAATTCAGTTCAAACCAGAGGTGCACCGGCAGATCTCTGACCATCAACACAGAATAACCAGATCACATGAGACCCGTTGTACTTGTCACCGTCGTGGTTTGGCTCTCTGCCACGTGAGGAAGCTGTGAAAGTATAAAACCGGTGGCTGTGCTCGGCAGGTGCATCGTGAAGATCACCGGCGACATGACGCTGTCGTTCCCCATGGGCATCATCAAGGTGTTCACCACCAACCCCTCCCCGGCCGTCCTCACCTTCAAGCTGAAAAACACCAGCAGGCTGGAGCAGATCCTGCCAAACCAGCAGATCCTATACAGGTGAGGCCGCTTTTCTTTTTTTTTAAAGCTCTTCGGCACAAACCGGCTAGGATACAAGAACCCGAGCAAGCCGGTCAACTAGCTCACACAAACTGGAGTCGCCGGCCAGGCGAAAGGCGGATCTGGGCTCGGCCGTACGAGCGCGCCTCCAGAAAACACACTGCGCACCAGTGAGAGGAAATTCAATTAGTAATCCGACATGAAACTATCATTAAGCTGTCAGGGAAATATTTTCCAGCCGTTTTTCACGACCAGGTTCTCAGCTGTCCATGTCTCTTCTGAAAGACGCCCCCAAACAGCGAGGAAGCACTTCATAAAGCGGCTACGTCATTCAGCGCTTAATTCATTAAACGTGTTGAGGTATGTCTCACCTCATTAGTTGTAGGGAGATGTAATTCGGTATATTTTGCTTCCCATGTAAAAACAGAAAAAAAGTTTTGTTAACATTTGTTTTAGATTGCGTCTTCTTCTCTCTCTCTTTTTTCATTTTCCTCCCTCCTCTCTCTGCTTCCACCCAGTTATCTCAAAACCACACGGCTGGACTAATTGAATCAACTGGAATTCGTGATTTAGTAGCCGGTTGAATTTAACAGGGCCATATTTTCCGAGCTGTTGGAGCTTTAGACACAAAGCCAAGGCGAGCGACGCATAATTGAGCCTCTGATTATTCCCCGTCTGTGTCTCCCTTCTTTCTGTTTGCCTTTCATCCAGTGATCCTTCCCAAAGCGACTCCAACTCCAAGGACTTCTGGTTCAACATGCAAGCCCTGACGTCCTACCTCAGAAAAGCCTCCGAGCAGAATCCGTCGGCCTCCTACTACAACGTGGAGATCTTAAAATACCAGGTCAGTCAGCCACAATCGCCCCGAGGGCTTAATCCAGACAAAAAGACTTTGTTTAAAAAAAAGGTTTTGTGTTTTTAATCTCTGAGTCTGAGGGCGGAGTCAGAGGCAAAATCAAATTTGAGCATTAGGCTAGTGAAGTTCAAACGGCATTTTTAAAGATGAGGAACGGTGCCTGTTCTTTGTGTTGACATCTTTCACTAAATGTCACCAAAGGCCCTGCAAAGACCAAAGTAACTCCTGACAATATCCGACTGGAGCGTCGTCACATTTTCACTAAATGAAAATACGGTGACTGAACACTGGAAAAATGATCCAGTGTGTTATGTTGTTTTTAGCCGGTCCATTTGGGTCCTCGGCTCCATTAGGGTTGCCATGTTTTGCCGGTTCAAGTTTGATTTCACCACAGCTGGGCAGAGTACCCCAAAAAACTGTGCTCAGCTTGAGCAGCACTACCTCCACATGTTTATGCTCAAGTAAAAGTAAAAAAAAAGTCAAACAAAAAACTAAAGAGTAAAAAAGTGTTTGGTAAAAAAGCTACTCAATTACCGATCAAAATAGAAATCATAAATTTCTTTTAAAGTTTTATCATCAGTCGGACCAAAATAGAAAGTTGCGTGGAAATTCTGATATCTTAAAGAGCAAAATGAAAATAATTCATAAAATAACAACAAAATCACAGAGAATAAACATTTTTCCAAAACAATTTCTTTCAAGATAAAACTGCTGGTTTGTCTGTATGTGTGTGTGTGGGTGTGGGCGTGCGTGTGTGTGTGTGTGCTGTCTGGTGTGAAACAATGTTCACCTTTTATGATCTTTTCTTTTTGGAAAAAGCACTTTTAGCTCATCTTAGTAAGAACAACGTATTATCCCACCGGTCACAATTGTGACCGATCATAAAACACACCTTTTCATATATTTTTCCACAATTTTAAAAATTATTTCCCCTTGATTAGTTCATTAGGGCTATCAATGACACCTGATTTTAATATTTTCATGTCTGGGAAAGATTTGGGTTTAAATGGATTAACCTTCGTAACGAAATGTATTTCTAAAACCTAAATTCCCTGGAGAAAGAAAATCTGCAAATTAAAAAAAACAAACTGTAACGATATAAAGATGGGATGAATTCTGTTTCTCCAATCACCTCTCATGTGTAAAAGCTGCAACCTTGGACTAGACGGGATTTTAATATATTGGAGTTCTTCGCCTACTTTCACTGGTCTGTCATTAAAAAGCTCTTAAGAGTTCGAACTGAGGGTGGAATTCAACTGCCACCCTCCAGAAAAGGGAAATGAAAATACCCCTCCAGGTACCAGATGCCCTCGCTTACCTAAGAAAATGCCATTTTCAGAAAATCTTACAAGGTCAAACAGTCAGACATTATGTAGTAACATTATAAAACTGTAGACATTTTTAGTAATTGTTACGCCTCCATGGTCTAGGGGTCCAGGGGCGGTAACATAAAAATGTGTCCAGAGAAAAAAGTGGAATGAAAAAATTATTTATTACAAAATGAAGGTTTTCACAGAACCAAAACACAATACAACTTAACCCAATTAAACAAAAGTAAAGGACCAACAAATGCAGAAATCACTGAGTGCAAATTAAATAACAAGATGTGCAAACACATCAGTCTAAAGTAACTCAAAACAACCAAAAAGAAAGGACAAAAGGGAGCACCAAAACCTCCCAAACACAAGCCTCTAGCTTGTTCAAGGTTTACCTAAAGCAGATTCACCACTTAGCAAAATAAGCGAAAACAAAATTGTTCAAACTGTCCAAAACAGTCACCAAACACAGAAGGTGGGGGTCAGCTGTACACAACCTCTTCCTGCTAGCTGCCCCACTGGAGGAATTAACTCAGACGTCTTTTATATGGTGCAGGTGGGTCTCATCAACGTCTGATTGGCTTTGCTGCTCCAATGGGGTGGCTGCTCTCCTGCAGCTTCTAGGCAGCCAATCAGAAAGCTGTGCCCGCACAGCTGATCCTGCATAATAGAAAAAAACAAAGAGCCTGCACAGCCTCAAGAGGCCAGGGGCCTAACAGTAATGCATTTAATTTCAGCGTGCCACACCTTGATTATCAGCGACCCCCATCACGGCTCTTTCTGGAGGCGCCCCTGCTCGTATCATCACTACATTTTCCAGTACGACTGAATATTGTTTCGACATTAAAAAGCAAAATTTCCATTTCACCACTGATGTAAATAAATCCAGTCAGGGTGAACCGATAAACTGGCAAACTAGCAGGCTGCTTCCGTCTTACTGACAGTCCACAATCACTGAGGTGTTTGATTGACTAAAAGGCCCGTGCAAAAGGCTGCACACTAAGGCATCGTTAAGCCATTTTGATGATATTAGTAAGCAATGTCTCCAAAATGACAATATTATTGTTTATCGCAATTATTTCTGGGACATTTAATCCCTAAGCAAAATTAGTTATTGCGACAGGCCCACTTCTAACCCTCGACCTCTTCTGACCCTCGACCTCTTCTAACCACGCCCTCCTCGTCTCTCTGACTGCTGAGACTGGAAGGTTAGAGGTTTGACGCCCATTGGCTGTGTTCAGGTGCTGTCCGACGGGATCCATTCGACTCCTCTCAACCTGGCCGTGTACTGGAAGTGTACGCCGAGCACAACAGACCTGCGGCTGGACTACCGCTACAACCCAGAGTCCATGGACTCGCCCGGACCGCTCACCAACGTACAAGTCCTGGTTCCCGTCGACGGGGGCGTCGCCAACATGCAGTCTCTACCCAACTCCGTATGGTGAGGAAAGGCGAACGGTGTGCCACCAGGAGCCCAGCGTGGCCCACTTAAAAAAAACCAACATTTCTTTTTCTTTTAAAAACCTCAGTTGTTATTTTTTTTTGTCTCTTTTAGGAATTCAGAGCAGAGCAAGTGTCTTTGGAAGCTGAGCGACATCTCGGAAAAGACTGAAAATGAAGGTAATGAGGGATTCGTTGGTTTTCTCTTTGAAGTTCACCACTGATGTAAATAAATCCAGTCAGGGTGAACCGATAAATTGGCAACCGCATTGGTTTTTGACCTCAGGCGCCGGCTCTCTGCGGGCCAAGTTTGAGCTCTCGAATGGCCCGTCGAACCCGTCCACTTTGGCGGTCCAGTTCATGAACGAGGGCAGCACCCTGTCAGGAGTCGACATGGACCTGCAGGGGACTGGATACAGACTTTCGCTCAACAAGAAGAGATTTGCCACGGGTACGTCGAACGGCACTTTTTAAAAAATTCACACTCCATTGCCTTTTGTGTCTCCTACTGGGATTTTACGTAACACACCGACACAATTAACCGTAAAAGTCTGAACGGGGAGGAAAAGGATACACTGCTAACGACTGACGGGCGTTTGTTTTCAATCGTTTTTACTCTGACGCCCCAAAATAAAAGTCAGAGCAATTAGCTTCAGAGTCACCACAGCGTCAATGGTTTCAAATCACCAAACCAATCTAAACGTTAAAGACAACACAAAGAAACACAAAATGCTCTTTATAAAACAAAGTCGTTTGTTATCGAGGGAGGAGAAAGTGATTGACGTAAAAGTAACACCGCAACAAAAAAACCACATTTTGTGTTCACTTGTGATGTCTTTGATTAATATTTAAATGTATGTTCTGAAACGTTGAAGCACGACAAACATGAAAAAAGAACAAGAACCAGGGAGATGGCAGGCACGCTCTGCGTAGGTCCGACACACAAATCCCCAGCAAACGGTGTGAATTCTTGTCACGCCTCTACGCGTGGCTGCCACCTTTCATATTTAACTTCTCCACATGTTTAAGTGCATCTCTTGTGTCTTCAGGTCGCTACATGGCAGACTGCTGAGGTGACCCCGGCGCCGTCTCATCTCCGATCAAAAGAAAAATCGAAGCGTCCCGATTCGCCGGAGCACTTATTGCCCACGGTTTCGCGCAGGAAGCCAGAATCTCACTACAGTAAAACAGCACTGAGTAAAGAACACTGTTTAAAGAGAAAACTAAAAGAAAAAAAGGAAACTCAGATGAGCTTTCAGAAAAATGTGTAGATATGAAGTCTAATAATGCTTTCCGATCAATTATGTACAGAGACAATTTATTGATTCGCCATAAATTTATATTGTATTTGAAATTTAGAGAAAAAAAAGGAAAAAAAAAAACATGCACTAACAACTTTTCCAGAAGCTATTTTCCCTCTTGTACTCGTTTCTAAGAGCTTAAGGAATATGGAATCTTTTTCTTTCTTTTTTTGCGTGCTGATGAGTTGAAAAGCTCTCACCGAACTGTAAATAATAACTCCCAAAATCGGCTCTCCTTTTTAAACATGTGCAATGAAGCAATGAAGGTCGATTCTGTCTCCAACAGGACTCTCACAACTTGTGGCACAAACTTGGATCTTAAATTGTTCTCGTGCTCTCAGAAAATGCAAAAAAAAATAAAAATAAAAATAAAAAATCCAACCTCAGTGCCTGATCTTGTACTGTGGAACAGAAGTTAAATAACAAAGAGAAAACTGCCTCCATGCATTTCCAGATCTCCCCGGGTTTGTCCTTTGTAAAACAGATCCTGTTGACGTTTTTTGATGAACCTTAAGTGCTGACGTTTTCTAAAACGGGAGTCTCCAAATCATCTGTGAAACACTGTGGCGAATGTTGGAGACTTAAAAACAAAAATCGAGGGACGTTGAACCAAATTTAACTTTGCCGCCTTGAATAAAAAAAAAGTGCCTAAATCGGGTTTTTATTGGTTTTTAGTTTTCTTTTTCTACTTGTTTTGTATTCCGCAGCACATTTAATGAGAAAGGCACCGACAATGTGCCCGGTGTGGTATTTACTCCTTTATTTGGATACTGAAGGGAAAATGTCGCCTCGTTTTAGTCTTGACTGTCTTCCGGAAATATGTGAGTCTTCTTCGCCTTCTTTGGTTGAAAACAAAACGTTCATTTGGTTCGTTCTCTATCGAGTACGTGTTGTCGGGTTTTTAGCTAGTAGCATCACCACAGGGCTAAAAAAATACCGCGATTTATCTAGCGTTGTCGACGCTGTGACGCCATGCTGCCATTAAACCTGCCATGGACTGAAAGTCTGTGAGCAGAAAAAAATGTTAAAAAGTCGCCACGTTTTAAATCTTGGTGCTTTATTACAACCTTTTTCTAACAAATGGTTCCTGCTTCAAAGTTCTTTTTTTTTTACTTCCTGGTGGAGAATTTTTAACTCCTAACTTTTTGGCTGAGGTCATCCGTGTGGTCGTCCTCAGATTTGGTAGTAATTCAAAGCGAGATCGCTTTACGCTGTAGCTATTTCACATCTCCGACATGAGGAATAATCACAAGCTCTCTTGGACTTTATACCGAAAACCGTAACTCGTTGCGGTCCTCAGCGATGTTTACCAATGACTTATCGGCATATCGA
Organism: Xiphophorus hellerii; assembly: GCF_003331165.1. Taxonomy (NCBI): domain Eukaryota; kingdom Metazoa; phylum Chordata; class Actinopteri; order Cyprinodontiformes; family Poeciliidae; genus Xiphophorus; species Xiphophorus hellerii. The sequence continues at coordinate 22,837,408 of NC_045679.1, read as the reverse complement.
CGATAACTCCACCAGGCGTCTCTGTTTTAAAGCTGTAGCGCACCGTTGTCAGATTTGAGTCGTGTTTTTAGCAAGTTTGTAAACTGAAGCGTTCACCATTAAACTAAAGTGCTGACACTAATCTAAATGTGCATTCGCATTTTGTTGGTACAATGTCACTTTTTTGCCACAATTTACAAAAAATAAATAAAAAATCCTAACGAAATCGACTTAAGGCATTCAACTTGTTTGTTTAAATAGTATTTTATTTCCGCTCCACCCTGAGCAAGGCAAACACTTTTTATTAATGAGCCCACCCATTCTGAAACTGTATTGAAGAATAAGCAAGCTGGTTCTTGCTGTCGCCACAAAACTATAACGCATTTTACAGAGGTCATCTTCCAGGCCCCGCCCCCTTTCCTTCTTATTGTTTTGTATCGAAGAGCAAGTCGTGTCAGTGATTGTCACGTTTTTATCAATATCTCTGCCATTTCTGTCTGTTTTATGATTTCTAATTGTACCTGTATTAAATGTGTAATATATGAATATATACAAATATATGAAAATGATGACTTTAAACGTGACCAAGTGTGGTTTATTTTTTTCCTTTATTGCTGTTGCATAAAAAAAAACAAGGTGTAGAAAAATCCAGATTTTAATTTGGGTACAGTTGGAAAGAAAATGATGTTGGAAAATTATTGTTTAAAATAACAAAATTGTAGGTTCCTAGTTGGTCCAGAGCAGAGGTCGCGCTAGACTTTTTTGTTCTCCGTCATTTTGACCGACAACATTTTAAAAAATCGTCATGTACTATTTTTACCCTTCAAATTATAACCATATTAACATAGGCTGTTTAGCATTTTTATGCGGTTTAGTTAATATTCACCTAGTTGAATCCAGAACCCATCACACATAAAGCAGATAAATGCACCTACATTGTTCTCCATAGGGCAACCATGTTTCCTTTAAGGGTGAAAAGTCAGAAAGACGCCGATCTGAATCTATTCAGCGCTCCATCATTGGCCCCCCGGAAACTGCAGCTAAAACACTCAAGGTTTGACTCCGTTCCAACCTGCAAAGTTAAAACACTGGAAAGCTACAAAAAGACAAAAACCATCAAATCTTCTGTCACTTTTTTTTCCCCCTTCAGAACCGGAATCCACGTCCAGTTCTGAGTCTTGGCCGCTGAATACGTTGCGGACGGATAGAGCGTGAAAGCAAAGCTCTTATAAAGGCAAAGCTACACATGTGTTGCGGACGTTGTGTTTGGCCTGAAAGAGCCCCGCGCAGTGCTTCGCTTACAGGGAGATGTGTTCACGACTGTGCGCGCACACTCAGCGCCGTATCAACACCCTGTGCGTATTTACGCGCCCTGTCGTCTCCTTGCGCCCTGCCTGACGGAGGACTTCCTGTTCGCTGTTTGAGATCCAGCCTCTGAGCTGTCGTTCCTCGGCCACATGTGCGAGCCATCGGTGCCGACTCTCTGTTTCTTCTCCCCCCTGTCGGAGAAGTGAGAGATCTTGAGGTCCCCGAGTTGCAGCGATAAACTCTGAAACACCGAAGTGAGACGTGCGAGCAGAGACCACCTCCCAGAAAGGGAGGCTATAGGTCATTTTGATCGCCCATGTAGGGCTGACAACAAGTAACTAAAAATACAAACTTTTTTTTAAGCAAATGTCTTAAGTAATTTAGATGAATGAATGTTAAGTTTTACTTTCGGAATAAAGCTGAGGCAAGTTGGCTTTGGTTAGCCTGGTTTGTTTACTTGCGCTGCCAAAAAAACGCAATACTGCAATGTTAACTTAATGAAAAGCACTGGCAGAATTAAAAATGGCTTTTCTGTCGTGACCATTATTTGGACTCGTAATGGTTAAATTAGTTCCACTTTCCATGTGTGTGTGGCAAAACCTTTCAACAGTTTAAGTGTGGAAATGCACACAAACAGCATCCGGTTTCTGAAAAGATTTAGTAACTTTGGAACAAAGTAACTCGGCTGTGGCGGAATTAAAATAAGTCGATTACGTGCGACTTCGTTTGTAAGTGTGTGGAATTAGTTTTTGGCGTTTTGGTTCATATGAAGGCACGTAACAAAACAGAGAAGAATAAAATATGCTTCTACTGCCTGTAAAAGAACAGAAAACAACAGTTTATCTCAGACTATTTTGATTGGCGGAGCATTCACAAGTTTTCATCACGTTTTCCTGCTTCATTTTAAGCATAATTTTAAATTGTCGAATACAAACAGTGTGTATGTTTGGCTACTGTTCTCATTATTATTATTACTATTACCTATTCACTCAATTATAGCTGAAAATGTATTTTCTCTGACATGTCTGAAACAAATAAACCAAAACCAGTGTGACTGGAGCAGGGCCCAGATTCCTACAGGAAAACTCCATCCCACAGTCAACATGACCGAATACCACAATAGTTACGTTTTTTTACTGCTTCGACTGCTCATGTTGTCTGAGCAGACTCGGACGAGTAACCCTTGTGTGAAAGTAGCACCACAGTGTATTTCAGCTGCAGGCACCATTTGCACCTGAGATTAGAAGTGTGTTCTGAGATTAATTAATGCTCTATTTATCGAGCAAACATATTTTGGGGTTGTGGAAAAACGAGTTAATCAGAAATCTCATTGCAGTAAAAATCAGTTTTATTCTGTATCTGTTATTTGTTGCTGTCGCATTAGCGTACTACGTTGGTGTATAAGAAAACTATATCATTGTGGTAAGTTTAGAATCGTCGTCGTCTATTTATGAAAGCAGAGGAAAGAACTCTGCTTTCTGTAACAATCCTTGATTGAATTATTCACCTTTTTAGGGTTTTTACAAATGGACTGCATGCTCCTAAAGCCAAGTGTGTATAATCTGTAACCAGTGACCAGTGACAGATTATACACACTTGGCTTTACACTTGGTTACAGGGTTTTTCTTGTAGCGTTACTGACGCCGGGACCACTTTTTTCAGTAACGAGTAATCTAACGTGTTGCTATTTCATATCCAGTAGTCAGACTACAGTTACTTATCGAAATCACTTTGCGTTACTGTGCGTTACCATTTTCTTTTGGACTTTAGTTTTATTCCCTCTACGTGTCTTATGGAGTGATCGTCGTTTCTATGCGACAGTATCAGCAGCGACAGAAACATAAACAACGGAGGGAAGAGGGAGATGCGCATTTTGTTGGTAGAAAAACAGGAACTGCTTTGAGTTTCGCTCGCCAAGTCCGATTATTATAAGCAACTTTGTGTTTGTTTGTTTCTTTTTCTTCTAAAGTCGCTTGCAGATTTAATGAGTCCCGGGTTGTGCTGTTTGGGCTTGGAAATAAGCAGACATAAACCCCAGAATTTGTCTGTCATCCAGTTAGTTTTAGTCAGGCTCTCCCTGTCCATCACTTCCCGGATGATCCGTCCCGCTGCGTCTTTGTTAATGTCAAGTTAATATATTTGTTGTAAATTATGTCGAGCTTCGCGATGCGCTCTAGAAAACTGCAAACATCGAGACTAATCAATCAAAAATCAACTTTTATTTGTATAGCACATTTCAGCAGCAAGGCATTTCAAAGTAGGGGAGACCGGGTATGGTTGTAACACTTTTTGCTCCAGCACCTTTAACTCATAGAATTTTTGAGCTAGAGTTTTCAAACTTTTATACAAAATACCCACATTTGTTTACTACAAATGGCACCAATTCAAACCTCTGCAAGAATATCACAGACCGCATGAGTTCATGTCAAATACATGGTGTTCCTTTGTTACAACCTACCCCACTACCGAGGTAGGTTGTAACACCTGCTGGGGTAAGTTGTAACAATTAGACAAAAGAAGCAAAAACAGAGGCCACACCATGTGATATGCTTCAAAAAGAGGTTTACTGAATTAAAAGAATAATACAAGAACAATGTCTCTTTCTCTCTCTCTCTCTCTGTGACTGACCATAACTCAAATATACTCTGTTTGTGTGTGTGTGCATGTGTGTAAATTATTCTACTAGAACAAACTTCCTTAACATGTATAATGTATGCTTAATGAACACTGAACAAACATGTAGGTCTAACAAAAACCAATGTCAATGTGTGTGTGTGTTTGTGTCTATGTCTGTGTATCCTTAATCAGAGTCACAGTGGTGACAAATGAGTGATGGTAGCCCAGGAGTGCAGGCTTGGTGGGCCCAGAGACTGCATAGGGCACATTTTACCCACACTTCCTGTGGCTTTGAGTTGCCAAATGGCTCCATACAGACAACACAAAAATATTCATCATCTGAGGTCTCAGAATCCTCAGCATTGGCTTTTAACATTTTCTTGGCAGGCTTTCTCTCCTTCCTCTTTTGCTTGCCTTTATTATTTGCAAAGAAACTCTTCCTTACATTGTTGCTTCCTCTTCTCTGTTCTTCTTCCATCAGTGCTTGTTTCACTGGTGTGTCAGTGAGTATTTCAGATTTCCTTTTCTTCCTGATCCTGCCAGTTGTTTTCCTTGGCCCTGCTTTTGGAAATGGCCGCATAGCCAAAGGATTGAATGCCTGACCAGGAGACACCCCCGAGGTGCTTGGCTCATCTGGAGCACAGGACATGGTCACATCATTAACTGCAGAGGAGCCAGAAGTAGTAGTCTCCAGGTGAGTTGGAGGAGAGGAGGCCGTCCCCAGGTGAGTTGGTGGAGACTGCGGCTGGAAAGCTCCAGATGTCAGTGATGTACCTGGGTCGGGACGGTCAGTGACTTGTGAGGGTGCATAGTCACACTCCTCAAAAATGTCAGGATTGAAGGGCCAAATACCTGTGGATTGGAAACCGGCTTGAATGTTTTTCGGTGTTGCAGCTGCAGGCAGAGCAGTCTTCACAATACTTGGAATATCATATATTGTCATCGTCTTGGCAGGATTCATCTTCATCCAGGCATCACTTGCGGCGTTCACCATTTTCTTAAATGGGCCGTAGACACTGCGATCCAGTGGCTGAAGTTTATGGCTACAGTGGGGGGGAAGGTAAGGTCTGCTGCCTGAGTCAAATAGTCAACACTTCCTCCTGCACCTTAGGGAAGACTTTGTTGCTGCTCCAATAACCTACACTGGGAAGATCACTGGACCCCTGTTCTATCAGCTTCTGCAGTGAATTTCAGTATCTGCTCAGTGTTACATGGCAGATCCCATGCGCCTTCGCAACTGATCTGACTGACTTGCTCTTCTTTGTGACCTCATCAGATGCCTTTTTTAAAACATCTGCAGGCACACCTCTATCAGTCTTTTGTATCCACTGCCTAGGCATTCTGTAAAATTATTAAAATCAAAATGTTCTTAGTTGTATGTAAGGGGATGGTTGTAACACTTTTTAAAGATGTGTTACAACCCACCCCAACCCTGTCAGCCATGTTTAGCTAGCTGTAGTAGCATAGCGGTTTGAAATTAGCACGGGAAAATGCATCACATTTTGCCTGAGAAATTACACTTTCATCTAATGTAAGTCATATGGTTTTATCTGCAACAGTATAAGTACTAAACAAAATATAGTCATGGTCAAAAAATTTACTTTCTTACCTCAAAATCAGATTTTTCTCCTTAGTATCTGCATGTGCCTGTTTCCAGCCTTGACAATCACAATATGGGATTGGGGAGGAAGCGGGTAAACACTGAAATGATCATGTGACTCCTATCTTATCCCTGTTTGGTGGAACTGGTGGTGTTACAACTCTCCCTATGTTATAACCATACCCGGTCTCCCCTACATCATATCAAACACAGAAACACAAAGCAACATAGAATCAACAATCAAAACACGACATTAATTCAAGTTCCATCAATAAATTTGTAATTGATTAAGTTTCAAATACAATCCTAAACAGGTGGGTTTTTAGTCGAGTTTGCATCCATAGAAGGTTTACCTGTTACACTCCTACTGTGTTATATGGAACAAAATACCTGTTGCTATTTTTATTCCTACTCACAATCACACAGTTTAAAACGATGCAGACAGCATTTTAATGGGTTTCCGGCACAAGGCTCCGTACATCTCTTTCACAGAATTTCGAGCAGGGACTCCGCCGTCCGACTAATATGAACAGCGCCAATAACGTGGGGGCGCAGTTGGTAGCACTGTTGCCTTGCAGCAAGAAGGTCCTGGGTTCGATTCCCGGCCGGGGTCTTTCTGCATGTTTGCATGTTCTCCCTGTGCATGCGTGGGTTCTCTCCGGGTACTCCGGCTTCCTCCCACAGTCCAACAACATGACTGTCAGGTTAATTGGTCTCTCTAAATTCTCCCTAGGTGTGTGAGTGTGTGTGCATGGTTGTTTGTCCTGTGTGTCTCTGTGTTGCCCTGCGACAGACTGGCGATCTGTCCAGGGTGAACCCCGCCTCTCGCCTGGAACGTAGCTGGAGATAGACACCGACCCCATTAGGGACAAAGGGTGAACAGAAATGGATGGCAATAAACGTGAAAGCTCCGTAAAGTTGTGCAACTAAACGTCATCGTAATTATTAATAATAAGATAAGTGTCACAAATCTGCGCAGCCATCTGAGTTATGGAGACGCGCTGTGACAGCAAACACAGGGCCGTAACGCAGCTGGGGCAGGGAGGAGTGGGGGGTCTAAAGTCCTATTTATAGTTTTCTAGTTTTATAGAAACACACAAAAACACGCAAAAATACTCAAGTTGGTTTTTTTTGTACTGTTGTAACCATTAAACAATCTCCCATACAGTTCAACCTTATAAGTGGAGACACATTGTTGATGTTACCATTAAAAAATAACTTGCAATTAAGTATTGGCAAAGATCAATGTAATTTTCACAGCGTTGTTGTTAGCAGCTGCTGAAAGTAACTAAAAAGGTTACTTTTAATGTAACTTAGTTACTTTCCAAATCAACTAGTCAGTACTCTAAGTTACTTTTTCAAGGAGTAATCAGTAATCCGATTAAAGTTACTTTTTCAAAGTAACTATGCCATCACTGTCTGTGACATAGTCGGCCATTATCGACCATCACACACCGGCTGGTTACATGTGTCATGACCGCACTGAATCTGTCGATTCACTGTGCCTTAACGTTAACGTACCTTTTAACCGCAGCTCCGCAAAAGGTGCTGCACCGAACTGTTTCCGTTGACGTGGTAAATGGCATTTTCACGGTTGATTGAGCAGTCCGTCTGGTGTTGATGGAGAGGCCAGGCCTTAGAATCGGCCCCCGTGAAATGGTCTGAGCAGAGGGAACGAAAGCATTTGGTCTTTGTTGTTCACCACACAGTTGTGTTTGTTCAAAGGCCCACTGGAGCCATAGAACTGAGTTATTCTCCCATCCAGAGAGCAAGACCGACATCAGTAACATTTACGGACAATTTGAAAGCGATGTGTCCATTTGATCTTCCTCCTCACCACGAGGAAAACCATCTGAACAAATAAGCAATAGAGTAAGTTTATTGCGTTAATATGGATTCCTATCCTGCTCATTCCAGAACCCAGAGGACCTCTTTAAAATAACTCAAGCCCTGAACTTGTCAAACTTTCGTCCAAGGAAATCTCTCACATTTTTCCACCCAGCAAGCAGATTTGTTTCAACTGTTACCCTAAATTATGAACGTCTTTTTTTTTTTTTTCCTATGTGGTTGACATTAGCAGAGCATTTGCTTTACTGCCAATCAAGCAGATTGTTTTCTTGTAATTCCTGGACCTAAACATCTAACAAGAGATTCATGAAAGCTAATATAAAGAAATTACCTTTTTATAGAAGGTCTTGACACTGAACAGACTTTGTGTGTTTTAATAGATGGCAAAATTCAAGCAGACATTTCCAATCCCGTCCTGTTCGCAGGTAAACCTTTAAAGTAATAAACTTACATTAAAATCACTCATCTAGTATGATGGATTTCAGCTGTAAAGCCACAACTTGTGGTAAAACCTAACAATATTTGGATCTACGCCCCACGCAATTTATTCCCACACCAGTTCTTCTCGAGAGAGGACATTTTTTCAATCACTGAGGTCTGCCTTCGCTTCGGATGAAGTCATTTTTTTATTTAAAAAGGAAAAAAAAAAAAGGATTTTCCATCATAACACAACTTGAATTTTAAATTAAGCTTACACAAGCACACATGCAAAGATTTCCTGGATGTCTGGAGCTGGACGTAATTAGATCAAGCTTCACAAATAGCTGATTTCAAAATGAGCAGCCCCTTCTGTCTGTTTGCAACAGTGAGCCGCTGAGTCATGTGAAACCATAACCCCAAGGTCAGACGAAGATAATGAGCTCGCCTAATTGCTTCGCTGCTCTCTGGCAGCAGCAAGCAGAAACTGTTACACTACTGGTTCTACTGTAAGGGGATTTTTGTTTTTCATTGTTGAAAGGACTCACTTGCGGAAGAATTTAAACCAATAAAAACGCCAGCAGCCTGTACTCCAGTGGCAGCCCTGGATAGTACTGGACCCTTCCGTGCCATGTTCACAGAGGCACGTCACAGGCTATTTGTCATCATTCGTGTGTGTGTGTGTTTGGGAGAGGGCGATGACTGAGAAACGATCATATTTTAATTCCTGTGGTGGACCTTTGGAGCTGTTAACATACCAACGGAATCTGCCGTTCCGAAAATGTCTGAGCGATGTTGATGGAGACGCAAACAAATGTCTAGCTGTGGTAACCGACTACACATACATGTGTGGAGCCTGTGAAAACTACTTTAATCGCTGTTTTCTTCCTCTGGATGGGAGTCGAAAGCCAAAGCGTTCCTCGTTGTTTACTTTCTCACCTTGTTTGGTTGTGGGTAAAAGAAAGAAATACTCAACTCAAATTGTTAAAGGAGCAAATCCAACTTGTCTTCCCACCATTTCTTTACCCAAAACAAAGGGCTAAATCAGTTGAGGTGCTTCAAAGGGAAAAATGGATGCTGGGCCATTTCTATAGGATTTGTGAATTTCCATCTTTAACAAACTCGCCTAAACCAATAACCTTATTAACACCTAAAGACAAAACCTGGATTTCGGTCAGTGAAGAACTGCAGTCATCTCTCTGCCTTTGCACCGCTGAATTGCCAACCGTGGGACTACCAGGCACTTATTGGCTGAAGATTAAATTTGGGGCGGTGCAGTTATGATAAACTATCCGAGAAACCAAATGGCTCATGGGTTTAAGGTAAAAGCAAAGATTTCACATCCTTTCTTGTCTTTAAGGGACAGGGTTGGAAGGGCTGCTAACCCCTTTGGAAAGGATGCAGCGAAGAGCTCAGCCACCGATCATTTTAGCCTTCAGGATGTGATGTACTGACACTAATTAATACATAAGGCCCTGTGTTACCCTCTGAGTCCTACTTCACACCTCCACCATGGTGGTTCTGTAATCTGAGCCACCTTGGTGCAAGCTTACATGTACAGAGGACAAGATTTGAGGCTTATGATCGGCCAAACTGCATCTTAGATGCCGCTCGTCTGATTGTCTACTGGAAAAAACAGATTTTTGAAAGATTGAAATTTTTTTTGATGGACATGAATCAAATAAAGGATTCATTACCAGGTCTGAAGTGTGTGCTAGAGCATGGATGTATCTAGAAGATGCAGGATTGTAGCTCTCAAGGACTGGACTAGGCCATCCTGTTTTAGGTAAACTGTCCAAATAGACTTGTGGAAAGTAAAAATATCTGCTAAATAATTTGAGACAATTGGGGTTTTGAATGAAGTGAAGGTTCTCCAACATTTTGTGCCTTTCTATCTCTCCAATATCATCAGCGTTTTGTAACACGTCTTACTTGACGTGTTGCAAAATTACCAAATACCATAGATGTGTACAGTATAGATAAACTCTGTTCTCAGAGGTTCATTGTCAAGGTACCAAGCAGACACGTTTTCAAGGGAGGATTGCAGGCCTGAAGCTTAACAAACCTTGAACTCAAGGGATCAGTGGACCCAGGAGTGAGTCAACAGGAGACAAGCACACACAGAACCTTCCGTCCTTCCTTCCTTCCAGAAAGGAAATGTTCTCTCCATAAATATTTGGAGTTTGCTAATTGAAAGAATCTGCACAGCTGCAATTCCAGGAGGTTTCTTTAAACACAGCTCTCATATGGGCCCTTTGTGCCTGTCCCCTTATTCATTAGCATCGAGTGAAATGAGCTGGGGCTTTGGTAAACAGTGGGACGCACACAGGTTAGATTTGATCGCTCTCTGGTATTGTGTGCACGATAATCAGTTGTTTCCCCCCGAAGACCCCTTTTGTTTTGCTTTGCCATAAGCATTATCCTTGCTCCTTGATTAGCGGGGGTTGCTACATACAACATCATGAGGACGTGCTTTCATGTAGGTCTTTGAACAACATGTCTGCATGTCACTGTTTGCATTTGGAATTAGAATTCAATGAGCATATGTGAATATTTTTTGATTTTTTTTTTTACCACACTGTGCAAACACATGTCAGACTGTTTGCAGACGGTTCTGCTGCCCCTCACGCTGAGCAGCCAAAGACCACGACTGCGGAGTCAGAATAAACAAGGGCATACGTATGTAGAGCACATAAAAGCCGGGTAAACTAACAGAAAGTATACTATCCCTGAGCTAAAGTCATCAAAATGACTTCTTGTTTTTCAAGTGCAGGAAGCTTGCTCATATATATGTATATATATATATATATATATATATATATAACAGTTGTCATGAAACAGCGTGAGCTTTTCCCCTCCTGCAGGTCGCGGTGAAAAAAAACAAAACATCCAACCTCAGCAGACATCTTGGATGGAGTCCAGCAGCTCTTCCACTGGGACGTGTAGCTGTTGGATGTAGATCACTTGCCTTCGAACTGCAAGTGTGAGGGGTGCGTAAGCCCTTTTGCTTAACATGCAAGACTGATTTCTGGACCGTCAGAGTGTGATCTGTTGCCAGTAGCACCACAGCAAAAAAAAAAAAAAAAAAAAGTCCAGATAAAAGCAGATGTGCTTTTTTATCTGGACACCGATTCTGGCATCTGGAATGTTTCTGCAGTTCCCTAGTTTTTCCTCGATTTCAGCTGTTTGCTAAAATTCCTCTGCAGCTACACTAATCTCTAGAGGGCAAATATATTAGCTTTTAACGTTCGAGATCAAAAAATGAAAAAAATAAAAACAAGCACTACTTCCATGAACTTGCTCATTTCGACAGTTTCAGCAATAACTAAAAACCTGAAAACAACTGAAACCGTGACAGAGAGTAAGTCCATTTGGTGTCAGCGTTAATGCATGCAGTTTAATCCTCCACACATTGTCCGACAGGAAGGACGGGCTCTTATTCAGTCACGTTGTCCACATTTGTGCAAACTCTATTTTCATTTAACCAGCAATATGTAATGGAAAGTTAATTTATAACTTGTCGTCTTGACTGGAAATCCGGAGTTACTCGGTGTTCATTCATTTCACTTTGCCGGTCTCTGTGGAAGACAGTGTTCCTGATGTGAAGCTAGATTAGCTGAGGCACCAAGGAGGACTCTTGAGATTCCTCTAAAACTAAAATGTTGGGACAGAGGCATGTGGAAACCAGCAATCCAGTTTCACGTCCACATCTATCAGATGATTTGATGGACCGTGAGAAAACCGGAGCTGCCCTGTTGCTGTCCGGAGTCTTTCTGGCGATGGTGGGTGTCACCTTTATGGCCATGGGCTGGCATCACTACCAAGCCCTTCTCAGCTTCCAGTGGACCCAACTTCTGGGCCCCTTCCTGATCTCAGTCGGAGGTACCTTCATGCTTACCAGCGTCTGCAGGTTTAATTCGGTGTCCTGTTGGCCTCGCAGGCGACAGGAGGAAGAGATATATGTTGTTCCTGTGCGGGAACAAAACTCAAGAGGTCACCCGGTTGTGGTTCAGTCCATAAATCAGCCGGTGATGTTACAGGGCACCGTAACAAGGCTGCGTATCCCACCTGCTTATGACTTCGTGACCCAGGAAGCACAACCACAAGACGATCCTCAGCCCAGAAGCTCTGTGAGCAGCGGCAACGCAGACCTTCTGCCTTCGTACGAATCTCTGTACCGCTCGGACAACGCAACGTTTACGACAGAAGACCGTACACCTCACAGCGCAGCAGCAAGTCACAGAAGCAGGTAACCGATCAGCTTTATTTAAACCCCAAGTTTGCATCCAGTGCCTTGCACAAGTGTCCATAACCCTTGACCTTTTTCTACATTTTGTGATAAAAATGACAGATTATTTGATTTGTATTTTATGTTTTGGCTGACAGAAGGGAGTCTATGATTACAAAGTAGAAATGAAGCATTAAGTCTTGTTTGTGAACATATCATACCAGACAAATATGAAATATGTGGTATGTTTTTGTATTTCCCCCCCTCACTGAATTGATCATTTATTCACTCCAGTTAAGAGCTGCGAGGCTTTGGGGGTATATTTCTATCAACTTTGTTCTGCTGGAGGGTGAACTTCCACCCCACTCTCACACTTTTTGGCCCCCTCCATCACAGAGGCGTCACATTCATTTTTCATTCTGGGCCATTTCAGTATCACAAATGTCTACGAAGTGGCAGGACGTATTAATAAAACTACCCATTAAAAATCTGTTAAGGTATTAATGCAATAGTTCTCTCTGCATTTGATGAGTACTTCTTGGACTTAATTAATACTCAACCTCTTTTCACGTTGATGTAATTTGGCAGTGTACATAAAAAAAAACCCTGATTTGATTGAAAAAAGAATGTTTAAGTACACAACTTTAATCTTAAAAGTCCTGTTTTCTACAGGAGCTTATTTCTTTTTCATGTTTTACTCCCTCTTATTTTATGTTTCCTGTATTTCTTTGGTAGAGCTGTGGAGCTCTGTGGTCAGCTGGGATATGCAAGTACTTGTGACAATAATACACATCCTCAAATTCAATTCAGTAATTGGAAAAAAACAAAAATACTTTATTGATCCCAAAGGGAAATTAAATGAAATTAATTAAATCCGACAGACATGTCTGTCCCTGATTGAAACAAAAGCAAAAAGCCTCCCCAACGGCATCGTCTTTCATCTCTCCAACAAAAGCCATCATGCCACTTTTTCACTTTACTGTTTAAGAAAATAATTGAATCCTATCTAATATTTTCCTTCCACTTTGGAATCGCATGCAACTTTTGGTCTTTTTTTTTTTTACATAAAACCCTGATGAACTACACTGCAATTTGCGGTTTTAACATGAAAACATGTATACTTTTGCGAGGCACTTAGCGAACGCGACAGGCTTAATGAATGGAAGAATGGGAGAAACCCAATAAGCATACAAGCTCTTTAAGTGGGCATGCTGGTAAATCGCAAATTGTTTAATTTACTTCCAGTTCAGTTTTGCGCTTGGCCCTGTGGTTTGGGGCTCCTCAACAAAACGCATGGTGACATTTTTGACTAACGTTGCACACATAGTGCAAGTTTTGCTTTTCCTTGTTGTTGCTCGGCAGCTGAAATCTGGTCGCCGTTCTAAAAAGGTAGCAAAAAATAATCCGATATTTCCCACAGCCGCTGCTTAAAATAAAACTTTGCGTCGCTGCAATACGTCTTGACAATCTGACCTGAAATGGCAGAGATTTATCAATCAATCAATCATCAATCAATCACTTTATTTTGGTAAATTGTCCACATTAAACACAGGAACCAGAGAATAGCATGACTTTAGTTTTTCCTTCATTTAACGACAACTTATTGTAATCAAACCGTGTTTCCAACTCAGCTAACTCTTTTTCTACTGTTTTTTATTATTTCATCCGTATTTTTTCCAGAAAAAAAGAAATTTGTATCGTCAGCAAACATTATGAACTTTAAAATACTGGACACTGCAAAAATATAGTTTAAATAAAGTATAAATAATTTAGGTCCTAGGACTGAGCCTTGAGGAAGACCACATTTTACTATGTCTGTTTGTGACTTTGTGTTGTTAATTTGTACATATTGTAATCTATTACTCAAGTAACTCTTTAACCACTGATATGTAACCCCCTGCAGGCCATACAGTTCGCATTTACCTAATAGTCGTTCATGGTCAATAGTGTCAAATGCCTTGCATAGGTCAATAAACACACCTACGGTATTAAGCTTCTGATCAGCTCCTGCAGCAATGAGCTCCACAAACTCCATCACAGCTAAAGTTGTGGAGCAGTTGTTCCTGCTGCTCGTTCATTATATTATTTTTTATTAAGAAAGGAGTCCAGCCTTTTTATGAATAATTTTTCCAACATTTTTTAAAAATTGTGGTAGCAATGATATCGGCCTGTAATTTGCTCATATTTGCTTGCCTCCACTTTTATGGACTGGAAAAACTTTTGCCATCTTCATTTTGTCAGGAAAGGTTCCGGTTAAGAATGATCTGTTACAAATACAGGCGAGAGGTTTAATAATAATATAAATGACCTCTTTCACGACAGCCATATCAATATCATTACAGTCTTTGGATTTCTTATTTTTTCATTTTTTAACTACGTCTATTACGTCACTTTCACTCACTACTCCCAGGAACATTGTACTAATATTATTAAATTTATAATTATTTTTTTTCCATCTCTACCTTTTGGCAATTTGTTTACTAAATTAGGACAGATATTAACAAAGTACTTATTAAAGACTTCAACAATATCCTCTTTTTTTCCCACTATAGTGTTGTTGTGTTTAATACTTATTGGGAAATCTCTAATTAGTTTTAATAATACTATTAATTATATTCCAAAATCATTGCAGTATTTTTGCAGCAACCTATCATAATAATCCTGCTTTTGCTTCCTCAGCAAAAGCAGGATTATTATGATAATTATTTTTAAGTATTTTATATTTGTCTTCTTTTTCCTGAGTTGGGTACTTAATGAAACCCTTATATTTTTTATTATTAGTTTTTCTTTTTACATGCCTTCTCCAAACTCTCTGTCATCCAGGGAGTCAGTGTATTTTTGGATGTTTGTTTATATTCTTTAAGGGGACAATAATGATTGTAAATTCTCACAAATATTTCCCAAAACTTATTATATGACTCATTAGCATCATCAACATAAACATTTTGCCAAATACAATTGAACAATTCCACTTTCATTTCTTCCACAGCTTCAGGTGATTTTACTCTTAACTAAATTAATCATTTGCTTTGTCGTATTTAAGTGAAACTGATTACTAACATCCAACGTAGTGAACGCTGGCGAATGATCAGTTATATCAGGGACCAACAATCCACTTTTTGTTGGAACTTATTTATAAAAATGTTATCAATCGGCGATGCACTATCGTTAGTTATTCGTGTAGGTTTTAGGATTAACGGATGGAAGCCTAAACCAAACATTGTATTTAGAAACTCTGTCGTTTTAGTTCAACAAATCAGTGTTAAAATCTCCACAAATAAAAGCAAACTTTTCATTGTGCCCTTCACACGTCTCTAATATTTTCTTGCTAAACTCCTCTGTGGATGAGCCGGGAGTCCGATAAACACAACTAATTAACATTTGCCCATGCAGGTCCATCACCCTCAATTATGACAGATAAACGTTCCGTCAAGTTATCAGCTGAACATGTCGTCTCAGCAATAACCGTACATCTCAATCCAGACCTTACAAACAGTGCGACATCACCTCCCCTTTTGTTCAACCTATTCTGACTAAACATTTGATATCCATCCAGCAGATTGTTTCCCCTCAGTGATCCAGGTTTCTGAGATTGCTACCGCACGAAATTTCTCATCAAATTTTTCAGGGTGGCTTTTTGTCTGAGAAAAGTTGCTATACAGTCTCCTACTATGAAAATGAATTATTGAAAAGCCCCCACATTAATACTGTGTTCAGAATAATAGTCACAATGCTGTTTAATATTACAGCTGGAATTGGTCTCTGGGTCTATATCAGTTTGTATATCATAAAATTGGAAGACTGGAAGACATTTCTTCAAATAATCAGTCTTCCAAGAACACAAGATTATATCACGGCCATTTTGTTCTGCGTGCATGTCTTGGCAAAAAAAAAAAAAAAAAGCCACCAGCTTTTGAGTCGAATTAAACGGTTTTTATTTTTCCCACCTGTTTCCTTCCGCACAGTCCGAGGCTCGGTTTTTCTTTCGCTAACTGCAGGGCCGTCTATTTGAAATTCAATCAAACCGTCTGCAGAGAGACTTCTCGCCATGAACGCAAAGCTGCATTCCTGGTTTTCACTTTCTTTTATTGCTTTTAGACAATTGCTCCCAGCAGGTCTCCGGGCGAGCACATCTCTTTAACACAAGCAGACAGAGGGGGAATAATACAGTTAACCTGGGACGACTATGAACTGCAGCTCCCATCACACTGAACATGCCAGCTCAGCCTCTGGTCCCCTCCTGCCCACCCCCAGCTCCTGACCTGCGATTTACTGCGTTTCCAGGAGTTAATGCCAAATCGTGGAGGGAGAAATCGCTCCACCGCTGTGTTTTTCTTTGAAAGGGCAGCAGGGGGTTTAAGCATAACCAATTGAGCCTGTAAACATTTGGATGTTTGCCAGTTTTTCTCCCCCCCCTCAACTTCTAGCTTGTCTGACGTTTGCGTTTCTTTCTCTCTCTCTTTTTTGTTTAGAGCACCGAAGACGGAAAGCGAAAGAGGACGCCTCGAACGGGACGGGTCCACCTGTTCTAAACAACCACCTGCGTGCGGAGACGTTCGCCCTTCGCCTCCCAAACACGATTCGGCTTAAATGTCGGAGCATCCGGTGGGCGACGTCAAAGCTTACGCTGACGACGTTGTTCCTTTTTCTTCTGGCCGGCTAAAAGAAAAAAGAGGAAAAGAAATCGATTCTCTGCTGTGTATCACGTCTTTTCAATAAAACATTTGCGGAGTGTCTTTCCGGCGGCAGCACGACTGGGACTCCTGCTGGATTTTACCACACAACTGCTGTGGTGAAAAGATGAAATAGCGTGAATACAGGTGGTGAAATCCACAAGGAAAAAGCTGAAAAAGCTCTTTAAAAAAAAAAAAACCTGAGGCAAAATCAGCTCCAGAACGTCTGTTTAAGACACAAAGACACACACCCCAACACACACACACACCCCAACACACACACACACACACACACACTTACCATTCACTTTCTCTCTGCTGGTACTTGCACAAACCTACAAGGAGGCTCGTAAAAAGACCAACAAAATAAATAAATAAAGAAGAAAATCTGTGCTAAAAACGATTGTTAAAAGGAAAGGAACTAAACAGAATTGTCATATGGTTGTGATTTCTGGCCTTTCATGAAAGAAAGCTTCAGGAAAGAGCAAAAACTTGTGCCTGGAAACTGACAAAGTTCTCAGTGTTTGAAAAGTTAAGTTGTGCTTAATTTGAGTGAAAGAAAAAAAACAAAAACCTGAACAGCCATGAT
Organism: Xiphophorus hellerii; assembly: GCF_003331165.1. NCBI lineage: Eukaryota > Metazoa > Chordata > Actinopteri > Cyprinodontiformes > Poeciliidae > Xiphophorus > Xiphophorus hellerii. The sequence goes on along the minus strand of NC_045679.1, from coordinate 22,820,150 downwards.
GACACCAGTGTCCTCATGAACCCATTAACTTGCATGTGTATATATATATATACATATATATATATATATATACATATATATATATATATATATATATATATATATATATATATATATGTATATATATATGTGTGTGTGTGTGTGTGTGTATTTTATTTTATTTTGGGTGACAGTTGAGCGTTTAAACATCTTAACAGATTTTTTTTTTCAGCCGCCCCCAGCATCACGGCTGTCCAAACAGTAAACTTGAGTTTGTGGGGCAAGTCAAAGTGTTTCTGCACCACACGGGGGCAGAAACACTGAGCGGATCTTTTCTGTTCCCTCAGAGAGGTCACGTCGGGTTGTTTTCCCTCCCAACGACTACAGTTTGAAAATTTCATTTGATTTATTTATTTATTTATTTTAAACCAGGAAACGTCCCAGTGGGATTAAACACACATTTCCCAAGAGAAACCTGGAAAATATAGGCAGCAAAAAAAAAAAAATCACAAGTTAGATAACAAGCAACATATGATAACATATTATATTGTTCTTCTTCTTTTTTTTTTTTTTTTTTACCTATTATTGTCATTACTACATTTTAAAAAATATGGTGATTCAGTTGCTGATTTTCTTAAATCAAGCTTCAAATTTTAATTATGATTTTTTGAAATAAAAATACACGAATTATCCTCTTTTGTGTTGAAACTTAATACAGATCAACAGCTCTAAAGTGACAATTTGTGTATTCTGCTCAGTTCCATATATATATATATATATATATATATATATATATATATATAAAATGTTGGAGCACAGATAAAGCAACACTCCAACAGTGCGACGGGTTGAGAAAGTCTTTTCAAAATGTTTTACTCCGTGATCAACGCATTTAGTAACAACAACAATAATAATAATTAAGAAGTAAGAAATTCATATTTTTGAAAACTCCTCAGGACCTCCTTCAGGTTTCTCGCCGTGTGCCAGAGCACATCTGAAACCGCAGCTCAATATGACGTCCATTATTTTTACAGCTCAGTAAAACGCGGGTGGCCAACAAGGCCCCATTATTGCCCCATTTTCGAGAGTTTGGAGACAATTTATGAAGCCATTACGGCACGTGCTGAAGGATAATAACTCCGTATGAAAGATGTCGAAACATTTGCCAAAATAATAATAAAATAATAAGATATATTATTAATAATAATAATAATAATGCATGTATGTATATAAATATATATAGGCTATATATATATGGAATAATTATATATATATATAATTATTATTATTTAAAAAGAAGAGAATCAGAGAGAATTTTTTTATATATATACTAAGTTTTATTAATTTGTGGTTGGCAATAGAGAGTTAGTGACAGCAGGACAGCTTTCAGAGACTAACGATGGTTTCAGAATATTATGTGAAAGGATAAACAGCCAATAAGTGAATCGGGATTTCTTCCTTTAATGTGCGGAGACGTTTACAAGGTGAGTCTATTGTTGTCAAAAGGCAACAAGTGTTTCCCTTTTCCTCTGCTGGAGCAGACGTGTCATTCTCTCGTTCCGCGTTTTTTAATCACTTCTTTCTTTTTCTTTTTTCTTTTTTTTTTTTTAGGAGTTTCTGATTATGCTGGAGGCCTTATGGCTGCAGGCCCTCCTACTAAGAGAAGCACATGTGCTCCCATGCGGCTGAACATTTGTGGACGGATTTGGAAACAACATCTAACATGGCATTTATTTAAAAAAATAAATAAATAAATAAAATCTTTTTTTATTATTATTTAAAAAATACCAAAGGGTCAGTTAATCCCCGCAAATCCAGATTGCGGCAATTAGCAGTGACCCTGCGCTGCGGCGCGGGGAGGGCTTTAGTTGCCGCACACTTTGTATTTCCATTGTTGCAGCTGCACACACACACACGACCACGCACGCACACACACACGCACACGCACACACACCCACACACACGCACGCACACAGCTAGATCTGGTGTCTTGGGCTGTAACTTGAGCTCATTGTGTGCGCTGCGTTCAGCAAGAGACTTTGTTTTGACTGATGAAAGGCTGCGGACGATTATTCGAAACCACACGTTTATATCGGTGAAACATAGGAACACACACAACTCCGTTATTCAGTTTCAGGTTATAAATATTTACTTTGATTTAAGGAAGGGGGGGAAAAAGCGTTATTGTATCAGTCATAGTTATCTTTGTTGTTAAGATTAGCCACTAATGCAAATTTCATGGCTTTCATCTTATTCTCAATATTTTCATTATTATTTGCACCTGAAATTTCAACCTATGATACTCGCACTTTCTGGGATATTGTCTCCAAATAAACGTCAACAAAAGAAATGTGTTTGGCCCCCAAAGCTGCAGGGTTTAACGATTTCAAATTCCTCTATTATCAGCAGATTTGAATTTTGCCATATTCAGGCTAATAAAACCACTAATCGGCTCGCTGATGTTTAAATGGCTTTGCTTTATGTAACCAAACTCTTAAACCGCTGGCTATTTCATTCATTTGTTGTTGTTGTTGTTGTTGTTGTTGTTGTTGTTGTTGTTGTTGTTGCTGTTGTTTCTTGCTAGCATGTCTCAGCTTGTTCAACTTGAGTTTCATTAACAAAGGCAAAGAAAGAAGAGGGCGAAAAAAAAGGTAACTAAGTAAGCTTTTATTCCTCTTTTCTCAGATGAAAATACCGGAAATTTAAGCGTGATATATAAAATACACATAAAATAAAACTAACTAGCAAACTAACAAACAGGTAACTAATTGGTGCATTTTCTTTATGACAGATAAAAATACCTAACTAACTAACTAACTAACTAACTAACTAACTAACTAACTAACTAACTAACTAACTAACCTTGTGTAAATAAACAATGGCAAAAAGGATTTTAAATTAAACCATAAAAGTTGAACAAGGTTTTATAAACAATGAGGTAACAACTCTTACTTTATTAGAATATTTACTTGTTAGGGAGGTGGATCCTCACTGTTGCTTGAGATAATTGTTCTAGCAGCTGCATATATATATATATATCACTATATACATAACTATATATATAAATACATACATATACAAATCATTTCCTATCAAAAAGAGCCCAAAGCTCAGACTGCACCTGCTTTCTGTCTACTTTCAGAAGGCCTGAGCTGCCTCAGCAGACTCCGGGTGGAGATGGGGTCTCTGTGTGTGTGTGGGGGGGGGGCAGGGGGCGGCAAATGGATTCCATGTTTGCAGGGAAACACGCTGGAGGCGCAGGGAAACTTTGTTGTTTATGAAGCACACGTGAAACCACTCAAAACTAAATTATCTTCCCGCCGCTCCGGCTTTTTGTCGTTTTCAGCCTCTCGGTTTCTCGGCAGCCGTGTCACCACCCAGCGAGCGGCTCTGCTGCGCCCCGGTGCCTGAAGCCAGCCGCTTTTCCGGGACGCAGGGAAACGCGGTGAGGTTCTCATGCTGCACGTACGTCTGTGTGCCTTCTGCTCCTCTCTGCTACTGTAAAAGCACATCTGTCAGGTTTTTTTCTTTTTTTTTGTTGCCACCGCCAGATCTCGTTTTCTTGTGCTTCCTGCTTCCTTCCTGACGTGAAGGAAAGTCATTTCCCATTTTTATTTTCCGTGAGACATACTATATAAGTTTGTGTAAATATGTAAACTTAAAGAAGATATATATATTTTTTTTTGCATAGACGTTTTTATTATTGCATTGACATCTAAATGCAACACGTCACCATAGATAATCCCCCCCCCCCACTTCAGGGTGATGCGTTACTTTGAATCGATCTGCCATATAAAATCCAAATTCAACACATTGATATTTGCATTGGAAAGAATATGAAAAAAAAAGCGCATGAATCCACAGGTCCTGGGTTCAAATCCCTGCCTGCCGTCTTTCTGAACAGAGCTTGCTTGCATTGTGTCTCCCCCGGATACGTCACAGTTTCAAACACTACTGTAGGTTAATCGGTCTCTTCAAGTAGGCCTCCAGTGTGACTGTGTGTGTGTAGATGGTCGTCGTATATGTGCTGACTGAGTGGCCATCCAGGAGCCATCGCCAGGTCCCCTTTGACCCCCCACACAAGGACGGGGTCAGCACATGGACATTCTGTGCTCAGGTTTATTAGAACATCTTATTCCTCCACTCGACAGCGTGCGAACACACGAACCAACACTGGAAGCGCACGTCCTTCCCCTGCCGCTCATTTCCCCGTCGCGTCTTTACGCTCTCAAACATTTGGTTTTACGGCAGGCCCTCTGTTTCTGCTCAGGGAACAGGTGTTCAGCTCATTCGGACTCGGCCCTGCGAGGTCGGCTTCTCTGCAGCGACGGAGGAAATTGCCGTACGAGGGCAACCGCAGCAGGTCATGAGACTGTAGTTTAAGTGCAATTACATGAGTCTTGCGCGAGGGTCAGCGCGGCGTTTCACCGCAGGATTACATGTGCTGTGGAAAGAGTTCTGTGATTACGCTTCTGAACCCTGCTCGGTTTTATATATGATAACTTTTGGGCTTTAATGCGCTTTATGAGAAAAAGTCTTTATGAGAATTTTAGATCCCTTTCACGAGTAGGCGGCTTCAGGTGACATTATTACATGAGCGAGGCTAAGCCTTTGAGGAACCGAGTTGGCGGAGGCACCAATGAGAAACCGTGTCGTTAACTCCAGCCTCTGTTTTTTTTTTTTTTTTTTTTTTGTAATCCAAAGAGCTCGCGTTTCACAGCGGAGGCTCCATCTGTGCAATTAATAACTGAAGTTTGGTTTTTTTGTTGTTGTTCTTTTTGTAGAAACTGTTGAAAGTAAAAATGTGATCTCCACAAATGGAGAGCAGAAGACTTGATTTGTTCTATTCGATCGTTTGCCTGTCCTGCAACAGCGGATAAAAGTGTATTTTGTTCTTGAATTCATCTTTGCGGCTAGTTGGGTGTCTGACGGCCGTGTTTCATTGACCGAAACTAATCTGGACCTTTTGCTTCCTGGAATACGCGGCCATGCCGACGATGAGTTGCTGTGGAGGACCAGGGCTACTGAGAGCGTGCGCTAAAGCAGAGATCCATCTGAAACATGCCAAGCAGTGGGCTCTAAAGCACACTCACCAGCCACTTTATTAGGTCCATTTTTTCCAATTTGTTGTTAACAAGAATGATGACTCACATGGCAGCAACTCAAAGCACTGAAGCATTTAGATGTGGGGAAGATAACTTGCTGAAGTTCAAGCCGAGCATGAGAATGGGGGAAACAAGGGGGTTTATGTTGCATGGTTGATGGTGCCAGACAGATGGGTCTGGGTATTTTTAGAAACTGTCGATTTTTAGACGTGGTGCTCTGAGAATGTTCTTAACAAGAAGAAGTGGCAGTTGTGTGGATTATTATCTGACCGATGTCAGAGGTCAGCAGGGGGGGGGGAATGAACCGACCGGTTTTGAGATGATGGCGTTTATGGTAGCTTGAATAAGCTACTTCTATCATCTGAGAGAGCAGGGGACAGAGGCTATAGCTTGCACTGAGTAACCAAAAGTAGACAAAAACAGACTGGAAAACGTTGCCTGGTCTGTTGAGATTCAATTCAGCTGAAATACTGAGATGGCGGAGTCAGAATTTGGTGTAAGTGACATAACAGTATGGACACATCTTGAGCTGTATCAATAGCTTAGACTGGTTGTGGTGGTGCAATGATGTGGGAAACAGTTTTTGACACATCTTTGGCCCCTTAGTACCAACAGGGGCCAACTTTTAAATGTTGCAACGTAGCTTAATGGTATTTCTTATTATGTCCACCTATGATCATTCATGCTAGTCAATGATCAACATGTTTGAAAGTGAAGGTGTACGATTTCTTTAAATAATAAATGGAGACGGTAGGAAGCCTGCTATTGGACATTCAAAGTTTATGCATTTTGTGTTTCCCCCAACAGGTGGCAGTGCAGCTCTTCCAAATACCATTTTAATAAAATAAACTTAGAAATTTGTGTGTTAATGTTTATATGTCGAAAAGCCCTTAACAAACACAATGTAAGGAGTCCGCTCTTTAATCAATACTCAAATTTATCCTGTCACCCTGTTCATCCATCCATCCATCCATCCATCCATCCATCCATCCATCCATCCATCCATCCATCCATCCATCCATCCAGGAAAGAAAGACGTCAACGTACAACATATTTATTACACGAAGCCTTGGCTCACAATGTGACATTTTCCTGTTGCCTAATCAGACGACGCGTAACTTGTGATTTCATGCTAAGGAAGTTTCCTTAGGAACGGATTCCCATTTTGGTTTGACACAACTGTGAACGGCACCACAAAGCAAGTAGTTGGAAACTTTAAATAACCTTTCAGAATTTGAATGATCAGTGATGAAATCCCCTCTAAAAGGAGCTTTCTTGATCAAATGAAGCACAAACTAAAGGACTTAGAGCCCCCCGTTTTTTTTTTTTTTTTTTTTTCCCGCCAGAGCAATATAGCTAAAGATCACAATCGCAGTCCCAAAGTTTCAGTTTCTTCCCTGTCTGCAATTGTAACTCCAAGTATACCATTTCACACTAACAGAAATTAGAAGCAAGGAGAAAAGTAAACATGGGAGAATTTAGGAGCTGGATGCTTTGGAAAAGGAATCCGCTGTTTGTATTAATATTTTACCTCTGGGAAAACTTCTGTCACTGACAATTTAAAGGGCAGGCGGCCAACGTTATGTCAATTTGCTGCTACACTGGTATTTATGACTTTATTGAATTAGGGCCGAAAGTCTGAGGTGGGTCGACGTGTTTAAGGGCAGGAGAGGAGAAGGGAAAATAAATGTAAAAAAAAAAACTTTTTTCACCGAGGAAGGGAGAGTCGTGACTTATTTTTGTTTCAGACGTGTTTCAGTGCACATATGGTCCCAGTTTCGGCCCATATACTGGGAATCTCCGAGCTGACCCGTGACCCTCCTTCTCAGGCTGACATGATTTCGGCTGTTTCAGTCTGAGGTTCTTGTTCGACCCCCCGAGTCCCTGAAGTTCAAGGGTCACCTCCAGAGAGCAGCAAATTAACCCAATGTGTCAAAGCTGGCATGACACCATGTTCAGCCGAGTCCTCTTGATTTAAATATTCTCATCTTTTGTGACGGTGATCTGTTTCTGTTCTCGTCCAGATTTTAAATTCTGCCTCTCTTCAGAGTTTATGGAGTGTGACTAATTTACCTCCTTTTAACCTCCCTCGTCCGTCTCTGCTGAAATCCCATACACGGCACTCAGCCCGCCCGCCCTCCCTCCCAATTTCTCCTCTGTCTTCTTTTCTTCTCTGACATCTTCCTCCTTTTCTTTTAGGTGGGTCCTCTCTCCGTCTGATCTGCCCTCTCTCTCTCTCTCTCTCTGCAGCCATTTCTCTCTCGCAGCCAAAAAGCGCTCCTCTCACTGTGTGTCTCTCCCTGCGGTTAAAGACGTTTCAGTTCAGCTGTCGCAAATTATGTTCGCCTGCCCAGCTGTCAAAACAGGGGGGTGTCCCTTTCATTCCACCTCACAAATTACGAAAGGAGAGAGAGAGGAGAGAGAGAGGCAGTGGGGTGGAGGGAGTGGGGAAGGAAAAAGGGGGCTTTAAAGCTCATGTTTGGACACAAGCAATTATCTCTAATTATTGTTTTTCTTTTCAGTTTCCCTGTCCCGATGGAGGTCCGACGAGACGAACATGCAATAATCCGCCCCAGTCGTTCGGGATCAGCGGGCCCTCGGAGTCCGGGCTCGGTGCTGGGAGTCTGTGGCTTTCATCTCAATGTGAGTCAGGAGTTGATTCAAACACGTAGTGATGGGAGAATTAACCCCGGGGACCCAGCTTTCAATAGGCTCCGCTAGGAGATTATATGTGTTGATGGCAGGCCTTTCTGTGTGCAGGGCTTTTTTTTTTTAGAACTTTAACTGTTAAATCAAGGCACCGCGGCCAGGATCCTCACCTCTGTGTCGTCGGTTTATGAAGCCTTTTCTTCTCTCTCTTGCATCTGTTTTTCTTTTCTTTTTTTTTGTCAGTGCTTTCTTAATCCATAAGCTGAGCAATGGGACAGAGTAAAACATGCCATGAAGTTCTCTGATAGCACAGCCTAGAAATTAAAATATTATATTGAAAAAACACGAAGCATCACCGAGTATTTATTTATTTATTTATTTTTTTTTTGTCTGGTTTCTTGTGCAAATATCTCGAAATAAAACAAAACTAACTCACAAGTAACTTTTCAGCAAGTAATAGGAGCTTGTACTAAATCAATAATTCCTTAATATTGATGAAAAATTATTTCACTTATAACATGGAAAGAATGTCTTGTTGTAAATGAAATAATACATCAGTGGAGCTGGAACTTTTTCAATCAATATAAATTAACTATTTACTTAGAACAAGCTCCTATATCTTGCTGAAAAAGTCACCCAAAAGTTAGTTTTGTCTTATTTCAAGTGTACTAAGGTATTCGTACTAGAAACTAGACTCAAAATACTTGGTAATGTTTTTTTGTTTTTTGCAGTATAACTCTCATTAGACTGCCACTGTGACACCCAATGTGTAGCTGAAAATTCCCATGACCTTCACTGCATGCGAATGTGTGGTGCTCAGCAGGTAGACGCACGTAAATACGAACACTGAATTAAAAATAAAAAATAAAAATCAGAAGTCTTTGTCACAATGCAATAAATCAAGGTTGGCGTCTTCGGTGGTCCTTCCAGACTGAAGGGAGACAAGCAAAGAAGCAAATAAGTGCAGAAAATTGTGTCTTTGCAGCCTCATAAAATGTGTTGCATCCATGTTCATGCAAGCCAAACCCAAAGAAATGCTCTGGCAAGGAGGAAAAAACCCCACTGTTCTCCAGTGTGAGTGACACGATGAATGCCAAACCAACGGAAGGAAAGTAAAAGACGGGGCAAGGTTCATCACTGGAGGAGGACAGAATATTAAGTTAAAATAGTAATTTTATATGTACATTTTAGATTTAGAACACTGTATTTAAATAACCTTGAGCTTGTTCTCCCTCACAATTCTGCTTATGCCAACTCCTGAACTTTTAGAATAAGAAGAATCGAGCTGCTACTCAAGTCTGTTTAGCAAAGTCAAATGGGATCAATTTACCAGTTATTTATCAAATCATAATATGCTTGTGCAACTAGAAAGTTGTCGTCTGCCAAAGTGTCAGCAGTGGTTCCTAAATAAACCGAACTGAGCCTCGCAAATGAGCAAAAACGCTCAATTAGGTTTTTAAAATCAAGCTAGCAAGTTTATGGCCTTCAAAGTGTTAGCTCCCAGGCTAGAATAGCTTGGGAGCAACTTTACAACTACACATTCACAACTACAGGAAGGCGGTCATTTTTTATGTCTGCAGGGTGGCACACGGGTTGAAAACCATATAAACCATATAAACCATATAAACTTGCTATTTTGCCATAGCAAGTTTTTAAACCCCCACCATGCTCTGAGAAGTATTTGCCGTGCTTCCAGATTTCTTTAGTTTTTCCTTTTTTATTCAAACTTGAAAGTTTTAGATCATCCAACAAATTTTTTTTTATATAAGTGGTTCTTAATTAAGCTGAACAGAGCCTCTCACATGAGGGAAACGCTCAATTAGGTTTTTAAAATCAAGCTGGGATGTTTGTGGCCATCTAAGTGTTAGCTTCCAAGCTAAAATAGCTTGGGAGCTACTTTACAACTACTCATTCACAACTAGAGGAAGGCGGTCATTTTGTCATGCCTACGCTGTTGAAAACTATATAAAAAAAAACCCAAACTAAAGCCTATTTTGCCGTAGCAATTATTTAAACGCGTACTCTGCTCTAGAAAGTATTTGCCACACTTCCAGATTTCTTGAGTTTTTCCTTTTTTTTTTTTTTTTAGATGATCCAGCATTTTTTTTAATACCAGAGTAAATACAAAATCTGTTTTCAGATGATGATTTTATTATACTGTGTAAGGCTTCACCAGTCATAGGAGTTTATGTGCTGGATCTTGAAACAATGTTACTATTTCACGGTATGGAAGAAGAAAAGGACCACTGGAGGAAAAAAACAAAAGAATTCTGACATTAGTCTAAGAATTTTGAGAAAAAAAGTCTTCCATAGAAGATTACCATAATTTTGTAACATTTCTTTCTTTTTTTTTTTTCTTGCAGTGGCGCAGTTGGTAGAGCTGTTGCCTTGCAGCAAGAAGGTCCTGGGTTCGATTCCAGGCCCGGGGTCTTTCTGCATGGAGTTTGCATGTTTCTCCCTAGGTGTGTGTGTGTGTGTGTGTGTGTGTGTGTGGATGGTTGTGTGTCCTGTCTGTTTCTGTGTTGCCCTGCGACAGACTGGCGACCTGTCCAGGGTGAACCCCGTCTCTCGCCCGAAACGTTCACTGGAAATAGGCACCAGCACCTCCTGACCCCTCTCGGGACAAGGGTGTTAGAAAATGGATGGATGGACGTTTTTCTTGCTTAGAGTGGAAATGTTTTTAGAGTGCGGCAGTAGTCATGTTCAAGACAAGTCGTTATTGCTTGTCATCATTCTAAAGTGAAACTAGTTCAGCCAGTAAAAGCAGCTGGTATTTCAACAATCACACCAGTAAGGAGGGAAATCCACAGGCATGAAAATCTTGATTATAACCATGTTTCCTACTGTCATTAAGCTAGCTACAAATGATAAATTCCTGGGTCCTGGTGCAGAAAGGCACAAACAAAACAAAACCAACTCATTGCTTTAACACATTCCTATATCAACATGTTTCTGTAGAAAAGTATCAGTAGGTACTGTCACTATGTGCTGCAACTCAGTGCGCTGCAAACCAATATGCTTGGTTTCTTTATACTTTTTCCCCAATTGGACTAACAAACTGAACCTGACTGCATTGTTTGACAACCAGAATCAATGTGCAGTGAATATAACTGACTCTGTACTCCTGGATTAAATTGACACATACTTTGAAACGGCATGTGCTGTTAATAGGCGCCATATAAATAAACTAAATTGAATTGAATTGAGGACTCCGCATTCCCAACTTAAAATTTCAAAGTACCTGACGCTACGGCTGCTGTGAATGTGAAGCATTCGTAAGGGCATTTGAGAAGGACTCTGAAAATCATGCACTTATTTAAACAAGACTCTTTTGGATTGATGACAGGGGAGCAAAAAATATTAAAATGGAACAATCGTTTTCATTTTCACTGGCAGAATATTTCACTTACAACAAAACATTTGTCCAATTTTGTAAGTGAAATGATCTGCCAGTACTAAGCAAGTCAATATTAAGGAATGACTTACTAAAAACAACTATATCTTGTTGAAAAGTTGGTTTTGTCTTAATTCAGGCGTACTAAGATATCTGCACTAGACCAAAAATACTTAGTAAAACTTTGTGTTTTTGCAGTGGCAACGTTACAGCATCTTGTCCCCGTGCAGCATTTTAAAAAGAAAGTGTCCCTCTGAAAACATAACAGCGTGTTGTTTGACATTGTAAAGCTTGTCACCAAATAGCTTTAAAGTTGAAAGATTTACACTGAGAAGGAGGCACATGAGTGAAACGTTACAACCATCTGACTCGGTTCACCATGGCAACCCACAACCTCAAACTGTATTTGATCACATCCTAAAATGAACCTGAGCATGTCCTGTACATTATCAGACCACCAAGGCCCACCATAAATGTTACATTCACACGCATATAGGACCGTAATGTATCGGGTTTTTCCTTTCTAAATAATTTAGCCTGTAAAAGTCATCTGTGTCACCGCCAGCTGCTAAACGGAAGCGTAGCCTCGTACCCACGATCTTTCCATGTGCTCGACGGACTGAGACTGAAATCCCTCCCTCGAGAAGTGGCACTCGGAGAACGCAAGTGGGCGACATGCATTGACTGTTTGAAAGATTTTTCAGTAAAACAAAAAAAAAGGAAAAAAGGAAAACTTCCTTACTGATTTTTGGGCGCTTGGGGGCAGTGAAAAAAGCAAGGCGCCTCATTAGTTCCATGAAGCAGACTTGTCAGTAGTTTACACATCTAGCCGGGTAGGAAGACATCTAAGTTTTGTGTTTGGCACAATTTGGGCAAACAGAGTTTATCTGAGCTTATTATTTGGGAAAAGAATGAGCTTAAAAATGACATTCACTCCATCTAGACTCCCCTCCTCTCCTAAAAGTCTGATCCACTCTCTTTTTTATTATATCCCCTCTCTATAGAGAAGACATTACATGACAAATCTCTATTGTCCTGGCTCGGATTCTGGGTGTAATCTCTCTTGTCAAAGGGAAAATTCAGCGATTAGTCCCCAGCAAATTACAAGGGGTGACCAGTGTGTCTGTTCAGCCCTCATTAACTGCTAACAGAGTTTCGTCAGAACCACCCACGCTACCGGGACCTTCAACCTCTCACCCCTGACACCTGGAACTTTCACAATTTAGCTCCCAAATGCTTACATTTGAATTGAGCATGCTCTTCTTTTTGTGTCGTTTTGAGGCTTTCTGAAGACGACAGGCTGATTGGAGAATTCCCATGGTCTAAGGGTAAATAAAGATGGTATTTTTTTTTTCGACTAGAGGTTCCACATGTGTAACTTTTTATCTGGTGATGATGATGGGGGTGCGGGGAGCGCCAAGTGTCACTCAGCGACAAGACATGCGGACCTCGTGCCGCGCTATCTCCAGACCACCCATCCGAGACATTACTTTGGACAAACAGAAGATTTTTTTTTTTTTTTTTAGCTGTAATATCTAGCAGATGAGAGGGGTCGGCCTGCGAAGAGGGCTCATCAGGACGGGGTCGTCCACGATGCTGGTCAACTGGTCATTTCTCCCAACCCATTAACCACCTGGGATCGGTATGTTTTGTCAGCTTTTCCCCAGTTTTGGGTTTCATTTGCCGTGCTTTGAAATCAAACACGCTCGCCCCACACACGCCCAGTAACGCGGCTCGCTCTCTGACAAACACACACAAACATTTATGCGCTCTGAAGTCGGACTCAACAACCCGGAGCGCATGCATGTGTGCAGACGCCGCAAACAAAACGCGCTCGCCTCGTGCTTACAGATGCAAACAAAGATGGATCGGAAATGCGTCGAAGAGCTTTCCTTTGTTTTTCATGCCAAGCTTGCACAGTTGAGTGCGTCATCTTTGTAATTCTAAATATTAATTAAACCTTTGATTTTTTTTTTTTTTGCACAAGAACATCAAAGAGACAGTATATTTATGAAAGATTGCTGGTATTTACAGTTTAATAAAGTTTTCACGCCCTATTTTGCCACATTATAACTAGGGATGCACCGATACACTTATTCTACTTCTGATACCAATATCTGAGGTTTAGTATCGACTGATACCGATCTGATACGGAAAAACAGTGCAAATTAATTTGTACTCCAGTACATTTACGTCTGTGTTTTAAAAAGTTGACTTTTTAAGTCAATTCAACTCTGCACCAGTACAGCACACTTACATGCACCAATAGCTTCACAAGCTTTGTCAAACGTGTGAAAACAACACAACTTTAATTTGTTCAATCGCTGAAATTAGGACTATAACAGCCAATGTAAAATAAATAATGACGAAAGTGCAATTAGGAATTCTAAATAAAATGTGAAATCAATGGCAAAGCATGATTCGCTCAGAGCACAAAGCATAGAATCAGACTGAATTGATCTGATCTCATCTGGAACAATGTCTTGATACCCATTCTAGAATTTTTCTTCAATGTTGGGACCGATACAGATATCAATATCGGATCAGTTTGTCTCTTAAATGAATTTTATTGGGATTTAATGTGATGAACAAAAATATCATAGAGCAGAATTATGAATTGGTAGGAAAATGACACATCGTCTGCATTTTTTTTTTTTTGCAAATAAGAATCCCTCTTTATTGTCAAGTCACATTTCCTCTCTTCCAGGATTGTTCTGGTTTTAGCTCCATCCGTCTTCCCAGCGACTCTCACCAGCCCCTTGTAATGAACAAAAATTCCCACAGCATGATGCTGGCACCGCCAAGCTTCTTGTGTGGTTGGTGGGTTCAGGATGTACATCACATGGAGGGACTACACAAACATCTAGACCAAAATCTCACATTCTGGTTTCATCTAATCAGAATTTCTTAGAATTGTTTTTCTTTTCCCCCAGTGGCACTAATCGTCTTCCGTAGACCTCTTACGGCTTTCTTTCAACAATAGCTTTCTTTTCTCCGCTTCTCCATGCAGGACAGATCTGAGAACTACGTTGGTTGGTTTTCCGGTCAACAGTTTCTCTCTCCCAATCTGCCGTACCTTTTTCTGTTTTCAGCCATTTGGACGAGCCAAACCACACAGAGGTGGATTTGCACCACACAGACTGATTTCCCTACAGTGTAACATTACATCATAATGCCTACTGTCACAATAAAGCAAGCCGAGGAAAAAAAAAAAAAAGAGTTAAAAGCTGCAGGTATGAAATGTGCTACTCGTGTGACAGTGGTGCACAGCCAAGTGAAAAACCTCGAAATCCAAGAGTTCAGAAGGGCGCTGCGTATTGTGATCGACTCTGATCGTTTCATAAACCCGCCGACTCTAAACCCACATGTGAAGATTTTCTTCACACTAAATGAAAAGACTGCGAGCCGATTTAGGCGATACGCGTGGATATCTCCCAGGATGAAAGAGAAAGCCGGCTGCCTCTTCCTTCCCTCTCTCCGTCCAAAAAGCTGCATCAGCTGCAACATCTTAAGAATCGCCTTTCAGCCTGTCGGGCAATCAATGCTGAGAGTTCCCTTATGTGAAGACATGAAACGCAGTGGGGTGGAAAACCGATACGCCTCCGAATTCTCTGGTGTCCAGGCTTCAGAAAGAAATTAAAAAGTCCGAGTCTCGCGTACTGAGAACAAGTTTTGGAACGAAAGATGCTGATCAGTCTCAGATGGGTCCGGAAGAGTCAAAGTAAACCACGCGGTGCAGCTTTCTCTGTGCTCCATGAGTCGTTGGTTGTGTGATCCATCTTTTTATTTTATTTATTTCTTTTTCATTTCGCATGCCTTTTCTGTATTCCTTGTGTGTGTGTGTGGGTGTGTGTGTGCGTGTGTGTCGGGGAATAAAAGGTTTACAGTTGTTTATCAAAACATGCTAAGACTGCAGTTAATTAGCTTGTGCTGTGCTGCAATTTGCTGTGGCTGGTGTGTTGAGATGCAGGCAGTTGCAGCTGAATACAAATCCCGTGCTCCTCCTGTAAATCTGCCACGAACAATGTTAACATTTCAGCCTTCCCCGGCCCCACACATTTATTAGACTGTCAGCAAGCCCGAGGTCTGGCTTTTTCACTGCTGCTCCGTTGCTGAATCATTTAAGAAGCTCATTTCCAACAGCATGGCCCTTTAATTATGGTTGTCGTTTTTCAGCGATGTGTTCGTATAGGATCCAGTAGGGGGGGGACGATGGAACCGTTTGAGGAAGAATAAATTAAGTTTACAGTTGTGATACTGGAGCTGCTGGGCCTGATGACAAACCTCGTTGAACTGAGACGTGTCTTTAACACGTTGATTGAAGAAACGTTTTTTTGTAAATATGTGCTTGTGGTGAAAACATCTAAAAAAAAAAAAAAGCGTCATGTTTTCGTCCATTCTAATCCATCCGATCCCATTAATGCTCGTGATTGAGGAAAAAACATGGAAAGTTGGGTCATTGTTGCTGAAATGCTGAAACACTTGGCAGCATTGCTTTTCGACTTTGACAGGTGGCATGTTGAACCCTCATCCTACTGGCGTCTGTTACAGCCCATCTAAAGAGAAACAATTATCGATATTTGCCAAACACTGCAATCACAGGCGGGTTTCCAAATAACCAGTTTTAGTCAGGTTTTAGAGAAGCTTGTTTTTAACTTACTGAATCGTCCATAAAAAAAACCCCAATAGCCTGGATTTAGAACCAAACGTTCCTACTTGGCCGTTTATTGGACCAAAGAGCAGCCTTTGACACCCTCAACTACACCACTACAATTGGCATCCTTGCAGCTCTCCTTTAATTTGCTTAAAACCTTGTTTAAGTGAAAGACAAAAAAAATTGTTAGGGTGGAAAGTTAATAATCTGATTGCACACTCTAAAAAAATAATACTTTGTTGAACCACATTTGGATTAAATTTGAGCTTTTAGTCTTCTTTGTTTGCTCCAACATCTTCACTTGACTATTCTTGCAAATTTTCTCTGTTACTTACCACAAACTTCTGGACTTCGGCTAGGTACTTGCAACGTTTATTTACTTTTGACGAAGCCACTCGTTAATACTTGGAGCCACTCTGATGCCGAAAGATCAAATTTCTCTAGTCTAGACAGGTGATCGTGACTGCTTAATGAATGTCTTTGGCAGAAGAAACCCAGAATGCAAGATTATTCTGAAGAACAATCACAAGTGCCTAATCTCAGAATGTCTTATGAATGACTAGAGAGAGAAACCTTTAATTAGGACATCCCAGAAACAGACTCACAGCACAAGAGCAATAAAGACCAGGATTAACCACATCTGGCTTAACCAAGAGGCTGAAAGTTTCAGCTAACTCTCGACATTTCAGGTGTCGGGTGTTAGCTGGAGGTCCCACAGTCAAAGATCAGACATCATCAGAAGGAGTTGAAAAGGATAAAGATCCAGACTGAAAGATAACAGGTCGTTGTAGTAGTAGAGAAAGCAGAAAGCAGGTAAAGACCTGGGAACCCCAAGTCACTGCAACGTCAAGTAGGAGGAAGACGAGAACCTCAAGAAATACCAACATCACAAAGAGAAACTACAGACCTTGTGGAGAAATGTGAGAGAGCAAGAGAGTGCCTGATTCTAGGGACAACCTATCAGACCTTTAACCGTGAAGTCTCAGGGACGGCTAACGTGCTTTTAAGAACTATCAAGGCCCGGTAGAGGACCAGAGCATGAAGACCGCCCAGGTGAATGGGGCAGTTGGCTACTGACGAATTGCTTTGTTTCATTCTCCTGACTGATACCTTCGTACAATGACTTTGTGTCAAATCTAAGCTAATTGGTAAAAGCCAGCTGAGCTTTATCTCTGGTTAATCAGATTTAGTATTGAATAGATGGCAGATGTGAGACCAAGACTGAATGCTGGACATGTATCAAAGATTTGTATCAGTTTAAGGGTGTATGCAGCCAAACTATTGCAGCTTTTGTCATTATTTTTCCTTCCAAAAAAAAATTTACTTATTTTTCAGATGAATTGGTAGAAAAACATATTCATCTTGGTATTCTCCCCCCCGCCCCCACACTAACAAGTTTTTATAGTCCTCGTACACCATGTTTTATGTTCTGATTTATTTTCCATATCACAAACCCATAGTTATGGGCTGTATTCTTACTATGAGGCACATCATGCATCATCCCATCAACCCTGACCAAATTCTCCCTCCCGAAGGAGGACAGAGCATCACGCTGCCACCGCCATGTTTCACTGTGGCAATGCTGTGTTAAAGAGGGAACTTTTATTTCCCTCTTGTGTTTCCTCAATGCCTTTGGTTCGGCGTAATGTCTTCATTATCCCAACCCTGTTTAGTCATTGTATATTTGTCGCTGGCTTGTTTATTGGTTTTATCTGTTTTAACGGACATCTTCTCTCAGCAGCTCTGTGAATAATGTCTGACTCTTATTAATACGACTCTCCAGATGTGGAGCAGTGCTAACATGTCTGCTGTATAGATAGTGATGATGCCTTTGGACGTGTTTTCCTTTGCTTCCTGCAGTATGCCTCGTTCCATTTTTTCATTTTTGCCTCCAGATCTCAGAGCGCTGCATCTGACAGTCACACCTCTGGACACACTGTTACACCCTTCTGCCCGTCCTGCACACGTTTATTAAAAGTTTATGCCGCTTATGACCACAGGACAGTACAGCCGCACATTGTTTGATGCGTTAAATTAATTTGCAGTGTCATTTTTTTTTTTTTTTTGGCTGTGAAACATCCCCTTCTACATCACAGGCTGAGTACGAAATGAGTTATATCACTTTAAACCTCTGGAGCTCATTTTTGAGCAAATGGAGCCTTTGGAAAACAGCTTCTGAAATAAAAGAATTTATGACCTCCCATGTCTATTCAAACACACACACACACACACACACACGCAAAAACCACATGGTCGAGTTACAAAAGCATCTGGATTTTCTCAAAATTGTTTTGTATTCAAAGACTATCGCTCTCTTCGCTGCAGCAATTAGTCACTTTTTTATTTTTTTTCGTGAAAGAATGTGTCTTGGGGTTTAACGTCCCTGTTTCGATAACACTTAAAAAACGTAAGGCTTTTATAAAGTTCGTCTGATAGTTACCCATTTTTCCCATTTCTGTCATGCTACGGCCACAAACCTCAATATATTTAATGGGATTCTATGTCGTTGATCTATGTAAGACTGAGTGTAATAAGTAATTATGACTCGATTAATCAGACTTTATCTATAGAACACTTTAATGCAAGCAAATGAGCCACAAAACATTTAACAAAAGCATCACAACATGTTAAACTTAATAAAAAAAATAGAAAAAAATCAAACAAATGACCCAAACAATAATAAACACGTCCTATGAAATGCAGTACTCAGGAAATCCAATCATAAATGAGAAAACATTACAGACAGACTGAAATAAAGAAAGGCATAACACCTAAAATGTAACCATCCAACAACATAGAGATAAAATATATCATTACATTCAATTTAATATCATATCTAAAAAGAAAATAGAAAAAAACAAAGATAAAAATGTGGAGGGAATGACGATTAATCGACTTACTCTACCTCCTGCGTCAGTGGATTGCGGCGGAACCACGGGCCTCATTGATGCCCAGCCCGTCGGTTTGTCTTGGTCGGTATGCAGTTCGTCCATATCTTTTTATGATGATGGCTTGAGCAGGGCTCCAGCAGATGTTCAGAGCCTGGATTTTTGTTTTCGAACCTGACCCTGGGTCCAAACTTCTCCTGCTGCGTTCCTCGGTCTTCACGTCGGTGTTTGTTCACAAACGACTAAAGAAACGTCGGACGTTTTCACAGAGCAGCTGCACTTAGACTGAGATGAGATTTACAGAGATGGGCTCTACAGTCAGCCGCTTGGTGACGACTGAAGGTGTTTTGATGCAGAAGGGGATGATTTCAGAATATGCAGTCACGATTTTTGGATTTTAATGCGCACAAAAAACGATTGAAAACCATGTACTGTTGAAGTTTTACTTCAAATTTATGCACTTTTGGCTTGATGGCATGAAATCTACCCACGTGCGATGAACAATGCAAAGCATTTTATGCCAAAAAAAACCTTAAAGGAAGCCCTTATCAGTGACAAAAGTCTACATCACCCAAACTCTTCATATCCCTAAATCATGTTTGCAACTTTTTGGCGTCTTCTTTCGTGAGAACCCTGCTGAACACGTCAGTCCTCGCGCAGGAGACCGCACTTGAAGCTCAAATATCGATCATTTCCATAAAATGCCATCATGAAACTAATTGGTATCCCATACTTCACATCACGTTTCCAGCGCATGAGAGTCAATAAAATGTGGTATTTGCGGGCTCGAGGACAAATCCACTTCAACATAAATGATCCAACATCCCCTCTCACTTACTAGCCCGCGCTGTATGGCGCTCGCAATTGATATTTCGGCCCGATTTTTGTGTGAGCACTGCAAAACCTTCTGGCTGAGAAAAGATTGATTTTACCCCCGCAGTCGGGGCATGTGAGAGTCTCTTTTGAGCCAAATGTGCGCAGAGTAATGGCCATGGTGCAGCACAAGTAGTTAATGCTCACTTAACTGAACCTAATAAAAGTAGATAAAAGTGCTGAATATAATGGTATGAAAGCGAATGTGGAGAGAAAGCCGAACAATTGAATCGCTAAAAACTGTTATACATATATATATATATATATATATATATATATATATATATATATATATATATATATATATATATATATATATATATATAATATTCTCCAAAAATGTCCTTAACAGACGCATGGCAGGAATGCTTGCAGACTGGAGGCCAGCTGTGCGGCGCGTTGCTCCGATGAAGACATTGCACGGTAAACAGTTCCAGCCCAGGTTTGTTGCAGTAAAAAGGCACAGAGAATGCGAGCCGTGCACGCCCCAGCTGAGAGCCACTGCTATCAGATGTAGGGCGCAAACCGCAGAGTGTGGGACCGTGTGGGGCAGACCACCCATGAGTGTACCCCTCCTTCCTCCTCCCTCCATTTCAGTTTCCCTGGCTGCAGCTGGATGGGACACAATGCTGGAGCATGGGAACGAACACCAGCCATCGGCACCGTTGCTGGTCTTTAAACATGTTTCTTTTTTCTTTTCTTTCTTGCGTTAAGCGTATGAGGACGTTCTCAATTGACTTTAAGTGAGCACGGGGTGTTTTTCTAAGGCTTTCTAGATGCCTAAGTGTGAGCCTTTATTTGTTGACGTGTCGTCGAAAACTGATGGAGCCTTGTTAGCTGTACGTCTGTATAAACTTCAGGCTCCAGTGTGTAATATGCAAACTCACCGACAGATCAAAAATGTTCTACATTTATTTGCAGTTTTTAGATAAAAACAAACAAACAAATAAAAGTAGTCTGCTTTTTTTATATCTAAAAAAGCCAAAGATGTGAAACAAGCAAAACCTGATTCAGCTTCAAACATTCTCAAATAAACCCGATTATATCAGTCACCATTCATCATTTCACAATTGTGATCTGCTTCGAAGCCTTCATCATCCTCACCTTGGGTCACTGGAATATGAAAAGAAAAAACAAAAATGCCCACGCTCAAAGCTGAAGCATTCAGCTGGTATGTTTAGGTTAACTAACCCCCTGGGTTAATAAACTAAACAAAGGTAAACCGTGCAAAATGGCCACAATGAAAGCCAGGCTAAGTAAACGAAGCAGAGTTTACGAGATGCGAGGGTTTGCGTGAAAGTTTAATGTGAAACAGGTGATGGAGGGTGTTTTAACTCGGGGTCTCAGAAGGAGAATCCTGTCAGAGAACAGATTATTGAAACGCGAACAACTTTAACTAAGGATGCCTGGTGCAGCTTGTCTATCAGAATGTCTCCTGATGCACAGCAACCTCCACTTTTGATGGCACGCCTGGTGATGATGTCTATATAGCTCTATGATAAATTCATCTTTTTACTGCTGTGTTGTCATCTCACATAGTTTGCTCCTCACAACAGTGAGCTTTGAAGATCTCTCTTACTCTTAAAAGTGTAACATTACATCCTGCTGACCAGGCGAAACTATAAAATGATATTGAATTTACAAGAGTGAGAAGAAATGTTTTAGCAAAATTCTCAGATTCCTTATTTTAAAGTGTCACAAATGTCTAATCTGTGTAAAAATATTTGTTTCCAGGTTCGATTAATCTACATGTTACTGTTTTTACGGTTATCTTAATGTTAAAAACAAAAAAAAGTCCCTTCCTGCTTTTCATAAATCCAAAACTGAATCTGAGAATTCCATATTAGTTCCTCCAATTCTGGTCTAATCAGTGTATATACTTTACATTTTACACAAAAAGTTGTTAAATGTAGTCAAGACTAATTGAAAAATTGTAAAAAATGATCACAGATGTGAAGCTGCAAAGCACAGCTGAACTTTAGCATTGCTAGCAGCTATAGCTAGCCAATTTTTGGTTTTGTTATCAGGTGTTTTGGGCTAGCCCAATTAGCATCTTTTATTAGCTCGTTCTGTTAACATCAGGAACACAAAAAACAACACTTCCTTTCCTACTTCAATTTAAGAGCCTCAATCATAGAGTAGTGTAGGATGTTAAGCCTAAAGCTCTCAACTTTAGGTTTAAAGCGTATTAGCAGTATTTAACTTCATTACATACTGCTAATAATAGCCTCCAAGTATGTCAACAGACGACGACGCATGCTAACAGCAGCTGAAAAATGTTTGCGACATGGCAGGGATGCAGTAAGAATGTTCTGTCTGGTGTAGCCATTTACCATTTTATGAAGATTAACACAAATATGCTTTACTTGAATGTCATATTTTCTTATCGTTCCCGTTTTTAAGAGCATCTCAGAAACAATAGCCCTGCAGGTCACGTTATAGCACCGCAGGGTAACAGAACGTCATGGAATACCAATAACAATCTCCTCGACATGCTTACCAACTTCAAAATGTTAATTATATATTTTTTAAATGCTTCAGATATTCATAATAAATGATGAATGTGTAAGAAAACATGTATTTCCTAACTAGATTTTTTGTTGTTGTTTTAAATTTGATTTTCTGTATTTTTCAATCTGAGATTCTTCTGCTGCCATAAAGGATGGACTCATACATGAAAATATTGTTTTAAGACAATTTTCACATGATATGTTATGTTAAAGGCACAAGAACATATTCTTAAAGACCAATAAACTTTCAATTCTAATGGACACGCAACACCGGAACTGGAAGACATTTTAAATATCCCAAATATAGAAACGAAACAACCAAAATAAGAAATAAAATGAAATGATCGATATTGTAGTGGCGATTGTTTGTCAAACATCCAATAAACGTTCCATCAGCCACTATGAGGCACTGGGGTCAAGATTCTTCACGCAGGCAAAAGAAGTTTAATGTCCAAACTTGTTGACTGTCTTGGTTGCTTTTATTTTCCTTTTCAGCAAACAATTACAGAGTTCAAACTTTCCTTTGTTCTCATGCTACCTCTCTTGCTCAGGTAAAAACCAGAGGCCCCAAACCCAAATGCCTGCTGGTCCTTTACCAGGCCCCTACAATTATAGAAAGTGGACTGACCCACCTTACTTCCTGTCTGACTCAAAGAGAATAAATAAGAAAAATAATACAACAAAAGATAAATAGAGTCAACAATTATTAACCTGTAAATTTACTCTGTAAATAATACAAGAAATAGAAATTTAAGAATAAACTAACAAAATTTAAACGGATAAAGAAACAAAGAATAAATAGCTCCAACAAATATAAAATAGAAAT
Source organism: Xiphophorus hellerii (assembly GCF_003331165.1). Taxonomy (NCBI): domain Eukaryota; kingdom Metazoa; phylum Chordata; class Actinopteri; order Cyprinodontiformes; family Poeciliidae; genus Xiphophorus; species Xiphophorus hellerii. The sequence goes on along the minus strand of NC_045679.1, from coordinate 22,797,272 downwards.
CATTGAACTCTTTTTAATTTATTGTGCCATTAATTGATTTATTCCGACAGGCCTACAAGATGCAGTAACAGCATCTTCGATGTGTGATCTGCAGTATTGATTATTAACCGTGGTTTGATGATTTTTCACGGCACAGGTCAGCGAATTGTTCTATTTTAGGTGAGTAAATTGTTTTCCCGGACTTTTAAAGCCGAGTAGTAAAAAAGAAACGAATCTGCCGTCTCTTTCCGATCAACGCCTGCAGCTCGCACTTTTCGCCTTCCCCGTTTTATATCTTATCTGAGCGATTATCCATGGAGTCTTCTGTGAGTTTGTCTTCGCTTTGTGTGAGTTATTTCATTCTGGGTTGTTTTTTTTTTTTTTTTTTTTTTCCCCAGTTTCAGTCGGGGGGGAACAAACACGGCGCGTGGAGCAGCTCCAGAGAAAATATGAACCCGAGGATGGATGGAGCAACAATAGGCCCTCTTTTGACTCTTTTTAACTTTTTCAGACCACATCTCCCAATAAAAGCTGAACAAACAAACCCTGCCACTTGCGAGCGGCTGCTGTCCAGCTAGCTTCACAGAAAGAAAGAAAAAAAAAAAAAAGACTTGCGTTTAAAAGAGGGGGTAGGAGGAGGCTTATGGGTCTAGTGAAAACTTCACCTTAACTGGAATAATAAAAAGCTCACCACCCAAACATTGGGTGATTTGTTCTTTTCCGCGCTGTTTTCTCTGGGCCTCGGCTCGTCACTCAGGAAGCTTAAACGTTTTCCCTCGAGCCCGCCTTTCTGCTGGGGAGATGATGTGGCGCGGATTTTAAGAAGGATGTCAAATGTGCCCTGAACCGCGGCAAAAAACCCCCCAAAAAAACCCCGCACTGCTTTAGACGTCTGGCGACCGAGTGCTGACGGAACTGCGAGGGCGACTCGACCGCCGCAGAGCCTTCCCCTCTCTCCCCCCAGGAGAAGACGGAAAGCCGGTGTAGCCGGCTAGCGTGGAGCAGAAAGGGGTCTGTGAATGGTTACTGTTCAATTTGTATTCGGTTCCCCACTGGTGGCCGAGTTGAGATCAGAGCCCGAAAGTGAAAACACATGGGGAGGGTCAGCAGGATCAGAGGGGCCGCCACACACAAAGGCAGAGCGGAGGAAAAAGGCAATGGGAACTTGTGTGAAGAAATAGATTGAATAAACAGTCTGCAATGGGCTGCACCCTGTTATCCCATAATTTACACTGCATGGGAGCCTGGAAATCCAGGGCATGGCGTTTTGGAGGCCGTCAGCTTTCGCTTGCAAAAGAAGTGGCATTCCGCGCCTCGTGCCAATCAAAAAATAAATAATAATAAAAAAAATTTTTTTTTAAATCCAGGCGTTATGGCTGCAGACATGTTTTGAATTCCTGTCGGCTTAATGTGTTTATTTTAAATATCCGAGGGAAATTGTTACATCACCAGCGAGCAATGTCTTCTGTTGGAGCCGAAGCCCCTGTGAAGTATCCGGGAGCAAAACAGATTTAATAACATAATAACTCTGGAAATTGTATTTGTACAATCAGTAGTGAGGATTAGATGTGGAAGCATGAGATTGGGCTTTAAAAAAAAAAAAAAAAAAAAAAAAAGGCAGCACCATGACCAAACAAACTTCGGAGAGCGAGTAGTGATGAGGTATTGGGGTTGTTGGTTTGGCAGTTTCCCTCCACCCCCCCGCTTTTCTCCTCTGTCCTGATGAAGCTCGCTTCTCCCACCTTGCTTTAATTACGCTTCTGAGCACGGGAACCAGCTCCAGTGAGCTCAGCGGTAGTGAAAACACTTCTTAAAAGATGTCCTGTGCGTTTCCAGAAGGATCGAGTTGCCGGTTATTCGAGCACATCAAAGCGGGATTGGCTGGAAGCGTGACTGAGCCGTTCATCTGCTTAATAAACAGTGAGCGGAGAGGAGCGCTTTATCACAAGATGGAATCCTCTGTGCGGCATTAACGATGTGACATCAGTGTTTATAAAGAAAACAGCTGACATGCTTTGAATAACGTGATGCCAAACGTTGCATTTTTAATGCTTACATACACGATGTAGAAAAGAAAAACAACTTTTTCTGTCTAGATTTTCGTTCAGACCCCTGCAGCACATCATCTCGCTGCAGGGGTCCCCCAAGGCTCTGTAATTGGACTTCTTCTCTTTGCCACCTCATGGGTCGTTTCATCCAGCCACGGCTTTTCATACCATCGCTATAAGATATTCTCTGAAACTGGTGCAATGATAAAAGTTATGCTAACCACCCCACGTAGCCTGAATTTATTGAAGAAGAAGCCAAATTTAGAAGAATTACCCCAAATGCAACATAAAAACACAGATTACGGTGTGGAAATGCACACAAGATCAACGTGGTTAACTTCCTAGATGTACTGTAGGCTGATAAAACTACAATTTGAAGCGTTTGATCATATTGACCAGCGTTACATTTGGAAAAACTCAGGTCTGGGAATACCGTCCCACCAATGAAGAACGGGATTGGGGATTGGTACCATTGTCTTTTATGAGTGTTTTGCTACTGGCCATCTCAAACTGGATGGCATTATAGTGAAAGAACATTAAGGCAACATCTTAAGACGCTATCCAGGAACTTGACACTTGTGCACAAATGGTTATTCCAAGTGGGAAATGAGCCTCGGCAAACAGCCAGATTGGTTACAAAGAAGCTGACGAATAACACAGTCAATGTTTCTGGTGACAACACGAAGCTCTGATCTAAGTTTCATAGAAAATATGTGTCCAGAGCTGGAAATGTATGCGTGTGTGTGTGTGTGGGTGTGTGTGTGTGTGAGCGAGGGATGCACAAACATGACTCAGTTACATGAGCTCTGTCAGAGAGGAATGGGTCAATATCCCAGAAAACTACCATGGGAAACTTGTGGAAGGATAGCCGAAACAGACAGCATTGCAAAATGATATGTAAACTTTTGAATTATGAGCAATTTTAAAACTTTTTTTTTTTTAATCTCTCTTATTGTCCTGGCACTTAGAAAATAGAAGAAAACCAATGTGTCCTTTAGTAAGTTAAAGGTTTTTTATGGAGTACAAACTCTTTCTTTTGTAACGGATACAGTTAAAAAGTTTGATTTTGTTGGGTTTTTAGATAAAAAGAAGCCTGTAATACAGCCGTAAAACCAAACCTAGAACATATTTCAATATTAAGGTTTAATACAAAAAATATGGTAAAAATGTGTTTGGCAAGTGTCACACTTTAGGCGTTAATATTTTATGGATCAGTGCATGAGTTTATTGGATTTCTCTCCTTCGTCTTTTTTTACAGTGTACAATCTGTATCCTTTTGGTAGGAGAAAATGTGATAAATACACAACCATCAATGCAAAAAAAAAAAAGAAAGAAAAAAAACAGTTCAGTTTATGCAAAAATATTCCGAGTTTTTTTTTGTATCAGGCTTTTCAAGGATAAACAAAACTTCTATGCTTAACAAACTAAACAATATACTCATAGCTCCAACACCTTGCAGTGAATCAGTTTTCCGTCTTATTTCCAATCCTCTCTGGAATCTGGGACTGAGGCTAATTGAAATCAGCGTCGTCCCGATTGGAGAAACGAAGCAGATTATTCCGGCCTCTCATCTTGTCTGGTGTGATGGGCATTGGAGGAGGTTATCCACCCTTTGAGTCTCTCAGCTTATTTATCCAAGGGCTGGGCAAATACCCACAGCCCTTCTGCATTAAAGCTCTTTTTTTTCTTCTCCAAAACATTTATAGAAGACACAGCTCAGTGTTTACGCCACCATCTGCCTTCACATCTGCACTTAATATTTTTTCTATTTTTTTTTTTTTGCTGACTTTTGTGCACAAGAAGAGCTCAGGCCTTTGTTATGACAAGAAGAGATTCAGGACTTTCTAAGGATTAATACTGTTTGCTTTCCTGCACACCCTCACAAAAACATCCCCGGGGTTCCAGTAGGCTAAAGCTGATACCTGGAACCGAAGTTGGCGAAGCTCAGGCGGGACGGGACGTTGCCTTCAATTCATCTGCCACTTGCATTACTCAGCTGGGACTCATTGTCTCTTTAATTAATACATTTTTCCTCCCTTCTGCTCCAGCACAGTTGTATTTTTTTTTTTCCAGCTATTTTGTGGTGGAAATATGCGCTGAGAAAATTTTGACCTCATCCATAACTATTATCCTTTCTACACTTCCTTTATTCCCAGGTTCTTGTTATAATTACCCTTTACATCAACTTATATGTCAAGTTTTAGTCTTTGTTAGCGCAACTCTGGAGGATGGCGGCGCATTTTGATCTAAAAATCAACCCATTATGAGGACCAAATTGACACTTTTATGTGCTTTTAAAGAGTTTTGTGAGTGTATTGCTGAGTATTTCTGGCTCCAACATACTAAGCGTTTTTGTATTTTTATTTTTTTATAAAGGTGCTGTAAACCCATGTTGCTTATTGACTGTCAAATTTCTGAACAAGGATGGTTGGTCTCTTTCTGTCTTAAGCAAATTGAGAGTAAATAATTCCTAACATTCCTGTCACTCTCTTCTGTAGTCGTGTATTAAGTTATGTGGCTTTAGGAAAATCAGGATCTCTACACATCTGATTATGTATAATGTGTTATTTGCAATACCAAGCTGCCTCAGACATTTTGACCAAGTTAAAATGTTTCACAAGTTTGCAACTACAGAATGCAAAACACACATCCAAAAATATGAGCTAATGCTACCAAATTTTGACAAGTGCTACTCAAATGCTGCAGTAATGATCCATTCATAACAGTACTGGATCTCATGCTAAGCTATGCAAATACTCTGTCTTCACTAATGAAGATTCCCTCAACTTAGCATGCTTGATGCTTGAAGAGCCTCCAATTCATATCAGCCCGACCTATTGTCTGATAAAATCAACTAATAATCATTTATGCACTTGAAGGCACTCGTTCAGAGAGCATTTAACCTTCTGCCCAAGAAGGTAAGGCAACTATTTAGTAAAAATTATAAAGTAACTCAGACGGTAGGTAGGTCTGTCACAATAATCAATAAGTCAATTAATCGCATGACAAATGAAAACAAGCGCAATAATTTTCACTTGCATAATTTAGCGTTTTTCTCTTTTTCTTGATGATAAAAGTTGTCAGTCTTGTTATTTGGACTCAACCAGCCCTTATTTTGAAGGACAGTTTTGCTTACCAAGACGTCATGATTAATTGGGGCCTGCCATGCAAAGCAATGGCAGGAACCTATTACTATTGTCGGAGAAAAGCGTCTCTTTAATTGGGGCCTGCCATGCAAAGCAATGGCAGGAACCTATTACTATTGTCGGAGAGAAGCGTCTCTTTAAGTTTCTTCTTTATTTTTCTTCCGTCACCGTTAATGCGGCTCATACCGCTGGGTGCACACCTACAAATGAGGTATCAAAATGTGCAGAAAATTCACGCCATTGGAGCTATTATTTTTGGTGGGATTTGGGGTTAACGTGGCGACATAATTCGCAAAAAACTACGAAAAAACCCCCATTATAAGTCAATGGGAAAAATCCTGGAAATACCCTATTTTTGAGGATTTTCTGTGTCGTCACAAATTCACCTAGAAATGCCATTCAAATTTCATTTTGTAGATACGTCTGTGATCTCTTCGAAAGTGAAGACGGCTCGTCGATACCAGTTACGGTTTGTCCACAATTTGCCTCTAAGCGACCCAAAGTTTCTCATTTTTCCGAAAATTACAGTGCTTCTCTCGCTGATTAGAGTGAGAGATGAAGACAACTTTTTCAGCCCAAATCATTTTTGAAATCGCCATCACGCCCACAAATATCGCACGATTAGTATCAAAATCGGTCCTGACATTGATACGCCTGTCTGCTCCGGTAAAATGTTTTCGAAATTTATCTAGACCGTACGGTTTTCTGTCACGGTGCTTCAGAGCAAAGTCATGCGACAGGATTTTCTGAGGCTGTCTGAGGCTCTCTCCCATGTATTTGAATAGAATTTCAGATCTGGGCACAACATTTCTTTCTCTCATCGCTGTAAATGTTCTGAGTGAGGTACAGATATGAATCTCGGGACTATCGCAGAAGACACATTGCCCTCTCATACGCTCGAAACGCTTTTCGAATATGTATTACGGTTCCCGAACAAGAAGGATTTGTTTCCAATGCTTTTTTGTCAGTAAAACGTGTTTGCTCAAAAACACACAATTGTGTGTTTGAGAGCTCAGAGCTCAGAGCTCACACCCTGCTGAGACCATTATTTGCCATAGCAACGGATCTCAAGAGGCTATTGGCTGCTGGTTTGGACTACGAATACGCATCGCTGTAGTTCTATCTATCCTCAGTTGAAACAGATCAGGACTGAACTGGCCTTTAGAACTACCTGCTGCTATGGGCTGTATATAACTGATTTAACTCAGTAACTGTTACACATGGGATTAGTTTTGAACTTTAAAATGAAGCTTAACAAAAATTTCACAATAAAAGCCTTGAATATTTTTACATCATGTAATTGCTCTTTTTGGCTTTATTTGACTTTTTCATCCAAAGCACTGTTACACATGGTATTAGTTTGGCCCTTTGAAATGAAGCTTAACAAAAATTTCAAAATAAAAGCATTGAATATTTTTACATCAGGAAATTGCTCTTTTGAGCTTTATATAACTGATTTAACCCAGCAATTGTTACACATGTGATTAGTGTGGCAATTTAAAATTAAGCTTGATGAAAATTTCAAAATAAAAGCCTTGAATATTTTTACATCAGGTAATTGCTGTTTTTGGCTTTATGTGACTTTTTCATCCAAAGCACTGTTACACGTGGTATTAGTTTGGCCCTCTGAAATGAAGCATACTGAACATTTCAAAATAAAAGCCTTGAATATTTTTACATCAACTACTTGCTTTTTCAGCATTATATAACTGATTTAACCCAATGACTATTACACATGGGATTAAAATAGACTGTTTTGCATGAGCAGCAGATAGATCCTCTATTGCACATGTGTCAAACTCAAGGCCCGCGGGCCACATGTGGCCGGCTACGTCATTTTATGTCGCCCTCTCCCCCCTACCACCGTTTTACAGCCCCATTGATTGACTTAAAATAGGTTTTGAGCACGAATTGACTACAACCTACATATCCCATAATGCCTTCCGATTCTTACCAACCAACATTACGGCTTCTCGCCACTAGAGTGCAGCAGAGTCACCTCAAGCTGATGATTAATTTTCCCAGCGAATAAAACTGAAAGATCGACAAGCTAACAAGCTAAAGAGCGAAGTCCCGTGATGTTTCAATCGAGGACTTTTACCGTCTACTGCCCCCTGATTTGATGCCACAGCTTCGACTCCATGCAGCTCGTGTTTTGTCCACGTTTGGAAGCACCTATCTGTGCGAACAGATGTTTTCAATAATGACTTTAAACAAGACCAAGCACAGATCGCGCATTACTGACGAAAACCTACACGCCGTTTTGCGGATTGCCACAGAATAGAACTAAAACCAGACATCGACGAACTGACCAGGGGAAAACGGTGCCTGACATCCGGCCAGAAAACATTGGTAAGCACGAACAAACTACATTTAAATAGAATGGATGTAAAACCAAAACGCAGTATACTGGAATATGCATATAGTTTATTGATTTTGCTTGTGTTTTGTTTATTTACAGAACACAACGCAATTTTTAAACTGAGCAGTAATTTTACATCCATGCAAACTCAAATGTAATATTTAAAACTTGAATACATAAAATCAGTTATTTAAAAGGTGTTGTATTTAAGAGGTGTTGTTTAAAAATAAAAAAGATAGCAATTTCTTTTTATTGCAGAGACATTAGATTCTTAAATTTATGGTATTCTTTAAATGTTGTAATTTTGGTTCATTGTAAACTTTACCTGTAAAAAGTTTGTAGAAATCTTTAACATAAGGTCAATATATATTTTTAAACTGTAATATGTTGTGTGTGTGTGCGTTATTGAAAATTTATATTTGTGAAAATCATTAGGTAAATGCTAATGAACTGCCTTCCTGCAGTTTATGAGCATTGTACTGTTACTAAACAGTTCAATGCAAGGTTCATTAGCGTTAGCATTTTAGCTTCAATAAGCTATTAGCTATTTATTTTACTTTTTAGCAATGTTTAGTATACTGAATGGAGTAAATCAATTACAGAAAATATCCTAGTGATTTCCCACATACTGATGAAAGCAATGACGCTAACATTAGCGTTTCTGCTGATTTTAGCTGATATACTTACTTTATAATACTGAATGGTGCACGTCCGCCTCGCTTAACGTTCTTGCGATTCTCCGCGTGCCACTGATTACGTCGCGGCTGTTCTTTAGCGTCGACGCCGATTTGTAGCGTGACGACGCCGGGCCCATGCCCGACGGGCGCGCCTTGGCAGGCCCCGGCTAAATTTCTTCCGAAATTTTCTAGTTGGGGCCTGCCATGCAAAGCAATGGCAGGAACCTATTACTCTACACCCAACAAGCGTCTCTTTATTATAATTCTTTATTTTTCTTCCGTCACCGTTAATGCGGCTCATACCGCTGGGTGCACACCTACAAATGAGGTATCAAAACGTGCAGAAAATTCACGCCATTGGAGCTATTATTTTTGGTGGGATTTGGGGTTAACGTGGCGACATAATTCGCAAAAAACTACGAAAAAAACCCCATTATAAGTCAATGGGAAAAATCCTGGAAATACCCTATTTTTGAGGATTTTCTGTGTCGTCACAAATTCACCTAGAAATGCCATTCAAATTTCATTTTGTAGATACGTCTGTGATCTCTTCGAAAGTGAAGACGGCTCGTCGATACCAGTTACGGTTTGTCCACAATTTGCCTCTAAGCGACCCAAAGTTTCTCATTTTTCCGAAAATTACAGTGCTTCTCTCGCTGATTAGAGTGAGAGATGAAGACAACTTTTTCAACCCAAATCATTTTTGAAATCGCCATCACGCCCACAAATATCGCACGATTAGTATCAAAATCGGTCCTGACATTGATACGCCTGTCTGCTCCGGTAAAATGTTTTCGAAATTTATCTAGACCGTACGGTTTTCTGTCACGGTGCTTCAGAGCAAAGTCATGCGACAGGATTTTCTGAGGCTGTCTGAGGCTCTCTCCCATGTATTTGAATAGAATTTCAGATCTGGGCACAACATTTCTTTCTCTCATCACTGTAAATGTTCTGAGTGAGGTACAGATATGAATCTCGGGACTATCGCAGAAGACACATAGGCCTGTCATACGCTCCAAACGCTTTTCGAATATGTATTACGGTTCCCGAACAGGAAGGATTTGTTTCCAATGCTTTTTGTCAGTAAAACGTGTTTGCTCAAACACACAATTGTGTGTTTGACAGCTCAGAGCTCAGAGCTCACACCCTGCTGAGACCATTATTTGCCATAGCAACGGATCTCAAGAGGCTATTGGCTGCTGGTTTGGACTACAGATACGCATCATTGTAGTTCTATCTATAGTGGAACCCTCAGTTGAAACAGATCAGGACTGAACTGGCCTTTAGAACTATTTGCTGCTATGGGCTGTATATAACTGATTTAACTCAGGAACTGTTACACATGGTATTAGTTTGGAACTTTAAAATTAAGCATAATAATAATTTCAAAATAAAAGCCTTGAATATTTTTACATCAGGTAATTGCTGTTTTTGGCTTTATTTGACTTTTTCATCCAAAGCACTGTTACACATGGTATTAGTTTGGCCCTTTGAAATGAAGCTTAACAAAAATTTCAAAATAAAAGCTTTGAATATTTTTACATCATGTAATTGCTCTTTTTGGCTTTATATGACTTTTTCATCCAAAGCACTGTTACACATGGGATTAGTTCGGAACTTTAAAATGGAGCATAATAATAATTTCAAAATAAAAGCCTTGAATATTTTTACATCAGGTAATTGCGCTTTTTGGCTTTATGTGACTTTTTTATCCAAAGCACTGTTACACAATGGAATAGTTTGGCCCTCTGAAATGAAGCATACTGAAAATTTCAAAATAAAAGCCTTGAATATTTTTACGTCATGTAATTGCTCTTTTTGGCCGTATATGACTTTTTCATCCAAAGCACTGTTACACATGGGATTTGTTAGGAACTTTAAAATGGAGCATAATAATAATTTCAAAATAAAAGCCTTGAATATTTTTACGTCATGTAATTGCTCTTTTTGGCCGTATATGACTTTTTCATCCAAAGCACTGTTACACATGGGATTAGTTCGGAACTTTAAAATGGAGCATAATAATAATTTCAAAATAAAAGCCTTGCATATTTTTACATCGGGTAATTGCGCTTTTTGGCCGTATATGACTTTTTCATCCAAAGCACTCTTACACGTGGTATTAGTTTGGCCCTTTGAAATGAAGCTTAACAAAAATTTCAAAATAAAAGCCTTGAATATTTTACATGACGTAATTGCTCTTTTTGGCTTTATTTGACTTTTTCATCCAAAGCACTCTTACACGTGGTATTAGTTTGGCCCTTTGAAATGAAGCTTAACAAAAATTTCAAAATAAAAGCCTTGAATATTTTTACATCAGGTAATTGCTGTTTTTGGCTTTATGTGACTTTTTCATCCAAAGCAATGTTACACATGGGATTAGTTCGGAACTTTAAAATGGAGCATAATAATAATTTCAAAATAAAAGCCTTGAATATTTTACATGACGTAATTGCTCTTATTGGCCGTATATGACTTTTTCATCCAAAGCAATGTTACACATGGGATTAGTTCGGAACTTTAAAATGGAGCATAATAATAATTTCAAAATAAAAGCCTTGAATATTTTTACATCAGGTAATTGCTCTTTTTGGCTTTATTTGACTTTTTCATCCAAAGCACTGTTACACATGGTATTAGTTTGGCCCTTTGAAATGAAGCATACTGAAAATTTCAAAATAAAAGCCTTGAATATTTTTACATCAGCTACTTGTGTTTTGAGCATTATATAACTATTTTAACCCAAGGACTATTACGCATGGGATTAGTTTGGCCCTTTGAAATGAAGTTTAACAAAACTTCCAAAATTAATGCCTTGACAACATTTTAAATCGTACTGAATGGTGCACGTCCGTCTTGCTTAATGTTCTTGGGGTTCTCCGCGTGCCATTGGTTACGTTGCGGCGTTCTTTAGCGTCGATGCCGATTTGTAGCGTGACGACGCCGGGCCCGAACCCCACGGCCGCGCCTTGGCAGGCCCCGGCTAAATTTCTTCCGAAATTTTCTAGTATTCTTTATTTTTCTTCCGTAACCGTTAATGCGGCTCATACCGCTGGGTGCACACCTACAAATGAGGTATCAAAACGTGCAGAAAATTCACGCCATTGGAGCTATTACTTCTGGTGGGATTTGGGCTTAACGTGGCGACATAATTCGTAAAAAACTACGAAAAAAACCCCATTATAAGTCAATGGGAAAAATCCTAGAAATACCCTATTTTTGAGGATTTTCTGTGTCGTCACAAATTCACCTAGAAATGCCATTCAAATTTCATTTTGTAGATACGTCTGTGATCTCTTCGAAAGTGAAGACGGCTCGTCGATACCAGTTACGGTTTGTCCACAATTTGCCTCTAAGCGACCCAAAGTTTCTCATTTTTCCTAAAGTTAGAGTGCGTCTCTGGCTGCTTAGAGTGAGAGATGAAGACAACTTTTTCAGCCCAAATCATTTTTGAAATCGCCATCACGCCCACAAATATCGCACGATTAGTATCAAAATCGGTCCTGACATTGATACGCCTGTCTGCTCCGGTAAAATGTTTTCGAAATTTATCTAGACCGTACGGTTTTCTGTCACGGTGCTTCAGAGCAAAGTCATGCGACAGGATTTTCTGAGGCTCTCAGGCTCTTTCACTAACACTTCACACCTTGGTGTGAAACTTATTTAACATAGCAACGGAACTCAAGAGGCTATTGGCTGCTGATTTGGACTACAAATACGCATCATTGTAGTTCTATCTATAGTGAAACCCTCAGTTGAAACAGATCAGGACTTAACTGGCCTTTATAACTACTTGCTGCTATGGGCTGTATATAACTGATTTAACTCAGTAACTGTTACACATGGGATTAGTTTTGAACTTTAAAATGAAGCTTAACAAAAATTTCACAATAAAAGCCTTGAATATTTTTACATCATGTAATTGCTCTTTTTGGCTTTATTTGACTTTTTCATCCAAAGCACTGTTACACATGGTATTAGTTTGGCCCTTTGAAATGAAGCTTAACAAAAATTTCAAAATAAAAGCCTTGAATATTTTTACATCAGAAAATTGCTCTTTTGAGCTGTATATAACTGATTTAACCCAGCAATTGTTACACATGGGATTAGTGTGGCAATTTAAAATTAAGCTTGATGAAAATTTCAAAATAAAAGCCTTGAATATTTTTACATGATGTAATTGCTCTTTTTGGCTTTATTTGACTTTTTCATCCAAAGCACTGTTACACATGGTATTAGTTTGGCCCTTTGAAATGAAGCATACTGAAAATTTCAAAATAAAAGCCTTGAATATTTTTACATGACGTAATTGCTCTTTTTGGCTTTATTTGACTTTTTCATCCAAAGCACTCTTACACGTGGGATTCGTTCGGAACTTTAAAATGAAGCATACTGAAAATTTCAAAATAAAAGCCTTGAATATTTTTACATCAACTACTTGCGTTTTCAGCATTATATAACTGATTTAACCCAATGACTATTACACATGGGATTAAAATAGACTGTTTTGCATGAGCAGCAGATAGATCCTCTATTGCACATGTGTCAAACTCAAGGCCCGCGGGCCACATGTGGCCGGCTACGTCATTTTATGTGGCCCTCTCCCCCCTACCACCGTTTTACAGCCCCATTGATTGACTTAAAATAGGTTTTGAGCACGAATTGACTACAAACTACATATCCCATAATGCCTTCCGATTCTTACCAACCAACATTACGGCTTCTCGCCACTAGAGTGCAGCAGAGTCACCTCAAGCTGATTATTAATTTTCCCAGCGAATAAAACTGAAACATCGACAAGCTAACAAGCTAAAGAGCGAAGTCCCGTGATGTTTCAATCGAGGACTTTTACCGTCTACTGCCCCCTGATTTGATGCCACAGCTTCGACTCCATGCAGCTCGTGTTTTGTCCACGTTTGGAAGCACCTATCTGTGCGAACAGATGTTTTCAATAATGACTTTAAACAAGGCCAAGCACAGATCGCGCATTACTGACGAAAACCTACACGCCGTTTTGCGGATTGCCACAGAATAGAACTAAAACCAGACATCGACGAACTGACCAGGGGAAACATTGGTAAGCACGAACAAACTAAATTTAAATAGAATGAATGTAAAACCAAAACTCAGTATACTGGAATATGCATATAGTTTATTGATTTTGCTTGTGTTTTGTTTATTTACAGAACACAACACAATGAGGATGTGTGTGAGTTGGTGACAGGGTGAAGAGGGATCAGCGTTGTGTTCAAGGACAGGCAACGTCACCTCATTGTTTTGTTCTTATGTGAAATGCATGTTCGTTGCGTAATAAATAACGAAAAAGTTTTGTGAATGAAGTTGAGAGTTAATATCAAAACTTGTTTTTTATTATTTGTCTGCTTATCTTCAAAGCAGACAAAGAATAATTTTCCCAGCGAATAAAACTGAAACATCGACAAGCTAACGAGCTAAAGAGCAAAGTTTAGCTGAGCAGTTTAAAAATACTGAGCATATTTTTAAACTGCTCAGTTTAAAAATACTGTAATTTTTAAACTGAGCAGTAATTTTACATCCATGCAAACTCAAATGTAATATTTAAAACTTGAATACATAAAATCAGTTATTTAACAATATGAGGTGTTGTTTAAAAATAAAAAAGATAGCAATTTCTTTTTATTGCAGAGACATTAGATTCTTAAATTTATGGTATTCTTTAAATGTTGTAATTTTGGTTCATTGTAAACTTTACCTGTAAAAAGTTTGTAGAAATCTTTAACATAAGGTCAATATATATTTTTAAACTGTAATATGTTGTGTGTGTGTGCGTTATTGAAAATTTATATTTGTGACAATCATTAGGTAAATGCTAATGAACTGCCTTCCTGCAGTTTATGAGCATTGAACTGTTACTAAACAGTTCAGTGCAAGGTTCATTAGCGTTAGCATTTTAGCTTCAATAAGCTATTAGCTATTTATTTTACTTTTTAGCAATGTTTAGTATACTGAATGGAGTAAATCAATTACAGAAAATATCCTAGTGATTTCCCACATACTGATGAAAGCAATGACGCTAACATTAGCGTTTCTGCTGATTTTAGCTGATATACTTACTTTATAATACTGAATGGTGCACGTCCGCCTCGCTTAACGTTCTTGCGATTCTCGGCGTGCCACTGATTACGTTGCGGCGTTCTTTAGCGTCGACGCCGATTTGTGGCGTGACGACGCCGGGCCCATGCCCGACGGGCGCGCCTTGGCAGGCCCCGGCTAAATTTCTTCCGAAATTTTCTAGTTTTATTTGTTGTTTCTGTTTTTTTTTTTTTATTTTGGATATTTAAAATGTCTTCCAGTTCCAGCGTTAAATGCTCATTAGAATTTAAAGTTTATTGATCTGCAAGCAGGTGTTCCTGCATTATTATTACTTGAAAATGATCTCAAAACAACAGTGTTATTGTTTATCGCGATAACTTTTGGGACAATTTATCATCCAGCAAAATTTGTTATCGCGACAGGCCTAACGGTAGTATGTCATACATTTTGCAGCCTTTTTTAAAAAGGTTAGATTTTTTTCCCCCCTTGGCACTTGTTGCTCTACATGTTTTGTTTGTCAGTGTTGTTGGGATTGCTGTAATCGTTGCCTTGACTCCATCCACTTTTTATTTTTACACATGATTGTTGTGATCTGTCCTACCAGTGGTATTACTCAGACACAGTATGTATTTTTATTTATTTATTTAACCTTTTTTTGTCTACCAGCATGTGTTTTAAAAACACCCACAGATATTAAAAACCTCTTTTTCAAGGGAATCCTGACCAAGAGGCAGTAACCAACACAACACAGAAAAGCAAAAAAACAGATACATGTGACAGAAACGGCCTCAAGAACTTTTAGTTTAGATTCAAAAGCAATTTGAGTTTATTGCTATAATGCCAGTGAACTCAAACACAGACTATTTTACTTTCTCCCTCTCTTAGTGCAAATCTGACCTGACACTGCAAGGCAACTAGAACCACCACACACCAAAAAAAAAACCCAACTTGTGTTGTTTGAAATGGGTTTCATTACATAACACTTATAGTACATAAAGCACGCTTAGATTTGCATCATAAGGCATCATAGGGTGCAAAGATCGAATTTATGAGGGATGGAATGGTCTTTCATGGTAGCTTGCTCCTCATAAAAGAAAGTAAATAATAAATCATTACTGAAAAAGTGGGAGCAACTGGTGCTGTAGATCATAAAAAAACTATTCCTAGAACAAATTGTTTCAATGCAAGCGATATTTTTTAGATTTGAAAGATTAACTTCTTCTGTTTTTTTTAAAACTATTTCAACATATTTTGTAATGTTAGCAGGAATGCAAAAGAGCTTCAAACGTCAACAACGGAGAACCTCTGCGGAGAGTTTTTTTCATTTCCAACCCTGTCAAATGAGCTTTTAAATAAGATCATTCGTTGACTTACAGTACTTAAACACTCGGCTGACAGGGAGATGATAATGCACGGGCATGCTTTTATTTGTGTGTTTATGAATGTTTTTCTGCGAGAACAGACAGCAGGCATGGATTGCATAAAAGAGTCCTGTAAACTTGCCAAACGTGATTTAAATAACCATGTTTTTCCTCTCCTTTGACTAGCAACATGTGGTGTTCATGAGCAGCACATGAGGCGAGTCATAATGGATGCTCTTAGGATAGCTTTGTCTAGAGTGGTTCTTTCTTCCCTTTTAAAAAGTTAAAGAACACACACTCACACACGCAGAAAACATTTCCTAAGCCATAATTCAGAGACGGACCACCAGCTAAGTCCAATGGGAATGTGGCTTATGCTCAGTTTTTAGCTCACACCAATGTTCCAATCACATTATGAATTATAGCATCTGTCAAGGAGTGAAGACTTGGAATGGAGAAGGCTTTCCCCACCCATCGTAAAGAGCATCATCTCCGCTTTTTCTAACCATAATTGGTCAGGGCTTCGGTGATGTCAGAGGAGCATGTGCGGAGAGGAGGGAGATTGATCGCGTCTAGCTAGCACAGCGCGCAGGGAAGACGCACCCAATGTGATTTAACTTCCCCCCCGCTTGGCAACAGAACGCTTTCAGCAATTAACAGTTTGTGTACATGTTGCAGGGCTGAGCTTCTCCCCCTGCGATGTTTTGATTCATTGGCTTTTAGTCCCCCCCAGTAATTCAGCTGATCCTGTTTTTTGTTTTCGACTGTTCCAGCGTGGCGAAGCTGCAGTCGATTACTTTTTCATTCGCTTTCGTACTGTCAACCAGTCTCGCTTGGTCACGGCCGGCGAAGCGCTTTTCAGATCAGCGTGAGAGACAAATAGGAGGCAGCTGACAAACATTAGTGCTGGGTGTCTGCGAGCCGTTCATTTTGGATTTAAGTCTCCAAGTTTCGTGCGCAAAAGCCCGTCTCAAAATACGTCTTGAAACCTTAACCAAAATTGACTGCTTACTAATATCGGCAAGTAAAACCCTGCACACCGACAAAAGTAGCTGTCCCCTCAGATATTTCTTTTGTTTTTGCTGTTTTTGTCGCACAAGGCATTTCAAATCGCCAAACAGATTTTAATATTAGACAAATTGATTTGATTTATTGAAGCAAAAGAAAACTCTTAAACCAATAATGGGCCACGAAATGCAAACGTAATTGCCCTCTTAACCTGAAAAAACCAGTAGGCTAATGCCACTATTGGCAGCAACAATTGGCATTCAATGTCTTTGATAACTGGGAATGATTCTGATATTTTACCTTAAAGGAATCACTTTTCTCAGCAGAAATGATTAATTTTATCCATACTGCATTGGCTTTTAAGGCTTTAACAGCCTGTTTAAAGATCCACTTCAGCATCTCGATCAGATGTTCCCAGATCATTGTCCAAGTGCGCTTCATCTGGACTGATTGGGACAGAGACAGCAGCATTCACAACTCCGTCAATTATGGGAAATGGTTCAGGTCCTGAAGTCCACTTCTAACTGTGTCTTTAATAATCTCTGGTCAGTGTAGTGTGATTAAGATTTTAGAATTTTTAACCAGAAATGCAGTCCAGGCTCATTAAAAGAAACTGCAAGCAAGCACTTTAGCCTCGATATTTTGGCATCGTTAGCGGCTATCGGTTAGCAAGCTAATTTGCGCGGCTAGTTAAAAGCAATCTGTTTATTGGTAAAGATAATTCAAGCCTTCTGCTGTTCGTCATTCAAGCTGCTGTTGTGTCTTACATGTACCTGAAATCCGTAACGCTGCCTCCAACACTTTAATCGCGGTGGAGGCTTCAGTGCTTTTGTAACCCAGGGCTGTCAGGTAATCCAACTCTGTACGCTAATGAGCGTAACTCAAAAGCTTGTACTTTCTTCCTCTTTCTGAAATACATTCTCAAATATACAATGATTTACATCCTTGATCTGACATATCTATATATTAAACAGGAATGTTATTTATGTCTATATGACATATACAGATACAAATGTGATATATCTGTATCTGTCATTTTCTTAGCATCCCGGTTGTTTCTGTTTGTTTCTACTGTAGTTTTGATATATATATATATTTTAAATATACCTATTTATTTACCCATTTGCACTGCCTTTGAGAGTTGATCTCTTTTTAAATTCGTTGTGCTTTCTTGCACAGTGACAAGAAAGGAAGTCTGATTCTGATATATCGTTCTGAAAGCACTCATCAATTTGATAATCGTGTCACAAGGTAGATTTAAGTTGACGAGAAATGCTTTTTTTGTTGTTGTTTTACTGTAGTGAGATCTCATGCAGCTCTGACTTAAGACAAACTTACAACTTTTAAACTTAGCAAGGCTTAGATTTTAATTTGGCCAACATTTTTTTAAAGCTCTTACACAGGATTCTGATATAAACGGTAAATCATGCAACCGAGGGATTGACAACAAGCAAAGAATGTTGACATATTGAGACAGTGGAAGGAGCGGGAAAAAAGCCATTTGCTTCAGGGTACAGAAGCTTGAAAAAACAATCGTGACTACAAAAAAACTAGGGTAGTGACATGACTGCAACTGACCCCCGGGCAATAGTTTTGAATGTCAATATGTAGCCGGGTTGCATTTTACAGCAGAAAAGGCGCATCAGAAGCTTTTAATATTTACCCAACAACATTTACCCACCTGGATCCCCACCGGCCAGTGAGGACCCAGATGACTGAACAGACCCAACTGGTCTGGGGGGGGGAATCAAACAACAAAGGTTATTTCACTTTGGTGACTAGAGTTGTCCATCTTCTCTCAGAGCAAAGAATAATTAAATCAAGTAAAGTTAAAATGTTTAGGTTTTGGTTCCCTCAGCTAAAGTTCTCATCAATAAGCTGCTTTTATAGCCCACTTGGAGTCATGTGCTTCCCCGTCAAAAGGCTGGAAAAAAAGGAAGGTCTTTTCCAAAAACCAAGAAAACTAATAACTGTCTGATTGACACAACTGATTAAAAAAAAAAGAGTTAAGAAGTTAATCTAAAAGGGTTACATGTGATGAAAGAAAAAAAAAGTGTCCTTGAGGCTACGGATGACATAAGAGGCATGGGAAAAGCTGCTGCGCTGTTGGTGGCATTAAGGAAGTGGCTATACCTCCCTGCCAAATTTGCCGCTGGTAATATTGTGCAGATTTTACGCTCCTAGCCGCTCTCGCCTCGCATGCGCTCCATGTAATGGGCTAAACCACAACTTAAGACCACTATCATTTGGGGTATAATTTTTCTGAAGTGCTCTAAAAGCCACATAATGTTACATGCTTGTGTAAAATCGCGGAAGAACCAGACCCGGGGAGGCATTTTAGCACAGCCGCCGGCCTAATTATTATCTTCCAACGACTCGCGCGAGTGGGAGGCCGTTGTGCCACCGCCGCGCGCATAGGAAGCAGCGAGAGTCGCTCTGCGCGGCCACAGGTCGCCTCGCCCTAATGAGAAGAGGTGGGTGTCAGCTGGGTGGGCAGAGGGCGAGACTCGCTTGTGTACGCGGGCCGCTGCACCCAAACTAAAGAGGGGATGGTGGTCTCTGGCATCAGACGACATTACCGTTCTGGCTGCGTCAGGTGTCAGTGGACAACCGGCTTCTCCAGAGGTCAGAACACAGACGGCCAGTGTCGGTCGGGTCCCCCAGCTTATCAGACAATAGGGGCCCTCCACGGTCCAAAAGCCTTGCACTGATTCAATCTCTTAATTGGATCGGTGCAAGAGATTGTTTTTTGTTTTGTTTTGAATCTCTGGATGTACGCGTGTTTCTCCAGCTTTATAAACTGTAAAATCCCACGTTCGCACATGGAGCTCATCTTTGATTTCATTGCAAAAATAATCAGAGGCAACAAAACGCCCTCGGTGTTTAAGCTCAAGCGGCCAGAGCCGACGGTCGTAGTAGTTTTCACGGTTAAACAGGAAAAAAGCAAGAGCACTTTCCACAAACACGATTGGCCTCGACGGACCTCACGACTCATTTATTTCTCGATTTCTTCGTCAACACGTCGCTCACACGGCGTCATGATATGAGGGAAGACAGGAGAAGCAATCGAGTACAGTAAATAAAAGCTGTACTCTTTTTATTTACGGTTGAGCACGAGGTAACGACATGAACTACTTCTCATTCGACCTCGTTTCTGTCTCTCGTTTACTACTGCTCCCCCAGTGGTCAGGAAGTCTAACTACCGTTACTCTAGATGTACAACAGAAACTAATCTCACGACACACGGTAAGCAAAAAAAAAAAAAAGAAAAAACACCTTCAAGATTTCCCTGTGTGTTTCTCTCATCATACAACCACCTCAATACCTCAAATATTCATGAATGAAAACCCATGTGTGCGCCATACGCAGCTTTTGTCTTCGCCGAGGCAGAGGACCACGTTGACGTGAGTGAGCGCTGAGGGAAATTCACTTACATGGAAACACATCTCCTCTGGCAGGGTGATTCTTGAAATGGCTAATTAGGCAATAGCAGCTGGCAAAGGAGAAACCCTGCAGCCGGGTGGCCACACATAGTGAGGCTGTGTTGTAATTTCCAGGTTTCAGTTTTTTGCGGCTTTGACAGAACTGTTGCAGGCTAAATGAGTAGCTTGTTTTTCATCTGCCTGTACGGAGATCGAGAGACATTTTTCTTTTTTTTCTTACTAAATTCAGAGGAGGTCTCTTCAGAGGGATTGACTTGCATTTGGCTCCAAGTTGCTTTCCCGTCACAGGTATATTCTGATCCCCATTGCCCCTTTATTATTATTATATTTTTTTGCTTTCTTGTACGACGTACATGTAAAACAAAATTTAAGATTAGACAAAAAACAATCAATGTAAATAGAAAATTCAGTTTTGAAATGGCGAGCTTTAGCCCACTCTTCTTTGCAGAATTGCTTTGATTCTAAATGTCACTGAAAAGTTATTTTTTCAGAATAAATGTCCTGACAAAGGTCACGGCACAAATGGGCCACTACATGACTTCATTTCAAATCCTTTTTGTATTCAGAGGGGGATTTGGTGAAGTTGATAGCTGGACATTCTCGTTTTGACGAAGAGCAGAATTCATGGTTCTATGTATTGACTGTCATGTTGAATTTCTTTATTTTACACCGTTAGTTTCGTGTTAGCTGTAACAGGACACACCTTCCAAAAAATTACACTTCTACATCTTCCGTCCACTTATTTTTAATTTTTTTTTTTTAAAAGCCCACGTGAACTAGGCCTACATTTTGACTTTGAAACTCTCCCACGAATTAAATTTTTTCCGAATATAATTATTATTTCATTACAAATACCTCAACTGAGGTAAGTAAACCCTGCAGTCCTATAGATGTTGATCTTGTTTTTTTTTTTCTTTTCTTTTCTTTTTTGTTTCCGCCCTTTTTGGAGTAATTTTGCTAACCTGGCTGCTCCTGTTCCGCTTTTAATGGTTCTCACTGGGCGCACCAAAGCAATAAAAGCGGCTTTGTAAACCTTTCCAAACTCGTAGAGGTCAATAATTTTTTCATGGGTTCCAGGTCGGGGGAATGAATGGTTGCAGTTTGGGATCTTTTAGCCTACGTCGTGCTGTCAGACAGGTTCTACATGAATGATTACGGGATGGAGTATTCAAGAATGGGTTTTTCCAGAGGCTTTGAACTCAAAGCCATGTTCCCAAACAACATGGTTCGAACACAATTTAACAACGGGGTGCTGGGGAGGGTTGCGTTATTTTCCTAAGTAAATACATAAGTATTTGTATCAAAACCTCACTTTGTGTTTACTGAGATTATTTTTGTCTGGTATTGAACTTAGTCTAATAATCTCAGTGTTTAAGTGTGGCAGAAAAGCAATGTTTAAGGACAATTAATGACTCTAGTGATAGCAAAGCGTGCTCCGTTGCCAAACCTAGTCATCCAAGAAACATTGTCCTGTTGAGAAAATGTAGTGAGATGCTAATAACCGCTGTTTCTGACCAAATCTAAGATTTACTGAACACACATCTGTCTTTCTATATCTTGCAGCAGCCATTGGGTGAAGCAGTTGTCTGGCAAGAGAGCTACAACTCTGGTATCTTGGTTCTGAGGTAAGTGAAGGAACAAGTGTCTCAGAGTTGCTTTACTTGATTTGTAGAGGCTTCCAGTGTTGAGGAAAGCATCAGATGTGGTGGAAGTAGGTAGAGGATAGTGAGTTTGAGTGAAATACTTACTGAGGTTGGTTCTTTTTTTTTTTTTCTTCTTCTTATTTCTGAGCAAGATGGGAGAAGTGGGACAGAAAGGTCATTCTGTCCCACTGATGAGTGAGAAATCCCAGTAGTAGGCCCTCTTGGACAGAGTTGGGTTACCCACATAGGGAGATCTGATCTTAGCCACCCTGGGGTGAAATCATGGCGCGTTGTACCAAAACACAGGGACACATGTGGTGAGTAGCAATAGGAACATTAGTCAAAGAGAAAGCTTAATCAGCACAACTAATGCGTACAATCAGGCACTGAGCGAGAGTCGTCCTGGGCCTTTAAAGTAGAGGCTGAATGAGATGATTGAACTGAGGTGAGTCTGCAGCAGACTGTGTGCTGCTCTGCCCTGATGTGGGAAATTAGTGCTGCAGTCACAATAGCGTTTCAGATTTGTGTGTTTGGGGCATTAAGGGGATTTTATTGAGCGTGAAAATATTAAGTACACCTACTACCAACATAAAAGTACAGCTACTGTTCCTATTCATGGAGTGAATATATATTGATACTGGAACACTTTGTTTCTACTCACTAAAATAAAACTTTATTATCTTTCTTCTTCTACTGCTCGTGATTTGGTGTGTTGACTGTTTTATCTGCTGTGGGTATAGCGCCACCCCTTGGCCGAATGCTTGAGTTGTCAATTAATTACATAATCTTAGCAAGCCGGGCTTTCTATTAGTTAACTTTGGATATTAATCAGCAGACCGCAAAAGGATTCATATGATGTGCGAGTGTGATTTTAAGCATAAACCACAAAACATAACTTTTATTTTTTCAAAAATCTTGCCCTAATATTTTGTTTTTGTACAATTTTTTTTAATCACTTCAAGTTGTTGTTTTGTTTCGTGATTTACGTCAGCATCAGTATCTGCTTCTTTCACGCGATCACTGTGAAGTTTGGAGGAAATTAATCATACAAAACACAAAATCCATGCTTCTTTCTCTGTCTGCTGCTGCCCTGAACACTCCTGATTCAAGCTTCTCATTTTTGTGTTTCCTTTCTTTAAAAAAAGAAAAAAAAAGGTACCTCAGAAGCCTTGCATCTCCTTGTCCTGTTGTAGAAAACAAAGCCGAGCACATTATCTTTAGAGGTCCCATTGTAATTTGAAACATACTTGAACCCCCCCCCCCCTCTCACTCGCACACTCCAGCCCCAAAGCGTTCCCTCCTTCTACACCAATTGTCAAATGCGGCGAGACAATTAAGACCACATTAGATCTTTTCGAGCACTCGTAATTTTATAAGAGCAGGCTTTCTTCCACCTCCCCGCCTGTTTTTGAAAATGAAATGTGGGGAAACCCGCAGTTCTCCATGGGCCACTTGGAAAAGATGGGAAGCAGATATTAACCCTGGCAGTGATGGTTCTTGCGAGAGGCCTCCTCTCTCAAAAAAGACCTCCAAATACGACCGGCACCTCCGCTGCGGGACCACACACACTCAGACACCTGCGCCTTCTTAAATGCACTCACAAATACACACACACACACCCACACACTCACTTGAACCCGAGATCCTGGATTCAAACAGAAAGACTTGCATTTCGGTTGAAGAAAATAGATTTTTGACAGATTTTTCCCCCTCGTGCTACTTGAAATAGATGCTTAAAAAGAACACAGGCACTCTTAATAAAAATATTTCTTTTGAATAAATGTATAGTTTGCAGATTTACAAAATGTTTCCCCTGCTCCCCTTTTACCCTCCCATCATTTATCAGCAATCTGGACCTCTGCGTTTGGCCCCGTTTTTGCTAAAAATAAATGATGTATTGTCCTAATTAGAAGAAAAAATATGAGTAATCCTCCCATCATGCACCACTTCTAAGGACGTTTATTTTTCTAGCTGAAGGTGCTACTCTGTTTAATTTACTTTGATCCCGCGCGTTTCTGAGCCTTTGGTAATCAGAGGCAGAAAGTCATTACGTTGTTATCACAACTGCAGCCTTGCCGACCAAAAGCTTGACACAAGACATTAACCCGTCTGTAATGGAGAGGCCTTCGCTGGCTCAGCGGCTCGGCCCACACGGCCCGCAGCCTCGGAGGAACATACATCACAAGCTGAGCGGCTTCATTACTGGACCGCCACCGAAAATCAGAGCAGAGGTGTGCAAAATGGCTCCAGGGGACCCTGAGGAAAATGTAGGTGGGGGGCAGGAGGGAGGGAAGGTGAGTCTGCTGGCTGGCCTTTTGGGACAGAGCCTTGAAAATCAAAAGAGAATGAGTGATGGGTGTTATTTAAGCCCAATCCTCCTCTCCCAGGCTTCCCTGTAATCACCACTTTGAATCATTTAGAAGAAATATGGTCAGGGATTTCTGAGCAACGGATTTCGTCAGGAGACGTTTCCAGTGAATGGGGAGCTGCTCGGCTTTGTTTGTTTTCTCACCGCGCTCAGTCAGTCCACCGTTGGTTCGCTTTTCCAGAAAGTGAAAAAACAAAACAAACCAACAAAAAAAACCCCCAACTGTTAAAATGTCACTAATAAAACTGGTAGAACAATTTGCACCATTGTGGAGAGATTTTTGAAATAGAAATGAAACATTTTCTTATTGTGTTCTTCTAGTTTGAATAGGAGAAATTGAAGGGCTTTTTGTGAAATATCATGTCCTATTAAGTTTTGAATACTGTGTGAACATAGGGAGCAATGCTATCAATTTCATTGTTTTCCTCTACATCGTGACTGGTAAAATTACTTTTTATTTACTTTGTTGTCGTCTTTAATTATTCTTTTCATATACTGCCTGGTAATTGAATTAGAATAAGTGCTACCAAATGGTGAGTTGATTATTGGCTAAATTGGCTAAAATGCTGAAAATGTTTTTTCATGACGCTACCTGGATTGTAAAGAACACTGTGTACTAAAATAGTCATTGATTTATCAGTGAAGCATAAAAAATACCTAAAAACCAATACATTTTAAACCTGTGCTGAGAACAAGTTTTTTCTTCCCCTGACATCGCCTTAGAAATGAGCCACTTCCAATTTACTAGCAAGCATGACCTTAGCATTGACGCTACCACTCAACAAGCTAACTTGACACAAACCTGAACTCTTGATCCTATACAGACGCTGTCCTAATCAGAAGTCTTTTTAAAGTTCCTAGCTTTTACTGAGTTGATATATTCATTGTTCTATACTTGCTGAAACAAAGTGTTGGTCCCAATCTTTAACAGAAGGAGACGAAGAACGTGCCCCAGATACCAAGGGTTCACACTTCTCAGTCTATGTTAGGGTGTTGGAAATGACATTCAGACGCACAATCAAGCCTGGAAATAAGTAGGAGCTTTGTGACTTTCATCTTGACTGTGAACTCAATATTTACCCTATTGAAGATACAGGGTCATGGTGGTTTGGTTGTGCTGTCCATGTGTTCTTCTTGCATCTGGTGAAGTCGTATGACCATATCATAAGCTGATTTATGGAATGTGGTGTGAGAGTATGGGAAGGTTTCGAGGGCTACCTGATCCTTGTATAACCAAAGCAGGAGCTGACAGGGCCCCTGATCATATTTGTGGTGTTCAGCAGTAGTATCTCGATGTGTATTGGTGGAGAAAATATGTCCCGTTTCAGAACCTTAAGGACACATCTTTGCTTAATGCGCTTCTGCCATCTTCAACTTACAGCGCTATCGTCGTTCTCAACCTACTTACGGTGAAGAACAAGATCCACGATTAGGCCTGTCACGATAGCAAATTTTGCTGAACGATTAATTGTCTCAAAAATTATTGCGATAAACGATCCTTCTAAGGATGCCTCTGTGATGTCATAGTCCATGACATCACCAACTGATCAGTTGAGTCTCCGGTCAGTCAACACAAAATTCATTTGGACACTTTAGCTGACTGAATAAAGATGAGTAACGAAAGTGAAGTTTATGTGAGACCCAAGGTCTCCTTTTGGAACAAAGTAAGAAAGACTTGTTCTAACAGAGTTCATCCTGGGCAAACCACCCCAGATTATCGGAAGAGGAAATTTCTTGGCGAACTTCTTTGGAAAGTAATAGAGAAAGTGGCAGACGGCCCCACGATACATCTCGTCAGAGAAATTTTTTCTGAACAACACAAAAAACTTTTGGCCTTACTGCTGAGAAAAACAGGGGAAGTAAACGTGGACGTTCTTTCAGACGTATCAGAGGAACTCAGCGAAAGAATTTTCCAGAGCATTGCGAGGGATGCGTTCCACTTTGCTTCTGGACTTAATTTGATTGCACTTCTCGACTACCCGGAAGGACATATATTTATTGTGAGAAAATTCAAACGCCACTTGGAGAATCCTGTTCCTAAAAGGAAAATGTTTACAACTACGAAAATAAAGATCAGAAGGACATTTTTTCCGAATGAGGATTTGTATTCTGACGAAAATTGCCTGAGTGAGGCTTATACTCAGGCAGACATGGATCCAGAACAGTTTTTGAAGGACGCAAATGAGATGCGATTTAAACGGGGAACTGAAGCTCAAAGGATAAATATGGTGGAAAGAATTTTTTGGAGACTGATTTACATATCTAGTTACAGATCTAGCTATGGTGCTTATAAAATGAAGGACACTGACCCTGTCCACAAAAAGCTTGCTCCAAAACTTTGGGAAGCAGTAAAGGACATAGATTTTGTATTTTTTGAGGAGATGGAGACAAAACTCGGCCAAGACATATTTCAACTTCTCAGCGGCAACGATGACGTAGTTCAAGAATTATTATTTAAGATGATAAAAAGTGAAAACCCGATAGTCATTTACAAACTCACCGAATGTTTCAGAAGAACCCTGGCACGTCCAAGGAAAATTCATCTTAAGAAAAATTATATTAGAAAGGTGTGGAAGTGGATTGAACAGGCTGTCTGCTGTGGAGAGGATTCAGAAGAGAGTCAAGACGTTTTTAACAATGGACCAAATGTTGAGCCTCGCCCTGCCTCTGACTCGGGACCGGCTTCTGACTCGGAACCGGCCTTCGACTTGGAACCGGCCTCTGAGTCGGGACCGGCCTCTGACTCGGGACCGGCCTCTGAGTCGGGACCGGCTCCTGGCTCGGGACCGGCTTCTGACTCAGGACCGGCTTCTGACTCGGGACCTGCCTCTGACTCGGGACCGGCCTCTGAGTCCGGTCCGGCCACTGGCTCGGGACCGGCCTCTGACTCGGGACCGGCCTCTGACTTGGAGCCGGCCTCTGAGTCGGGACCGGCCTCTGACTCGGGTCCAGCCTCTGAGTCCTGTCTGGCCTCTGAGTCCTGTCCGGCCTCTGAGTCGGGGCTGGCCTCTGAGTCGGGACTGGCCCCTGGCTCGGGACTGACCCCTGGCTCGGGACCGGCTCCTGGCTCGGGACTTGCCTCTGACTCGGGACCGGCCTCTGAGTCCTGTCCGGCCTCTGAGTCGGGGCTGGCCTCCGAGTCGGGACTGGCTCCTGGCTCGGGACCTGCCTCTTACTCCGGTCCGGCCTCTGAGTCGGGACCGGCTTCTGACTCGGGACCGGCTTCTAACTCGGGACCTGCCTCTGACTCGGGACCAGCCTCTGAGTCCGGACCGGCCTCCGACTCGGGACCGGCCTCCGACTCGGGACCGGCCTCCGACTCGGGACCGGCCTCTGACTTGGAGCCGGCCTCTGAGTCGGGACCGGCCTCTGACTCGGGTCCAGCCTCTGAGTCCTGTCCGGCCTCTGAGTCCTGTTCGGCCTCTGAGTCGGGACCGGCTCCTGGCTCGGGACCTGCCTCTGACTCGGGACCGGCCTCTGAGTCCTGTCCGGCCTCTGAGTCGGGGCCGGCCTCTGAGTCGGGACCGGCCCCTGACTCGGGTCCGGCCTCTGACTCGGGGCCGGCCTGAGTCGGGACCGGCCTCTGAGTAGGGGCCGGCCTCTGACTCGGGGCTGGCCTCTGAGTCGGGGCCGGCCTCTGACTCGGGACCGGCCTCTGAGTTGGGGCCGAGTTGGGACCTCAACAGATATGACCAAGACTGAAGAAATTTTATTATCAATAGCAAAGATGAATCAACAAAAGGCATGATCTCAAAACTATACAAAAGCCTGCAATATGAATCCAGTGTTAATAATAATTAGGCCTGTCACGATAGCAAATTTTGCTGAACGATTAATTGTCTCAAAAATTATTGCGATAAACGATAATATTGTTTGAAGACCTTTTTACACTGAAAATGATGCGATTTCTTGCCAAAGTTAGATACACTTTATTTTCAAAAGAACACTAAACACTTGAACTGGTAAACAAAATAAACAAAACAACCAAAAACAAAAATAAAATGGATTCTCAGTCTCCATTAACAAAAAATGTACTGGAAAAAAAACTAAACATAAAGCCAAAGTGTAAATAAATACTGCATTCAACCAAAAGAGGGCAGATTATGAAGTCTGTATACTATGTTGCCCTTCAGTAATAATTAGATTTAAATAGAGAAGATGGGCACATCGACTACCTGATGCAATAGTTCACACTACATAATTTTTTGCTCCTATTTTTCCCCTTACAACAATCTTAGCACGTTGGTCTTTCTAAGATTGTGTGGTGTGTTACGGTAGATCGTCGTTGCCGCTCCGATCCAAATCAGGGGTTTTCTGCGACTGGGATCTTAACGCAGCCTGTTGAATGTGACAGGTAGCCAATCAGAAAGCTCGGATTCTCCTTCGTGCTTTCTGAGGGGAAATTACGTCGGGGAATCCCAAACAGCTGACACGGAGCAACCCGAAGTCCAGCGGACATTGGAGATGATATGTGGAAACAACATTAATGTTTATTCAACATGCAAAGAATATAGAAATGACAAGGGGAGGAGTTGGAGCGAAATTGCTACCGCAGTTGATAAACCCGGTAACTTTTCAGCTGTTCTTCGTTAACGTGACGTAAATAGGTTCTAATGATTTTCATTCAGTCAGGACTTTACGCTGAAACTAGCCACATGCATTGCAGGTAGATTGTAGTAAAGCATTGATTAATGCCTGGCTTTAAAATTAGTTCACTGAACTTGTAGCCATTATTTTGTGCCCATTGTTGGACACCACACGGCAGGACCGAACCCGATCGAACCGTTATACCTAGGATTTCTGTCGGCTAATGTGTGGTCTGTCAGGTTTTGAAAATGGGCCGACAATCGGCCGACAGCTCTAAGATCGTGTCGTGTGCGCTGGGCTTTACACTAAGGAAATTAGGAAGGGAGGAGTCGGTGGAGAGCACCGGAGTTGAGCCTTTTTTCATTTAGTGTCATCAACACAAAGAGAAAAAGGTCGGAAGAGACGATAATGCCGATAATTAAAATGACATCGGTAGTTTTAATTTATCGTACGATTAATTGATTTATCGTTTATCGGGACAGGCCTCTCCACGATAAAAATTAACTTCCTGCGTCGGCTAGCAGGGCTTAGCTTTACCATACGTCCAGAACTACACTGCTTACAGCTCTTGTAGGAGAGGGACAAGATAAGATTACTGTACTTTCTGAGGTTGAAAATCAGAACCACAATCTCGTAATTATAGGAAAAGTGTCAAAAAGGACATCGCCTTGCGATTGATTTCTCACAAAATTGGGTAAGTGACAATGTAAATAAAGAATTCTAAGCTAATATTTTAAAGTTGTGCAAGTGATTTACATAGTGAACATTAGATGTGACATTTGGTGTTTTGGTACAGTGAAAAAATGTTTTATTTTATTTATTTTATTATTGCAGGACACGCCACCTGCTGGCGTAAATCTATAACTGCATTTGGCTGAAATCCAAAGATCTGTTGCTGATGCTTCCTATGTGTGGCATAATTTAAAATATTTTAAAGGGTTGCTAGGGAGAAGGATGTCTGGATTCTCCTCCCACACCTGTTAAAATAAAAATATTTATTAATATCAAGACATCAATTTGTCTAATATCAGTGTGAGTGTCAGCCCTCTCACCGTGACCTGCTTCTTTGACTCTAGCGACGGAAACAAACCTCATCGGTGTGAAACGTTGCCATGGTTTGAAGTGAGTTCAGACCCTTGGATGACTTGTGGCTTTTACAACCCCTCCACTGCACTGTTTCACTCCTCTGTGGCTCCTGTCCGCAGTCGCTTTGGGCTGCGTCGCGTCCGCCGGTCTTTCACACACACGATCCCTCTGCTATTGCGTGCGGAGGCTGCGCTGAAAGAGCAGCATTTTCACCCCACCGCGTTCCACATGAGTGGGCTTCAGAGGGGCTGAGTGATAAAAGGGAGGAGAGAAGGGCAGGGAGCGTGACGGGGTGATGCTGCGGATTGATGGTGGACAGGGAGACGTGGAACAAAGGTCGTGTGCCTAGGTGAGTATTAGGAAAACAAACAGACGATTTAAAGATGCGAGGCTCGGGTGAGTGATGGGGATGAGGATGAGAAATGAGATGCGAGGGAGGGAAGAGTGGAAATCCTGATGCATTATTCAGTTCATACAGACTGTCCTGTCTGTCTGCTTGCGCTGACTCACACAACAACTGAATGAAGAAAGACAAGGGCCCTGAAATCCCAGACGAAACCCCTTTGCCTCTAATAAATACCTAAACGTAGACACCCACCCAAACAGACATTAAAACACAGACTGTTTATTTTTCTTTTTAAAGCTTGATCTTAAGATGACACATTTATTTTGATTGTTTTCCGGTTTTCTGTGTTTTAAATTATTGATTTGGCAGCAACAAAAGATGGCAATCGGTGTTGATCTTGAATTATTGTTGACCCTTTTGACAATGATGTATCTATAGCATCAAACCAGTCTTTGTGGATGTCTTTATCTCTTCTTAATAGGCTGTCAACGTGGCTGTGAAGTGTGTTTATGGGAATTTTTAATCATTCTACCAAGAGAACATCTGTGAGGTCAGACACTGATGTTGGACAAGATGGCTTGGCTTACAGTTTCAAATTTATCCCCAACCTGGTGGTTCATCCCAAGTTTCGTCACACCAGACTTACCGATTCATAGTCCAATAGACCTTGGACTATTGGACTATTGCTTGTGCCAAGTCACATGGAAAGTGAAGGGACTATCTCCAAACGGTCCCAACAGAGCCAAGGAGTTCAAGACAGGCTTTCATTTATTTATGCCTTTTATTTACAAAATAGTTACTTAGTTTTCCTCTGTAACTGCATGCTACTACTGGTTAGCTTTTAACTTGCACAGGAAAGTCAAAAACCTTGCTCTGGTCAGCCTATTTGATGCTGAGTAAATTTCAAAATACAATATATGAGCGAAGTTACCAATAAGATTAAAAGGTCTGCTGTACTTTCATTGGAAATTCATGGTACAATAAGAACTGAATAAAAACATTAGCAACCCCCCCGCCCCCCCAAAAAAAACAGACTGAATATAATGTGCTGTTCTGATGTTTACATTTTTGACACCAGGCTCCCAGATTGTCTTGTGAATAAACTAAAACAAACAGTAGGCCAAACGTTTGATGAAACATGCATGTACTATTGTTTTAAATGACTTTCTGAAGAGTGATGTCTTATTAGGTTTGCAGTCATTTCCTTTTCGGGAACGTTTCTGGGGCTGAAAACTGTCACTACTTTAAATGAGTCATTGCTAGAGTGAGTAATGCATGTGCCAAACATGACTTGTGCTGTACACTCCACCGAGACCGTTCTGTTTGGAGATAATGAAACGTAGGGCACAGAATTCAATTATGTCAGTGGCTAGGCGCCCTGGACTTGTGGGTACCGGTGTTGGGTGAGTCTCTCTCTCCTCTTCACTCGGAAGCAGTCAGTTCTGGCAAAAACGCTCGCTGAAATGCAGACGTCATCTAAAAAAAAAGGAAGACTTGTATTTTTTTTTTTTAAAAAAGAGAAAAATAAGACTCCTTATTTTGCACATACAGAATGTTTTTCCACAAAGGAACAGAGGTAAACAAGTGAAGTGAAGCTTAGGATTCAAGGTGACAAAAATACTTTTAGGGAGCTATATTGTGATCAAAAACGCAGCAAAGGAGGGCACTTCCGGTGAAATAAAATGTGAAGGACATATTGAAATTTTGCAGTAATAATGTGGAAATGTTTTTTCTCTCTCTCTCTTAAATCCCCTCTTAAGTTGTTTGTGACATCTGGACAATAATGAATCTGTCCTGATTCAGTATGTGTAAAGACTCGCTTCTCATCCAGAGGACAGGAGTTACAACTCTCTACATTGTAGGATCAGTCATCCGTGAAGCAAATCCAACAACCCTTACAAAAAAAAATGTGATCTGAAATGATCTGAATATTTTCTAGCATGATGGAGTATATAGTGTTAAAGTACATGGCAAAACGTACAGTTTCTCAAAGTGGAAAGCATTAGTTTGAGCCTGGATGTAGTTAATTTAAGATAAATCACAGCCCCACATCATCACAAACCTTCCAAAACAAGTTGGCCTGACATAAAAGACGTGACCTTTTTTTGCGGTTATTTATGTCTTTATGAACATAAAATCTATAAATATACAAATAGTTGATTCAAATAGTTTAATGTGTTATCTTCTGTTATCTGCCAAGCTAGTCATGAGTAGTGTATAGTTTGTGTGAGGTTTGTTTTTGCCTGGCGTGTTTTTCTCTGCAGTGTGGGTGGGTAAATAATTGGTTTGTCTACTCCTAATCTCTCCCTCCTGTTCCAATCCAAACCAATCAAACGGTCAGTAGCATTTATTTCTGCATGGCCCACGCATAAGGGAGAAAAGTTGAAACTCTGCTGCTGTTCTTGGCCGAAATGAATTCATTCCCACAATGGAAGGGGGCGTTCAGCATCAACTTACCGTGTGGAGTTTTTCACAAGTCTTTTTAGCCTCCTAAGTGCTACTTTTCTAGCATTTATGCCACTTTCACCTCTTTAGAATAACATTGTTATCACAAGCATGAAGAACAGCACAATTATTCACAGGCCGCTCCTTCTCAAGTTTGGAAATGGTCTTGAAAATTGTCCGGGCCTGCAAAGTGTTCGCCACTTAAGACCCCCCCCTCACCCCCAATCCCGAGCTGCAGAGATGTTTGTTTGGACGTTGAAACTCCACACTAGGGTCGCTTTCAGATCTTAGACCATAACATAAACCGATTTTCAAGACAGTTCCTCCTTTAATCATGTTAACAGCAACTGAAATTGTTGGTGGAAATAAAAATGGGACTAATAATAAAATAATCAACTGCCGCTAAAAAGCAGCTGGCAGCTATTATTGAGACATTATATCTGGAAAAGCAAATTCATAACACCGTGAAATGAATTAGATGAGGATAAGATGCAGAATTGCAAATATATGTATGTTCTGACATAAATGATCAAGCACAAGTCAATCTGTTGACTTTGGTACTGGAAGTCATTCATGAGCCTCACCCGATTTCAGATGGGAATCTGTTTGAACGGATTTCTTATTTTCTTTTTCCCAAAGAGATCTTCAGAAAGGGGCAAATGGACAAGTTAACCAGATGTTTGTCACTGATACCAGAGTCATTTAAGATACTACATTAAACTCCATCTCGTGTATATACAAAAAAAAAAAAACAACTGTTTTTAACATTGCATCTGACTCGATCACAACCAGGCTCAGTTGAAAAAAGAGGCTTTAAGCTCACACTTACAATGTTTTCATGTAGTAGTTTGCTGAAAGGCTAAGCTAATGCTAGCATGCTGGCTATCGGTTTTGATGTACGAAGTTGAACAGTCTGTCAGGTGTTGTTTCCCGACAGACAAAAACGTATTTGTTCATTCCAGGAAAAGAATGAACAAATATGAATTCACTGATTTGGAGGAGGAGTTCATGTTGACTGAGCATGAAAATACCTTTTGACAATCTTTATAAGCATTTTGCATAAAATTATACAAATCAACGTAGTTCCTTACCTCGACTGATAAACACTCCTTAGAAGTGTTCATGTCATCTGCAGATACTAAGACCGGACAATGGAAGCAGACTAGCTGAACTGAAATACCTTCATGAGCGCATTCCTGCATAAAACTTTTGACCAATCACACAAGACTTTGTACGGCTCTACCAACAAGATGACGCAATTTTTGGCATGCGACCGCGTCAGTGACACAATTTTGATACTTCAGATGAAGTATGAGAGAGCCTTTACAGGAAAAGTTGTTCTCCTGTATCATAAACTTTGAATGACTTCAATTCGAATGTCTTCCTAACCCTAACCCTACGCTGGGATCTGTTAGAATTACAGACAGCGGAACAACAGCAGGTTTTACGAGTTGATTTTGGCCAGGGACTCCTATGCTAATCACTTAAAAGCACTTTTATCGGGATCTGATGTCTGATTTGTAAATCCCAAGTTCTGAATCCCTGGCACTGTAGCCCAAACAAGTACAATCAGTTTAAAACTGGATTACAAAGAAAAATCAAAGGGGTCAAAGTGTGCTTTGGTGATGAATTCATTTCAGTCTAAAATCAATAAGCCATGATCAATAACTCCTACACTGTCCTGTCAGGATACATTTCACATCTTGATGCTCTCCCCCCGGCCTCCAACGCCACGACTCTCACACGTGCGAATAAACACATATGAGAGCCTGTCACTCACTGCAGCCTGTTTGACTTTCCAAAATACTCCCGCCTCGCGACTTCAAAGCTCTTGCTTATACTTTAGTGAGTTAGTCTCATATTGTTTGGAGCGGAGAGTTATGATGTGTCATAAAACAGGAGAAGGAAAGCAGAAACGTGTTGCCACACACAGTTAATGGGTTTCAGCACTTACCGAGCACACAGAGCACAGACGACTGTTTCTCTTGCAAATTGGTCTGCTTACAGTCTGTTTTCATTGATTCAGCAAAGGTTAATTAAAACTGTATAACTTAGAGAGACTTGGTCAATATTTATGTGCGTGGATATTGCTGTGTTTGTGAACCCAGATTTGATTTCTTTTTTTTGTAAATTATGATACAGTATGATTCAAGTCTTTAGTCATTCTAATTTATTTATTTTTTGTAAATTCCCTCCAACGATCCAAGCGGTTTTGCGATCTTTCTCATGTGTTCTTAAGCAGAAAGTCCATCGGATGTGTGGAGGGATTATTAGAATTTCTTTTGCCACACTTTGGATACTTTTGAGAAATTACTTTCAGTCTGAAAGTTTTAATGTTTGACAGAACTTAAAAGTAATTCACAAACGTTCCCAGAGTCAATCAGACTAAGATATCGTCGCATCAAACCAGTTTTCAGGGTTTTAGTCTATATTTATTGTCTCCCGCCTGTTGGATTTGTTTTTACCTGTTTCAATGGGTGAAATCTATGTTAAAAAATGCAAGAGATATTATACTTTCACGCTTAAATTTTTTTTACTGTCACAAAAGATAGAAACTTCACATTTAATAACAGGTTAAGTTTATAGTTTGGAGATGAAAAATTGCAGTGATTGATTCAGTCATTACCTTAGTCCTGGGTGATACTTGTTAGATTTTATTTCCTCTGTTGGGCACATATGGCAAACTCCAGCTAAACAATAAAAACCAAATATATTGAACAGCAATTACTGCTGTTGGACAATACTGTACACCAAGTTGAACACAATATGACCTTTAAGTGGCTGTGCTATGTTTGCTCACACGTTTTATATTTTACACATGGAGCTTTCTTCAACATAGAAATTTAGCATCCCTTATCAAGATGCGTAAAGTCTTCAGTCTCTCACACAGAAATCACACTTGCTTCCCTTACTCCCAGGGAGCTTACAGTGTCTTGTGCATTTTCTCAGATTATATTTAATCAGAGAAAACCTTTCACCTATTTGAAGGCCAACCTTTGTGTGTCCCATGGTGTGTGTGTGTTTACCTCACAGCGTGTTCCCTCTAAACCGTGTAAACGCATGTAGGTCCCCATCACTGTGCCTCACTCTTTGGCTCTCACACCCTTAAACGCACTTTGTTCCTTTTGGGATCTGAGCTTAATTCATTGAAGCTCATTATGCCGACGTTTTTCAGGTTTCCCCCTTTTGATGTGTCATTGTGTTTCTCGAGCCTTTCAGGTGGTTTTCTTCTCTCTCTCTCTCTTTTTTTTTTTCCTGAATAACACTTTATGAACACCCGCCACACACAGAGTCTTATCCTCTTCCCTCCGACCCCAAACGCCCGCTTTTAGGTTCAGGGATTTTTAATGACACTATGTTGGGAAGTTTGTCTAAATTTTGAGCCATTTTCCAATGTCCTCTTCTCCCCCACCCCCAGACTCGACAAATCACCCCGGCAGGTTGTTACTCAGAGATGACTGGTTCCAGATTTCGGGAGGTGAATCACGTTCTGTTCGTGCGTGAGAAGAGCCAGCCTTTTCTGAATTTGTTTTGAGGTTTGTTTGTCTTACGTGTGAAGCAGCACTGGAGTCCGAGCAGGATGCGTATGATGTTTAAATGTCTCGGTTGGGAGCAGATGCTATAAACACAGCCCCAGCGTTGCGAGGTCGATTCATAATTCCTGGATTCTCATTTTGACTCCTCGTTGCCACAACGTCGCAATGAAATGTGGCTGAAAATCAAGTTGAAAAAAAATGGATTCACGCTTTTCAACATTGGTCATCAATTTTTTAAAAAATCTGAAATGTGTGGCATGTACTTTCTGTCTATCCCTCTTTCCTCTGACGTCCCCCCAACTTTCCTGCAGAAGACATCCAACTTATCCAATAGAGTCCACTTAATCAATTAATTCAGTTAATTGCACAATAAATTAAGTTACCTTGATAATTTCCATTCTGATGATAAATATTTTTTTGAAGCTCAATTTTATTTATAGTGACTTCATAATGCATTTTATTTACGGTTTCGGTTGTGTATGGTTTTTATTTCCTTTATCTTTATTGTTTTTGGACATTTCCTTATTTCTTTTGGATATTTAAAATGTCTTCCAGTTCCAGTTTTAAGTGTTCTTCACAAAATTAACATTTATTGGTCTTTTAGGGGGCAAACTTGCATTACTATGCCACTATCCTTGAAAACGCTCTCAAAACAACAATGTTGCTTATCGCAACAATTCGGGGGACAATTTGTCGTCCAGCAAATAGTTATTGTAACATTCCTAGCTACGGGTAGAAGGAAACCACAACTGCACAACGTACTTAAAATCGCCATTGACACATGGTTGTGGCAGCAGTATACTTTGGGGTTTATTCTTCTTTGTCTTGCACAGGGAAGCTGGTCAGAATGATGGAAAACTGGATGCAGCCAAGTCAAGGGCGTAGGTTTGGTCTACGTTTTGGTGGGACCTTACAACTTACTAAACTAATCAATGTAGATTTTCGTTTATTTATTTTGTTTTTGTTAAAGAATACATATGTTGTTTTTTTTTTAATTAATATGGCAAAAATTGGTCGGGACTATTTTATATCCCTTGAATATTGGTCGTGACATGTCACGACCGTCCATACCCAAACCTACGCCCATGAGCCAAGTACAGGAACAGAAAACCTGTAAGGGGCAGCCAGGCAGGGAAGGCTAAACTTCCAGCGGGACAATGAACCTAAACACGCAGCCTAAACCTACAGTGGAGTACTTCAGTTAAAGTGTATTCATGTGTCAAAGTCCAAAACACAACAGCTGTATTGCCAGAAGCCATAAAATTGCGCAAATTGAAATGACAAAAAAATTAATTTGCTTCAAGGAAACACGCCAATTTTTAAAAATAAAAAAAGGTTTTTGCCCTGAGACGAAGTCTTTTTTTCCTACCTTAATAGACGTGTTTCACCAAACTGCAACGGACATTTTTCCACGTCACACGAGTCACGTGACCAACAGGACAACGTCACTATAGACAAAAAAAAGACATCAGGAAGTAGTACGAGGATGACGGTTTGTTTTTGTCTTTTTTTCCCCCGGAAATAGTTAATAAAAATTTGTGTGACCTTTGAAGGTGTTGAATTCATAGCTCGTCCGTTAAATTGCTGACTACGATTTCCCCAAAACGCCGCATACGTAGCGGCTCCCGAATATAACGGGCTTCACGCGCCAACACCTGCTGACGTCTCCTCGTGACTGATGGATGATGAACGCTAGCGTCGTGGCTACACTATGAATATATCTCATGTAGCAGTTTGCATCTGTCGTGATTTTAAATGACTTCTCGCGCGAACTAGCGTATTCGCGTGTGATTTCCATTTTATTTAACATAAACACCGCTATTGCGAATCTGCGTGTGGGGGGGGTTTTTTTTCGACATTTTTTGCGGAATACATGCAAAGATTAGCGCACATTTGTATTCGATTGACTCTTCGTTTAAGCTGAGTGAACTTGAGTCGTTTTACATTTTTTGCAATTCCCAAACAAAAATACATTTAAATTTGTAGTTGCGATATGACACGACGTCTGAACGTTCAGTAGGCACAACTGCATTAATTTCCCTCAACTACCCCGCCAAAAAAATAAAAAAAAAATAAAAAAAATACCTTCAGAGTATTGATTCACAGACCCACGTCTCCACCCAAAAGCTTCAGGCCCTACTTTGGCTTCCTCCTGAATCCACATACAAGATGCATATGCAGATTGCACATGAGCCCTTGTGAAAATAAAGGCACTTGTGGTGAGGGGGGTCTGAAAAGTCTCCTGAAGTGGCAGAGTCTGCGGCCTAATTAACATGCCATAGGTGTTAATTGGCAGCTGGCAGCAGTCAGAGCCTGCAGCAGGTGAACACCAGTGCTTGTTGAACTTGGATGCACTGAATAGCAGGAGGAGTCGCTGGAGGTTTGCGTGTCATCCATTTGCAAGTCAATGCCCGCGGCTGGAGGTTAATTCGGATGTGGAGAAGTCTGACATCATGGCGCACCTCTTTTTAAAGGGGTTAAAGCGCCGTTTCCCCGCTGAAGGATTCAATTAAATATTTCGTCCGAGCGTTTTTTTTTTTGTTTTTTTTTTGTTTTTGCGTCGCCCAGAAAACTAAGTGTGTGTGTGGCGTGAATCTTGAAAGAGACGGCGAAAAGGAAAAGAAAATTACTCGCGTTTCGAGTCCGATGCCTTCTACCTGGAAAGCCGCAAAGGTTTTCAAAAAAAAAAAAACCCTCGTGCTGAATACTTTTTGTGCAGGGATGGGGGGTGGGAGAGGGGGGGCTGCAACTTCAAATGCAAAGGGAATCCGGATTTTAAAGAAATTTAAATATTACTGATTTGTTTTTTCTTGAGCTTGAGGTTATCCTCCAGGAACAGAATAGCAGTTATTTGACTATTAAATAAAAATATAAGGTCAAAGGGGAACGGAGGGCAAGGGGGTCTTTACAACCCATAGACACGGCACTGTAAGGGCCCCGAGTTCAGCAGAGTCCCGGACATGAACCAATGAGCAAAACCGAACATCTGCCCGAGATGTACCTTTTAAATGTTCGGAGTTTCTTCGGAGTTACCCTCATCTCCCCCCCCCCCCCCCCCCCCCCCCCCCCACCACCACCACCACCACCCACGCACACACACACACACACCCGGGTTTATTTTTGTGCCTTTTTTCTCAGGCGTTTATACGCGCACATGGACTGCGTGAAAGAAATGAAGTACACGTGTTTGGTTTGGTTGCTGTTTGCCGTCTGTTTGCTTCTTTGCCAGTTTGAAACAGACTTAAACTCGGGGATCGAAAAAAAAGTTCCTTTTCTGCATGCAGGATGCAGAAAAAGGATCCCGCCACACTGAAATAACTCGTTTTTTAAGATGGAAGCTTCACATTTTCTAGATTTTACACTTTTGGAGTATATATATATATATATATATATATATATATATATATATATATATATATATATATTTCAGTACAGACCAAAAGTTTGGACACACCTTTTAATTCAATGAGTTTCCTTTATTTTCATGACTATTGACATTGTAGATTCACACTGAAGGCATCAAAACTATGAATAACACATGTGGAAATATGCACTAAACAAAAAAAGTGTAAAACAACTGAAAATACCCCTTATATTCTAGTTTCTTCAAAGTAGCAACCTTTTGCTGTGATTACTGCTTTGCACACACTCTGCATTTTCTTGATGAGCTTCAAGAGGTAGTCACCTGAAATGGTTTTCACTTCATAGGTGTGCCCTGTCAGGTTAATAAGTGGGATTTCTTGCCTTATAAATAGTCATGAAAATAAAGAAAACACATTGAATTAGAAGGTGTGTCCAAACTTTTGGTCTGTATATATATATATATTCATAATAGTAATAGTAGTAATAATACTTTATATTTTTCTGTATTTTTTAATAGATAAATTTTATTTGCGATTGTCTTTATTACTTAGAAAGAAAGAAAGAAAGAAAGAAAGAAAGAAAGAAAAAAAAAAAAAAAGTAAGACACCTGTCAAACGCCATGCAGAAAGTAGATATATATTTTCATTTCTGCGTTTCTGAACTTATTATTATTCGGTTTGTTTTTGTACGTACTCAAGGCTTTGATCTGGCGTAAAAGTAACAAAAATATGTGGCACGAAGTGGACTTGGTCGCGGTGGAGAGGGGAACTGCTTCCCTCGCTGTGGGGCAAAAACACTCTCGTTTCTTTCATCAATTAGAAAAACCTCCCATGTCGATCCGGCCCCAGGTTCGGTTTTCATTCAGGACGTGGTTAAAAAAAAAAAAAAAACAACAACCCCAAACTCAAAACATTCATTTTAAACAGACGTTTCATCAACTGCAGTGTTAGGCATCAGTATTTCACCAGTGACGGCAAAAGCCAGTCATGTTTGCTTTTCAAGAAACGGGGCTAATTGGGGACAAGACATGAAGGAATGGATCCGTTTCCTTCGCTTTAAGCTTTAAGCGCCAATTTTTACTTGATTACCTCCCGGCAATGAGACCGACTAGTTTTGCGCTGCGAGCTCTGGTTCCACTTCTTCTCTTTTTGTTTTGTTTTCCCGTTTTCGCAGAATTATGAACAATCAGAGCCTGATTAGGAGACAGCAGGAAACAGCAGCTCCAGGAGCTTACGCCTTTGCCAAACCATAAACAGCTGGGAGTTATTAATAAATAATACAAACCGGTTGCGCCGTGAGCGACGCTGACTGGATGGTGATTCCCAGCGAAAGCCTTCACGTTGAGGCTTTAAACACACCGAGAACTGCGTGGAGGGATCAATTAAAATGAAAAACAAACAAAAAAAAAAACAACTGGCATTCGTTTGTGATAAGTATAATATTTAAATCCTTTTAAAATCAGTTATTGCAATTTCACATTTTAGTTTCCAAACTAGCAGACTGAGTCAAAATTCCTGAAACTCTTAAAAAAAAAAAAAAAAAAAAATAGGTGGAATGTAAATACAGGGACAGAAAAAAAAGTGAATTAAGATTATTTTTGGCCAGGAGGGCTTTCCGTCAAGACAATTAGTTGGACAGATGAATCAGCGTTAGGGTCTTAAATCTAATCCGTCTGTTTACATAAAACCAACGAAGAAGAAAACAGCGGCATACAAATGATTAAGTAACTAAATGAATAGCAAAAACTGAATTAATAAATG
Organism: Xiphophorus hellerii; assembly: GCF_003331165.1. Taxonomy (NCBI): domain Eukaryota; kingdom Metazoa; phylum Chordata; class Actinopteri; order Cyprinodontiformes; family Poeciliidae; genus Xiphophorus; species Xiphophorus hellerii. The sequence goes on along the minus strand of NC_045679.1, from coordinate 22,756,042 downwards.
AAAAAATAGGGATAGTTTGATGGACCAGAAAACTTTTTTATTTCTATATCTCAACGTACATTATAAAACATGAAGTTTCAATAATAAATAACAGCAGCAGCAATAATAATATAAATTATCAACACTTAAAATAGTGATAGTTATTCTTACTACTTTGTTATTATATTATTATTATTATTATTATTATTATTATTATTATTATTTTCATTTATAAGACTTAAGTTAAAAAATAAGCTCATTTAATGACAAAAATATTTAAAAGATCATAGCAGACTCTCGAGCATAAAAGATAAAAAATATATAAACTCTGGCAGCTTATCTGTGAATTTGTAGTGCAAATTAACACTATATATATATATAACCTATTTTCTTTACCTTTTGTGTTAATGAATTTTGTCCCTCAGATATTTAAAGCTCCAAGTAAAACCATTAGGGTGTAATTAGTTGTCAGGGCTAATTCCATGAACAGGCTTCCCTCCAATATGAGCTGCAGAGACTCTTTTCATCAGAACTACGAAGGCTCATGGGAGCTTTCGTAGTTCAAAGGAAAACAGGTGCATTAAATGTTTTTCTTTCTTTTTTTTTAAATAATGACAGAAAAATAAAACATGCTGAGAATTTGTTGAAACTGCAGCAAGTTCTCTTACAACGGATTTCAAATCTTAACACATTTCAAAACGCGATCGGTCAATTCAACGTATTATTTCAATCTTGTTCGAGCTTTCTAGTTTGCAAGTGTGATGTTTTTAAAGCCGCAGTGTTTGTGTTCTGGTGGTATCAATCTGTTCCACTCAGTCGTATGCGTTTGTTGAAATTCCATTCTGTTAAAAAACAAACAAAAAAAAAACTTTATTTATCCCAAGGGGAAATTAAATGTTGTCATAACTCACATCATTCAAGTATCTTAACAGATTGTCATGGGTAGTGGATCTGTGGGCAGGTAGAATCTCCAGTAGCAGTCGGTCTTGCATTGAACCTGAAGATACCTCTGACTGAAGACTGCTGCTGGATGACAGTCTCCTGGCTGCCATGATATGCTAACAGCTCAATTTATGGGCAGAAGATAGTAACATATCCTTGATGACACCATCAGTTTTTGTCAAGCACTGCTAATCCACCTCATTTGCTTTCGCCTCTCCTCTTTAAATCTCTCTTTGGCCATATGGTTAGCGTTAAATATGTCACGCTAGGAGTAAATATATTCATTTTGTAAAACCTAAACAATGTTAAAGAAATTTTATTTCCTAGAGCAACACTTTATATTTGTAAGTAGCTTGAAATAGTTCAGCAAAAGTGCTAATGCTAACTTAGAACTTACTAGCAAAGCAAGTTATCGGTACATCTTATCTTATGGTTACCAGGGAAATGGGACACATACCACCTTGTTTGAAGAGATTTAAAACTTCACTATTTCACCTATGTTTCATTATACCATACCTAGCTTACTAGTGGTGCTAATGCTAACGTCGTTGCTGCTAGCAAGGAAAATGCTAGAGTAAGTTGTTGCCATTGAATAGCACATTATTTTGCAAGTGAATTGTTTATTTGGGAAAATGAACCAGATTAGCAAAATTATCCTAATATTAATTAATTAATTTGACTGAATAAAAATGGCTTTTAGCAATTACACTTTTGTGACTTCTACACGGAAGTACGGATAAAATCTGCATAAGTGAAATTGTTACACCGACTTTATTGGCAAAAGTTTGTATCAGTTTAAGTCTTAACTAATTTCTTTCCTTTTTGTTCCAGCACCGACTGTGCGTACTTATTATTTGAAACTATAATATCCCGGAAAATAAAAGACTTTGAACACGTCGTGCATTTTTAAAAAAAAATAGTTTAGAGATTCGCCGTAAAAGAAAAAAAAAAAAGAGTTTCTACCACGAGTGAACAAGTGTCACCAGGTGTTTGTTGACACGCGACAGTGCTCGCTTTTCGGTGATTTGTCGGGGTCACGTTTCCAGTTCCTGAACACATAAAAGAGCAGAAAACATCACTTGACTTTCCTTTTTTTTTTTTTTATCCAATCGGAAAAACGACTGCGTGGAGGTGGAGGTTAAAACAACTCGTAAAAGGGAGCGTTTTGGTTAGTGCGCACAGCCGCAGCAGCTCCTACAGGAGCTCCTCTTTGCGCGCAGGGGTGATGCTGTAGGATGAAGGCTTTTGACAAATACAAGGGGAAATTCCAGTTTTCCCTCGACGGGGGCCCGCTAACAGAAGCGATCTACTTCACTAAAAAAAAAAAAAAGAAACATTCCCATGATTTGTATCGGTGAAATGATCCGGTTTGCGCAGATGACCCCCTCGGGCCATCTGATAGCGTTTGTGCCGCTGCCCGCGCGCAGCCCAGATAAGGTGCGTTTGGGAAATGTTTGTTTCTGTGTTTTAGTCAGAGTAAATGACAGCGTATACGCTTATCGTCAAAAACCACAATGAATGGCCATTAGGAGTACAAAGCGCTCCTAATGGTGCGCGTTCAGGGGAATATTTCAGTGTCATATCCAAATTGCAGCGGGAGTAAACCAATTTTCTCCGCGCGGGAATAAACACAGGCCCCGAGTTGAACCGCAGAGATCAAGCTCAAGGAGGATCACACAGAGTGTTTCCCAAACTGCAGCGCAGACGTCGGCGGCAATTAGGAGCATTTTGCTGTGAATGGTGAAGGAAATAGTTTCCCTCGCTGCTAAATGTCACCAGGAGCGCGCCCGGGGCGTCAAGTGACCGCTTTGTTTTTGTTTTGTTTGTTTAAATCCCATTTAGCTTCCAGAATTGGGGGAGGGAGGTTATCACAGGACGTGCCAGCATTTCTTCAAACCGTGCAGTGTTATTTTAATCCAATTAATCAATAACCTATTGCTGAAGAGAAAAGAAAAAAAAAAGTTTTGTTTTTTTCATGTACCTTATATGTGACCATGCCATCACAGTTGGGATTTATTATATACACAAAATAACTCATTACACATTCATTTAAACTACATGAACTACAAGATTCACATGTATTTATTTATTTTTATTGACATGGAAAAACAATATTCATGTATGGAGATAGGAGACAGTAGAATGTCCATTTATATTTTTATTTAATCCTATTTATTTAATTGTTGAATTTTTATTGATGTATTTGGACGCTATTAGTTAACGCAACATTGCTTATCTGTTTACTTTTACTTTATTCATTTACAGTTATTATTATTTATCTATTTATTACAGTTTTTGCGTTTCATTTTATGTTTTACATTTTTCAAAAGTTGCCAACCAGTAGAAACTTGGCACACTTTCTCCTTCCAATCTTTCTGTTTGGACAGCTCTGAACTGGAAACAAGTAAAAACCAGTGAGGACCCGACCCTTGGAACCTAAGGATGACTTTTTCTTCATAAATAATTAGAATTTCCAACAGTTTCCTCCACTTTGCTGCGCTAATGCAGCCTCGGCGCGGGGAGCGTGTGGGCGTTTCGGTGCGTTTGCGCCCGGCGGCTCAGTGCAGGAATTCCCTCAGGTCAGAAAGAAAAGCTGTGTTTTGAGGACCTTCTTAGAAGCCTTCGCTTGGCTGCCCTTTGACCCCTGCCAGCCCTCCTTAGTGAAAGAGCATAATCCACCTAACATGGATTTAAACAAACAGTGTAATCCATAACACTCTGCCGTGGCACGCCGTCTCCTTCGGACATGCTGGCGCTGCGTTCACGGCTGCGGTCATGGTTCTTTGAAAGCACCGCGTTTACTCGGATGATTTGAACGCAGCTTTGTGTGCCCGTGTTATGCAGCTTTTCTAAGTGGAGTGCAGTAACAAGAAAAAGAAGAAGAAGAAGAAAAGGACAACATTCCCAGCTCCCTGGTTCTGTTCTGCTTGTGTCTGTACAGCTGTGTTTGTGGCCCTCGTACCTCTGCCCTCGACCGCCTCCCCGCAGCTTTAAGCCTCCGCCTCCTTCCCCACCTCCTTTCCTTCAAAAGAAAAAAAGAAAAGAAAAGAAAGAAGAAAAAAAAGTTCATCAATATTTTGTCTGACCTTTGACTTGACCCACACAATTAAACAATGGGATTTTGGGTACACTAAATGGCCTGGCTTCACTACAGAGGGCAGACTAATGAGAGCATGTCGCCTTTAGTTTCTGGCTCAGTCCAGAGAGCAGCGGAGCGGAAAAACAACCTGACGTTCCGTTAAGTTCGCCTCACGCAAACTTTTGAGGGCTGAAGGCAGGGCCTTTCCAGTGTCATTTACCTTCCCTCTGATAACCCGGACTCTCCACCTTCGTCCTTTCCGCTTCATTAATCACCGCTCTGCATTTTCGCTCTTTCCCCCCAAAAAAGCGAGAGCTGTAATTCCTCCCCCTGTTCTGGTTAGTTTAAGAATGTGGTGTGTGTGTGTGTTTTAGAGAGAGAGAGAGGCACAGGACTGCTGTTTATAAGTTGTGTTTTAGTGGACGGCCCCTCAGTTTGAGTTCTTTCAGGCTCTCAGAGAAAAACCTACTGACACATTTTTCATTAAAAAGGCTCAAGCTTTCATATAAAAGACAAATGAACAGTAAAATAAAATTACTCTGTAACTCCTGCTGCTTGTCCAACCATCACATATCGTCACCTTCCTGCCCTAGAAATCTTTTTTCTTTTTTTCTTCTTCTATTTTTTAGGGCCAAAATTCATGTTTTCTTTTTTTTTTAACCGAAATCAATTTTGGCAAAAAATAATAAATAAATAAATTTATTAGTTTTATCGATACAAGGTCTGAAGTTCAGCCATTTCGATCTTTTACTGTTCAAACTTAGACTGTCACCCTCAACATGCTCCCGTGTTAGTCAATATGACAGACACTTATATTTGGGGAATTATCTTATTTGTATCATCTGCGTTTGGAAATTTGTGAGCCATACATCTAATATTATGAGTATTACACCAATAAATTAATAAAATTAGATGATAACATCCAAACATTCATTTAAATAACTTTCTTTTTTTTTTTTGAGATCCCGGCATCTCGTATGATGAGTGCTGGAGGTCTTTCTGCATGAAGTTTCCATGTTTTTCCCACATGGGTTCTCTCTGGGTACTCTAGTTTCCTCCCACTGTCTCTCGCCCATTGACCACTAGAGAAAGGCACCACCCCCGTTGTGTCCAATAGATGGGTAGAGAGAGAAAATATGGAGGAATTCTGTTGTGCCTTCAAGACATTGGGTGTTAATGATGTTTAAGCATAGAAAGAACGGAAAGTGGTCGGATAGAATGCTACTTTTATTGAAAGACCACTGATATGTTACTCATAAATTTGTAAGCTAAACCTCTTTGACAGTTCTTCCTCTCTTGGAGGCCCTCTGCTGGCGTTTGAGCTCTCAGCAGCTGCTTGGTTTGCTATTGCTTTAGGCCAGCTATAAATGTTTACTACCCTCCGTTTGCATTTGTTAAAACCGAAACGGTAAATCTTTGTGTTGTGTAACTTCAATCCAACTTTTTTTTTTTTTTTATCCCTCGCATTTCATTTCTTCAAGTTTAAAGACGCCCTTGAATGAAATTCCTTTCCCAATTAAACATCGAACGTTTAGAAAATCCTCCTCAAACTAAGTCCGCGTATCCAACAATAACATCGGCTTTGAAAAATCCCACATGGCTCCTGAACTGGGATTAAAAGTGAAGCAAGAATTTACACTGCATTCTGAATTAACACGTGGATGGAATCGCCGGGCTGCCTTTTTGTTTTTTTCTTTAAGGCATTTTTGTTCCATATGATTTGTTACTTGTTTAAAATCTCTGAGTTTTAAATCTACAAGCTTTTCGGTTAAATTCATGTATAAATCACCAGTTTGCAACAAATGCCACCTCAAAGCACTTTAGAAGACAAATAGATCTGGAAATAACTTGTTTCCCGTTTAACTATTATGTTTCCTACCTCACTGAAAGTTTCAAGTTTCTGCAGCCAACTTTTCAAAGCTCACTATTCGATAATGTTTACTTTTAAAAAATGCTGAATTATTCATGGTCAAATGAACAATCTTTAAACTCAGACATTCACTTGGATAATAATAAGAAAACAGGTCTTAAACCGTATTTCAACATAGCGCATTGGATTGAAAAATGCACCAACACATTTCAAGCATAGTTTGTCTTTAATCATCATGATAATACACATCCATATTTCATAAACCAGAGAGGGTTTGCAGAAAACTTGAAAATTATTATTCAAACAATAAATAGAAATGGGACCAATGACACACCCTCGAGGGACTCCGCAGAACAGATGAATATTGGATAAAAGAGGCATTGAAAAAAAAATCATTCAAAAAGGAACTCTTCTTTCTCTTTTATGCACATTTATAATCATTCATCACTAATGTAAGAGAACTACAAATGAAGAATAGCATTGCGAAGACAAAGCCACAGTTTATTCTTTGCATCTGACAGCAAAACGTTTAAATCTCCATTCTACATGTCGTCACCTTCCTAAAATAGTGGCCTCAGTCATTTAGTTTTTGTGGCAAAAACAAATGACATTGGTCAATGTTTTAAGAAGGTGACATTATGGGAGTTCTTTTAATTATACCTCAGCCGTGTTTCCGAAGTTTAAGTCACGTCCTAAATGAACTACTTTATTGTACTTTTTAAGGGTAGACTGCTGAGGTAAAAACTTTCCAATGTTCTACAACTTTACCATCATAATAAATATCAAATCTTAAATAAATATATGTATATTTTGCCCCCTTCAAGCTCATTGTTAAGGTCCTTTAAAATCAACCAGAGGTTGCATGTGATTTCCACCTAAATGATTTACCAACGTATCATCTGCATATTTATTTATCCCACTGGTCCTGAATCCATCACTGCCACAATTCTAATACCATGGCAAGCTGTGTGTCACCAAATTTTCCGAATGCAGCTAATATTGCTATTCCCAGAATCCCCTTCCCCCTCCCATTAAATAAACACGCACGCACACGCAGTCCGACCGGATGGTGCACATGCGCGTGGCGTCTCCTTCCCCATCAGTCGGATCAGTCTTTCGAGGAACCTCCTCTCTCTCTCTCTCTCTGAGAGTCAGACTCGATATCTTTCGCTCTAATAATCTTCCACAAACGCAGCGTGTGGCTTTGGCGTCCCTGGATGCTCCCCGCACGAGATGCCCCTCACACAGGCAAATAAACACTACACACACACACACACATAGATGTAGATGCATTCTTTACTCCCTCCTCTCAGCTTACCGATGAGAATTATAGTTTCTGCAATTATAACCCAGAAAGAAAAACAAAAGAGAGAGAGAGAAAGATCCATATGCTTCCTAATTGGCTTGGAGATCCTTTGCTTTATTCACCCCATGATAAAAGGCCGGAAATATCAGTTGAAGTGTTAGCTGAGGGGGGACGGACCGCATGAGAAACGGCGGCGACAAAAGACGGAGAAGAATGGCCGCTGGAGAGGAGGACCGGCTATCTCGAAAAGGCAGAACGAGGAGAGCTGTGACACAGGCGTGGTGTGTGTTTGAAATGAAAATAGACAAAGCACATTATGGGTATTATGTGATTTTGCACTAATGGGATGTTAGAGGAGCTGGCTGTCTTGGCAGGGAAAAGAAAAAGAGGAGGGGCCAGAAGAGGAGTGGGGGTTAGGCCGAGTCTAGCATCCAGAAACCTTCAAGTGGTTTCCCCCTCATCACTCCCAACGGTCAGAACCGTCCAAACGCTTGCTTAAATCAGCTGCGATAAACTTCTTGATTGGGAAGGTGCGTTAAACTTACCGTTTTTGTGGTGCTATGTGAAATACGTGAAGGTGTTCGGGGTGTGCAATTTGGTGCTGGTGTGGCGCTCACCGACAGTTAACCTAAACGCCGAGCTCATTAGCGCTGAATCAGTTCCAGGAGAGTAACACACAGACCTCAGCTCACACACCACACAGCTCCGGCTGTGGCTGTCCGCCTTCGCCTCCATGCCAACGCGCTAGCGCGACTGGAATGTGATTGATATATGTATTTAGTGTTTGGAAAGCTGTCCAAAAGCAGACTGCTTGCAAAGAGTGAGACGAGAGAATTGGTCTGCCTTTAATGTTTGCTTCAAACTGACTAAACAAAAGTAGGGAGTTGTTCCATGCAGGGTCTGTGGTCCTTTCCGGTCGAGTCAAGAGGGCCAATGGTTGCTCAGTTCAAACAAACATGCCGTAAAATGTTCTATTATTTCAGAAAAAATAATAGAAAAGTCAGTTGGAAAAGCTTTACGGTTGAGATGCTGTAGTGGGTTTGCATGTTGTGCTGCTGTTGCACTGTGACAGGAACTTCCTCTGTTTCTCCTTATGCAAAGCTAATAATGCGCTGAGCCAAGCTGCAGCGGTGCGCTTCACAGTGAAGCAAGGAAACTTACATTTGTTACAAAATGCTACTTGCACATTGCATATCTGGGTCTGCAATGCATGGGCCGATACCAAACTATGACAATATGATAACCTTAGGTAGAAATATTGCGGTTTTGCTCTAAAATGAGTTATTTAGCATTTTCTTTAGTATGTTTTGATGTGAATGCATACATGATTTGCTTTGTAAATGTTTGCTGAATTATGGGCTGATCTTCACCCTTTGACATGACCTGCTGATACCAGAGTTCTAAAAAAACAATTGGGACAGACATGTGAATTTAGCTGGCATTTTAAATTAACTTATCACCATAATTTCTATAGTCATTGTCAAATTTAATGATCTTTGGAAGCTGTTTATTAGACCGTAAGTGAGATGCTAAAATTTGATTCCCCTCTAGCGTGCGCCTTCATACTTTTGGCACATAACATGATTTAGTTATGTCATGATTAAACTATATGAATGTAGATGTAAAGTATAATGGTATAGTTTACATTTAATAGGATAACTATTAAATGTAACTAGCATAGTTTACATTTAATAAACTATGCCAGTTTATGCTACAAGATTTATTCTAGTAGCTAGCATAAATCAGCTTATACTACGCAACAAGTCATCTTTTTATTCACATAATGTATCCGTTGGAAGTTTTTACTGTATTTTGGATTCCAAGACGGCATTTGACATAAACATATATATATATATAACTCGTATGCCCATAGAACCGATAGACATCACAAGAAGGAACACATTTCTACGAAATGCGAGTTAAGCTAAAGAGCTTCCCAGGTAAAGACACAAAAGCACTCTGTACTTTTGCCTTTCACTTAAAATTAATCAAATACACAACGTAACTCCAAAACAGCTATGCATACAAGTTATGACCAGCACATTATGCCACAGTGATATTTGCATCACCAATGCTAGACGCTAACAGTCGCTTGTTCTTTTCGAGACAACATAAACTTTACCTTGAATTTGGCAAATATTGACGTGTTTTCTCCTCTGCCTGCCACTGTCTGTAAGCACGTTTTACACATAGGACAACGTCTTTCCTCCAAATTGCCACCAGTCTCCTTACGCTAGCCCAAGTATTCTCATATAATGGACTTAAATTGAACTGGCTTTGTAGCTAGTTCAATTGTGGAGAGTCTTGAGCGTCTCTCCGCTCCAGTCACACACGGAGAGACGTGTGACTTGAGTTCCACTTTGTCTCTGACCAGACATATAAAAACACATGACAGTAAATGTTGTTGGTTTTGAATCCGTGACTTTTTCAGATCGAGGCTTATCTTGAAGAAGGTAACCAGCCCACGCCTAGTCTGCAAACATATGGAACTTTCTGTTTTGCATTTTTCATATACCTGGATAAGTTTGCATAAATGAAAGAAGGACCAGAAAGAAGGACCATTTGGTATATATGTTCACCCATCCATCCACAAATATAAATTCATACTAAATGTTTTGGGGACTCCTGAAATCCGAGTCTACAGGAGTATTTAACTTTGACAATAGAAATGAGTAGAACCCTAATGGCAGGTTAACGATTCAATGTAGAAATGTAGCAGAATGAAGGTCAAAATAATCTCATGTAAATGAAAACACGTGCAGCTGGACCTAAGGAAGGAGAGATGATTGAGAACTGCAATTGAAAGAGGAAGTAAAAAAGGTCAAAAAGTGATCTTTATTTTCTTAAGAATCTTTAGCCCTGCTATTAGCCAGTGGTCGTTTCTTAACCTTTTTGGTCCTGAATCAAGGGCCTGCTGAATTGAGTCAGTCCCCCTCGCAAATGGAATTAGACTAAAATTACAGCATGAGGTCATGGCTCCCTGGCAATGAGCTCAACTACTCCAAGAAAGAAAATGAGGAGGTTAATTAAAGAAAAAAAAATTGAAAACCTTTGAAGATCCATGGTTTTGGTACAGAAATAATCATAAGAAATAAAGCATATTATATTTACTGAAGTATGTCAGAGCAACATTGGAGCCAGAAACCTCAAAGTGGGAGGACTACAGCGAGTTTTATGGAAGCGGCCCGTTTCAGCATCTTTGTAATATTCCCAAGGAACTAAACTTAGCAGGGCTGTAAAACACACATTAGTGCTCACTCGCAACAAAAACATGCTCCTCAAGGGAGAACGTTTGTGAGATAGGTGGTCTCAGTTTTGGGATCAGTTTCTTTGTTTCCACAGCGGCAGCCTGCAGCCTTTCTAATGACCTGATCATACACAAATGATTGCGGTCGTACAGAAATTGTACGTTTGATGGACAGCGGCGAAGGCAGCAGAGGAGGAAAAATCTTCGTTTTTTTTGTTTTTTTTCTCACATTAGTGGAAGAGCGGCGTATTGTGGTGGGGAAGTTGTTCTTTCCTCTCTGCACCGCATCTGGTTTCCAACATTTTCACAGGAAAGGATTCCTTCGCTTTTGCTTGTGGCTTGTCTGTGTCCAACAGCCTCAGTTGGACACAGAGAGTTGGCCTTCTTTGAAATAAATCCGCCGGGACAGCCGGGTCGGAGTAGAAATTTACAGTCCCTTTGCAAAAAAAAAAAAGAAAAAAGAAAAAGAAAAGGTCTTCGTACCCAGCTTTTCCACATGTTGTCATGCCAAAACCACAAACTTCAGTGTATTTAACTGGGATTTTATGTGATTACACAAACTGAAAGTAGTGGATTATGGTGAAGTGGGAGGAAAATATTGCATTATTTCAAGAAAAATGCTAACAAATATCTGAAAAGTGAGAGGGGAATTTGGCTTCAGACCAGCCACCCCGCCCCCCAAGACATAAACCTGTACAACTTATCCCTAATTAAAGTATCGATAATAATAAATGTATATATATGTGAATAAATTGCTGCCTACAGGGCAATTAAAGAAAGAATGAAACAAAAAACAGGGCAATATTTCATAACTTAATATATAAGTGAGCCAAAGAGCCACTTCTGTTAGCCTGCGTCTAGAACAGCCTGTGGGCTGCAGGTCTGAGGCTTTTTGTTAGCATGTTTTCTAACATTCTTATAGCTTGACAGGAAGCCTGATCCAAACTGGCAACCCACATTAATAAAATGGTGAAATGATATTAACCACAAAACACTGTATTTATAAAAGATATCAAAGTTTTTCCTACACAATCCTAACAAACTTTTTTAATGTTGAAAAAATAAATGGTTTCTCTTCACAATATTTATTAATTTATTTATTAATCTATTTGTATGATTAGTTCTTTGAATTGCCACTTATATTATTTTTCGGTCTCATGAAATGATTGAGAAATGAAGAGACTCTGATGTCTGGTTTTTTAGTCCGGGTCTGTGGTTCCTCTCCTGATCCATTCTGTCTGATATCCAACAACCCACTGAATATCGCCGACCCATTTTTTTATGCCCCTTTTAAACTTCACAGTTATTGTTTAGCCTGTGTCTTCCCACTACCGTCTGTATTTTTTGCCAGAGGTTTTACTTCTAAGAACGGTGTTTTATCGGGTGGACATTTTAAAAAGACGCGGGTTGATAGCAGCTCACTGCGGCTGCGGAGTCTGTCTCTAGGTAACCATGACAACAGCGTCAGTGTGAGGGCTGGAAAGGGGGGCTCCTATTTAGGTCCCGCAACGATAATTTAGCTGACCCTAATATTTCCCATGTTTTGTTTTGGTCATTATTATTACACGTATTGTTGAGATGTGTGTGATAGGTGTGTCTATCAGACATTTATAGCAATACGGAATAAATCGCGACGGAGACAACAACAGCCAACTGTCATTTTAGCCTAGCTTAAGCTAACCTGATTAGCCTATTTACAACTCTCTAGTTGATACGCTGACATTACTTACCTTCTGTCTTTCAATCACTTTGAAAAGCTTTTCTTCGTCTCTCCAACATCTTTATCCCTTCCTCTTCCGTTTTCTGTTTTGTGCCCCGGAGTTTTTTCTGCGCCCCATCTTTAGCTCCCAGTTGTCGAGGCATTACTACTCAAATTTAAAAGAAGAAGAAGAAAAAAACGCGCCTCAGCGCGTTCTCGAAGGGCCGCTGCCCAGGCTACCTGTATGGGAGGGGAGAGCGTCTGGCAGGGGGCGGGGGGGCGCCTGATCAGTGCTGTTCCTCTGTTATTGATCATTTCATACACAAACAGCTCTTAAGTACATAAAATGCTGACTAGAAAAAAAATTCCCCACATCGTTTTTTTTGCCCCCTCTACTGCAGCGCCCCTATGCATTGCATTCGGGTTATAGCTTATCGTCAATCATTTCTCCATGCGTCCGCTGATTGGTGCATACTACGATTCGGAAAGAGCCTTTTCTGCCCACACACAGTAAACACAAACAAATAAATATATATCCGCTTCAGCTGCAACAACAGAACAACCGTAAAAAGCTTTACAAGTACCGTCTCTCCAGTTCGCCTGCTGCTGTTACCCAGCCGCAGTGGTTGGCGCGTCCATTACTCTCTAAGTGGTATTGATGAATGGACGTGATGTCCTGGGCTTTTTTCCTCTTTCTTTCTTTCTTTCTTCTTTTTTTGGGGGGGAGGACGTAGAGGGGGTCCGGTGTGCGTGCTAAAGACCGTTTAACGGGGGGGAGAAGGGACAACAAACAAAAACAAAAAAACAGCTCTCATCGCACAGCCTTAATTAAACTGGCTCCTTCCCACTGTGCATAAAAAAACTGCCTTTTAATTGCTTTGATTAAAGTTTCTCAGCTAAACCCCAGAGTACATTTTGTTTCTGGTCACCCAATGAGCGTCTCCAAACTGTCTCGCTGTGGAAGCAACAAAACTCTAAAGCAGTTGGTCAAATTAAAAGTTAGTGCAAGTGTGCAAGCCTCGTACTTCCACCGATGTCTCAAGAAAAACACACACACACAATTTTCTATTTCATTCAGCCTCGATCGTCGATCAATAAAAAACGCGGGCTTAATGAACCGCCGTGGCCCTGGAGAGGAAATCTTTCGTGCGCCGTTTCCCGCCGATTCGGTTTGCAAGCTCCGGCGGTTGTTTGCAGATGCGCATGTAAAGAAGAAAATGCTAGGGTGGCTCTTTTTAAAAAAAGATACAAATGAAAATCTTCTTAAAATGGAAAACGTAAGGTGCAAGCGACGCAAAGGACTTCAGCTTCTGCCGTTTAATTGGACAGTAAATTGCACCACAAGCATCCAGTGACTTTCACAAAGAAACCAGACTTGGGCGCAACCGTTTCAAAAACTGTGCTAAATAAAGCAAGACTGAGTCATTTGTCAAAAACCGTTTGACACTCCTAATGTCAATTGGTCGGGGCGACTGCGACTTTTAGTGGGCAGAGTAGTCATCTTGCAATTGGAAGACTGTAGGTGCAATTTTCAGCGTTGATGTGCCCCTGGGCAAGGCACTTAGGCCTAAGTTGCCTTCTAATCTTTGCATAAGCGTATAAAAGTGTGAACATTTATGAGTGGGATTAGGTGAATGTGGCTCTAGTAAAGTGCTTTGAGTGGTCGGTGTGACTAGAAAAGTGCTATAAATTCAGTTCATTTTCCATGTGTGCTTTATTGTGAGATCTGGTTTAAAACCACCATTCATAAAAAAAAAAATAATAAAAATAAAACACACACGCACACACACCACCAAACAGAGAAAGCGAAACCTGTCTTGTAACACAGGGAATAAAGCCGGGTGGCTTACAAATTAAATCTTCCTACACTTTCCTTCCTTAAAAAAAGGAAAAAAAATATAAATGACAGGAAATATTTAAAAAAGTGATTTTTATTTCAGTCATTTTTCTGATGGAGTTTTATAATCTGACTACAATCATTTTTGTTTAATTATGTGATTAAAGTCATAATGTTAGCAGAAAAATGATGCAGTTTTACCAGAAAAATGTCTTAAAATTGCAAGAAAATACTTTTTTTTAATGAGAAAAAAAACCTTCATAGTTATCAAGATATAATGCTCAGTTCTCTCACTGAGATTGCAAGATTGTTTCAAAGATCTCATACTGATAGTAATTTGATGCTTATCAAATTTCTATTGAGTATAAAGTGTTATCTGTACAACATATACCAAAGTTTAACTTCAGACGATGCTAAACATTCCTCATTTTAATTTTTTTATTTTTCGTAATGGCGTTCACATATAATTACCACTTAATATGCTTAATATTGCAACTTTATTTTAGTAATAAATCTTAGCTTGGCCCTAATATTCTGTCGTTGAGTTGACCTGGATTAAAAAAAACAACAAAACTATATATATACAGTATATAAACATCTCTAATTTGCATAAAATACCGGCAGCTGTGGTTGCCAGAATTTTACCGTATAAATACAATTTTACCGTATTTACAGTACTTACGGAAAAATTTAGAGTCTATTATAAAATCTTGGCAACCACAGCTACTGGTATTTTACTGTAAATTAGAGAGTTTTTTTTATGGTGTATGGAAACCCAAAGAGTGCATTGGTGAGAAAAATGTAAGAAATCCTGATTTTTTTCCCAAAAATTAAAAAACCAAAACTTCGATTAATCGCTCAAATCGATGTATCGCCCAGCTCTGTGAGTAAGTAGAAGAAAAACCGTGACCTCTTAAAGGTTGACGGTTCAGCAGTTATCAACCGTCAATCAAACAGTTGCTCATGCAACGGATTACGCAAATCATCTTGTCGACAGACTGTTCCCTTTTGGCAGGAAGCTGTCTGGAGTTATCACCGCCAGTCCTTTTCCTCTTCGCCCCGATCCCTCACGTTCGACTTCGCCGGCGTCAGCTGTACAAACAGAACGAGTGAAGGTCTCCTCCTCCTCCTCTTCCTCTTCCTCACCCTGTCCTGCTGGGCGAGAGTGTGGGGGGAGCGGGTTCTGTGGTGGTATCCAGATGCCGGGGCGCGAAGGGAGCTTAATAACTTCGAGGTTGACTCGGGTGAGCGCCGCGAGACACGCCTCAACACTTCCATCGCTTTCTGCCTCTTACTCTCGGTGTGAGCGCTGTGTGTTTGTACAAGGCGGTGCGAGAGAGTGAAAAAGCTTGTTATTCTCCGGAGCGTATCTGTTCTTTCACGTTTACGCAGCCAAAAGGTGTCTCGCTGGATCTGGAGTCAGGTGCATTCCTGCGCTTTCCCCCCTGGCCCCCCCCTCGTTGGCTTGGAGAAAGACAAGCTAGTGACTAAAATGCGATTGAGTGAGAGTGTGAGGAGGACGGTCCCCTTTCTTTCCCTCTCTCCCTCGGCCCCTTCAGGTGCTGTAAATTGGCGAGTCGTCCCTGCGGAGCGTTGCGAGCGTAAACACACGCTCATGAATGGTCTGCATTGAGCCGCCGCTGGAAGGGGGAATCCAGGGGTCACCGGCGGACCCTACCGTCCTACTGCGTGGAGGTCGCCACAGTGATCGCCCCCATAACAGTAACATGTAGAAAGTTAAAGATGAGAGGGATGAATTCCCCCTTCTTACACTCCCATCAAACCTCCTGCACATCCCCACAGAGAGAATCCCGCTGCTCTGTAAGAGAGAAAAAAAACGATTATTTGTTCAGACTGGGGAAGTCTTCAGCCGTCAGCGACAGAGCATCAATCTGTCAGGCTGCTGGGAAGCTGAAGCCAGGAAACAGCAGATGAACGTTTTTCCTACAAGTAAATATCCACGGTATAGGTGGAGCAGAAACTGATCAGCTCCTTTCAACAAGAGCGTAACGGGTTGAAGAACACATCTGAACTCTTAGTCAGCTGTACCCATGGCGGGAAGATGGATGAGTTTGATAGCTTGAGCTTCAGGCTCATTTCGTTTCCGTTTATGTTCCTGTGTTATGTTAGCTCGGCCGGAGCGGGTAGTTTTCACGCATAATTTTTCTATTCTAGCAAAAAAGAGTCAGCAGCAGCTCAAGCAAAAGGTTTGACATTTTCCATCTTTGAGCGATTTACAGTGGCAAAGACGGCTGAAATCTGTACGTCCATGGATGTCTGGTGTCGAGGATGGATTTGATTTTCACCGTCTGGCAGAGACAGGAAGACAGTTTCCCTTATCTGCAAGTAAGGCTTTTGTTAATATTAGCTAGTGCTCCTTCATTATCAATATGCACTCTTGTCAAAATCAGTCTAAAACCTCATTAAACACGGTGGTGGTAGCATCATAGTGTGGGCTATCTGAAAAGCTATGTAGAGAGAGCTAATCCTGGAAAAATCTTTCAAATATTGGTGTTCAGCTACGCATAATATGACATTTTCACAGTGTAGTAATCTTGAGTAAAAATATGATGGCATTACATTACTGCTGCTACTCAAATGCCGTTACAGATGGGATTACTAAGGTCTTTAAAAAAAAATAAAAGTCTCACTTACCTGTACTTTAAAGCTAATAAAACTAAAACAGTACATTGAGAAATTAGCACAGGAAGTAGGTCCATATAACTGTTGGAACAACCTTGTTGGACTTTCAAAATAAAACCCAAACATACTCTACAAACCAAGCCTTCATATTTGACACAGCAGATCATTGCCACTTTGGGCTTAACGCTGCTGCTGGAACTCAACCGCTATTACAAATGGGATTACATTGGTTTACTGGGATTTTCAAAATAAAAGCCTCACTTTTCCATACTTTAAAGCTGATAAAACAGTTAGTCTTGAAAGACAACCAAGATAGACTTTCAAAACATACATAGTCTCTGCAGAATGGAAATATTCACTCATATACAGATGAACCACAAATATTTATACCCATAAGTACTCAGACATACGTCCTTATTCCCAAAAAAGGTGGTAAAGACAGAAAGACCTTCGTTAAGAGCCCGCATTTACACGGGAACTCCTTTTTTGGTTATTTTCTTGACGCTGGCAAATAGACAAAGAGACGTTCACAAATTATCTGTTGTTTTACGCTCACCGGACCTAACCCGAACATTCCTCAGTCCAATTTCCCAACCAAACATCCACAAGGAAAAAATGAAAAGAAAAGGAACAAAAAAGAAGTCGACCGACTGACAACGACTTGAACTCCATCCACCCAGGGCGAGTACAACTCGACATGTCCTCATCTTGCTCTCATAATATTTCCAGAGGGTTGTTCCAAACATACGCAGAGCATCACTGAGTGGCTCCTTTTGTATGCGTGGGCTACAAAAACAGCATCTAAATTTGCTTAAAGTGTTTCTTTAGCTGCGGCTGCTCTCTCTCAAGCGATACCCCTGGAGGCTCTTTGGTGGCTGTTTGTTTTCCTGATTCGTGAACAGCATAGCTGCTCCTGTAGCCAACTCAAACAATATGATACAACGCATTTGGAGCTGCTCATCAAAACTGGACTCTATGTCGAGCTGGTGCTATGAAACTAAGATCCGCTGAAATATCATGATTTCACTCACAACAAGTACGAGCAAATTCAGGCTAAACGCTTTGAAAATGCAGCATTCTACAAGTCCTGTCGATTTAAACGAAACACTGAAACAATGTGCGGACTTTATCTTTATCTTCTTTATCTTTTTTATGCATGTATGTATATGTATATTGTATATTATGTATATACACATAACCTGCATTTTAACTCGAGTCGAGCAAATCTCAATCTCGTTGTAATCTCTTGATGACAATGACAAATAAATCTTATCTTATCTTAAATCAAATAACTCAAACTCTGAAGGCTTCACGCTTCAGCTGTCCGTCCTTTACGAAAGCGACCTTGCGTTCAGGTGAAACGGGGAATTTAGCAGGTCCGGGACCTGCTCTAAGTCGAGCACGAGCCCATGTGTTCCACAAATCAGCACGCGGCCATTCCTCCGCCTGTCAGCGCAGGGGGTCGGGTTACCGATGGGGGACGAGGAGGGAAACGCGGCGCTGGTTGCACGGTGCTGCGATGTTGCAGAGCAAACACATAAATCTACTCATCTCAGCAACGGGGATTTGTTAGTGGTGGGATATTTCCTTCTCCTCTACCTCAGTTTTCTTTCTACCTTTTTTTTTTCTTTTGCAAATGTTAAACTTGGCACATTGGAAGTTGCCAACTTAAAATACTGTACACTGAAAATAAAACAGTATGGAAACAGCGTGCAAACCGAATTAGACATCAACAGCTTTTGGTAACTCTGGAGGAACCGCCATGATTCGCACCTCAGGAGGGAGAATCTTGTGATAGGAAAAATGATTGGTCTTCATAAAATGTGGCATTAATTAAGTAAAAAGAAAGCCATTGTTGAATAAAAGTCAACAAGAAGTCTGTGTGAAAGCACAGTAAATGTGTTGGAAGACGAGTTAGTTAGATGAGACCAAAATGGATCATTTTCGCATTCCACGAAAGTGATTACTGCATTTTATTTTATTTTTTAAACTAACACCACACGTCACCATTAACCTGCCAAATCCACTATGAGACATTATTTTGTGGAATCATCTTATTCAACAGGGACGATTTTGGGCAGCTCTTAGTAACAGTTACATGTCTTAAATTTTAAAACGTAAGGAGCAGCGCAAAGTATTCATCCAGGTTTTAGCGTTTTATATCATCTAATTTAATTTATTATTAATGGAGATCAAAAACATACAAACTTCAAAATATACCAAACTTCAGATTTGGGCTTTTAATAAACTTGTCAAAATAAAGCGAGAGTGAGCCAAAACCTGTTCCTGTTGCTAGAAAGATACAAAGAAATTCTTAAAAAAGATGGTCAACCAGAGAAATTTATATGTTTTGCTATTTTTTTCTGCTTTAAATCTACATTTTTACACACCACTAGTCTACAGAAATCTGACTGCTTTACTTTTTTCATGAAATATTGTATTTAGCGTGTTTATTTACCAAGTAAAAAAAATAATCAAGTAACAAAATTGTTTTTGCAATCATAATTAGAAAGAAAAACACTAACAATACTTCACACCCAGGGTACTGTCAACTTGATAGTTTTGGCTTCCATGCCAAAATGAAATGGTTTAGATCAAAGTGAAGATGGTGCAGTCAAAGTTCAGATGCACATAGATCAAAGTGAGAATCAAAGCAAATTCAGAAAACTGAAAAATCTGCTCAATCTGAATGAGCTTGAGAATTTATTGATGTATTTATTTATTTGGAGAGAATGGGTGAACATTTCAGCCTCTCTGGTTTGCAAAGCTGGTAAGAATTTGCAGCTACAATGGCACGGAAAGGCGGTTCAATGAGCTATTAACTCAAATCAATCAAGTCAATCAATTAAGTTTATTTGCAAGAAGGCAGTTCAAAGTGCTTTACATCATAAAAACACAAACATATGAAATCATAGACAACACAGTCAGATGAAACATTGCATTTTGTCAGGTGCCATCGTTACACATCAAAATGTTGATTAACGTTTTATTTGTTCTTTCAAAAGCAACTCTAAACATGCGGGTTTCTAGTCGAGATTTAAAGGAACTCAGTGTTTCGGCTGTTTTCCGGGTTTCTGGAAGTTTGTTCCAGATTTGTGGTGCATAGAAGCTGAATGCTGCTTCTCTGTGTTTGGTTCTGGTTCCTGGGATGCAGAGCACAACCAGAACCAGAAGACCTGAGTGGTCTGGAAAGCTGATACAGCAACAGGAGATCTTTAACGCATTGTGGTGCGAAGCCGTTCAGTGACTTATAAACTATTTTAAAGTCTATTCTCTGAGCTATAGGGCTGTGGGGACTTTAGAACTGGGCTGATGTGCTCTATCTTCCAGGTCTTAGTGAGAACGCAAAAATAAACGCATGTCACAATTTATTTTATTTGTATTTGTAAAAACCTTAAAAAGTATCACTGCCTTAGGTCAGCCTGGCATTATATCTCTTTTCTAAATATAAAATGCTCCACATCCTCACCCAGTGCGGATTCTTTTAATCCGGGCAACAGCAGATTAATTTTTTTATTTATTTATTTTTTGCTGTTTAGAGGTCGCTGCGTGCATATTGATGACTCTGAATTACCATTATTGGACGGCTGGTAATTAGTGTTGGTGTTCACATTCAGGAGAGCGTGCGTGCCGACTGTACGTATGGGGGTGTAAAAGCCTCTTTCTAGCTTTAACGGGACACAAGAGGGCAAAATGGAAGCATGAGAGAGGCTCTCTAAACCTTGGAGATAGAACCGCTCTGAGCAGGTCGATACCACGGCAATTCAGTAAACACATAAGTTTAAAAAAAAAAAACCCTCTTTGCCGCTCCGTGAAACGCTTCGGTTTATTTGAACGGAGCGGTTCTGCTCACACGTGTCCATCTTACACCAGCGACGAGGCCGCATTGAAATCCATCCGGTAAGTTTAGCCTGTCCTAACACTGGAGGTGGGCTACGTTTCAGCAGTTCTTCCAGCCCCCTCTACCCCCGCCGTGCTGTGCATTTGGGTTCGGTTACCTGCCGGTGGAGCAGCAACTGTAGTGTCAAACGGATATCTGTCCAGAGCCGTGGGGGCTCGGCCACCCTGAAGCACAGAGGCGGCCGAACCCCCCGCCCCCCAGCAGCAAAGGTATACTTTGATAGAGGCCCCTGAAAGTGTTGTGACAGAGAACAGGAAGTCCCAACTGCTCAGGGAGGAAGTATCAAATGAAGCGGCGTCTTGAGAGCTGGATGTACCAATTGGAGTTTTAACACTAGTGGAACCTACAAAAGTTTATATATATGTAGCATAATGTGTGCTTTTACAGTTTAATTCCACCCGTCGGGGATGAGTCAACATTGCTATAGCACACGAGGTGTGTGTTTTCATTCATCTAAAACTGTACTGGGAAAAGAATAAATGGAAACAGTTTAGTAAGAAGAAAGAAAGGAAAAGAAAAACGGCTTCCAGATTCCTCTGAGGTGACAAATAAAAGTGACTGCTCACTGTTTCCCCACTCACAAACCTTCTGAACTCTTCTTTGTCTTGGCATTACCCAGCCATTACTCGCAGTGCCTGGGAAACGTATTCTTCAGCTGTTTCACAGTTTGTCACATTACAACCACAAACTTAAATTCAATTTATTTATTTATTTTTTAGATGAATCAGTATAATTGGGAAGTGAATGAAAAATGACATAATTTTCCATTTATTTTTTGTAAATATTAAAGGGTGCTGTGGTTGATTATTCAATCCCCTTCGCCCTCATGCCCTTAAATAAAGTGCAGTGCAACAATATCAGCGGTAACTATACACAGTTGAAGTGGAATGTGTTGACACCGCAACTATTTGTGAGTGTTAGGGTTATCATGATTTGGGGGATGCTTTTCCAACAGGCAGGGAAGGTGTATTAAGTTATAATACAATGCAAATCATACACACACAAAAAAAAAACATTGAATTGACCCTCATACATCCAGGCATTTGGTGTGTAGACAAGAGAAAATTAATTTAGCAGGAGGCTCCAGTTGAGATGTTTGTCAAAGATTGAAATTTTAATTCCACACGGCATTTCCATCCATTATGCTGGATTTTGAGCTTTTTTGCGAAGAAGAACGGGAACCATTTCGCTCTTCATATACGCCAGTGTTTCTCAATTATTTTCTGCCATGCCCACCCAGGGATAATTTCTTTCGCGGCCCCCCCACTCAGTGCCCTTCCCTCCCCACAATTTAGATACTATTGCGAATCTGTTCATATTTAATAATTTATCGTACCTCATTATCAAAACCGCTGTTTTATTGTTCTAAGCCTCAAAATAATTTCCAAAATCAGTTTATTGAGTGAGTCACAAACATTTAATCAAGACTACTCAGTTTGAAAAAGAAAAAGTGCAAATGATTCACTGGGATGTGCCTTTTTAGACTTAGTAAAACTTTTTACCACTATAAGCATTGGTTACTTAAGCTTCTTAAGTTTTCACCATACTGCACTAAATTGCAGGATACTGAGGGTCTTGTAAGGTTATAGTTGGTACTCGTTTAACAAATGACTAAGTACTACATGTTTTAGCACATCAGAAGCAAATTTCAGACCCAGAACTTTGAACAACTTCTTTAAGTTGCTTAAACAACTTTTTATTTAATAGAAAGAACCAGACATGCTGAGCAGGTCACGTTACATATCACTCTATCTACGCATTTTAACTTAACGACTTTCTTCCGGCAATATTGCGCGTTTACTGTGCCAATATTTAAATTACTCTGCTAATACGACTGGGTTTTAGTAGTATTATTCTTGTATTTGAAAAGAAAAATCGCTTAGTCTGTCCATAAAACTCCGACATACAGTATTTGCCTTACTGACCTCTGCTGTCGTTTTTCTTTTCACTGTCAAACTTCTCCATCTCTCCTCAATGACGGTAGATATATTTCAAAAACATTCGCGCTTGTATCCTTCGCACAGTTTTTGGGGGGTTTTTTGTTTTTGTTTTCCCTCTGCTCCGTTTACAACATGGCTGTGTAGCTACTTCTACTGGCTTGAACAGGCAGCATGTTGATTACTGCTTTGAACACTGCTGCCACCTGGTGACCGGAGGCTAGTTTATCAGTTAACGTGAATAAATTGCACTTGCCACGCCGCCCTTCGGGGGGGGACGCGCCCCCCTATTTGAGTACTGAGATATCCAAATCTGGGACATGCCTCAAAGTTTGTGTTTGCAGGTGAGTTCTAGTGCAGCACATGATTGAATATTTCTGAAAAATCGTTCACAAGAACCTAACTTGGCACAGATGCTCACAGGGGCCTGTTTAGAAAAAAACAAAACAAAACAACAACAAAAAAAACATAAGTTGGCTACTGAAAAATTCAAAATGGCAGCCAGTTGTTTTAGTTGGCTGCGGTCGTCAAGGAAATTTTATTTTTGCACTAAATTTTCCAATACAGCTCACAGATTAGTTTTTTGGGGGGGTTTTTTGCTCATAGAAATCATATTTTCTGATTTTTGTTTTTCAAGTTGGTTGCCATGGTTATCATGCACTAACAAATTTAACTAAAATCACCAATTTAATGTATTTGGTGTCAAATCACAGCCCACATGTTTTATACTGTAGAAATTAGTTATATTTTCTTGGTCTTAACATTTTTCAAAATGGCCGCCATGAAAGTAATGGATTAATAGATGTTTGCACTAAAACGTAGTTATTGCCAGCGGTGGGAATAGCAAACCAAAAATGTATGCTCACTAACCACTAATTCCCTAACCAAGAATATTTGCTCCGCTAATCCCAAACCACTAACACGTTAAAACATTAGCAGAAGCTAACGCACATCCAGTCAAAGTTAGTTCTGGTTTTGTCACATATTATTACTTTAAAGTTGTACAAACAGAATGGCCAGAGTTCAAAACATATGAAGTGACATAAAATTAATCCGGGTCATGAAAAGGTGTAACATCTTGGCTTAAAAGGCTCAAAAAGGCGGCCATGTTGTAAAAGGGCTGTCAATTTACGTGGCTAATGGGAAAATACGAACGACATACAACATGAGTGGGGAGCATGCAAACTTTTATCCTTGTATCCACACTTGAAAGATTCTTTCAGTACTATGTTACACTTTTCCACCTGTCAAATATACTGGAAAATATTAGCCACATCTTTTAAAACTACAGTAAGACACTCTACAGTTTATAGTTGCAATTTTACAAAGTGGGAAAAATATCAAGGCCTGTAGATAATTTCACTAAGTTCTGCTGATGCCTTTGTAGAAAGGACTCTATCACATTACCGTGAAAAAAAGACAGCATGGTTGCACTATTTCAAGGTTCTGTAAGACGAACCCGTCTGTCCCAAACTTCTCCTCGCCCCCCTGCCATGAAGTGTGCTAAAAGGAAATCAGATTCCCCCAACATGTTGCAAGCAACGTCGGTTTCATCTTTTATGTGGTGCGCGTTTTGGCAAAGATTAAAAAAAAGTGATTCGGGATCTTGTGCAGGGAGACGTCTGGTTCCAATTGTGGGTTGATGCGTCGCTGTGCGAGAGGAGCAACGTCTGTCAAACAGCGAGACGGGATATTTTGGGAGACGTCCAGAAAGCCCGAAAGGGACGCAGCGACACAGATAGAGCAGGGGTGGCTCGAAAACAACCGCTCCAAAGTCTCGGCTCCCCTCCCCACCGTCCCATTCACAGATCCGAATCATCTGCCACAGACACTCTGTGGTTGAGTCAATGAGGTGGAGAGCTGGAGTGAGACAGAGAGAGAGAGAGAGAGAACGAGAGAGGATGGAAGGAAAGAAATACACCAACAGAAGGGGAAGGTTTGGGGGAGGATGTTTAGGGAGGGAAAATAAGAAATGAATGGGGCCACATGGGTGGCTTCTAGTCGGGGATGTTTTATTTCTTTTGGCTTCTTGAGTGACAGGGCCATCATCGCTGAGGAATCAGTGACATAATGCAGACGACGTGGACAGAAAGCTTTGAAGCCCTTCAGTCTTCCCCCTCCCCACATGCGAACAGCGTTGCATTGCAAGCAATGCAAACATACATAGGCTTTTGGTCCGCCTGCTTTTAATCCACGGTGGATCTGTGTTGAAGTGCCGTATGTCAGACACTTGTCTAGCGTTAAGATTAGAAACACTAGTAGGCCGGAAACATTTGGTAGTTTTAGGGCGAATGCTGATTTGTGAAATCCCCAATAAAAGTTAATACACGCTTTAATTTATACCTAAACATAGCTACTTTCAGCTTGCAGTGAATACTCAGCAGATAAAAGTTATCTCAAGTCAACAATCTTAATCTCCTGGCAAGAGATGGCTTGTTTTTGCTCTATTTATTATTGCACCTTAAGTTTCTTGCAGTGTTTCTTTACAGGATATTTCTTTTATCATGTTAGATTTGTTATTATTATTATTATTACTTTGTCTACTGGAAAAGCTTCAATAAAGTCTGACGGTTGGCAAAGAATGATCTATTTTCTCATTTTTTTTTTTTTTTAACACAACAAACTAGATAAAAATGTTTTTCTTAACTTATTTGTTGGTTGAAACTAGTCAACTTGATTCCAGAAGCAGCGCCACCAGCAGGAGAGATTCGGCAAGTCTCGGCAACCCCGATGTATTTGCCGACTGCATTCAGACGACCTTATATTCTCGTTCGTTAGGAACCTAAATTTAGATCAAGCGTGTACGTAAAATTCTTTTTGTGTTGCACCTTTCACAGACAAAGTGCTTCACGTCGGAAAAGCACATGGAACGTAACATCAAATGAAATCAAAAGCTTGCCTGAACCAATGGGTTTATAGCTGCGTTTTAAGATCAAGTAAACAGAGTTTATTTATTTATTTACGAATATATCAGTTATTGTCCTTGAGGTTTTTATAGAATGAGTGGTTCCCAAATCAAGCTCTGCTCAAGACCCCCGTTTTCCTGGGACCGGCTCTGTTTTAAGCACACATACAAGCCATGCTGTACTCACCTCTCTCTCTCTCTCTCTCTCTCTCTCTCTCTCTGTCTGTGGGTGTGGGTGTGTGTGTGTGTTTGCTGTGTAGACTTCTGGCAGTCTGTGTTTAGAAGAGCTGTTTAGGCTCTGCCTTGCGTCAAGCTGCAGCTCTGGGTTTGGGTTACCTGCGGGTGTCACGATGATGAACGGGCTGCCGGAGCTTGATGAAGTGTTTATGACCGAAAGGCGTTGTTGCATGTAACTAATCAGGCCTGAAGCCGGTGGGCGAAGGCAGGACTCTCTCCGCCGAACGGCAGCGGCAAGAGATGCTTGATGATGTTTGGGATGCAAACAGCCAGCGGATGTTGCGGTGACATCACGCTTTGACTCGGAGGGTTCCGCAGAGCGGCCGCCACTGGGGACTTCTCCTGGCAAGAGTCGGCTCGTTTTTTTTTTTTTTTGGTTTGTTTTGTTTTTTCTTTGGGGGTTTTTTTGCTCTATTTATTGTTGTAACCTAAGTAGGAGATGTCTAGGTAACCTCTGTACTTCGTTTCAAGTGGACAGAATAATAAATCCAGCCGTAACAAATGGTTTGTTTCAGGCCGGCCCTGTTATTTTATCATCACATTCTGCACAGGCGTGATGGATAAGCTACGAGGCTCCGGCTGTTTGTACGAGTGGCCAGCGTGCCAAAGCAAACAGGCGCGCGGGCTAAAAAAGAAAGTGAAAAATGCGGTGAGAGACGGGCCCGCATAATTCTGCAGCATGAATCCCCCGGATCTGAGGGTTCACGCCGGGGTGAGACAGGCAAAAAGATTGGAGGATAAATAAAAACACCCCCAGAAAGTCTTCGGCTAAATAAATTATGTGCAAGGACGCGTGAGTTTGCACTTTGCAAAAG